>NC_138788.1:12216899-12896177 GCF_965178545.1 Coloeus monedula
AGGGCTGCGAAATCCACAAAGGCAGGAGCTCCAGGGACACTGGACATGTGAAAGGCATGCAAAGTTGAGCAGGGCACAGCCAAAACCTTGCCCCCTCTTCTTCTTCCTGCTCAGAACTCACCACAGCCCACTGCTGGATTTCTGGCTCAAGCTAGGGTTAGGGTTAGGGTTAGGGTCAGGGTCAGGGTTAGGGTAACGCCTAGGGTTAGGGTACAGAGAACCACCGAGCCCAGAGCTCCAGGGATACTCACTATGCAAAAGGCATGCCAAGGTGAGCGCAGCACAGCCCAAAACCTTGCTCCCTCTTCTTCTTCCTGCTTGGAACTCACCACAGCCCAATGCTCGATTTCTGGCTCAAGCTAGGGTTAGGGTTACGCCTACGCCAAGACCTAGGTTTAGTGTTCAGAAAACCACAAAGCCAGGAGCTCCACGGACACTGACCATGCGAAAGGCATGCCAAGTTGAGCACGGAAAAGCCAAAAGCTTGCTCCCTCTTCTTCTTTCTGCTTGGAACTCACCACAGCCCACCGCCGGATTTCTGGCTCAAGCTAGGGTTAGGGTTAGGGTTAGGGTTACGCCTGCGCCTAAGCCTCCGCCTAGGCCTAGGTTTAGGGTTCAGAAAACCACAAAGCCAGGAGCTCCAGGGACACTGGCCATGCAAAAGGCATACAAAGTTGAGCACGGAAATGTCAAAAGCTTGCCGCCTCTTCTTTTTCCTGCTTGGAACTCACCACAGCCCAATGCCTGGTTTCTGGCTCAAGCTAGGGTTAGGGTTATGCCTAGGATTAGGGTTGAGAAAACCACAGAGCCAGCAGCTCCAGGGACACTGGACATGTGAGATGCATGCAAAGTTGAGCAGTGCGCAGCCAAAACTTGGCTCCCTCTTCTTCTTCCTGCTCGGAACTCACCACAGCCCACTTCCGGATTTCTGGCTCAAGCTAGGGTTAGGGTTAGGGTTAGGGTTACGCCTACGCCTAAGACTATGCCTAGGCCTAGGTTTAGGGTTCAGAAAACCACAAAGCCAGGAACTCCACGGACACTGACCATGCGAAAGGCATGCCAAGTTGAGCAGTGCGCAGCCAAAACTTTGCTCCCTCTTCTTCTTTCTGCTTGGAACTCACCACAGCCCACTTCCGGATTTCTGGCTCAAGCTAGGGTTAGGGTTAGGGTTAGGGTTACGCCTGCGCCTAAGCCTCCGCCTAGGCCTAGGTTTAGGGTTCAGAAAACCACAAAGCCAGGAGCTCCAGGGACACTGGCCATGCGAAAGGCATGCCAAGTTGAGCAGGGCACAGCCAAAACCTTGCCCCCTCTTCTTCTTCCTGCTCGGAACTCACCACAGCCCACTGCTGGATTTCTGGCTCAAGCTAGGGTTAGGGTTAGGGTTAGCACTAGGATTATGCCAAGGATTAGGGCTGCGAAATCCACAAAGGCAGGAGCTCCAGGGACACTGGACATGTGAAAGGCATGCAAAGTTGAGCAGGGCACAGCCAAAACCTTGCCCCCTCTTCTTCTTCCTGCTCGGAACTCACCACAGCCCACTGCTGGATTTCTGGCTCAAGCTAGGGTTAGGGTTAGGGTCAGGGTCAGGGTTAGGGTAACGCCTAGGGTTAGGGTACAGAGAACCACCGAGCCCAGAGCTCCAGGGATACTCACTATGCAAAAGGCATGCCAAGGTGAGCGCAGCACAGCCCAAAACCTTGCGCCCTCTTCCTTCTTCCTGCTTGGAACTCACCACAGCCCAATGCTCGATTTCTGGCTCAAGCTAGGGTTAGGGTTACGCCTACGCCAAGACCTAGGTTTAGGGTTCAGAAAACCACAAAGCCAGAAGCCCACGGACACTGACCATGCGAAAGGCATGCCAAGTTGAGCACGGAAAAGCCAAAACTTTGCTCCCTCTTCTTCTTTCTGCTTGGAACTCACCACAGCCCACTTCCGGATTTCTGGCTCAAGCTAGGGTTAGGGTTAGGGTTAGGGTTACGCCTGCGCCTAAGCCTCCGCCTAGGCCTAGGTTTAGGGTTCAGAAAACCACAAAGCCAGGAGCTCCAGGGACACTGGCCATGCGAAAGGCATGCCAAGTTGAGCAGGGCACAGCCAAAACCTTGCCCCCTCTTCTTCTTTCTGCTTGGAACTCGCCACGGCTCACAACCCGATTTCTGGCTCAAGCTAGGGTTAGGGTTAGGGTTAGGGTTACGCCTACGCCTAAGCCTATGCCTAGGCCTAGGTTTAGGGTTCAGAAAACCACAAAGCCAGAAGCCCACGGACACTGACCATGCGAAAGGCATGCCAAGTTGAGCACGGAAAAGCCAAAACCTTGCTCCCTCTTCTTCTTTCTGCTTGGGACTCGCCAAGGCCCACAACCCAATTTCTGGCTCAAGCTAGGGTTAGGGTTAGGGTTAGCACTAGGATTATGCCAAGGATTAGGGCTGCGAAATCCACAAAGGCAGGAGCTCCAGGGACACTGGACATGTGAAAGGCATGCAAAGTTGAGCAGGGCACAGCCAAAACCTTGCCCCCTCTTCTTCTTCCTGCTCAGAACTCACCACAGCCCACTGCTGGATTTCTGGCTCAAGCTAGGGTTAGGGTTAGGGTTAGGGTTACGCCTGCGCCTATACCTCCGCCTAGGCCTAGGTTTAGGGTTCAGAAAACCACAAAGCCAGGAGCTCCAGGGACACTGGCCATGCGAAAGGCATGCCAAGTTGAGCAGGGCACAGCCAAAACCTTGCCCCCTCTTCTTCTTTCTGCTTGGAACTCGCCACGGCTCACAACCCGATTTCTGGCTCAAGCTAGGGTTAGGGTTAGGGTTAGGGTTACGCCTACGCCTAAGCCTATGCCTAGGCCTAGGTTTAGGGTTCAGAAAACCACAAAGCCAGAAGCCCACGGACACTGACCATGCGAAAGGCATGCCAAGTTGAGCACGGAAAAGCCAAAACCTTGCTCCCTCTTCTTCTTTCTGCTTGGGACTCGCCAAGGCCCACAACCCAATTTCTGGCTCAAGCTAGGGTTAGGGTTAGGGTTAGCACTAGGATTATGCCAAGGATTAGGGCTGCGAAATCCACAAAGGCAGGAGCTCCAGGGACACTGGACATGTGAAAGGCATGCAAAGTTGAGCAGGGCACAGCCAAAACCTTGCCCCCTCTTCTTCTTCCTGCTCAGAACTCACCACAGCCCACTGCTGGATTTCTGGCTCAAGCTAGGGTTAGGGTTAGGGTTAGGGTCAGGGTCAGGGTTAGGGTAACGCCTAGGGTTAGGGTACAGAGAACCACCGAGCCCAGAGCTCCAGGGATACTCACTATGCAAAAGGCATGCCAAGGTGAGCGCAGCACAGCCGAAAACCTTGCTCCCTCTTCTTCTTCCTGCTTGGAACTCACCACAGCCCAATGCTCGATTTCTGGCTCAAGCTAGGGTTAGGGTTACGCCTACGCCAAGACCTAGGTTTAGTGTTCAGAAAACCACAAAGCCAGGAGCTCCACGGACACTGACCATGCGAAAGGCATGCCAAGTTGAGCACGGAAAAGCCAAAACCTTGCTCCCTCTTCTTCTTTCTGCTTGGAACTCACCACAGCCCACCGCCGGATTTCTGGCTCAAGCTAGGGTTAGGGTTAGGGTTAGGGTTACGCCTGCGCCTAAGCCTCCGCCTAGGCCTAGGTTTAGGGTTCAGAAAACCACAAAGCCAGGAGCTCCAGGGACACTGGCCATGCGAAAGGCATGCCAAGTTGAGCAGGGCACAGCCAAAACCTTGCCCCCTCTTCTTCTTCCTGCTCGGAACTCACCACAGCCCAATGCCAGATTTCTGGCTCCAGCTAGGGTTAGGGTTAGGGTTAGCACTAGGATTATGCCAAGGATTAGGGCTGCGAAATCCACAAAGGCAGGAGCTCCAGGGACACTGGACATGTGAAAGGCATGCAAAGTTGAGCAGGGCACAGCCAAAACCTTGCCCCCTCTTCTTCTTCCTGCTCAGAACTCACCACAGCCCACTGCTGGATTTCTGGCTCAAGCTAGGGTTAGGGTTAGGGTCAGGGTTACGCCTATGCCTAAGCCTAGGTTTAGTGTTCAGAAAACCACAAAGCCAGGAGCTCCAGAGACACTGGCCATGCGAAAGGCATACAAAGTTGAGCACGGAAATGTCAAAAGCTTGCCGCCTCTTCTTTTTCCTGCTTGGAACTCACCACAGCCCAATGCCTGGTTTCTGGCTCAAGCTAGGGTTAGGGTTATGCCTAGGATTAGGGTTGAGAAAACCACAGAGCCAGCAGCTCCAGGGACACTGGACATGTGAGATGCATGCAAAGTTGAGCAGTGCGCAGCCAAAACTTGGCTCCCTCTTCTTCTTCCTGCTCGGAACTCACCACAGCCCACTTCCGGATTTCTGGCTCAAGCTAGGGTTAGGGTTAGGGTTAGGGTTACGCCTACGCCTAAGCCTATGCCTAGGCCTAGGTTTAGGGTTCAGAAAACCACAAAGCCAGGAACTCCACGGACACTGGCCATGCGAAAGGCATGCCAAGTTGAGCAGGGCACAGCCAAAACCTTGCCCCCTCTTCTTCTTTCTGCTTGGAACTCGCCACGGCTCACAACCCGATTTCTGGCTCAAGCTAGGGTTAGGGTTAGGGTTAGGGTTACGCCTATGCCTAAGCCTAGGTTTAGGGTTCAGAAAACCACAAAGGCAGGAGCTCCAGGGACACTGGCCATGCGAAAGTCATACAAAGTTGAGCACGGAAAAGCCAAAACCTTGCTCCCTCTTCTTTTTCCTGCTTGGAACTCACCACAGCCCAATGCCTGGTTTCTGGCTCAAGCTAGGGTTAGGGTTATGCCTAGGATTAGGGTTGAGAAAACCACAGAGCCAGCAGCTCCAGGGACACTGGACATGTGAGATGCATGCAAAGTTGAGCAGTGCGCAGCCAAAACTTGGCTCCCTCTTCTTCTTCCTGCTCGGAACTCACCACAGCCCACCGCCGGATTTCTGGCTCAAGCTAGTGTTAGGGTTAGGGTTACGCCTGCACCTAAGCCTATGCCTAGGCCTAGGTTTAGGGTTCAGAAAACCACAAAGGCAGGAGCTCACAGGGACACTGGCCATGCGAAAGGCATGCCAAGTTGAGCAGGGCACAGCCAAAACCTTGCCCCCTCTTCTTCTTTCTGCTTGGAACTCACCACAGCCCACTTCCGGATTTCTGGCTCAAGCTAGGGTTAGGGTTAGGGTTAGGGTTACGCCTGCGCCTAAGCCTCCGCCTAGGCCTAGGTTTAGGGTTCAGAAAACCACAAAGCCAGGAGCTCCAGGGACACTGACCATGCGAAAGGCATGCCAAGTTGAGCAGGGCACAGCCAAAACCTTGCCCCCTCTTCTTCTTTCTGCTTGGAACTCGCCACGGCTCACAACCCGATTTCTGGCTCAAGCTAGGGTTAGGGTTAGGGTTAGGGTTACGCCTACGCCTAAGCCTATGCCTAGGCCTAGGTTTAGGGTTCAGAAAACCACAAAGCCAGAAGCCCACGGACACTGACCATGCGAAAGGCATGCCAAGTTGAGCACGGAAAAGCCAAAACCTTGCTCCCTCTTCTTCTTTCTGCTTGGGACTCGCCAAGGCCCACAACCCAATTTCTGGCTCAAGCTAGGGTTAGGGTTAGGGTTAGCACTAGGATTATGCCAAGGATTAGGGCTGCGAAATCCACAAAGGCAGGAGCTCCAGGGACACTGGACATGTGAAAGGCATGCAAAGTTGAGCAGGGCACAGCCAAAACCTTGCCCCCTCTTCTTCTTCCTGCTCAGAACTCACCACAGCCCACTGCTGGATTTCTGGCTCAAGCTAGGGTTAGGGTTAGGGTTAGGGTCAGGGTCAGGGTTAGGGTAACGCCTAGGGTTAGGGTACAGAGAACCACCGAGCCCAGAGCTCCAGGGATACTCACTATGCAAAAGGCATGCCAAGGTGAGCGCAGCACAGCCCAAAACCTTGCTCCCTCTTCTTCTTCCTGCTTGGAACTCACCACAGCCCAATGCTCGATTTCTGGCTCAAGCTAGGGTTAGGGTTACGCCTACGCCAAGACCTAGGTTTAGTGTTCAGAAAACCACAAAGCCAGGAGCTCCACGGACACTGACCATGCGAAAGGCATGCCAAGTTGAGCACGGAAAAGCCAAAAGCTTGCTCCCTCTTCTTCTTTCTGCTTGGAACTCACCACAGCCCACCGCCGGATTTCTGGCTCAAGCTAGGGTTAGGGTTAGGGTTAGGGTTACGCCTGCGCCTAAGCCTCCGCCTAGGCCTAGGTTTAGGGTTCAGAAAACCACAAAGCCAGGAGCTCCAGGGACACTGGCCATGCGAAAGGCATGCCAAGTTGAGCAGGGCACAGCCAAAACCTTGCCCCCTCTTCTTCTTCCTGCTCGGAACTCACCACAGCCCAATGCCAGATTTCTGGCTCAAGCTAGGGTTAGGGTTAGGGTTAGCACTAGGATTATGCCAAGGATTAGGGCTGCGAAACCCACAAAGGCAGGAGCTCCAGGGACACTGGACATGTGAAAGGCATGCAAAGTTGAGCAGGGCACAGCCAAAACCTTGCCCCCTCTTCTTCTTCCTGCTCGGAACTCACCACAGCCCAATGCCAGATTTCTGGCTCAAGCTAGGGTTAGGGTTAGGGTCAGGGTTACGCCTATGCCTAAGCCTAGGTTTAGTGTTCAGAAAACCACAAAGCCAGGAGCTCCAGGGACACTGGCCATGCAAAAGGCATACAAAGTTGAGCACGGAAATGTCAAAAGCTTGCCGCCTCTTCTTTTTCCTGCTTGGAACTCACCACAGCCCAATGCCTGGTTTCTGGCTCAAGCTAGGGTTAGGGTTATGCCTAGGATTAGGGTTGAGAAAACCACAGAGCCAGCAGCTCCAGGGACACTGGACATGTGAGATGCATGCAAAGTTGAGCAGTGCGCAGCCAAAACTTGGCTCCCTCTTCTTCTTCCTGCTCGGAACTCACCACAGCCCACTTCCGGATTTCTGGCTCAAGCTAGGGTTAGGGTTAGGGTTAGGGTTACGCCTACGCCTAAGACTATGCCTAGGCCTAGGTTTAGGGTTCAGAAAACCACAAAGCCAGGAACTCCACGGACACTGACCATGCGAAAGGCATGCCAAGTTGAGCAGTGCGCAGCCAAAACTTTGCTCCCTCTTCTTCTTTCTGCTTGGAACTCACCACAGCCCACTTCCGGATTTCTGGCTCAAGCTAGGGTTAGGGTTAGGGTTAGGGTTACGCCTGCGCCTAAGCCTCCGCCTAGGCCTAGGTTTAGGGTTCAGAAAACCACAAAGCCAGGAGCTCCAGGGACACTGGCCATGCGAAAGGCATGCCAAGTTGAGCAGGGCACAGCCAAAACCTTGCCCCCTCTTCTTCTTCCTGCTCGGAACTCACCACAGCCCACTGCTGGATTTCTGGCTCAAGCTAGGGTTAGGGTTAGGGTTAGCACTAGGATTATGCCAAGGATTAGGGCTGCGAAATCCACAAAGGCAGGAGCTCCAGGGACACTGGACATGTGAAAGGCATGCAAAGTTGAGCAGGGCACAGCCAAAACCTTGCCCCCTCTTCTTCTTCCTGCTCGGAACTCACCACAGCCCACTGCTGGATTTCTGGCTCAAGCTAGGGTTAGGGTTAGGGTCAGGGTCAGGGTTAGGGTAACGCCTAGGGTTAGGGTACAGAGAACCACCGAGCCCAGAGCTCCAGGGATACTCACTATGCAAAAGGCATGCCAAGGTGAGCGCAGCACAGCCCAAAACCTTGCGCCCTCTTCCTTCTTCCTGCTTGGAACTCACCACAGCCCAATGCTCGATTTCTGGCTCAAGCTAGGGTTAGGGTTACGCCTACGCCAAGACCTAGGTTTAGGGTTCAGAAAACCACAAAGCCAGAAGCCCACGGACACTGACCATGCGAAAGGCATGCCAAGTTGAGCACGGAAAAGCCAAAACTTTGCTCCCTCTTCTTCTTTCTGCTTGGAACTCACCACAGCCCACCGCCGGATTTCTGGCTCAAGCTAGGGTTAGGGTTAGGGTTAGGGTTACGCCTGCGCCTAAGCCTCCGCCTAGGCCTAGGTTTAGGGTTCAGAAAACCACAAAGCCAGGAGCTCCAGGGACACTGGCCATGCGAAAGGCATGCCAAGTTGAGCAGGGCACAGCCAAAACCTTGCTCCCTCTTCTTCTTTCTGCTTGGGACTCGCCAAGGCCCACAACCCAATTTCTGGCTCAAGCTAGGGTTAGGGTTAGGGTTAGCACTAGGATTATGCCAAGGATTAGGGCTGCGAAATCCACAAAGGCAGGAGCTCCAGGGACACTGGACATGTGAAAGGCATGCAAAGTTGAGCAGGGCACAGCCAAAACCTTGCCCCCTCTTCTTCTTCCTGCTCAGAACTCACCACAGCCCACTGCTGGATTTCTGGCTCAAGCTAGGGTTAGGGTTAGGGTTAGGGTCAGGGTCAGGGTTAGGGTAACGCCTAGGGTTAGGGTACAGAGAACCACCGAGCCCAGAGCTCCAGGGATACTCACTATGCAAAAGGCATGCCAAGGTGAGCGCAGCACAGCCGAAAACCTTGCTCCCTCTTCTTCTTCCTGCTTGGAACTCACCACAGCCCAATGCTCGATTTCTGGCTCAAGCTAGGGTTAGGGTTACGCCTACGCCAAGACCTAGGTTTAGTGTTCAGAAAACCACAAAGCCAGGAGCTCCACGGACACTGACCATGCGAAAGGCATGCCAAGTTGAGCACGGAAAAGCCAAAACCTTGCTCCCTCTTCTTCTTTCTGCTTGGAACTCACCACAGCCCACCGCCGGATTTCTGGCTCAAGCTAGGGTTAGGGTTAGGGTTAGGGTTACGCCTGCGCCTAAGCCTCCGCCTAGGCCTAGGTTTAGGGTTCAGAAAACCACAAAGCCAGGAGCTCCAGGGACACTGGCCATGCGAAAGGCATGCCAAGTTGAGCAGGGCACAGCCAAAACCTTGCCCCCTCTTCTTCTTCCTGCTCGGAACTCACCACAGCCCAATGCCAGATTTCTGGCTCCAGCTAGGGTTAGGGTTAGGGTTAGCACTAGGATTATGCCAAGGATTAGGGCTGCGAAATCCACAAAGGCAGGAGCTCCAGGGACACTGGACATGTGAAAGGCATGCAAAGTTGAGCAGGGCACAGCCAAAACCTTGCCCCCTCTTCTTCTTCCTGCTCAGAACTCACCACAGCCCACTGCTGGATTTCTGGCTCAAGCTAGGGTTAGGGTTAGGGTCAGGGTTACGCCTATGCCTAAGCCTAGGTTTAGTGTTCAGAAAACCACAAAGCCAGGAGCTCCAGAGACACTGGCCATGCGAAAGGCATACAAAGTTGAGCACGGAAATGTCAAAAGCTTGCCGCCTCTTCTTTTTCCTGCTTGGAACTCACCACAGCCCAATGCCTGGTTTCTGGCTCAAGCTAGGGTTAGGGTTATGCCTAGGATTAGGGTTGAGAAAACCACAGAGCCAGCAGCTCCAGGGACACTGGACATGTGAGATGCATGCAAAGTTGAGCAGTGCGCAGCCAAAACTTGGCTCCCTCTTCTTCTTCCTGCTCGGAACTCACCACAGCCCACTTCCGGATTTCTGGCTCAAGCTAGGGTTAGGGTTAGGGTTAGGGTTACGCCTACGCCTAAGCCTATGCCTAGGCCTAGGTTTAGGGTTCAGAAAACCACAAAGCCAGGAACTCCACGGACACTGGCCATGCGAAAGGCATGCCAAGTTGAGCAGGGCACAGCCAAAACCTTGCCCCCTCTTCTTCTTTCTGCTTGGAACTCGCCACGGCTCACAACCCGATTTCTGGCTCAAGCTAGGGTTAGGGTTAGGGTTAGGGTTACGCCTATGCCTAAGCCTAGGTTTAGGGTTCAGAAAACCACAAAGGCAGGAGCTCCAGGGACACTGGCCATGCGAAAGTCATACAAAGTTGAGCACGGAAAAGCCAAAACCTTGCTCCCTCTTCTTTTTCCTGCTTGGAACTCACCACAGCCCAATGCCTGGTTTCTGGCTCAAGCTAGGGTTAGGGTTATGCCTAGGATTAGGGTTGAGAAAACCACAGAGCCAGCAGCTCCAGGGACACTGGACATGTGAGATGCATGCAAAGTTGAGCAGTGCGCAGCCAAAACTTGGCTCCCTCTTCTTCTTCCTGCTCGGAACTCACCACAGCCCACCGCCGGATTTCTGGCTCAAGCTAGTGTTAGGGTTAGGGTTACGCCTGCACCTAAGCCTATGCCTAGGCCTAGGTTTAGGGTTCAGAAAACCACAAAGGCAGGAGCTCACAGGGACACTGGCCATGCGAAAGGCATGCCAAGTTGAGCAGGGCACAGCCAAAACCTTGCCCCCTCTTCTTCTTTCTGCTTGGAACTCACCACAGCCCACTTCCGGATTTCTGGCTCAAGCTAGGGTTAGGGTTAGGGTTAGGGTTACGCCTGCGCCTAAGCCTCCGCCTAGGCCTAGGTTTAGGGTTCAGAAAACCACAAAGCCAGGAGCTCCAGGGACACTGACCATGCGAAAGGCATGCCAAGTTGAGCAGGGCACAGCCAAAACCTTGCCCCCTCTTCTTCTTTCTGCTTGGAACTCGCCACGGCTCACAACCCGATTTCTGGCTCAAGCTAGGGTTAGGGTTAGGGTTAGGGTTACGCCTACGCCTAAGCCTATGCCTAGGCCTAGGTTTAGGGTTCAGAAAACCACAAAGCCAGAAGCCCACGGACACTGACCATGCGAAAGGCATGCCAAGTTGAGCACGGAAAAGCCAAAACCTTGCTCCCTCTTCTTCTTTCTGCTTGGGACTCGCCAAGGCCCACAACCCAATTTCTGGCTCAAGCTAGGGTTAGGGTTAGGGTTAGCACTAGGATTATGCCAAGGATTAGGGCTGCGAAATCCACAAAGGCAGGAGCTCCAGGGACACTGGACATGTGAAAGGCATGCAAAGTTGAGCAGGGCACAGCCAAAACCTTGCCCCCTCTTCTTCTTCCTGCTCAGAACTCACCACAGCCCACTGCTGGATTTCTGGCTCAAGCTAGGGTTAGGGTTAGGGTTAGGGTCAGGGTCAGGGTTAGGGTAACGCCTAGGGTTAGGGTACAGAGAACCACCGAGCCCAGAGCTCCAGGGATACTCACTATGCAAAAGGCATGCCAAGGTGAGCGCAGCACAGCCCAAAACCTTGCTCCCTCTTCTTCTTCCTGCTTGGAACTCACCACAGCCCAATGCTCGATTTCTGGCTCAAGCTAGGGTTAGGGTTACGCCTACGCCAAGACCTAGGTTTAGTGTTCAGAAAACCACAAAGCCAGGAGCTCCACGGACACTGACCATGCGAAAGGCATGCCAAGTTGAGCACGGAAAAGCCAAAAGCTTGCTCCCTCTTCTTCTTTCTGCTTGGAACTCACCACAGCCCACCGCCGGATTTCTGGCTCAAGCTAGGGTTAGGGTTAGGGTTAGGGTTACGCCTGCGCCTAAGCCTCCGCCTAGGCCTAGGTTTAGGGTTCAGAAAACCACAAAGCCAGGAGCTCCAGGGACACTGGCCATGCGAAAGGCATGCCAAGTTGAGCAGGGCACAGCCAAAACCTTGCCCCCTCTTCTTCTTCCTGCTCGGAACTCACCACAGCCCAATGCCAGATTTCTGGCTCAAGCTAGGGTTAGGGTTAGGGTTAGCACTAGGATTATGCCAAGGATTAGGGCTGCGAAACCCACAAAGGCAGGAGCTCCAGGGACACTGGACATGTGAAAGGCATGCAAAGTTGAGCAGGGCACAGCCAAAACCTTGCCCCCTCTTCTTCTTCCTGCTCGGAACTCACCACAGCCCAATGCCAGATTTCTGGCTCAAGCTAGGGTTAGGGTTAGGGTCAGGGTTACGCCTATGCCTAAGCCTAGGTTTAGTGTTCAGAAAACCACAAAGCCAGGAGCTCCAGGGACACTGGCCATGCAAAAGGCATACAAAGTTGAGCACGGAAATGTCAAAAGCTTGCCGCCTCTTCTTTTTCCTGCTTGGAACTCACCACAGCCCAATGCCTGGTTTCTGGCTCAAGCTAGGGTTAGGGTTATGCCTAGGATTAGGGTTGAGAAAACCACAGAGCCAGCAGCTCCAGGGACACTGGACATGTGAGATGCATGCAAAGTTGAGCAGTGCGCAGCCAAAACTTGGCTCCCTCTTCTTCTTCCTGCTCGGAACTCACCACAGCCCACCGCCGGATTTCTGGCTCAAGCTAGGGTTAGGGTTAGGGTTAGGGTTACGCCTGCGCCTAAGCCTCCGCCTAGGCCTAGGTTTAGGGTTCAGAAAACCACAAAGCCAGGAGCTCCAGGGACACTGGCCATGCGAAAGGCATGCCAAGTTGAGCAGGGCACAGCCAAAACCTTGCCCCCTCTTCTTCTTCCTGCTCGGAACTCACCACAGCCCACTGCTGGATTTCTGGCTCAAGCTAGGGTTAGGGTTAGGGTTAGCACTAGGATTATGCCAAGGATTAGGGCTGCGAAATCCACAAAGGCAGGAGCTCCAGGGACACTGGACATGTGAAAGGCATGCAAAGTTGAGCAGGGCACAGCCAAAACCTTGCCCCCTCTTCTTCTTCCTGCTCGGAACTCACCACAGCCCACTGCTGGATTTCTGGCTCAAGCTAGGGTTAGGGTTAGGGTCAGGGTCAGGGTTAGGGTAACGCCTAGGGTTAGGGTACAGAGAACCACCGAGCCCAGAGCTCCAGGGATACTCACTATGCAAAAGGCATGCCAAGGTGAGCGCAGCACAGCCCAAAACCTTGCGCCCTCTTCCTTCTTCCTGCTTGGAACTCACCACAGCCCAATGCTCGATTTCTGGCTCAAGCTAGGGTTAGGGTTACGCCTACGCCAAGACCTAGGTTTAGGGTTCAGAAAACCACAAAGCCAGAAGCCCACGGACACTGACCATGCGAAAGGCATGCCAAGTTGAGCACGGAAAAGCCAAAACTTTGCTCCCTCTTCTTCTTTCTGCTTGGAACTCACCACAGCCCACCGCCGGATTTCTGGCTCAAGCTAGGGTTAGGGTTAGGGTTAGGGTTACGCCTGCGCCTAAGCCTCCGCCTAGGCCTAGGTTTAGGGTTCAGAAAACCACAAAGCCAGGAGCTCCAGGGACACTGGCCATGCGAAAGGCATGCCAAGTTGAGCAGGGCACAGCCAAAACCTTGCCCCCTCTTCTTCTTCCTGCTCAGAACTCACCACAGCCCACTGCTGGATTTCTGGCTCAAGCTAGGGTTAGGGTTAGGGTCAGGGTTACGCCTATGCCTAAGCCTAGGTTTAGTGTTCAGAAAACCACAAAGCCAGGAGCTCCAGAGACACTGGCCATGCGAAAGGCATACAAAGTTGAGCACGGAAATGTCAAAAGCTTGCCGCCTCTTCTTTTTCCTGCTTGGAACTCACCACAGCCCAATGCCTGGTTTCTGGCTCAAGCTAGGGTTAGGGTTATGCCTAGGATTAGGGTTGAGAAAACCACAGAGCCAGCAGCTCCAGGGACACTGGACATGTGAGATGCATGCAAAGTTGAGCAGTGCGCAGCCAAAACTTGGCTCCCTCTTCTTCTTCCTGCTCGGAACTCACCACAGCCCACTTCCGGATTTCTGGCTCAAGCTAGGGTTAGGGTTAGGGTTAGGGTTACGCCTACGCCTAAGCCTATGCCTAGGCCTAGGTTTAGGGTTCAGAAAACCACAAAGCCAGGAACTCCACGGACACTGGCCATGCGAAAGGCATGCCAAGTTGAGCAGGGCACAGCCAAAACCTTGCCCCCTCTTCTTCTTTCTGCTTGGAACTCGCCACGGCTCACAACCCGATTTCTGGCTCAAGCTAGGGTTAGGGTTAGGGTTAGGGTTACGCCTATGCCTAAGCCTAGGTTTAGGGTTCAGAAAACCACAAAGGCAGGAGCTCCAGGGACACTGGCCATGCGAAAGTCATACAAAGTTGAGCACGGAAAAGCCAAAACCTTGCTCCCTCTTCTTTTTCCTGCTTGGAACTCACCACAGCCCAATGCCTGGTTTCTGGCTCAAGCTAGGGTTAGGGTTATGCCTAGGATTAGGGTTGAGAAAACCACAGAGCCAGCAGCTCCAGGGACACTGGACATGTGAGATGCATGCAAAGTTGAGCAGTGCGCAGCCAAAACTTGGCTCCCTCTTCTTCTTCCTGCTCGGAACTCACCACAGCCCACTTCCGGATTTCTGGCTCAAGCTAGGGTTAGGGTTAGGGTTAGGGTTACGCCTACGCCTAAGCCTATGCCTAGGCCTAGGTTTAGGGTTCAGAAAACCACAAAGCCAGGAACTCCACGGACACTGGCCATGCGAAAGGCATGCCAAGTTGAGCAGGGCACAGCCAAAACCTTGCCCCCTCTTCTTCTTTCTGCTTGGAACTCGCCACGGCTCACAACCCGATTTCTGGCTCAAGCTAGGGTTAGGGTTAGGGTTAGGGTTACGCCTATGCCTAAGCCTAGGTTTAGGGTTCAGAAAACCACAAAGGCAGGAGCTCCAGGGACACTGGCCATGCGAAAGTCATACAAAGTTGAGCACGGAAAAGCCAAAACCTTGCTCCCTCTTCTTTTTCCTGCTTGGAACTCACCACAGCCCAATGCCTGGTTTCTGGCTCAAGCTAGGGTTAGGGTTATGCCTAGGATTAGGGTTGAGAAAACCACAGAGCCAGCAGCTCCAGGGACACTGGACATGTGAGATGCATGCAAAGTTGAGCAGTGCGCAGCCAAAACTTGGCTCCCTCTTCTTCTTCCTGCTCGGAACTCACCACAGCCCACCGCCGGATTTCTGGCTCAAGCTAGTGTTAGGGTTAGGGTTACGCCTGCACCTAAGCCTATGCCTAGGCCTAGGTTTAGGGTTCAGAAAACCACAAAGGCAGGAGCTCACAGGGACACTGGCCATGCGAAAGGCATGCCAAGTTGAGCAGGGCACAGCCAAAACCTTGCCCCCTCTTCTTCTTTCTGCTTGGAACTCACCACAGCCCACTTCCGGATTTCTGGCTCAAGCTAGGGTTAGGGTTAGGGTTAGGGTTACGCCTGCGCCTAAGCCTCCGCCTAGGCCTAGGTTTAGGGTTCAGAAAACCACAAAGCCAGGAGCTCCAGGGACACTGACCATGCGAAAGGCATGCCAAGTTGAGCAGGGCACAGCCAAAACCTTGCCCCCTCTTCTTCTTTCTGCTTGGAACTCGCCACGGCTCACAACCCGATTTCTGGTTCAAGCTAGGGTTAGGGTTAGGGTTAGGGTTACGCCTACGCCTAAGCCTATGCCTAGGCCTAGGTTTAGGGTTCAGAAAACCACAAAGCCAGAAGCCCACGGACACTGACCATGCGAAAGGCATGCCAAGTTGAGCACGGAAAAGCCAAAACCTTGCTCCCTCTTCTTCTTTCTGCTTGGGACTCGCCAAGGCCCACAACCCAATTTCTGGCTCAAGCTAGGGTTAGGGTTAGGGTTAGCACTAGGATTATGCCAAGGATTAGGGCTGCGAAATCCACAAAGGCAGGAGCTCCAGGGACACTGGACATGTGAAAGGCATGCAAAGTTGAGCAGGGCACAGCCAAAACCTTGCCCCCTCTTCTTCTTCCTGCTCAGAACTCACCACAGCCCACTGCTGGATTTCTGGCTCAAGCTAGGGTTAGGGTTAGGGTTAGGGTCAGGGTCAGGGTTAGGGTAACGCCTAGGGTTAGGGTACAGAGAACCACCGAGCCCAGAGCTCCAGGGATACTCACTATGCAAAAGGCATGCCAAGGTGAGCGCAGCACAGCCCAAAACCTTGCTCCCTCTTCTTCTTCCTGCTTGGAACTCACCACAGCCCAATGCTCGATTTCTGGCTCAAGCTAGGGTTAGGGTTACGCCTACGCCAAGACCTAGGTTTAGTGTTCAGAAAACCACAAAGCCAGGAGCTCCACGGACACTGACCATGCGAAAGGCATGCCAAGTTGAGCACGGAAAAGCCAAAAGCTTGCTCCCTCTTCTTCTTTCTGCTTGGAACTCACCACAGCCCACCGCCGGATTTCTGGCTCAAGCTAGGGTTAGGGTTAGGGTTAGGGTTACGCCTGCGCCTAAGCCTCCGCCTAGGCCTAGGTTTAGGGTTCAGAAAACCACAAAGCCAGGAGCTCCAGGGACACTGGCCATGCAAAAGGCATACAAAGTTGAGCACGGAAATGTCAAAAGCTTGCCGCCTCTTCTTTTTCCTGCTTGGAACTCACCACAGCCCAATGCCTGGTTTCTGGCTCAAGCTAGGGTTAGGGTTATGCCTAGGATTAGGGTTGAGAAAACCACAGAGCCAGCAGCTCCAGGGACACTGGACATGTGAGATGCATGCAAAGTTGAGCAGTGCGCAGCCAAAACTTGGCTCCCTCTTCTTCTTCCTGCTCGGAACTCACCACAGCCCACTTCCGGATTTCTGGCTCAAGCTAGGGTTAGGGTTAGGGTTAGGGTTACGCCTACGCCTAAGACTATGCCTAGGCCTAGGTTTAGGGTTCAGAAAACCACAAAGCCAGGAACTCCACGGACACTGACCATGCGAAAGGCATGCCAAGTTGAGCAGTGCGCAGCCAAAACTTTGCTCCCTCTTCTTCTTTCTGCTTGGAACTCACCACAGCCCACTTCCGGATTTCTGGCTCAAGCTAGGGTTAGGGTTAGGGTTAGGGTTACGCCTGCGCCTAAGCCTCCGCCTAGGCCTAGGTTTAGGGTTCAGAAAACCACAAAGCCAGGAGCTCCAGGGACACTGGCCATGCGAAAGGCATGCCAAGTTGAGCAGGGCACAGCCAAAACCTTGCCCCCTCTTCTTCTTCCTGCTCGGAACTCACCACAGCCCACTGCTGGATTTCTGGCTCAAGCTAGGGTTAGGGTTAGGGTTAGCACTAGGATTATGCCAAGGATTAGGGCTGCGAAATCCACAAAGGCAGGAGCTCCAGGGACACTGGACATGTGAAAGGCATGCAAAGTTGAGCAGGGCACAGCCAAAACCTTGCCCCCTCTTCTTCTTCCTGCTCGGAACTCACCACAGCCCACTGCTGGATTTCTGGCTCAAGCTAGGGTTAGGGTTAGGGTCAGGGTCAGGGTTAGGGTAACGCCTAGGGTTAGGGTACAGAGAACCACCGAGCCCAGAGCTCCAGGGATACTCACTATGCAAAAGGCATGCCAAGGTGAGCGCAGCACAGCCCAAAACCTTGCGCCCTCTTCCTTCTTCCTGCTTGGAACTCACCACAGCCCAATGCTCGATTTCTGGCTCAAGCTAGGGTTAGGGTTACGCCTACGCCAAGACCTAGGTTTAGGGTTCAGAAAACCACAAAGCCAGAAGCCCACGGACACTGACCATGCGAAAGGCATGCCAAGTTGAGCACGGAAAAGCCAAAACTTTGCTCCCTCTTCTTCTTTCTGCTTGGAACTCACCACAGCCCACTTCCGGATTTCTGGCTCAAGCTAGGGTTAGGGTTAGGGTTAGGGTTACGCCTGCGCCTAAGCCTCCGCCTAGGCCTAGGTTTAGGGTTCAGAAAACCACAAAGCCAGGAGCTCCAGGGACACTGGCCATGCGAAAGGCATGCCAAGTTGAGCAGGGCACAGCCAAAACCTTGCCCCCTCTTCTTCTTTCTGCTTGGAACTCGCCACGGCTCACAACCCGATTTCTGGCTCAAGCTAGGGTTAGGGTTAGGGTTAGGGTTACGCCTACGCCTAAGCCTATGCCTAGGCCTAGGTTTAGGGTTCAGAAAACCACAAAGCCAGAAGCCCACGGACACTGACCATGCGAAAGGCATGCCAAGTTGAGCACGGAAAAGCCAAAACCTTGCTCCCTCTTCTTCTTTCTGCTTGGGACTCGCCAAGGCCCACAACCCAATTTCTGGCTCAAGCTAGGGTTAGGGTTAGGGTTAGCACTAGGATTATGCCAAGGATTAGGGCTGCGAAATCCACAAAGGCAGGAGCTCCAGGGACACTGGACATGTGAAAGGCATGCAAAGTTGAGCAGGGCACAGCCAAAACCTTGCCCCCTCTTCTTCTTCCTGCTCAGAACTCACCACAGCCCACTGCTGGATTTCTGGCTCAAGCTAGGGTTAGGGTTAGGGTTAGGGTCAGGGTCAGGGTTAGGGTAACGCCTAGGGTTAGGGTACAGAGAACCACCGAGCCCAGAGCTCCAGGGATACTCACTATGCAAAAGGCATGCCAAGGTGAGCGCAGCACAGCCGAAAACCTTGCTCCCTCTTCTTCTTCCTGCTTGGAACTCACCACAGCCCAATGCTCGATTTCTGGCTCAAGCTAGGGTTAGGGTTACGCCTACGCCAAGACCTAGGTTTAGTGTTCAGAAAACCACAAAGCCAGGAGCTCCACGGACACTGACCATGCGAAAGGCATGCCAAGTTGAGCACGGAAAAGCCAAAACCTTGCTCCCTCTTCTTCTTTCTGCTTGGAACTCACCACAGCCCACCGCCGGATTTCTGGCTCAAGCTAGGGTTAGGGTTAGGGTTAGGGTTACGCCTGCGCCTAAGCCTCCGCCTAGGCCTAGGTTTAGGGTTCAGAAAACCACAAAGGCAGGAGCTCCAGGGACACTGGCCATGCGAAAGGCATGCCAAGTTGAGCAGGGCACAGCCAAAACCTTGCCCCCTCTTCTTCTTCCTGCTCGGAACTCACCACAGCCCAATGCCAGATTTCTGGCTCCAGCTAGGGTTAGGGTTAGGGTTAGCACTAGGATTATGCCAAGGATTAGGGCTGCGAAATCCACAAAGGCAGGAGCTCCAGGGACACTGGACATGTGAAAGGCATGCAAAGTTGAGCAGGGCACAGCCAAAACCTTGCCCCCTCTTCTTCTTCCTGCTCAGAACTCACCACAGCCCACTGCTGGATTTCTGGCTCAAGCTAGGGTTAGGGTTAGGGTCAGGGTTACGCCTATGCCTAAGCCTAGGTTTAGTGTTCAGAAAACCACAAAGCCAGGAGCTCCAGAGACACTGGCCATGCGAAAGGCATACAAAGTTGAGCACGGAAATGTCAAAAGCTTGCCGCCTCTTCTTTTTCCTGCTTGGAACTCACCACAGCCCAATGCCTGGTTTCTGGCTCAAGCTAGGGTTAGGGTTATGCCTAGGATTAGGGTTGAGAAAACCACAGAGCCAGCAGCTCCAGGGACACTGGACATGTGAGATGCATGCAAAGTTGAGCAGTGCGCAGCCAAAACTTGGCTCCCTCTTCTTCTTCCTGCTCGGAACTCACCACAGCCCACTTCCGGATTTCTGGCTCAAGCTAGGGTTAGGGTTAGGGTTAGGGTTACGCCTACGCCTAAGCCTATGCCTAGGCCTAGGTTTAGGGTTCAGAAAACCACAAAGCCAGGAACTCCACGGACACTGGCCATGCGAAAGGCATGCCAAGTTGAGCAGGGCACAGCCAAAACCTTGCCCCCTCTTCTTCTTTCTGCTTGGAACTCGCCACGGCTCACAACCCGATTTCTGGCTCAAGCTAGGGTTAGGGTTAGGGTTAGGGTTACGCCTATGCCTAAGCCTAGGTTTAGGGTTCAGAAAACCACAAAGGCAGGAGCTCCAGGGACACTGGCCATGCGAAAGTCATACAAAGTTGAGCACGGAAAAGCCAAAACCTTGCTCCCTCTTCTTTTTCCTGCTTGGAACTCACCACAGCCCAATGCCTGGTTTCTGGCTCAAGCTAGGGTTAGGGTTATGCCTAGGATTAGGGTTGAGAAAACCACAGAGCCAGCAGCTCCAGGGACACTGGACATGTGAGATGCATGCAAAGTTGAGCAGTGCGCAGCCAAAACTTGGCTCCCTCTTCTTCTTCCTGCTCGGAACTCACCACAGCCCACCGCCGGATTTCTGGCTCAAGCTAGTGTTAGGGTTAGGGTTACGCCTGCACCTAAGCCTATGCCTAGGCCTAGGTTTAGGGTTCAGAAAACCACAAAGGCAGGAGCTCACAGGGACACTGGCCATGCGAAAGGCATGCCAAGTTGAGCAGGGCACAGCCAAAACCTTGCCCCCTCTTCTTCTTTCTGCTTGGAACTCACCACAGCCCACTTCCGGATTTCTGGCTCAAGCTAGGGTTAGGGTTAGGGTTAGGGTTACGCCTGCGCCTAAGCCTCCGCCTAGGCCTAGGTTTAGGGTTCAGAAAACCACAAAGCCAGGAGCTCCAGGGACACTGACCATGCGAAAGGCATGCCAAGTTGAGCAGGGCACAGCCAAAACCTTGCCCCCTCTTCTTCTTTCTGCTTGGAACTCGCCACGGCTCACAACCCGATTTCTGGCTCAAGCTAGGGTTAGGGTTAGGGTTAGGGTTACGCCTACGCCTAAGCCTATGCCTAGGCCTAGGTTTAGGGTTCAGAAAACCACAAAGCCAGAAGCCCACGGACACTGACCATGCGAAAGGCATGCCAAGTTGAGCACGGAAAAGCCAAAACCTTGCTCCCTCTTCTTCTTTCTGCTTGGGACTCGCCAAGGCCCACAACCCAATTTCTGGCTCAAGCTAGGGTTAGGGTTAGGGTTAGCACTAGGATTATGCCAAGGATTAGGGCTGCGAAATCCACAAAGGCAGGAGCTCCAGGGACACTGGACATGTGAAAGGCATGCAAAGTTGAGCAGGGCACAGCCAAAACCTTGCCCCCTCTTCTTCTTCCTGCTCAGAACTCACCACAGCCCACTGCTGGATTTCTGGCTCAAGCTAGGGTTAGGGTTAGGGTTAGGGTCAGGGTCAGGGTTAGGGTAACGCCTAGGGTTAGGGTACAGAGAACCACCGAGCCCAGAGCTCCAGGGATACTCACTATGCAAAAGGCATGCCAAGGTGAGCGCAGCACAGCCCAAAACCTTGCTCCCTCTTCTTCTTCCTGCTTGGAACTCACCACAGCCCAATGCTCGATTTCTGGCTCAAGCTAGGGTTAGGGTTACGCCTACGCCAAGACCTAGGTTTAGTGTTCAGAAAACCACAAAGCCAGGAGCTCCACGGACACTGACCATGCGAAAGGCATGCCAAGTTGAGCACGGAAAAGCCAAAAGCTTGCTCCCTCTTCTTCTTTCTGCTTGGAACTCACCACAGCCCACCGCCGGATTTCTGGCTCAAGCTAGGGTTAGGGTTAGGGTTAGGGTTACGCCTGCGCCTAAGCCTCCGCCTAGGCCTAGGTTTAGGGTTCAGAAAACCACAAAGCCAGGAGCTCCAGGGACACTGGCCATGCGAAAGGCATGCCAAGTTGAGCAGGGCACAGCCAAAACCTTGCCCCCTCTTCTTCTTCCTGCTCGGAACTCACCACAGCCCAATGCCAGATTTCTGGCTCAAGCTAGGGTTAGGGTTAGGGTTAGCACTAGGATTATGCCAAGGATTAGGGCTGCGAAACCCACAAAGGCAGGAGCTCCAGGGACACTGGACATGTGAAAGGCATGCAAAGTTGAGCAGGGCACAGCCAAAACCTTGCCCCCTCTTCTTCTTCCTGCTCGGAACTCACCACAGCCCAATGCCAGATTTCTGGCTCAAGCTAGGGTTAGGGTTAGGGTCAGGGTTACGCCTATGCCTAAGCCTAGGTTTAGTGTTCAGAAAACCACAAAGCCAGGAGCTCCAGGGACACTGGCCATGCAAAAGGCATACAAAGTTGAGCACGGAAATGTCAAAAGCTTGCCGCCTCTTCTTTTTCCTGCTTGGAACTCACCACAGCCCAATGCCTGGTTTCTGGCTCAAGCTAGGGTTAGGGTTATGCCTAGGATTAGGGTTGAGAAAACCACAGAGCCAGCAGCTCCAGGGACACTGGACATGTGAGATGCATGCAAAGTTGAGCAGTGCGCAGCCAAAACTTGGCTCCCTCTTCTTCTTCCTGCTCGGAACTCACCACAGCCCACTTCCGGATTTCTGGCTCAAGCTAGGGTTAGGGTTAGGGTTAGGGTTACGCCTACGCCTAAGACTATGCCTAGGCCTAGGTTTAGGGTTCAGAAAACCACAAAGCCAGGAACTCCACGGACACTGACCATGCGAAAGGCATGCCAAGTTGAGCAGTGCGCAGCCAAAACTTTGCTCCCTCTTCTTCTTTCTGCTTGGAACTCACCACAGCCCACTTCCGGATTTCTGGCTCAAGCTAGGGTTAGGGTTAGGGTTAGGGTTACGCCTGCGCCTAAGCCTCCGCCTAGGCCTAGGTTTAGGGTTCAGAAAACCACAAAGCCAGGAGCTCCAGGGACACTGGCCATGCGAAAGGCATGCCAAGTTGAGCAGGGCACAGCCAAAACCTTGCCCCCTCTTCTTCTTCCTGCTCGGAACTCACCACAGCCCACTGCTGGATTTCTGGCTCAAGCTAGGGTTAGGGTTAGGGTTAGCACTAGGATTATGCCAAGGATTAGGGCTGCGAAATCCACAAAGGCAGGAGCTCCAGGGACACTGGACATGTGAAAGGCATGCAAAGTTGAGCAGGGCACAGCCAAAACCTTGCCCCCTCTTCTTCTTCCTGCTCGGAACTCACCACAGCCCACTGCTGGATTTCTGGCTCAAGCTAGGGTTAGGGTTAGGGTCAGGGTCAGGGTTAGGGTAACGCCTAGGGTTAGGGTACAGAGAACCACCGAGCCCAGAGCTCCAGGGATACTCACTATGCAAAAGGCATGCCAAGGTGAGCGCAGCACAGCCCAAAACCTTGCGCCCTCTTCCTTCTTCCTGCTTGGAACTCACCACAGCCCAATGCTCGATTTCTGGCTCAAGCTAGGGTTAGGGTTACGCCTACGCCAAGACCTAGGTTTAGGGTTCAGAAAACCACAAAGCCAGAAGCCCACGGACACTGACCATGCGAAAGGCATGCCAAGTTGAGCACGGAAAAGCCAAAACTTTGCTCCCTCTTCTTCTTTCTGCTTGGAACTCACCACAGCCCACCGCCGGATTTCTGGCTCAAGCTAGGGTTAGGGTTAGGGTTAGGGTTACGCCTGCGCCTAAGCCTCCGCCTAGGCCTAGGTTTAGGGTTCAGAAAACCACAAAGCCAGGAGCTCCAGGGACACTGGCCATGCGAAAGGCATGCCAAGTTGAGCAGGGCACAGCCAAAACCTTGCTCCCTCTTCTTCTTTCTGCTTGGGACTCGCCAAGGCCCACAACCCAATTTCTGGCTCAAGCTAGGGTTAGGGTTAGGGTTAGCACTAGGATTATGCCAAGGATTAGGGCTGCGAAATCCACAAAGGCAGGAGCTCCAGGGACACTGGACATGTGAAAGGCATGCAAAGTTGAGCAGGGCACAGCCAAAACCTTGCCCCCTCTTCTTCTTCCTGCTCAGAACTCACCACAGCCCACTGCTGGATTTCTGGCTCAAGCTAGGGTTAGGGTTAGGGTTAGGGTCAGGGTCAGGGTTAGGGTAACGCCTAGGGTTAGGGTACAGAGAACCACCGAGCCCAGAGCTCCAGGGATACTCACTATGCAAAAGGCATGCCAAGGTGAGCGCAGCACAGCCGAAAACCTTGCTCCCTCTTCTTCTTCCTGCTTGGAACTCACCACAGCCCAATGCTCGATTTCTGGCTCAAGCTAGGGTTAGGGTTACGCCTACGCCAAGACCTAGGTTTAGTGTTCAGAAAACCACAAAGCCAGGAGCTCCACGGACACTGACCATGCGAAAGGCATGCCAAGTTGAGCACGGAAAAGCCAAAACCTTGCTCCCTCTTCTTCTTTCTGCTTGGAACTCACCACAGCCCACCGCCGGATTTCTGGCTCAAGCTAGGGTTAGGGTTAGGGTTAGGGTTACGCCTGCGCCTAAGCCTCCGCCTAGGCCTAGGTTTAGGGTTCAGAAAACCACAAAGCCAGGAGCTCCAGGGACACTGGCCATGCGAAAGGCATGCCAAGTTGAGCAGGGCACAGCCAAAACCTTGCCCCCTCTTCTTCTTCCTGCTCGGAACTCACCACAGCCCAATGCCAGATTTCTGGCTCCAGCTAGGGTTAGGGTTAGGGTTAGCACTAGGATTATGCCAAGGATTAGGGCTGCGAAATCCACAAAGGCAGGAGCTCCAGGGACACTGGACATGTGAAAGGCATGCAAAGTTGAGCAGGGCACAGCCAAAACCTTGCCCCCTCTTCTTCTTCCTGCTCAGAACTCACCACAGCCCACTGCTGGATTTCTGGCTCAAGCTAGGGTTAGGGTTAGGGTCAGGGTTACGCCTATGCCTAAGCCTAGGTTTAGTGTTCAGAAAACCACAAAGCCAGGAGCTCCAGAGACACTGGCCATGCGAAAGGCATACAAAGTTGAGCACGGAAATGTCAAAAGCTTGCCGCCTCTTCTTTTTCCTGCTTGGAACTCACCACAGCCCAATGCCTGGTTTCTGGCTCAAGCTAGGGTTAGGGTTATGCCTAGGATTAGGGTTGAGAAAACCACAGAGCCAGCAGCTCCAGGGACACTGGACATGTGAGATGCATGCAAAGTTGAGCAGTGCGCAGCCAAAACTTGGCTCCCTCTTCTTCTTCCTGCTCGGAACTCACCACAGCCCACTTCCGGATTTCTGGCTCAAGCTAGGGTTAGGGTTAGGGTTAGGGTTACGCCTACGCCTAAGCCTATGCCTAGGCCTAGGTTTAGGGTTCAGAAAACCACAAAGCCAGGAACTCCACGGACACTGGCCATGCGAAAGGCATGCCAAGTTGAGCAGGGCACAGCCAAAACCTTGCCCCCTCTTCTTCTTTCTGCTTGGAACTCGCCACGGCTCACAACCCGATTTCTGGCTCAAGCTAGGGTTAGGGTTAGGGTTAGGGTTACGCCTATGCCTAAGCCTAGGTTTAGGGTTCAGAAAACCACAAAGGCAGGAGCTCCAGGGACACTGGCCATGCGAAAGTCATACAAAGTTGAGCACGGAAAAGCCAAAACCTTGCTCCCTCTTCTTTTTCCTGCTTGGAACTCACCACAGCCCAATGCCTGGTTTCTGGCTCAAGCTAGGGTTAGGGTTATGCCTAGGATTAGGGTTGAGAAAACCACAGAGCCAGCAGCTCCAGGGACACTGGACATGTGAGATGCATGCAAAGTTGAGCAGTGCGCAGCCAAAACTTGGCTCCCTCTTCTTCTTCCTGCTCGGAACTCACCACAGCCCACCGCCGGATTTCTGGCTCAAGCTAGTGTTAGGGTTAGGGTTACGCCTGCACCTAAGCCTATGCCTAGGCCTAGGTTTAGGGTTCAGAAAACCACAAAGGCAGGAGCTCACAGGGACACTGGCCATGCGAAAGGCATGCCAAGTTGAGCAGGGCACAGCCAAAACCTTGCCCCCTCTTCTTCTTTCTGCTTGGAACTCACCACAGCCCACTTCCGGATTTCTGGCTCAAGCTAGGGTTAGGGTTAGGGTTAGGGTTACGCCTGCGCCTAAGCCTCCGCCTAGGCCTAGGTTTAGGGTTCAGAAAACCACAAAGCCAGGAGCTCCAGGGACACTGACCATGCGAAAGGCATGCCAAGTTGAGCAGGGCACAGCCAAAACCTTGCCCCCTCTTCTTCTTTCTGCTTGGAACTCGCCACGGCTCACAACCCGATTTCTGGCTCAAGCTAGGGTTAGGGTTAGGGTTAGGGTTACGCCTACGCCTAAGCCTATGCCTAGGCCTAGGTTTAGGGTTCAGAAAACCACAAAGCCAGAAGCCCACGGACACTGACCATGCGAAAGGCATGCCAAGTTGAGCACGGAAAAGCCAAAACCTTGCTCCCTCTTCTTCTTTCTGCTTGGGACTCGCCAAGGCCCACAACCCAATTTCTGGCTCAAGCTAGGGTTAGGGTTAGGGTTAGCACTAGGATTATGCCAAGGATTAGGGCTGCGAAATCCACAAAGGCAGGAGCTCCAGGGACACTGGACATGTGAAAGGCATGCAAAGTTGAGCAGGGCACAGCCAAAACCTTGCCCCCTCTTCTTCTTCCTGCTCAGAACTCACCACAGCCCACTGCTGGATTTCTGGCTCAAGCTAGGGTTAGGGTTAGGGTTAGGGTCAGGGTCAGGGTTAGGGTAACGCCTAGGGTTAGGGTACAGAGAACCACCGAGCCCAGAGCTCCAGGGATACTCACTATGCAAAAGGCATGCCAAGGTGAGCGCAGCACAGCCCAAAACCTTGCTCCCTCTTCTTCTTCCTGCTTGGAACTCACCACAGCCCAATGCTCGATTTCTGGCTCAAGCTAGGGTTAGGGTTACGCCTACGCCAAGACCTAGGTTTAGTGTTCAGAAAACCACAAAGCCAGGAGCTCCACGGACACTGACCATGCGAAAGGCATGCCAAGTTGAGCACGGAAAAGCCAAAAGCTTGCTCCCTCTTCTTCTTTCTGCTTGGAACTCACCACAGCCCACCGCCGGATTTCTGGCTCAAGCTAGGGTTAGGGTTAGGGTTAGGGTTACGCCTGCGCCTAAGCCTCCGCCTAGGCCTAGGTTTAGGGTTCAGAAAACCACAAAGCCAGGAGCTCCAGGGACACTGGCCATGCGAAAGGCATGCCAAGTTGAGCAGGGCACAGCCAAAACCTTGCCCCCTCTTCTTCTTCCTGCTCGGAACTCACCACAGCCCAATGCCAGATTTCTGGCTCAAGCTAGGGTTAGGGTTAGGGTTAGCACTAGGATTATGCCAAGGATTAGGGCTGCGAAACCCACAAAGGCAGGAGCTCCAGGGACACTGGACATGTGAAAGGCATGCAAAGTTGAGCAGGGCACAGCCAAAACCTTGCCCCCTCTTCTTCTTCCTGCTCGGAACTCACCACAGCCCAATGCCAGATTTCTGGCTCAAGCTAGGGTTAGGGTTAGGGTCAGGGTTACGCCTATGCCTAAGCCTAGGTTTAGTGTTCAGAAAACCACAAAGCCAGGAGCTCCAGGGACACTGGCCATGCAAAAGGCATACAAAGTTGAGCACGGAAATGTCAAAAGCTTGCCGCCTCTTCTTTTTCCTGCTTGGAACTCACCACAGCCCAATGCCTGGTTTCTGGCTCAAGCTAGGGTTAGGGTTATGCCTAGGATTAGGGTTGAGAAAACCACAGAGCCAGCAGCTCCAGGGACACTGGACATGTGAGATGCATGCAAAGTTGAGCAGTGCGCAGCCAAAACTTGGCTCCCTCTTCTTCTTCCTGCTCGGAACTCACCACAGCCCACCGCCGGATTTCTGGCTCAAGCTAGGGTTAGGGTTAGGGTTAGGGTTACGCCTGCGCCTAAGCCTCCGCCTAGGCCTAGGTTTAGGGTTCAGAAAACCACAAAGCCAGGAGCTCCAGGGACACTGGCCATGCGAAAGGCATGCCAAGTTGAGCAGGGCACAGCCAAAACCTTGCCCCCTCTTCTTCTTCCTGCTCGGAACTCACCACAGCCCACTGCTGGATTTCTGGCTCAAGCTAGGGTTAGGGTTAGGGTTAGCACTAGGATTATGCCAAGGATTAGGGCTGCGAAATCCACAAAGGCAGGAGCTCCAGGGACACTGGACATGTGAAAGGCATGCAAAGTTGAGCAGGGCACAGCCAAAACCTTGCCCCCTCTTCTTCTTCCTGCTCGGAACTCACCACAGCCCACTGCTGGATTTCTGGCTCAAGCTAGGGTTAGGGTTAGGGTCAGGGTCAGGGTTAGGGTAACGCCTAGGGTTAGGGTACAGAGAACCACCGAGCCCAGAGCTCCAGGGATACTCACTATGCAAAAGGCATGCCAAGGTGAGCGCAGCACAGCCCAAAACCTTGCGCCCTCTTCCTTCTTCCTGCTTGGAACTCACCACAGCCCAATGCTCGATTTCTGGCTCAAGCTAGGGTTAGGGTTACGCCTACGCCAAGACCTAGGTTTAGGGTTCAGAAAACCACAAAGCCAGAAGCCCACGGACACTGACCATGCGAAAGGCATGCCAAGTTGAGCACGGAAAAGCCAAAACTTTGCTCCCTCTTCTTCTTTCTGCTTGGAACTCACCACAGCCCACCGCCGGATTTCTGGCTCAAGCTAGGGTTAGGGTTAGGGTTAGGGTTACGCCTGCGCCTAAGCCTCCGCCTAGGCCTAGGTTTAGGGTTCAGAAAACCACAAAGCCAGGAGCTCCAGGGACACTGGCCATGCGAAAGGCATGCCAAGTTGAGCAGGGCACAGCCAAAACCTTGCCCCCTCTTCTTCTTCCTGCTCAGAACTCACCACAGCCCACTGCTGGATTTCTGGCTCAAGCTAGGGTTAGGGTTAGGGTCAGGGTTACGCCTATGCCTAAGCCTAGGTTTAGTGTTCAGAAAACCACAAAGCCAGGAGCTCCAGAGACACTGGCCATGCGAAAGGCATACAAAGTTGAGCACGGAAATGTCAAAAGCTTGCCGCCTCTTCTTTTTCCTGCTTGGAACTCACCACAGCCCAATGCCTGGTTTCTGGCTCAAGCTAGGGTTAGGGTTATGCCTAGGATTAGGGTTGAGAAAACCACAGAGCCAGCAGCTCCAGGGACACTGGACATGTGAGATGCATGCAAAGTTGAGCAGTGCGCAGCCAAAACTTGGCTCCCTCTTCTTCTTCCTGCTCGGAACTCACCACAGCCCACTTCCGGATTTCTGGCTCAAGCTAGGGTTAGGGTTAGGGTTAGGGTTACGCCTACGCCTAAGCCTATGCCTAGGCCTAGGTTTAGGGTTCAGAAAACCACAAAGCCAGGAACTCCACGGACACTGGCCATGCGAAAGGCATGCCAAGTTGAGCAGGGCACAGCCAAAACCTTGCCCCCTCTTCTTCTTTCTGCTTGGAACTCGCCACGGCTCACAACCCGATTTCTGGCTCAAGCTAGGGTTAGGGTTAGGGTTTGGGTTACGCCTATGCCTAAGCCTAGGTTTAGGGTTCAGAAAACCACAAAGGCAGGAGCTCCAGGGACACTGGCCATGCGAAAGTCATACAAAGTTGAGCACGGAAAAGCCAAAACCTTGCTCCCTCTTCTTTTTCCTGCTTGGAACTCACCACAGCCCAATGCCTGGTTTCTGGCTCAAGCTAGGGTTAGGGTTATGCCTAGGATTAGGGTTGAGAAAACCACAGAGCCAGCAGCTCCAGGGACACTGGACATGTGAGATGCATGCAAAGTTGAGCAGTGCGCAGCCAAAACTTGGCTCCCTCTTCTTCTTCCTGCTCGGAACTCACCACAGCCCACTTCCGGATTTCTGGCTCAAGCTAGGGTTAGGGTTAGGGTTAGGGTTACGCCTACGCCTAAGCCTATGCCTAGGCCTAGGTTTAGGGTTCAGAAAACCACAAAGCCAGGAACTCCACGGACACTGGCCATGCGAAAGGCATGCCAAGTTGAGCAGGGCACAGCCAAAACCTTGCCCCCTCTTCTTCTTTCTGCTTGGAACTCGCCACGGCTCACAACCCGATTTCTGGCTCAAGCTAGGGTTAGGGTTAGGGTTAGGGTTACGCCTATGCCTAAGCCTAGGTTTAGGGTTCAGAAAACCACAAAGGCAGGAGCTCCAGGGACACTGGCCATGCGAAAGTCATACAAAGTTGAGCACGGAAAAGCCAAAACCTTGCTCCCTCTTCTTTTTCCTGCTTGGAACTCACCACAGCCCAATGCCTGGTTTCTGGCTCAAGCTAGGGTTAGGGTTATGCCTAGGATTAGGGTTGAGAAAACCACAGAGCCAGCAGCTCCAGGGACACTGGACATGTGAGATGCATGCAAAGTTGAGCAGTGCGCAGCCAAAACTTGGCTCCCTCTTCTTCTTCCTGCTCGGAACTCACCACAGCCCACCGCCGGATTTCTGGCTCAAGCTAGTGTTAGGGTTAGGGTTACGCCTGCACCTAAGCCTATGCCTAGGCCTAGGTTTAGGGTTCAGAAAACCACAAAGGCAGGAGCTCACAGGGACACTGGCCATGCGAAAGGCATGCCAAGTTGAGCAGGGCACAGCCAAAACCTTGCCCCCTCTTCTTCTTTCTGCTTGGAACTCACCACAGCCCACTTCCGGATTTCTGGCTCAAGCTAGGGTTAGGGTTAGGGTTAGGGTTACGCCTGCGCCTAAGCCTCCGCCTAGGCCTAGGTTTAGGGTTCAGAAAACCACAAAGCCAGGAGCTCCAGGGACACTGACCATGCGAAAGGCATGCCAAGTTGAGCAGGGCACAGCCAAAACCTTGCCCCCTCTTCTTCTTTCTGCTTGGAACTCGCCACGGCTCACAACCCGATTTCTGGTTCAAGCTAGGGTTAGGGTTAGGGTTAGGGTTACGCCTACGCCTAAGCCTATGCCTAGGCCTAGGTTTAGGGTTCAGAAAACCACAAAGCCAGAAGCCCACGGACACTGACCATGCGAAAGGCATGCCAAGTTGAGCACGGAAAAGCCAAAACCTTGCTCCCTCTTCTTCTTTCTGCTTGGGACTCGCCAAGGCCCACAACCCAATTTCTGGCTCAAGCTAGGGTTAGGGTTAGGGTTAGCACTAGGATTATGCCAAGGATTAGGGCTGCGAAATCCACAAAGGCAGGAGCTCCAGGGACACTGGACATGTGAAAGGCATGCAAAGTTGAGCAGGGCACAGCCAAAACCTTGCCCCCTCTTCTTCTTCCTGCTCAGAACTCACCACAGCCCACTGCTGGATTTCTGGCTCAAGCTAGGGTTAGGGTTAGGGTTAGGGTCAGGGTCAGGGTTAGGGTAACGCCTAGGGTTAGGGTACAGAGAACCACCGAGCCCAGAGCTCCAGGGATACTCACTATGCAAAAGGCATGCCAAGGTGAGCGCAGCACAGCCCAAAACCTTGCTCCCTCTTCTTCTTCCTGCTTGGAACTCACCACAGCCCAATGCTCGATTTCTGGCTCAAGCTAGGGTTAGGGTTACGCCTACGCCAAGACCTAGGTTTAGTGTTCAGAAAACCACAAAGCCAGGAGCTCCACGGACACTGACCATGCGAAAGGCATGCCAAGTTGAGCACGGAAAAGCCAAAAGCTTGCTCCCTCTTCTTCTTTCTGCTTGGAACTCACCACAGCCCACCGCCGGATTTCTGGCTCAAGCTAGGGTTAGGGTTAGGGTTAGGGTTACGCCTGCGCCTAAGCCTCCGCCTAGGCCTAGGTTTAGGGTTCAGAAAACCACAAAGCCAGGAGCTCCAGGGACACTGGCCATGCAAAAGGCATACAAAGTTGAGCACGGAAATGTCAAAAGCTTGCCGCCTCTTCTTTTTCCTGCTTGGAACTCACCACAGCCCAATGCCTGGTTTCTGGCTCAAGCTAGGGTTAGGGTTATGCCTAGGATTAGGGTTGAGAAAACCACAGAGCCAGCAGCTCCAGGGACACTGGACATGTGAGATGCATGCAAAGTTGAGCAGTGCGCAGCCAAAACTTGGCTCCCTCTTCTTCTTCCTGCTCGGAACTCACCACAGCCCACTTCCGGATTTCTGGCTCAAGCTAGGGTTAGGGTTAGGGTTAGGGTTACGCCTACGCCTAAGACTATGCCTAGGCCTAGGTTTAGGGTTCAGAAAACCACAAAGCCAGGAACTCCACGGACACTGACCATGCGAAAGGCATGCCAAGTTGAGCAGTGCGCAGCCAAAACTTTGCTCCCTCTTCTTCTTTCTGCTTGGAACTCACCACAGCCCACTTCCGGATTTCTGGCTCAAGCTAGGGTTAGGGTTAGGGTTAGGGTTACGCCTGCGCCTAAGCCTCCGCCTAGGCCTAGGTTTAGGGTTCAGAAAACCACAAAGCCAGGAGCTCCAGGGACACTGGCCATGCGAAAGGCATGCCAAGTTGAGCAGGGCACAGCCAAAACCTTGCCCCCTCTTCTTCTTCCTGCTCGGAACTCACCACAGCCCACTGCTGGATTTCTGGCTCAAGCTAGGGTTAGGGTTAGGGTTAGCACTAGGATTATGCCAAGGATTAGGGCTGCGAAATCCACAAAGGCAGGAGCTCCAGGGACACTGGACATGTGAAAGGCATGCAAAGTTGAGCAGGGCACAGCCAAAACCTTGCCCCCTCTTCTTCTTCCTGCTCGGAACTCACCACAGCCCACTGCTGGATTTCTGGCTCAAGCTAGGGTTAGGGTTAGGGTCAGGGTCAGGGTTAGGGTAACGCCTAGGGTTAGGGTACAGAGAACCACCGAGCCCAGAGCTCCAGGGATACTCACTATGCAAAAGGCATGCCAAGGTGAGCGCAGCACAGCCCAAAACCTTGCGCCCTCTTCCTTCTTCCTGCTTGGAACTCACCACAGCCCAATGCTCGATTTCTGGCTCAAGCTAGGGTTAGGGTTACGCCTACGCCAAGACCTAGGTTTAGGGTTCAGAAAACCACAAAGCCAGAAGCCCACGGACACTGACCATGCGAAAGGCATGCCAAGTTGAGCACGGAAAAGCCAAAACTTTGCTCCCTCTTCTTCTTTCTGCTTGGAACTCACCACAGCCCACTTCCGGATTTCTGGCTCAAGCTAGGGTTAGGGTTAGGGTTAGGGTTACGCCTGCGCCTAAGCCTCCGCCTAGGCCTAGGTTTAGGGTTCAGAAAACCACAAAGCCAGGAGCTCCAGGGACACTGGCCATGCGAAAGGCATGCCAAGTTGAGCAGGGCACAGCCAAAACCTTGCCCCCTCTTCTTCTTTCTGCTTGGAACTCGCCACGGCTCACAACCCGATTTCTGGCTCAAGCTAGGGTTAGGGTTAGGGTTAGGGTTACGCCTACGCCTAAGCCTATGCCTAGGCCTAGGTTTAGGGTTCAGAAAACCACAAAGCCAGAAGCCCACGGACACTGACCATGCGAAAGGCATGCCAAGTTGAGCACGGAAAAGCCAAAACCTTGCTCCCTCTTCTTCTTTCTGCTTGGGACTCGCCAAGGCCCACAACCCAATTTCTGGCTCAAGCTAGGGTTAGGGTTAGGGTTAGCACTAGGATTATGCCAAGGATTAGGGCTGCGAAATCCACAAAGGCAGGAGCTCCAGGGACACTGGACATGTGAAAGGCATGCAAAGTTGAGCAGGGCACAGCCAAAACCTTGCCCCCTCTTCTTCTTCCTGCTCAGAACTCACCACAGCCCACTGCTGGATTTCTGGCTCAAGCTAGGGTTAGGGTTAGGGTTAGGGTTACGCCTGCGCCTATACCTCCGCCTAGGCCTAGGTTTAGGGTTCAGAAAACCACAAAGCCAGGAGCTCCAGGGACACTGGCCATGCGAAAGGCATGCCAAGTTGAGCAGGGCACAGCCAAAACCTTGCCCCCTCTTCTTCTTTCTGCTTGGAACTCGCCACGGCTCACAACCCGATTTCTGGCTCAAGCTAGGGTTAGGGTTAGGGTTAGGGTTACGCCTACGCCTAAGCCTATGCCTAGGCCTAGGTTTAGGGTTCAGAAAACCACAAAGCCAGAAGCCCACGGACACTGACCATGCGAAAGGCATGCCAAGTTGAGCACGGAAAAGCCAAAACCTTGCTCCCTCTTCTTCTTTCTGCTTGGGACTCGCCAAGGCCCACAACCCAATTTCTGGCTCAAGCTAGGGTTAGGGTTAGGGTTAGCACTAGGATTATGCCAAGGATTAGGGCTGCGAAATCCACAAAGGCAGGAGCTCCAGGGACACTGGACATGTGAAAGGCATGCAAAGTTGAGCAGGGCACAGCCAAAACCTTGCCCCCTCTTCTTCTTCCTGCTCAGAACTCACCACAGCCCACTGCTGGATTTCTGGCTCAAGCTAGGGTTAGGGTTAGGGTTAGGGTCAGGGTCAGGGTTAGGGTAACGCCTAGGGTTAGGGTACAGAGAACCACCGAGCCCAGAGCTCCAGGGATACTCACTATGCAAAAGGCATGCCAAGGTGAGCGCAGCACAGCCGAAAACCTTGCTCCCTCTTCTTCTTCCTGCTTGGAACTCACCACAGCCCAATGCTCGATTTCTGGCTCAAGCTAGGGTTAGGGTTACGCCTACGCCAAGACCTAGGTTTAGTGTTCAGAAAACCACAAAGCCAGGAGCTCCACGGACACTGACCATGCGAAAGGCATGCCAAGTTGAGCACGGAAAAGCCAAAAGCTTGCTCCCTCTTCTTCTTTCTGCTTGGAACTCACCACAGCCCACCGCCGGATTTCTGGCTCAAGCTAGGGTTAGGGTTAGGGTTAGGGTTACGCCTGCGCCTAAGCCTCCGCCTAGGCCTAGGTTTAGGGTTCAGAAAACCACAAAGCCAGGAGCTCCAGGGACACTGGCCATGCGAAAGGCATGCCAAGTTGAGCAGGGCACAGCCAAAACCTTGCCCCCTCTTCTTCTTCCTGCTCGGAACTCACCACAGCCCAATGCCAGATTTCTGGCTCCAGCTAGGGTTAGGGTTAGGGTTAGCACTAGGATTATGCCAAGGATTAGGGCTGCGAAATCCACAAAGGCAGGAGCTCCAGGGACACTGGACATGTGAAAGGCATGCAAAGTTGAGCAGGGCACAGCCAAAACCTTGCCCCCTCTTCTTCTTCCTGCTCAGAACTCACCACAGCCCACTGCTGGATTTCTGGCTCAAGCTAGGGTTAGGGTTAGGGTCAGGGTTACGCCTATGCCTAAGCCTAGGTTTAGTGTTCAGAAAACCACAAAGCCAGGAGCTCCAGAGACACTGGCCATGCGAAAGGCATACAAAGTTGAGCACGGAAATGTCAAAAGCTTGCCGCCTCTTCTTTTTCCTGCTTGGAACTCACCACAGCCCAATGCCTGGTTTCTGGCTCAAGCTAGGGTTAGGGTTATGCCTAGGATTAGGGTTGAGAAAACCACAGAGCCAGCAGCTCCAGGGACACTGGACATGTGAGATGCATGCAAAGTTGAGCAGTGCGCAGCCAAAACTTGGCTCCCTCTTCTTCTTCCTGCTCGGAACTCACCACAGCCCACTTCCGGATTTCTGGCTCAAGCTAGGGTTAGGGTTAGGGTTAGGGTTACGCCTACGCCTAAGCCTATGCCTAGGCCTAGGTTTAGGGTTCAGAAAACCACAAAGCCAGGAACTCCACGGACACTGGCCATGCGAAAGGCATGCCAAGTTGAGCAGGGCACAGCCAAAACCTTGCCCCCTCTTCTTCTTTCTGCTTGGAACTCGCCACGGCTCACAACCCGATTTCTGGCTCAAGCTAGGGTTAGGGTTAGGGTTAGGGTTACGCCTATGCCTAAGCCTAGGTTTAGGGTTCAGAAAACCACAAAGGCAGGAGCTCCAGGGACACTGGCCATGCGAAAGTCATACAAAGTTGAGCACGGAAAAGCCAAAACCTTGCTCCCTCTTCTTTTTCCTGCTTGGAACTCACCACAGCCCAATGCCTGGTTTCTGGCTCAAGCTAGGGTTAGGGTTATGCCTAGGATTAGGGTTGAGAAAACCACAGAGCCAGCAGCTCCAGGGACACTGGACATGTGAGATGCATGCAAAGTTGAGCAGTGCGCAGCCAAAACTTGGCTCCCTCTTCTTCTTCCTGCTCGGAACTCACCACAGCCCACCGCCGGATTTCTGGCTCAAGCTAGTGTTAGGGTTAGGGTTACGCCTGCACCTAAGCCTATGCCTAGGCCTAGGTTTAGGGTTCAGAAAACCACAAAGGCAGGAGCTCACAGGGACACTGGCCATGCGAAAGGCATGCCAAGTTGAGCAGGGCACAGCCAAAACCTTGCCCCCTCTTCTTCTTTCTGCTTGGAACTCACCACAGCCCACTTCCGGATTTCTGGCTCAAGCTAGGGTTAGGGTTAGGGTTAGGGTTACGCCTGCGCCTAAGCCTCCGCCTAGGCCTAGGTTTAGGGTTCAGAAAACCACAAAGCCAGGAGCTCCAGGGACACTGACCATGCGAAAGGCATGCCAAGTTGAGCAGGGCACAGCCAAAACCTTGCCCCCTCTTCTTCTTTCTGCTTGGAACTCGCCACGGCTCACAACCCGATTTCTGGCTCAAGCTAGGGTTAGGGTTAGGGTTAGGGTTACGCCTACGCCTAAGCCTATGCCTAGGCCTAGGTTTAGGGTTCAGAAAACCACAAAGCCAGAAGCCCACGGACACTGACCATGCGAAAGGCATGCCAAGTTGAGCACGGAAAAGCCAAAACCTTGCTCCCTCTTCTTCTTTCTGCTTGGGACTCGCCAAGGCCCACAACCCAATTTCTGGCTCAAGCTAGGGTTAGGGTTAGGGTTAGCACTAGGATTATGCCAAGGATTAGGGCTGCGAAATCCACAAAGGCAGGAGCTCCAGGGACACTGGACATGTGAAAGGCATGCAAAGTTGAGCAGGGCACAGCCAAAACCTTGCCCCCTCTTCTTCTTCCTGCTCAGAACTCACCACAGCCCACTGCTGGATTTCTGGCTCAAGCTAGGGTTAGGGTTAGGGTTAGGGTCAGGGTCAGGGTTAGGGTAACGCCTAGGGTTAGGGTACAGAGAACCACCGAGCCCAGAGCTCCAGGGATACTCACTATGCAAAAGGCATGCCAAGGTGAGCGCAGCACAGCCCAAAACCTTGCTCCCTCTTCTTCTTCCTGCTTGGAACTCACCACAGCCCAATGCTCGATTTCTGGCTCAAGCTAGGGTTAGGGTTACGCCTACGCCAAGACCTAGGTTTAGTGTTCAGAAAACCACAAAGCCAGGAGCTCCACGGACACTGACCATGCGAAAGGCATGCCAAGTTGAGCACGGAAAAGCCAAAAGCTTGCTCCCTCTTCTTCTTTCTGCTTGGAACTCACCACAGCCCACCGCCGGATTTCTGGCTCAAGCTAGGGTTAGGGTTAGGGTTAGGGTTACGCCTGCGCCTAAGCCTCCGCCTAGGCCTAGGTTTAGGGTTCAGAAAACCACAAAGCCAGGAGCTCCAGGGACACTGGCCATGCGAAAGGCATGCCAAGTTGAGCAGGGCACAGCCAAAACCTTGCCCCCTCTTCTTCTTCCTGCTCGGAACTCACCACAGCCCAATGCCAGATTTCTGGCTCAAGCTAGGGTTAGGGTTAGGGTTAGCACTAGGATTATGCCAAGGATTAGGGCTGCGAAACCCACAAAGGCAGGAGCTCCAGGGACACTGGACATGTGAAAGGCATGCAAAGTTGAGCAGGGCACAGCCAAAACCTTGCCCCCTCTTCTTCTTCCTGCTCGGAACTCACCACAGCCCAATGCCAGATTTCTGGCTCAAGCTAGGGTTAGGGTTAGGGTCAGGGTTACGCCTATGCCTAAGCCTAGGTTTAGTGTTCAGAAAACCACAAAGCCAGGAGCTCCAGGGACACTGGCCATGCAAAAGGCATACAAAGTTGAGCACGGAAATGTCAAAAGCTTGCCGCCTCTTCTTTTTCCTGCTTGGAACTCACCACAGCCCAATGCCTGGTTTCTGGCTCAAGCTAGGGTTAGGGTTATGCCTAGGATTAGGGTTGAGAAAACCACAGAGCCAGCAGCTCCAGGGACACTGGACATGTGAGATGCATGCAAAGTTGAGCAGTGCGCAGCCAAAACTTGGCTCCCTCTTCTTCTTCCTGCTCGGAACTCACCACAGCCCACTTCCGGATTTCTGGCTCAAGCTAGGGTTAGGGTTAGGGTTAGGGTTACGCCTACGCCTAAGACTATGCCTAGGCCTAGGTTTAGGGTTCAGAAAACCACAAAGCCAGGAACTCCACGGACACTGACCATGCGAAAGGCATGCCAAGTTGAGCAGTGCGCAGCCAAAACTTTGCTCCCTCTTCTTCTTTCTGCTTGGAACTCACCACAGCCCACTTCCGGATTTCTGGCTCAAGCTAGGGTTAGGGTTAGGGTTAGGGTTACGCCTGCGCCTAAGCCTCCGCCTAGGCCTAGGTTTAGGGTTCAGAAAACCACAAAGCCAGGAGCTCCAGGGACACTGGCCATGCGAAAGGCATGCCAAGTTGAGCAGGGCACAGCCAAAACCTTGCCCCCTCTTCTTCTTCCTGCTCGGAACTCACCACAGCCCAATGCCAGATTTCTGGCTCAAGCTAGGGTTAGGGTTAGGGTTAGCACTAGGATTATGCCAAGGATTAGGGCTGCGAAATCCACAAAGGCAGGAGCTCCAGGGACACTGGACATGTGAAAGGCATGCAAAGTTGAGCAGGGCACAGCCAAAACCTTGCCCCCTCTTCTTCTTCCTGCTCGGAACTCACCACAGCCCACTGCTGGATTTCTGGCTCAAGCTAGGGTTAGGGTTAGGGTCAGGGTCAGGGTTAGGGTAACGCCTAGGGTTAGGGTACAGAGAACCACCGAGCCCAGAGCTCCAGGGATACTCACTATGCAAAAGGCATGCCAAGGTGAGCGCAGCACAGCCCAAAACCTTGCGCCCTCTTCCTTCTTCCTGCTTGGAACTCACCACAGCCCAATGCTCGATTTCTGGCTCAAGCTAGGGTTAGGGTTACGCCTACGCCAAGACCTAGGTTTAGGGTTCAGAAAACCACAAAGCCAGAAGCCCACGGACACTGACCATGCGAAAGGCATGCCAAGTTGAGCACGGAAAAGCCAAAACTTTGCTCCCTCTTCTTCTTTCTGCTTGGAACTCACCACAGCCCACCGCCGGATTTCTGGCTCAAGCTAGGGTTAGGGTTAGGGTTAGGGTTACGCCTGCGCCTAAGCCTCCGCCTAGGCCTAGGTTTAGGGTTCAGAAAACCACAAAGCCAGGAGCTCCAGGGACACTGGCCATGCGAAAGGCATGCCAAGTTGAGCAGGGCACAGCCAAAACCTTGCCCCCTCTTCTTCTTTCTGCTTGGAACTCGCCACGGCTCACAACCCGATTTCTGGCTCAAGCTAGGGTTAGGGTTAGGGTTAGGGTTACGCCTACGCCTAAGCCTATGCCTAGGCCTAGGTTTAGGGTTCAGAAAACCACAAAGCCAGAAGCCCACGGACACTGACCATGCGAAAGGCATGCCAAGTTGAGCACGGAAAAGCCAAAACCTTGCTCCCTCTTCTTCTTTCTGCTTGGGACTCGCCAAGGCCCACAACCCAATTTCTGGCTCAAGCTAGGGTTAGGGTTAGGGTTAGCACTAGGATTATGCCAAGGATTAGGGCTGCGAAATCCACAAAGGCAGGAGCTCCAGGGACACTGGACATGTGAAAGGCATGCAAAGTTGAGCAGGGCACAGCCAAAACCTTGCCCCCTCTTCTTCTTCCTGCTCAGAACTCACCACAGCCCACTGCTGGATTTCTGGCTCAAGCTAGGGTTAGGGTTAGGGTTAGGGTTACGCCTGCGCCTATACCTCCGCCTAGGCCTAGGTTTAGGGTTCAGAAAACCACAAAGCCAGGAGCTCCAGGGACACTGGCCATGCGAAAGGCATGCCAAGTTGAGCAGGGCACAGCCAAAACCTTGCCCCCTCTTCTTCTTTCTGCTTGGAACTCGCCACGGCTCACAACCCGATTTCTGGCTCAAGCTAGGGTTAGGGTTAGGGTTAGGGTTACGCCTACGCCTAAGCCTATGCCTAGGCCTAGGTTTAGGGTTCAGAAAACCACAAAGCCAGAAGCCCACGGACACTGACCATGCGAAAGGCATGCCAAGTTGAGCACGGAAAAGCCAAAACCTTGCTCCCTCTTCTTCTTTCTGCTTGGGACTCGCCAAGGCCCACAACCCAATTTCTGGCTCAAGCTAGGGTTAGGGTTAGGGTTAGCACTAGGATTATGCCAAGGATTAGGGCTGCGAAATCCACAAAGGCAGGAGCTCCAGGGACACTGGACATGTGAAAGGCATGCAAAGTTGAGCAGGGCACAGCCAAAACCTTGCCCCCTCTTCTTCTTCCTGCTCAGAACTCACCACAGCCCACTGCTGGATTTCTGGCTCAAGCTAGGGTTAGGGTTAGGGTTAGGGTCAGGGTCAGGGTTAGGGTAACGCCTAGGGTTAGGGTACAGAGAACCACCGAGCCCAGAGCTCCAGGGATACTCACTATGCAAAAGGCATGCCAAGGTGAGCGCAGCACAGCCGAAAACCTTGCTCCCTCTTCTTCTTCCTGCTTGGAACTCACCACAGCCCAATGCTCGATTTCTGGCTCAAGCTAGGGTTAGGGTTACGCCTACGCCAAGACCTAGGTTTAGTGTTCAGAAAACCACAAAGCCAGGAGCTCCACGGACACTGACCATGCGAAAGGCATGCCAAGTTGAGCACGGAAAAGCCAAAACCTTGCTCCCTCTTCTTCTTTCTGCTTGGAACTCACCACAGCCCACCGCCGGATTTCTGGCTCAAGCTAGGGTTAGGGTTAGGGTTAGGGTTACGCCTGCGCCTAAGCCTCCGCCTAGGCCTAGGTTTAGGGTTCAGAAAACCACAAAGCCAGGAGCTCCAGGGACACTGGCCATGCGAAAGGCATGCCAAGTTGAGCAGGGCACAGCCAAAACCTTGCCCCCTCTTCTTCTTCCTGCTCGGAACTCACCACAGCCCAATGCCAGATTTCTGGCTCAAGCTAGGGTTAGGGTTAGGGTTAGCACTAGGATTATGCCAAGGATTAGGGCTGCGAAATCCACAAAGGCAGGAGCTCCAGGGACACTGGACATGTGAAAGGCATGCAAAGTTGAGCAGGGCACAGCCAAAACCTTGCCCCCTCTTCTTCTTCCTGCTCGGAACTCACCACAGCCCACTGCTGGATTTCTGGCTCAAGCTAGGGTTAGGGTTAGGGTCAGGGTTACGCCTATGCCTAAGCCTAGGTTTAGTGTTCAGAAAACCACAAAGCCAGGAGCTCCAGAGACACTGGCCATGCGAAAGGCATACAAAGTTGAGCACGGAAATGTCAAAAGCTTGCCGCCTCTTCTTTTTCCTGCTTGGAACTCACCACAGCCCAATGCCTGGTTTCTGGCTCAAGCTAGGGTTAGGGTTATGCCTAGGATTAGGGTTGAGAAAACCACAGAGCCAGCAGCTCCAGGGACACTGGACATGTGAGATGCATGCAAAGTTGAGCAGTGCGCAGCCAAAACTTGGCTCCCTCTTCTTCTTCCTGCTCGGAACTCACCACAGCCCACTTCCGGATTTCTGGCTCAAGCTAGGGTTAGGGTTAGGGTTAGGGTTACGCCTACGCCTAAGCCTATGCCTAGGCCTAGGTTTAGGGTTCAGAAAACCACAAAGCCAGGAACTCCACGGACACTGGCCATGCGAAAGGCATGCCAAGTTGAGCAGGGCACAGCCAAAACCTTGCCCCCTCTTCTTCTTTCTGCTTGGAACTCGCCACGGCTCACAACCCGATTTCTGGCTCAAGCTAGGGTTAGGGTTAGGGTTAGGGTTACGCCTATGCCTAAGCCTAGGTTTAGGGTTCAGAAAACCACAAAGGCAGGAGCTCCAGGGACACTGGCCATGCGAAAGGCATACAAAGTTGAGCACGGAAAAGCCAAAACCTTGCTCCCTCTTCTTTTTCCTGCTTGGAACTCACCACAGCCCAATGCCTGGTTTCTGGCTCAAGCTAGGGTTAGGGTTATGCCTAGGATTAGGGTTGAGAAAACCACAGAGCCAGCAGCTCCAGGGACACTGGACATGTGAGATGCATGCAAAGTTGAGCAGTGCGCAGCCAAAACTTGGCTCCCTCTTCTTCTTCCTGCTCGGAACTCACCACAGCCCACTTCCGGATTTCTGGCTCAAGCTAGGGTTAGGGTTAGGGTTAGGGTTACGCCTACGCCTAAGCCTATGCCTAGGCCTAGGTTTAGGGTTCAGAAAACCACAAAGCCAGGAACTCCACGGACACTGGCCATGCGAAAGGCATGCCAAGTTGAGCAGGGCACAGCCAAAACCTTGCCCCCTCTTCTTCTTTCTGCTTGGAACTCACCACAGCCCACTTCCGGATTTCTGGCTCAAGCTAGGGTTAGGGTTAGGGTTAGGGTTACGCCTGCGCCTAAGCCTCCGCCTAGGCCTAGGTTTAGGGTTCAGAAAACCACAAAGCCAGGAGCTCCAGGGACACTGGCCATGCGAAAGGCATGCCAAGTTGAGCAGGGCACAGCCAAAACCTTGCCCCCTCTTCTTCTTCTTGCTCGGAACTCACCACAGCCCACTGCTGGATTTCTGGCTCAAGCTAGGGTTAGGGTTAGGGTTAGCACTAGGATTATGCCAAGGATTAGGGCTGCGAAATCCACAAAGGCAGGAGCTCCAGGGACACTGGACATGTGAAAGGCATGCAAAGTTGAGCAGGGCACAGCCAAAACCTTGCCCCCTCTTCTTCTTCCTGCTCGGAACTCACCACAGCCCACTGCTGGATTTCTGGCTCAAGCTAGGGTTAGGGTTAGGGTCAGGGTCAGGGTTAGGGTAACGCCTAGGGTTAGGGTACAGAGAACCACCGAGCCCAGAGCTCCAGGGATACTCACTATGCAAAAGGCATGCCAAGGTGAGCGCAGCACAGCCCAAAACCTTGCGCCCTCTTCCTTCTTCCTGCTTGGAACTCACCACAGCCCAATGCTCGATTTCTGGCTCAAGCTAGGGTTAGGGTTACGCCTACGCCAAGACCTAGGTTTAGGGTTCAGAAAACCACAAAGCCAGAAGCCCACGGACACTGACCATGCGAAAGGCATGCCAAGTTGAGCACGGAAAAGCCAAAACTTTGCTCCCTCTTCTTCTTTCTGCTTGGAACTCACCACAGCCCACTTCCGGATTTCTGGCTCAAGCTAGGGTTAGGGTTAGGGTTAGGGTTACGCCTGCGCCTAAGCCTCCGCCTAGGCCTAGGTTTAGGGTTCAGAAAACCACAAAGCCAGGAGCTCCAGGGACACTGGCCATGCGAAAGGCATGCCAAGTTGAGCAGGGCACAGCCAAAACCTTGCCCCCTCTTCTTCTTTCTGCTTGGAACTCGCCACGGCTCACAACCCGATTTCTGGCTCAAGCTAGGGTTAGGGTTAGGGTTAGGGTTACGCCTACGCCTAAGCCTATGCCTAGGCCTAGGTTTAGGGTTCAGAAAACCACAAAGCCAGAAGCCCACGGACACTGACCATGCGAAAGGCATGCCAAGTTGAGCACGGAAAAGCCAAAACCTTGCTCCCTCTTCTTCTTTCTGCTTGGGACTCGCCAAGGCCCACAACCCAATTTCTGGCTCAAGCTAGGGTTAGGGTTAGGGTTAGCACTAGGATTATGCCAAGGATTAGGGCTGCGAAATCCACAAAGGCAGGAGCTCCAGGGACACTGGACATGTGAAAGGCATGCAAAGTTGAGCAGGGCACAGCCAAAACCTTGCCCCCTCTTCTTCTTCCTGCTCAGAACTCACCACAGCCCACTGCTGGATTTCTGGCTCAAGCTAGGGTTAGGGTTAGGGTTAGGGTTACGCCTGCGCCTATACCTCCGCCTAGGCCTAGGTTTAGGGTTCAGAAAACCACAAAGCCAGGAGCTCCAGGGACACTGGCCATGCGAAAGGCATGCCAAGTTGAGCAGGGCACAGCCAAAACCTTGCCCCCTCTTCTTCTTTCTGCTTGGAACTCGCCACGGCTCACAACCCGATTTCTGGCTCAAGCTAGGGTTAGGGTTAGGGTTAGGGTTACGCCTACGCCTAAGCCTATGCCTAGGCCTAGGTTTAGGGTTCAGAAAACCACAAAGCCAGAAGCCCACGGACACTGACCATGCGAAAGGCATGCCAAGTTGAGCACGGAAAAGCCAAAACCTTGCTCCCTCTTCTTCTTTCTGCTTGGAACTCACCACAGCCCACCGCCGGATTTCTGGCTCAAGCTAGGGTTAGGGTTAGGGTTAGGGTTACGCCTGCGCCTAAGCCTCCGCCTAGGCCTAGGTTTAGGGTTCAGAAAACCACAAAGCCAGGAGCTCCAGGGACACTGGCCATGCGAAAGGCATGCCAAGTTGAGCAGGGCACAGCCAAAACCTTGCCCCCTCTTCTTCTTCCTGCTCGGAACTCACCACAGCCCAATGCCAGATTTCTGGCTCAAGCTAGGGTTAGGGTTAGGGTTAGCACTAGGATTATGCCAAGGATTAGGGCTGCGAAATCCACAAAGGCAGGAGCTCCAGGGACACTGGACATGTGAAAGGCATGCAAAGTTGAGCAGGGCACAGCCAAAACCTTGCCCCCTCTTCTTCTTCCTGCTCGGAACTCGCCACAGCCCACTGCTGGATTTCTGGCTCAAGCTAGGGTTAGGGTTAGGGTCAGGGTTACGCCTATGCCTAAGCCTAGGTTTAGTGTTCAGAAAACCACAAAGCCAGGAGCTCCAGAGACACTGGCCATGCGAAAGGCATACAAAGTTGAGCACGGAAATGTCAAAAGCTTGCCGCCTCTTCTTTTTCCTGCTTGGAACTCACCACAGCCCAATGCCTGGTTTCTGGCTCAAGCTAGGGTTAGGGTTATGCCTAGGATTAGGGTTGAGAAAACCACAGAGCCAGCAGCTCCAGGGACACTGGACATGTGAGATGCATGCAAAGTTGAGCAGTGCGCAGCCAAAACTTGGCTCCCTCTTCTTCTTCCTGCTCGGAACTCACCACAGCCCACTTCCGGATTTCTGGCTCAAGCTAGGGTTAGGGTTAGGGTTAGGGTTACGCCTACGCCTAAGCCTATGCCTAGGCCTAGGTTTAGGGTTCAGAAAACCACAAAGCCAGGAACTCCACGGACACTGGCCATGCGAAAGGCATGCCAAGTTGAGCAGGGCACAGCCAAAACCTTGCCCCCTCTTCTTCTTTCTGCTTGGAACTCGCCACGGCTCACAACCCGATTTCTGGCTCAAGCTAGGGTTAGGGTTAGGGTTAGGGTTACGCCTATGCCTAAGCCTAGGTTTAGGGTTCAGAAAACCACAAAGGCAGGAGCTCCAGGGACACTGGCCATGCGAAAGGCATACAAAGTTGAGCACGGAAAAGCCAAAACCTTGCTCCCTCTTCTTTTTCCTGCTTGGAACTCACCACAGCCCAATGCCTGGTTTCTGGCTCAAGCTAGGGTTAGGGTTATGCCTAGGATTAGGGTTGAGAAAACCACAGAGCCAGCAGCTCCAGGGACACTGGACATGTGAGATGCATGCAAAGTTGAGCAGTGCGCAGCCAAAACTTGGCTCCCTCTTCTTCTTCCTGCTCGGAACTCACCACAGCCCACCGCCGGATTTCTGGCTCAAGCTAGGGTTAGGGTTAGGGTTAGGGTTACGCCTGCGCCTATACCTCCGCCTAGGCCTAGGTTTAGGGTTCAGAAAACCACAAAGCCAGGAGCTCCAGGGACACTGGCCATGCGAAAGGCATGCCAAGTTGAGCAGGGCACAGCCAAAACCTTGCCCCCTCTTCTTCTTTCTGCTTGGAACTCGCCACGGCTCACAACCCGATTTCTGGCTCAAGCTAGGGTTAGGGTTAGGGTTAGGGTTACGCCTACGCCTAAGCCTATGCCTAGGCCTAGGTTTAGGGTTCAGAAAACCACAAAGCCAGAAGCCCACGGACACTGACCATGCGAAAGGCATGCCAAGTTGAGCACGGAAAAGCCAAAACCTTGCTCCCTCTTCTTCTTTCTGCTTGGGACTCGCCAAGGCCCACAACCCAATTTCTGGCTCAAGCTAGGGTTAGGGTTAGGGTTAGCACTAGGATTATGCCAAGGATTAGGGCTGCGAAATCCACAAAGGCAGGAGCTCCAGGGACACTGGACATGTGAAAGGCATGCAAAGTTGAGCAGGGCACAGCCAAAACCTTGCCCCCTCTTCTTCTTCCTGCTCAGAACTCACCACAGCCCACTGCTGGATTTCTGGCTCAAGCTAGGGTTAGGGTTAGGGTTAGGGTCAGGGTCAGGGTTAGGGTAACGCCTAGGGTTAGGGTACAGAGAACCACCGAGCCCAGAGCTCCAGGGATACTCACTATGCAAAAGGCATGCCAAGGTGAGCGCAGCACAGCCCAAAACCTTGCTCCCTCTTCTTCTTCCTGCTTGGAACTCACCACAGCCCAATGCTCGATTTCTGGCTCAAGCTAGGGTTAGGGTTACGCCTACGCCAAGACCTAGGTTTAGTGTTCAGAAAACCACAAAGCCAGGAGCTCCACGGACACTGACCATGCGAAAGGCATGCCAAGTTGAGCACGGAAAAGCCAAAACCTTGCTCCCTCTTCTTCTTTCTGCTTGGAACTCACCACAGCCCACCGCCGGATTTCTGGCTCAAGCTAGGGTTAGGGTTAGGGTTAGGGTTACGCCTGCGCCTAAGCCTCCGCCTAGGCCTAGGTTTAGGGTTCAGAAAACCACAAAGCCAGGAGCTCCAGGGACACTGGCCATGCGAAAGGCATGCCAAGTTGAGCAGGGCACAGCCAAAACCTTGCCCCCTCTTCTTCTTCCTGCTCGGAACTCACCACAGCCCAATGCCAGATTTCTGGCTCAAGCTAGGGTTAGGGTTAGGGTTAGCACTAGGATTATGCCAAGGATTAGGGCTGCGAAATCCACAAAGGCAGGAGCTCCAGGGACACTGGACATGTGAAAGGCATGCAAAGTTGAGCAGGGCACAGCCAAAACCTTGCCCCCTCTTCTTCTTCCTGCTCAGAACTCACCACAGCCCACTGCTGGATTTCTGGCTCAAGCTAGGGTTAGGGTTAGGGTCAGGGTTACGCCTATGCCTAAGCCTAGGTTTAGTGTTCAGAAAACCACAAAGCCAGGAGCTCCAGAGACACTGGCCATGCGAAAGGCATACAAAGTTGAGCACGGAAATGTCAAAAGCTTGCCGCCTCTTCTTTTTCCTGCTTGGAACTCACCACAGCCCAATGCCTGGTTTCTGGCTCAAGCTAGGGTTAGGGTTATGCCTAGGATTAGGGTTGAGAAAACCACAGAGCCAGCAGCTCCAGGGACACTGGACATGTGAGATGCATGCAAAGTTGAGCAGTGCGCAGCCAAAACTTGGCTCCCTCTTCTTCTTCCTGCTCGGAACTCACCACAGCCCACTTCCGGATTTCTGGCTCAAGCTAGGGTTAGGGTTAGGGTTAGGGTTACGCCTACGCCTAAGCCTATGCCTAGGCCTAGGTTTAGGGTTCAGAAAACCACAAAGCCAGGAACTCCACGGACACTGGCCATGCGAAAGGCATGCCAAGTTGAGCAGGGCACAGCCAAAACCTTGCCCCCTCTTCTTCTTTCTGCTTGGAACTCGCCACGGCTCACAACCCGATTTCTGGCTCAAGCTAGGGTTAGGGTTAGGGTTAGGGTTACGCCTATGCCTAAGCCTAGGTTTAGGGTTCAGAAAACCACAAAGGCAGGAGCTCCAGGGACACTGGCCATGCGAAAGGCATACAAAGTTGAGCACGGAAAAGCCAAAACCTTGCTCCCTCTTCTTTTTCCTGCTTGGAACTCACCACAGCCCAATGCCTGGTTTCTGGCTCAAGCTAGGGTTAGGGTTATGCCTAGGATTAGGGTTGAGAAAACCACAGAGCCAGCAGCTCCAGGGACACTGGACATGTGAGATGCATGCAAAGTTGAGCAGTGCGCAGCCAAAACTTGGCTCCCTCTTCTTCTTCCTGCTCGGAACTCACCACAGCCCACTTCCGGATTTCTGGCTCAAGCTAGGGTTAGGGTTAGGGTTAGGGTTACGCCTACGCCTAAGCCTATGCCTAGGCCTAGGTTTAGGGTTCAGAAAACCACAAAGCCAGGAACTCCACGGACACTGGCCATGCGAAAGGCATGCCAAGTTGAGCAGGGCACAGCCAAAACCTTGCCCCCTCTTCTTCTTTCTGCTTGGAACTCACCACAGCCCACTTCCGGATTTCTGGCTCAAGCTAGGGTTAGGGTTAGGGTTAGGGTTACGCCTGCGCCTAAGCCTCCGCCTAGGCCTAGGTTTAGGGTTCAGAAAACCACAAAGCCAGGAGCTCCAGGGACACTGGCCATGCGAAAGGCATGCCAAGTTGAGCAGGGCACAGCCAAAACCTTGCCCCCTCTTCTTCTTCTTGCTCGGAACTCACCACAGCCCACTGCTGGATTTCTGGCTCAAGCTAGGGTTAGGGTTAGGGTTAGCACTAGGATTATGCCAAGGATTAGGGCTGCGAAATCCACAAAGGCAGGAGCTCCAGGGACACTGGACATGTGAAAGGCATGCAAAGTTGAGCAGGGCACAGCCAAAACCTTGCCCCCTCTTCTTCTTCCTGCTCGGAACTCACCACAGCCCACTGCTGGATTTCTGGCTCAAGCTAGGGTTAGGGTTAGGGTCAGGGTCAGGGTTAGGGTAACGCCTAGGGTTAGGGTACAGAGAACCACCGAGCCCAGAGCTCCAGGGATACTCACTATGCAAAAGGCATGCCAAGGTGAGCGCAGCACAGCCCAAAACCTTGCGCCCTCTTCCTTCTTCCTGCTTGGAACTCACCACAGCCCAATGCTCGATTTCTGGCTCAAGCTAGGGTTAGGGTTACGCCTACGCCAAGACCTAGGTTTAGGGTTCAGAAAACCACAAAGCCAGAAGCCCACGGACACTGACCATGCGAAAGGCATGCCAAGTTGAGCACGGAAAAGCCAAAACTTTGCTCCCTCTTCTTCTTTCTGCTTGGAACTCACCACAGCCCACTTCCGGATTTCTGGCTCAAGCTAGGGTTAGGGTTAGGGTTAGGGTTACGCCTGCGCCTAAGCCTCCGCCTAGGCCTAGGTTTAGGGTTCAGAAAACCACAAAGCCAGGAGCTCCAGGGACACTGGCCATGCGAAAGGCATGCCAAGTTGAGCAGGGCACAGCCAAAACCTTGCCCCCTCTTCTTCTTTCTGCTTGGAACTCGCCACGGCTCACAACCCGATTTCTGGCTCAAGCTAGGGTTAGGGTTAGGGTTAGGGTTACGCCTACGCCTAAGCCTATGCCTAGGCCTAGGTTTAGGGTTCAGAAAACCACAAAGCCAGAAGCCCACGGACACTGACCATGCGAAAGGCATGCCAAGTTGAGCACGGAAAAGCCAAAACCTTGCTCCCTCTTCTTCTTTCTGCTTGGGACTCGCCAAGGCCCACAACCCAATTTCTGGCTCAAGCTAGGGTTAGGGTTAGGGTTAGCACTAGGATTATGCCAAGGATTAGGGCTGCGAAATCCACAAAGGCAGGAGCTCCAGGGACACTGGACATGTGAAAGGCATGCAAAGTTGAGCAGGGCACAGCCAAAACCTTGCCCCCTCTTCTTCTTCCTGCTCAGAACTCACCACAGCCCACTGCTGGATTTCTGGCTCAAGCTAGGGTTAGGGTTAGGGTTAGGGTTACGCCTGCGCCTATACCTCCGCCTAGGCCTAGGTTTAGGGTTCAGAAAACCACAAAGCCAGGAGCTCCAGGGACACTGGCCATGCGAAAGGCATGCCAAGTTGAGCAGGGCACAGCCAAAACCTTGCCCCCTCTTCTTCTTTCTGCTTGGAACTCGCCACGGCTCACAACCCGATTTCTGGCTCAAGCTAGGGTTAGGGTTAGGGTTAGGGTTACGCCTACGCCTAAGCCTATGCCTAGGCCTAGGTTTAGGGTTCAGAAAACCACAAAGCCAGAAGCCCACGGACACTGACCATGCGAAAGGCATGCCAAGTTGAGCACGGAAAAGCCAAAACCTTGCTCCCTCTTCTTCTTTCTGCTTGGAACTCACCACAGCCCACCGCCGGATTTCTGGCTCAAGCTAGGGTTAGGGTTAGGGTTAGGGTTACGCCTGCGCCTAAGCCTCCGCCTAGGCCTAGGTTTAGGGTTCAGAAAACCACAAAGCCAGGAGCTCCAGGGACACTGGCCATGCGAAAGGCATGCCAAGTTGAGCAGGGCACAGCCAAAACCTTGCCCCCTCTTCTTCTTCCTGCTCGGAACTCACCACAGCCCAATGCCAGATTTCTGGCTCAAGCTAGGGTTAGGGTTAGGGTTAGCACTAGGATTATGCCAAGGATTAGGGCTGCGAAATCCACAAAGGCAGGAGCTCCAGGGACACTGGACATGTGAAAGGCATGCAAAGTTGAGCAGGGCACAGCCAAAACCTTGCCCCCTCTTCTTCTTCCTGCTCGGAACTCGCCACAGCCCACTGCTGGATTTCTGGCTCAAGCTAGGGTTAGGGTTAGGGTCAGGGTTACGCCTATGCCTAAGCCTAGGTTTAGTGTTCAGAAAACCACAAAGCCAGGAGCTCCAGAGACACTGGCCATGCGAAAGGCATACAAAGTTGAGCACGGAAATGTCAAAAGCTTGCCGCCTCTTCTTTTTCCTGCTTGGAACTCACCACAGCCCAATGCCTGGTTTCTGGCTCAAGCTAGGGTTAGGGTTATGCCTAGGATTAGGGTTGAGAAAACCACAGAGCCAGCAGCTCCAGGGACACTGGACATGTGAGATGCATGCAAAGTTGAGCAGTGCGCAGCCAAAACTTGGCTCCCTCTTCTTCTTCCTGCTCGGAACTCACCACAGCCCACTTCCGGATTTCTGGCTCAAGCTAGGGTTAGGGTTAGGGTTAGGGTTACGCCTACGCCTAAGCCTATGCCTAGGCCTAGGTTTAGGGTTCAGAAAACCACAAAGCCAGGAACTCCACGGACACTGGCCATGCGAAAGGCATGCCAAGTTGAGCAGGGCACAGCCAAAACCTTGCCCCCTCTTCTTCTTTCTGCTTGGAACTCGCCACGGCTCACAACCCGATTTCTGGCTCAAGCTAGGGTTAGGGTTAGGGTTAGGGTTACGCCTATGCCTAAGCCTAGGTTTAGGGTTCAGAAAACCACAAAGGCAGGAGCTCCAGGGACACTGGCCATGCGAAAGGCATACAAAGTTGAGCACGGAAAAGCCAAAACCTTGCTCCCTCTTCTTTTTCCTGCTTGGAACTCACCACAGCCCAATGCCTGGTTTCTGGCTCAAGCTAGGGTTAGGGTTATGCCTAGGATTAGGGTTGAGAAAACCACAGAGCCAGCAGCTCCAGGGACACTGGACATGTGAGATGCATGCAAAGTTGAGCAGTGCGCAGCCAAAACTTGGCTCCCTCTTCTTCTTCCTGCTCGGAACTCACCACAGCCCACCGCCGGATTTCTGGCTCAAGCTAGGGTTAGGGTTAGGGTTAGGGTTACGCCTGCGCCTATACCTCCGCCTAGGCCTAGGTTTAGGGTTCAGAAAACCACAAAGCCAGGAGCTCCAGGGACACTGGCCATGCGAAAGGCATGCCAAGTTGAGCAGGGCACAGCCAAAACCTTGCCCCCTCTTCTTCTTTCTGCTTGGAACTCGCCACGGCTCACAACCCGATTTCTGGCTCAAGCTAGGGTTAGGGTTAGGGTTAGGGTTACGCCTACGCCTAAGCCTATGCCTAGGCCTAGGTTTAGGGTTCAGAAAACCACAAAGCCAGAAGCCCACGGACACTGACCATGCGAAAGGCATGCCAAGTTGAGCACGGAAAAGCCAAAACCTTGCTCCCTCTTCTTCTTTCTGCTTGGGACTCGCCAAGGCCCACAACCCAATTTCTGGCTCAAGCTAGGGTTAGGGTTAGGGTTAGCACTAGGATTATGCCAAGGATTAGGGCTGCGAAATCCACAAAGGCAGGAGCTCCAGGGACACTGGACATGTGAAAGGCATGCAAAGTTGAGCAGGGCACAGCCAAAACCTTGCCCCCTCTTCTTCTTCCTGCTCAGAACTCACCACAGCCCACTGCTGGATTTCTGGCTCAAGCTAGGGTTAGGGTTAGGGTTAGGGTCAGGGTCAGGGTTAGGGTAACGCCTAGGGTTAGGGTACAGAGAACCACCGAGCCCAGAGCTCCAGGGATACTCACTATGCAAAAGGCATGCCAAGGTGAGCGCAGCACAGCCCAAAACCTTGCTCCCTCTTCTTCTTCCTGCTTGGAACTCACCACAGCCCAATGCTCGATTTCTGGCTCAAGCTAGGGTTAGGGTTACGCCTACGCCAAGACCTAGGTTTAGTGTTCAGAAAACCACAAAGCCAGGAGCTCCACGGACACTGACCATGCGAAAGGCATGCCAAGTTGAGCACGGAAAAGCCAAAACCTTGCTCCCTCTTCTTCTTTCTGCTTGGAACTCACCACAGCCCACCGCCGGATTTCTGGCTCAAGCTAGGGTTAGGGTTAGGGTTAGGGTTACGCCTGCGCCTAAGCCTCCGCCTAGGCCTAGGTTTAGGGTTCAGAAAACCACAAAGCCAGGAGCTCCAGGGACACTGGCCATGCGAAAGGCATGCCAAGTTGAGCAGGGCACAGCCAAAACCTTGCCCCCTCTTCTTCTTCCTGCTCGGAACTCACCACAGCCCAATGCCAGATTTCTGGCTCAAGCTAGGGTTAGGGTTAGGGTTAGCACTAGGATTATGCCAAGGATTAGGGCTGCGAAATCCACAAAGGCAGGAGCTCCAGGGACACTGGACATGTGAAAGGCATGCAAAGTTGAGCAGGGCACAGCCAAAACCTTGCCCCCTCTTCTTCTTCCTGCTCAGAACTCACCACAGCCCACTGCTGGATTTCTGGCTCAAGCTAGGGTTAGGGTTAGGGTCAGGGTTACGCCTATGCCTAAGCCTAGGTTTAGTGTTCAGAAAACCACAAAGCCAGGAGCTCCAGAGACACTGGCCATGCGAAAGGCATACAAAGTTGAGCACGGAAATGTCAAAAGCTTGCCGCCTCTTCTTTTTCCTGCTTGGAACTCACCACAGCCCAATGCCTGGTTTCTGGCTCAAGCTAGGGTTAGGGTTATGCCTAGGATTAGGGTTGAGAAAACCACAGAGCCAGCAGCTCCAGGGACACTGGACATGTGAGATGCATGCAAAGTTGAGCAGTGCGCAGCCAAAACTTGGCTCCCTCTTCTTCTTCCTGCTCGGAACTCACCACAGCCCACTTCCGGATTTCTGGCTCAAGCTAGGGTTAGGGTTAGGGTTAGGGTTACGCCTACGCCTAAGCCTATGCCTAGGCCTAGGTTTAGGGTTCAGAAAACCACAAAGCCAGGAACTCCACGGACACTGGCCATGCGAAAGGCATGCCAAGTTGAGCAGGGCACAGCCAAAACCTTGCCCCCTCTTCTTCTTTCTGCTTGGAACTCGCCACGGCTCACAACCCGATTTCTGGCTCAAGCTAGGGTTAGGGTTAGGGTTAGGGTTACGCCTATGCCTAAGCCTAGGTTTAGGGTTCAGAAAACCACAAAGGCAGGAGCTCCAGGGACACTGGCCATGCGAAAGGCATACAAAGTTGAGCACGGAAAAGCCAAAACCTTGCTCCCTCTTCTTTTTCCTGCTTGGAACTCACCACAGCCCAATGCCTGGTTTCTGGCTCAAGCTAGGGTTAGGGTTATGCCTAGGATTAGGGTTGAGAAAACCACAGAGCCAGCAGCTCCAGGGACACTGGACATGTGAGATGCATGCAAAGTTGAGCAGTGCGCAGCCAAAACTTGGCTCCCTCTTCTTCTTCCTGCTCGGAACTCACCACAGCCCACCGCCGGATTTCTGGCTCAAGCTAGGGTTAGGGTTAGGGTTACGCCTGCACCTAAGCCTATGCCTAGGCCTAGGTTTAGGGTTCAGAAAACCACAAAGGCAGGAGCTCCAGGGACACTGGCCATGCGAAAGGCATGCCAAGTTGAGCAGGGCACAGCCAAAACCTTGCCCCCTCTTCTTCTTTCTGCTTGGAACTCACCACAGCCCACTTCCGGATTTCTGGCTCAAGCTAGGGTTAGGGTTAGGGTTAGGGTTACGCCTGCGCCTAAGCCTCCGCCTAGGCCTAGGTTTAGGGTTCAGAAAACCACAAAGGCAGGAGCTCCAGGGACACTGGCCATGCGAAAGGCATGCCAAGTTGAGCAGGGCACAGCCAAAACCTTGCCCCCTCTTCTTCTTTCTGCTTGGAACTCGCCACGGCTCACAACCCGATTTCTGGCTCAAGCTAGGGTTAGGGTTAGGGTTAGGGTTACGCCTACGCCTAAGCCTATGCCTAGGCCTAGGTTTAGGGTTCAGAAAACCACAAAGCCAGAAGCCCACGGACACTGACCATGCGAAAGGCATGCCAAGTTGAGCACGGAAAAGCCAAAACCTTGCTCCCTCTTCTTCTTTCTGCTTGGGACTCGCCAAGGCCCACAACCCAATTTCTGGCTCAAGCTAGGGTTAGGGTTAGGGTTAGCACTAGGATTATGCCAAGGATTAGGGCTGCGAAATCCACAAAGGCAGGAGCTCCAGGGACACTGGACATGTGAAAGGCATGCAAAGTTGAGCAGGGCACAGCCAAAACCTTGCCCCCTCTTCTTCTTCCTGCTCAGAACTCACCACAGCCCACTGCTGGATTTCTGGCTCAAGCTAGGGTTAGGGTTAGGGTTAGGGTTACGCCTGCGCCTATACCTCCGCCTAGGCCTAGGTTTAGGGTTCAGAAAACCACAAAGCCAGGAGCTCCAGGGACACTGGCCATGCGAAAGGCATGCCAAGTTGAGCAGGGCACAGCCAAAACCTTGCCCCCTCTTCTTCTTTCTGCTTGGAACTCGCCACGGCTCACAACCCGATTTCTGGCTCAAGCTAGGGTTAGGGTTAGGGTTAGGGTTACGCCTACGCCTAAGCCTATGCCTAGGCCTAGGTTTAGGGTTCAGAAAACCACAAAGCCAGAAGCCCACGGACACTGACCATGCGAAAGGCATGCCAAGTTGAGCACGGAAAAGCCAAAACCTTGCTTCCTCTTCTTCTTTCTGCTTGGGACTCGCCAAGGCCCACAACCCAATTTCTGGCTCAAGCTAGGGTTAGGGTTAGGGTTAGCACTAGGATTATGCCAAGGATTAGGGCTGCGAAATCCACAAAGGCAGGAGCTCCAGGGACACTGGACATGTGAAAGGCATGCAAAGTTGAGCAGGGCACAGCCAAAACCTTGCCCCCTCTTCTTCTTCCTGCTCAGAACTCACCACAGCCCACTGCTGGATTTCTGGCTCAAGCTAGGGTTAGGGTTAGGGTTAGGGTCAGGGTCAGGGTTAGGGTAACGCCTAGGGTTAGGGTACAGAGAACCACCGAGCCCAGAGCTCCAGGGATACTCACTATGCAAAAGGCATGCCAAGGTGAGCGCAGCACAGCCGAAAACCTTGCTCCCTCTTCTTCTTCCTGCTTGGAACTCACCACAGCCCAATGCTCGATTTCTGGCTCAAGCTAGGGTTAGGGTTACGCCTACGCCAAGACCTAGGTTTAGTGTTCAGAAAACCACAAAGCCAGGAGCTCCACGGACACTGACCATGCGAAAGGCATGCCAAGTTGAGCACGGAAAAGCCAAAACCTTGCTCCCTCTTCTTCTTTCTGCTTGGAACTCACCACAGCCCACCGCCGGATTTCTGGCTCAAGCTAGGGTTAGGGTTAGGGTTAGGGTTACGCCTGCGCCTAAGCCTCCGCCTAGGCCTAGGTTTAGGGTTCAGAAAACCACAAAGCCAGGAGCTCCAGGGACACTGGCCATGCGAAAGGCATGCCAAGTTGAGCAGGGCACAGCCAAAACCTTGCCCCCTCTTCTTCTTCCTGCTCGGAACTCACCACAGCCCAATGCCAGATTTCTGGCTCAAGCTAGGGTTAGGGTTAGGGTTAGCACTAGGATTATGCCAAGGATTAGGGCTGCGAAATCCACAAAGGCAGGAGCTCCAGGGACACTGGACATGTGAAAGGCATGCAAAGTTGAGCAGGGCACAGCCAAAACCTTGCCCCCTCTTCTTCTTCCTGCTCGGAACTCACCACAGCCCACTGCTGGATTTCTGGCTCAAGCTAGGGTTAGGGTTAGGGTCAGGGTTACGCCTATGCCTAAGCCTAGGTTTAGTGTTCAGAAAACCACAAAGCCAGGAGCTCCAGAGACACTGGCCATGCGAAAGGCATACAAAGTTGAGCACGGAAATGTCAAAAGCTTGCCGCCTCTTCTTTTTCCTGCTTGGAACTCACCACAGCCCAATGCCTGGTTTCTGGCTCAAGCTAGGGTTAGGGTTATGCCTAGGATTAGGGTTGAGAAAACCACAGAGCCAGCAGCTCCAGGGACACTGGACATGTGAGATGCATGCAAAGTTGAGCAGTGCGCAGCCAAAACTTGGCTCCCTCTTCTTCTTCCTGCTCGGAACTCACCACAGCCCACTTCCGGATTTCTGGCTCAAGCTAGGGTTAGGGTTAGGGTTAGGGTTACGCCTACGCCTAAGCCTATGCCTAGGCCTAGGTTTAGGGTTCAGAAAACCACAAAGCCAGGAACTCCACGGACACTGGCCATGCGAAAGGCATGCCAAGTTGAGCAGGGCACAGCCAAAACCTTGCCCCCTCTTCTTCTTTCTGCTTGGAACTCGCCACGGCTCACAACCCGATTTCTGGCTCAAGCTAGGGTTAGGGTTAGGGTTAGGGTTACGCCTATGCCTAAGCCTAGGTTTAGGGTTCAGAAAACCACAAAGGCAGGAGCTCCAGGGACACTGGCCATGCGAAAGGCATACAAAGTTGAGCACGGAAAAGCCAAAACCTTGCTCCCTCTTCTTTTTCCTGCTTGGAACTCACCACAGCCCAATGCCTGGTTTCTGGCTCAAGCTAGGGTTAGGGTTATGCCTAGGATTAGGGTTGAGAAAACCACAGAGCCAGCAGCTCCAGGGACACTGGACATGTGAGATGCATGCAAAGTTGAGCAGTGCGCAGCCAAAACTTGGCTCCCTCTTCTTCTTCCTGCTCGGAACTCACCACAGCCCACTTCCGGATTTCTGGCTCAAGCTAGGGTTAGGGTTAGGGTTAGGGTTACGCCTACGCCTAAGCCTATGCCTAGGCCTAGGTTTAGGGTTCAGAAAACCACAAAGCCAGGAACTCCACGGACACTGGCCATGCGAAAGGCATGCCAAGTTGAGCAGGGCACAGCCAAAACCTTGCCCCCTCTTCTTCTTTCTGCTTGGAACTCACCACAGCCCACTTCCGGATTTCTGGCTCAAGCTAGGGTTAGGGTTAGGGTTAGGGTTACGCCTGCGCCTAAGCCTCCGCCTAGGCCTAGGTTTAGGGTTCAGAAAACCACAAAGCCAGGAGCTCCAGGGACACTGGCCATGCGAAAGGCATGCCAAGTTGAGCAGGGCACAGCCAAAACCTTGCCCCCTCTTCTTCTTCTTGCTCGGAACTCACCACAGCCCACTGCTGGATTTCTGGCTCAAGCTAGGGTTAGGGTTAGGGTTAGCACTAGGATTATGCCAAGGATTAGGGCTGCGAAATCCACAAAGGCAGGAGCTCCAGGGACACTGGACATGTGAAAGGCATGCAAAGTTGAGCAGGGCACAGCCAAAACCTTGCCCCCTCTTCTTCTTCCTGCTCGGAACTCACCACAGCCCACTGCTGGATTTCTGGCTCAAGCTAGGGTTAGGGTTAGGGTCAGGGTCAGGGTTAGGGTAACGCCTAGGGTTAGGGTACAGAGAACCACCGAGCCCAGAGCTCCAGGGATACTCACTATGCAAAAGGCATGCCAAGGTGAGCGCAGCACAGCCCAAAACCTTGCGCCCTCTTCCTTCTTCCTGCTTGGAACTCACCACAGCCCAATGCTCGATTTCTGGCTCAAGCTAGGGTTAGGGTTACGCCTACGCCAAGACCTAGGTTTAGGGTTCAGAAAACCACAAAGCCAGAAGCCCACGGACACTGACCATGCGAAAGGCATGCCAAGTTGAGCACGGAAAAGCCAAAACTTTGCTCCCTCTTCTTCTTTCTGCTTGGAACTCACCACAGCCCACTTCCGGATTTCTGGCTCAAGCTAGGGTTAGGGTTAGGGTTAGGGTTACGCCTGCGCCTAAGCCTCCGCCTAGGCCTAGGTTTAGGGTTCAGAAAACCACAAAGCCAGGAGCTCCAGGGACACTGGCCATGCGAAAGGCATGCCAAGTTGAGCAGGGCACAGCCAAAACCTTGCCCCCTCTTCTTCTTTCTGCTTGGAACTCGCCACGGCTCACAACCCGATTTCTGGCTCAAGCTAGGGTTAGGGTTAGGGTTAGGGTTACGCCTACGCCTAAGCCTATGCCTAGGCCTAGGTTTAGGGTTCAGAAAACCACAAAGCCAGAAGCCCACGGACACTGACCATGCGAAAGGCATGCCAAGTTGAGCACGGAAAAGCCAAAACCTTGCTCCCTCTTCTTCTTTCTGCTTGGGACTCGCCAAGGCCCACAACCCAATTTCTGGCTCAAGCTAGGGTTAGGGTTAGGGTTAGCACTAGGATTATGCCAAGGATTAGGGCTGCGAAATCCACAAAGGCAGGAGCTCCAGGGACACTGGACATGTGAAAGGCATGCAAAGTTGAGCAGGGCACAGCCAAAACCTTGCCCCCTCTTCTTCTTCCTGCTCAGAACTCACCACAGCCCACTGCTGGATTTCTGGCTCAAGCTAGGGTTAGGGTTAGGGTTAGGGTTACGCCTGCGCCTATACCTCCGCCTAGGCCTAGGTTTAGGGTTCAGAAAACCACAAAGCCAGGAGCTCCAGGGACACTGGCCATGCGAAAGGCATGCCAAGTTGAGCAGGGCACAGCCAAAACCTTGCCCCCTCTTCTTCTTTCTGCTTGGAACTCGCCACGGCTCACAACCCGATTTCTGGCTCAAGCTAGGGTTAGGGTTAGGGTTAGGGTTACGCCTACGCCTAAGCCTATGCCTAGGCCTAGGTTTAGGGTTCAGAAAACCACAAAGCCAGAAGCCCACGGACACTGACCATGCGAAAGGCATGCCAAGTTGAGCACGGAAAAGCCAAAACCTTGCTCCCTCTTCTTCTTTCTGCTTGGAACTCACCACAGCCCACCGCCGGATTTCTGGCTCAAGCTAGGGTTAGGGTTAGGGTTAGGGTTACGCCTGCGCCTAAGCCTCCGCCTAGGCCTAGGTTTAGGGTTCAGAAAACCACAAAGCCAGGAGCTCCAGGGACACTGGCCATGCGAAAGGCATGCCAAGTTGAGCAGGGCACAGCCAAAACCTTGCCCCCTCTTCTTCTTCCTGCTCGGAACTCACCACAGCCCAATGCCAGATTTCTGGCTCAAGCTAGGGTTAGGGTTAGGGTTAGCACTAGGATTATGCCAAGGATTAGGGCTGCGAAATCCACAAAGGCAGGAGCTCCAGGGACACTGGACATGTGAAAGGCATGCAAAGTTGAGCAGGGCACAGCCAAAACCTTGCCCCCTCTTCTTCTTCCTGCTCGGAACTCGCCACAGCCCACTGCTGGATTTCTGGCTCAAGCTAGGGTTAGGGTTAGGGTCAGGGTTACGCCTATGCCTAAGCCTAGGTTTAGTGTTCAGAAAACCACAAAGCCAGGAGCTCCAGAGACACTGGCCATGCGAAAGGCATACAAAGTTGAGCACGGAAATGTCAAAAGCTTGCCGCCTCTTCTTTTTCCTGCTTGGAACTCACCACAGCCCAATGCCTGGTTTCTGGCTCAAGCTAGGGTTAGGGTTATGCCTAGGATTAGGGTTGAGAAAACCACAGAGCCAGCAGCTCCAGGGACACTGGACATGTGAGATGCATGCAAAGTTGAGCAGTGCGCAGCCAAAACTTGGCTCCCTCTTCTTCTTCCTGCTCGGAACTCACCACAGCCCACTTCCGGATTTCTGGCTCAAGCTAGGGTTAGGGTTAGGGTTAGGGTTACGCCTACGCCTAAGCCTATGCCTAGGCCTAGGTTTAGGGTTCAGAAAACCACAAAGCCAGGAACTCCACGGACACTGGCCATGCGAAAGGCATGCCAAGTTGAGCAGGGCACAGCCAAAACCTTGCCCCCTCTTCTTCTTTCTGCTTGGAACTCGCCACGGCTCACAACCCGATTTCTGGCTCAAGCTAGGGTTAGGGTTAGGGTTAGGGTTACGCCTATGCCTAAGCCTAGGTTTAGGGTTCAGAAAACCACAAAGGCAGGAGCTCCAGGGACACTGGCCATGCGAAAGGCATACAAAGTTGAGCACGGAAAAGCCAAAACCTTGCTCCCTCTTCTTTTTCCTGCTTGGAACTCACCACAGCCCAATGCCTGGTTTCTGGCTCAAGCTAGGGTTAGGGTTATGCCTAGGATTAGGGTTGAGAAAACCACAGAGCCAGCAGCTCCAGGGACACTGGACATGTGAGATGCATGCAAAGTTGAGCAGTGCGCAGCCAAAACTTGGCTCCCTCTTCTTCTTCCTGCTCGGAACTCACCACAGCCCACCGCCGGATTTCTGGCTCAAGCTAGGGTTAGGGTTAGGGTTAGGGTTACGCCTGCGCCTATACCTCCGCCTAGGCCTAGGTTTAGGGTTCAGAAAACCACAAAGCCAGGAGCTCCAGGGACACTGGCCATGCGAAAGGCATGCCAAGTTGAGCAGGGCACAGCCAAAACCTTGCCCCCTCTTCTTCTTTCTGCTTGGAACTCGCCACGGCTCACAACCCGATTTCTGGCTCAAGCTAGGGTTAGGGTTAGGGTTAGGGTTACGCCTACGCCTAAGCCTATGCCTAGGCCTAGGTTTAGGGTTCAGAAAACCACAAAGCCAGAAGCCCACGGACACTGACCATGCGAAAGGCATGCCAAGTTGAGCACGGAAAAGCCAAAACCTTGCTCCCTCTTCTTCTTTCTGCTTGGGACTCGCCAAGGCCCACAACCCAATTTCTGGCTCAAGCTAGGGTTAGGGTTAGGGTTAGCACTAGGATTATGCCAAGGATTAGGGCTGCGAAATCCACAAAGGCAGGAGCTCCAGGGACACTGGACATGTGAAAGGCATGCAAAGTTGAGCAGGGCACAGCCAAAACCTTGCCCCCTCTTCTTCTTCCTGCTCAGAACTCACCACAGCCCACTGCTGGATTTCTGGCTCAAGCTAGGGTTAGGGTTAGGGTTAGGGTCAGGGTCAGGGTTAGGGTAACGCCTAGGGTTAGGGTACAGAGAACCACCGAGCCCAGAGCTCCAGGGATACTCACTATGCAAAAGGCATGCCAAGGTGAGCGCAGCACAGCCCAAAACCTTGCTCCCTCTTCTTCTTCCTGCTTGGAACTCACCACAGCCCAATGCTCGATTTCTGGCTCAAGCTAGGGTTAGGGTTACGCCTACGCCAAGACCTAGGTTTAGTGTTCAGAAAACCACAAAGCCAGGAGCTCCACGGACACTGACCATGCGAAAGGCATGCCAAGTTGAGCACGGAAAAGCCAAAACCTTGCTCCCTCTTCTTCTTTCTGCTTGGAACTCACCACAGCCCACCGCCGGATTTCTGGCTCAAGCTAGGGTTAGGGTTAGGGTTAGGGTTACGCCTGCGCCTAAGCCTCCGCCTAGGCCTAGGTTTAGGGTTCAGAAAACCACAAAGCCAGGAGCTCCAGGGACACTGGCCATGCGAAAGGCATGCCAAGTTGAGCAGGGCACAGCCAAAACCTTGCCCCCTCTTCTTCTTCCTGCTCGGAACTCACCACAGCCCAATGCCAGATTTCTGGCTCAAGCTAGGGTTAGGGTTAGGGTTAGCACTAGGATTATGCCAAGGATTAGGGCTGCGAAATCCACAAAGGCAGGAGCTCCAGGGACACTGGACATGTGAAAGGCATGCAAAGTTGAGCAGGGCACAGCCAAAACCTTGCCCCCTCTTCTTCTTCCTGCTCAGAACTCACCACAGCCCACTGCTGGATTTCTGGCTCAAGCTAGGGTTAGGGTTAGGGTCAGGGTTACGCCTATGCCTAAGCCTAGGTTTAGTGTTCAGAAAACCACAAAGCCAGGAGCTCCAGAGACACTGGCCATGCGAAAGGCATACAAAGTTGAGCACGGAAATGTCAAAAGCTTGCCGCCTCTTCTTTTTCCTGCTTGGAACTCACCACAGCCCAATGCCTGGTTTCTGGCTCAAGCTAGGGTTAGGGTTATGCCTAGGATTAGGGTTGAGAAAACCACAGAGCCAGCAGCTCCAGGGACACTGGACATGTGAGATGCATGCAAAGTTGAGCAGTGCGCAGCCAAAACTTGGCTCCCTCTTCTTCTTCCTGCTCGGAACTCACCACAGCCCACTTCCGGATTTCTGGCTCAAGCTAGGGTTAGGGTTAGGGTTAGGGTTACGCCTACGCCTAAGCCTATGCCTAGGCCTAGGTTTAGGGTTCAGAAAACCACAAAGCCAGGAACTCCACGGACACTGGCCATGCGAAAGGCATGCCAAGTTGAGCAGGGCACAGCCAAAACCTTGCCCCCTCTTCTTCTTTCTGCTTGGAACTCGCCACGGCTCACAACCCGATTTCTGGCTCAAGCTAGGGTTAGGGTTAGGGTTAGGGTTACGCCTATGCCTAAGCCTAGGTTTAGGGTTCAGAAAACCACAAAGGCAGGAGCTCCAGGGACACTGGCCATGCGAAAGGCATACAAAGTTGAGCACGGAAAAGCCAAAACCTTGCTCCCTCTTCTTTTTCCTGCTTGGAACTCACCACAGCCCAATGCCTGGTTTCTGGCTCAAGCTAGGGTTAGGGTTATGCCTAGGATTAGGGTTGAGAAAACCACAGAGCCAGCAGCTCCAGGGACACTGGACATGTGAGATGCATGCAAAGTTGAGCAGTGCGCAGCCAAAACTTGGCTCCCTCTTCTTCTTCCTGCTTGGAACTCACCACAGCCCACCGCCGGATTTCTGGCTCAAGCTAGGGTTAGGGTTAGGGTTACGCCTGCACCTAAGCCTATGCCTAGGCCTAGGTTTAGGGTTCAGAAAACCACAAAGGCAGGAGCTCACAGGGACACTGGCCATGCGAAAGGCATGCCAAGTTGAGCAGGGCACAGCCAAAACCTTGCCCCCTCTTCTTCTTTCTGCTTGGAACTCACCACAGCCCACTTCCGGATTTCTGGCTCAAGCTAGGGTTAGGGTTAGGGTTAGGGTTACGCCTGCGCCTAAGCCTCCGCCTAGGCCTAGGTTTAGGGTTCAGAAAACCACAAAGCCAGGAGCTCCAGGGACACTGGCCATGCGAAAGGCATGCCAAGTTGAGCAGGGCACAGCCAAAACCTTGCCCCCTCTTCTTCTTCCTGCTCGGAACTCACCACAGCCCACTGCTGGATTTCTGGCTCAAGCTAGGGTTAGGGTTAGGGTTAGCACTAGGATTATGCCAAGGATTAGGGCTGCGAAATCCACAAAGGCAGGAGCTCCAGGGACACTGGACATGTGAAAGGCATGCAAAGTTGAGCAGGGCACAGCCAAAACCTTGCCCCCTCTTCTTCTTCCTGCTCGGAACTCACCACAGCCCACTGCTGGATTTCTGGCTCAAGCTAGGGTTAGGGTTAGGGTCAGGGTCAGGGTTAGGGTAACGCCTAGGGTTAGGGTACAGAGAACCACCGAGCCCAGAGCTCCAGGGATACTCACTATGCAAAAGGCATGCCAAGGTGAGCGCAGCACAGCCCAAAACCTTGCGCCCTCTTCCTTCTTCCTGCTTGGAACTCACCACAGCCCAATGCTCGATTTCTGGCTCAAGCTAGGGTTAGGGTTACGCCTACGCCAAGACCTAGGTTTAGGGTTCAGAAAACCACAAAGCCAGAAGCCCACGGACACTGACCATGCGAAAGGCATGCCAAGTTGAGCACGGAAAAGCCAAAACTTTGCTCCCTCTTCTTCTTTCTGCTTGGAACTCACCACAGCCCACTTCCGGATTTCTGGCTCAAGCTAGGGTTAGGGTTAGGGTTAGGGTTACGCCTGCGCCTAAGCCTCCGCCTAGGCCTAGGTTTAGGGTTCAGAAAACCACAAAGCCAGGAGCTCCAGGGACACTGGCCATGCGAAAGGCATGCCAAGTTGAGCAGGGCACAGCCAAAACCTTGCCCCCTCTTCTTCTTTCTGCTTGGAACTCGCCACGGCTCACAACCCGATTTCTGGCTCAAGCTAGGGTTAGGGTTAGGGTTAGGGTTACGCCTACGCCTAAGCCTATGCCTAGGCCTAGGTTTAGGGTTCAGAAAACCACAAAGCCAGAAGCCCACGGACACTGACCATGCGAAAGGCATGCCAAGTTGAGCACGGAAAAGCCAAAACCTTGCTCCCTCTTCTTCTTTCTGCTTGGGACTCGCCAAGGCCCACAACCCAATTTCTGGCTCAAGCTAGGGTTAGGGTTAGGGTTAGCACTAGGATTATGCCAAGGATTAGGGATGCGAAATCCACAAAGGCAGGAGCTCCAGGGACACTGGACATGTGAAAGGCATGCAAAGTTGAGCAGGGCACAGCCAAAACCTTGCCCCCTCTTCTTCTTCCTGCTCAGAACTCACCACAGCCCACTGCTGGATTTCTGGCTCAAGCTAGGGTTAGGGTTAGGGTTAGGGTTACGCCTGCGCCTATACCTCCGCCTAGGCCTAGGTTTAGGGTTCAGAAAACCACAAAGCCAGGAGCTCCAGGGACACTGGCCATGCGAAAGGCATGCCAAGTTGAGCAGGGCACAGCCAAAACCTTGCCCCCTCTTCTTCTTTCTGCTTGGAACTCGCCACGGCTCACAACCCGATTTCTGGCTCAAGCTAGGGTTAGGGTTAGGGTTAGGGTTACGCCTACGCCTAAGCCTATGCCTAGGCCTAGGTTTAGGGTTCAGAAAACCACAAAGCCAGAAGCCCACGGACACTGACCATGCGAAAGGCATGCCAAGTTGAGCACGGAAAAGCCAAAACCTTGCTCCCTCTTCTTCTTTCTGCTTGGGACTCGCCAAGGCCCACAACCCAATTTCTGGCTCAAGCTAGGGTTAGGGTTAGGGTTAGCACTAGGATTATGCCAAGGATTAGGGCTGCGAAATCCACAAAGGCAGGAGCTCCAGGGACACTGGACATGTGAAAGGCATGCAAAGTTGAGCAGGGCACAGCCAAAACCTTGCCCCCTCTTCTTCTTCCTGCTCAGAACTCACCACAGCCCACTGCTGGATTTCTGGCTCAAGCTAGGGTTAGGGTTAGGGTTAGGGTCAGGGTCAGGGTTAGGGTAACGCCTAGGGTTAGGGTACAGAGAACCACCGAGCCCAGAGCTCCAGGGATACTCACTATGCAAAAGGCATGCCAAGGTGAGCGCAGCACAGCCCAAAACCTTGCTCCCTCTTCTTCTTCCTGCTTGGAACTCACCACAGCCCAATGCTCGATTTCTGGCTCAAGCTAGGGTTAGGGTTACGCCTACGCCAAGACCTAGGTTTAGTGTTCAGAAAACCACAAAGCCAGGAGCTCCACGGACACTGACCATGCGAAAGGCATGCCAAGTTGAGCACGGAAAAGCCAAAAGCTTGCTCCCTCTTCTTCTTTCTGCTTGGAACTCACCACAGCCCACCGCCGGATTTCTGGCTCAAGCTAGGGTTAGGGTTAGGGTTAGGGTTACGCCTGCGCCTAAGCCTCCGCCTAGGCCTAGGTTTAGGGTTCAGAAAACCACAAAGCCAGGAGCTCCAGGGACACTGGCCATGCGAAAGGCATGCCAAGTTGAGCAGGGCACAGCCAAAACCTTGCCCCCTCTTCTTCTTCCTGCTCGGAACTCACCACAGCCCAATGCCAGATTTCTGGCTCAAGCTAGGGTTAGGGTTAGGGTTAGCACTAGGATTATGCCAAGGATTAGGGCTGCGAAATCCACAAAGGCAGGAGCTCCAGGGACACTGGACATGTGAAAGGCATGCAAAGTTGAGCAGGGCACAGCCAAAACCTTGCCCCCTCTTCTTCTTCCTGCTCGGAACTCACCACAGCCCACTGCTGGATTTCTGGCTCAAGCTAGGGTTAGGGTTAGGGTCAGGGTTACGCCTATGCCTAAGCCTAGGTTTAGTGTTCAGAAAACCACAAAGCCAGGAGCTCCAGAGACACTGGCCATGCGAAAGGCATACAAAGTTGAGCACGGAAATGTCAAAAGCTTGCCGCCTCTTCTTTTTCCTGCTTGGAACTCACCACAGCCCAATGCCTGGTTTCTGGCTCAAGCTAGGGTTAGGGTTATGCCTAGGATTAGGGTTGAGAAAACCACAGAGCCAGCAGCTCCAGGGACACTGGACATGTGAGATGCATGCAAAGTTGAGCAGTGCGCAGCCAAAACTTGGCTCCCTCTTCTTCTTCCTGCTCGGAACTCACCACAGCCCACTTCTGGATTTCTGGCTCAAGCTAGGGTTAGGGTTAGGGTTAGGGTTACGCCTACGCCTAAGCCTATGCCTAGGCCTAGGTTTAGGGTTCAGAAAACCACAAAGCCAGGAACTCCACGGACACTGGCCATGCGAAAGGCATGCCAAGTTGAGCAGGGCACAGCCAAAACCTTGCCCCCTCTTCTTCTTTCTGCTTGGAACTCGCCACGGCTCACAACCCGATTTCTGGCTCAAGCTAGGGTTAGGGTTAGGGTTAGGGTTACGCCTATGCCTAAGCCTAGGTTTAGGGTTCAGAAAACCACAAAGGCAGGAGCTCCAGGGACACTGGCCATGCGAAAGGCATACAAAGTTGAGCACGGAAAAGCCAAAACCTTGCTCCCTCTTCTTTTTCCTGCTTGGAACTCACCACAGCCCAATGCCTGGTTTCTGGCTCAAGCTAGGGTTAGGGTTATGCCTAGGATTAGGGTTGAGAAAACCACAGAGCCAGCAGCTCCAGGGACACTGGACATGTGAGATGCATGCAAAGTTGAGCAGTGCGCAGCCAAAACTTGGCTCCCTCTTCTTCTTCCTGCTCGGAACTCACCACAGCCCACCGCCGGATTTCTGGCTCAAGCTAGGGTTAGGGTTAGGGTTACGCCTGCACCTAAGCCTATGCCTAGGCCTAGGTTTAGGGTTCAGAAAACCACAAAGGCAGGAGCTCACAGGGACACTGGCCATGCGAAAGGCATGCCAAGTTGAGCAGGGCACAGCCAAAACCTTGCCCCCTCTTCTTCTTTCTGCTTGGAACTCACCACAGCCCACTTCCGGATTTCTGGCTCAAGCTAGGGTTAGGGTTAGGGTTAGGGTTACGCCTGCGCCTAAGCCTCCGCCTAGGCCTAGGTTTAGGGTTCAGAAAACCACAAAGCCAGGAGCTCCAGGGACACTGGCCATGCGAAAGGCATGCCAAGTTGAGCAGGGCACAGCCAAAACCTTGCCCCCTCTTCTTCTTCCTGCTCGGAACTCACCACAGCCCACTGCTGGATTTCTGGCTCAAGCTAGGGTTAGGGTTAGGGTTAGCACTAGGATTATGCCAAGGATTAGGGCTGCGAAATCCACAAAGGCAGGAGCTCCAGGGACACTGGACATGTGAAAGGCATGCAAAGTTGAGCAGGGCACAGCCAAAACCTTGCCCCCTCTTCTTCTTCCTGCTCGGAACTCACCACAGCCCACTGCTGGATTTCTGGCTCAAGCTAGGGTTAGGGTTAGGGTCAGGGTCAGGGTTAGGGTAACGCCTAGGGTTAGGGTACAGAGAACCACCGAGCCCAGAGCTCCAGGGATACTCACTATGCAAAAGGCATGCCAAGGTGAGCGCAGCACAGCCCAAAACCTTGCGCCCTCTTCCTTCTTCCTGCTTGGAACTCACCACAGCCCAATGCTCGATTTCTGGCTCAAGCTAGGGTTAGGGTTACGCCTACGCCAAGACCTAGGTTTAGGGTTCAGAAAACCACAAAGCCAGAAGCCCACGGACACTGACCATGCGAAAGGCATGCCAAGTTGAGCACGGAAAAGCCAAAACTTTGCTCCCTCTTCTTCTTTCTGCTTGGAACTCACCACAGCCCACTTCCGGATTTCTGGCTCAAGCTAGGGTTAGGGTTAGGGTTAGGGTTACGCCTGCGCCTAAGCCTCCGCCTAGGCCTAGGTTTAGGGTTCAGAAAACCACAAAGCCAGGAGCTCCAGGGACACTGGCCATGCGAAAGGCATGCCAAGTTGAGCAGGGCACAGCCAAAACCTTGCCCCCTCTTCTTCTTTCTGCTTGGAACTCGCCACGGCTCACAACCCGATTTCTGGCTCAAGCTAGGGTTAGGGTTAGGGTTAGGGTTACGCCTACGCCTAAGCCTATGCCTAGGCCTAGGTTTAGGGTTCAGAAAACCACAAAGCCAGAAGCCCACGGACACTGACCATGCGAAAGGCATGCCAAGTTGAGCACGGAAAAGCCAAAACCTTGCTCCCTCTTCTTCTTTCTGCTTGGGACTCGCCAAGGCCCACAACCCAATTTCTGGCTCAAGCTAGGGTTAGGGTTAGGGTTAGCACTAGGATTATGCCAAGGATTAGGGCTGCGAAATCCACAAAGGCAGGAGCTCCAGGGACACTGGACATGTGAAAGGCATGCAAAGTTGAGCAGGGCACAGCCAAAACCTTGCCCCCTCTTCTTCTTCCTGCTCAGAACTCACCACAGCCCACTGCTGGATTTCTGGCTCAAGCTAGGGTTAGGGTTAGGGTTAGGGTTACGCCTGCGCCTATACCTCCGCCTAGGCCTAGGTTTAGGGTTCAGAAAACCACAAAGCCAGGAGCTCCAGGGACACTGGCCATGCGAAAGGCATGCCAAGTTGAGCAGGGCACAGCCAAAACCTTGCCCCCTCTTCTTCTTTCTGCTTGGAACTCGCCACGGCTCACAACCCGATTTCTGGCTCAAGCTAGGGTTAGGGTTAGGGTTAGGGTTACGCCTACGCCTAAGCCTATGCCTAGGCCTAGGTTTAGGGTTCAGAAAACCACAAAGCCAGAAGCCCACGGACACTGACCATGCGAAAGGCATGCCAAGTTGAGCACGGAAAAGCCAAAACCTTGCTCCCTCTTCTTCTTTCTGCTTGGAACTCACCACAGCCCACCGCCGGATTTCTGGCTCAAGCTAGGGTTAGGGTTAGGGTTAGGGTTACGCCTGCGCCTAAGCCTCCGCCTAGGCCTAGGTTTAGGGTTCAGAAAACCACAAAGCCAGGAGCTCCAGGGACACTGGCCATGCGAAAGGCATGCCAAGTTGAGCAGGGCACAGCCAAAACCTTGCCCCCTCTTCTTCTTCCTGCTCGGAACTCACCACAGCCCAATGCCAGATTTCTGGCTCAAGCTAGGGTTAGGGTTAGGGTTAGCACTAGGATTATGCCAAGGATTAGGGCTGCGAAATCCACAAAGGCAGGAGCTCCAGGGACACTGGACATGTGAAAGGCATGCAAAGTTGAGCAGGGCACAGCCAAAACCTTGCCCCCTCTTCTTCTTCCTGCTCGGAACTCACCACAGCCCACTGCTGGATTTCTGGCTCAAGCTAGGGTTAGGGTTAGGGTTAGGGTTACGCCTATGCCTAAGCCTAGGTTTAGGGTTCAGAAAACCACAAAGGCAGGAGCTCCAGGGACACTGGCCATGCGAAAGGCATACAAAGTTGAGCACGGAAAAGCCAAAACCTTGCTCCCTCTTCTTTTTCCTGCTTGGAACTCACCACAGCCCAATGCCTGGTTTCTGGCTCAAGCTAGGGTTAGGGTTATGCCTAGGATTAGGGTTGAGAAAACCACAGAGCCAGCAGCTCCAGGGACACTGGACATGTGAGATGCATGCAAAGTTGAGCAGTGCGCAGCCAAAACTTGGCTCCCTCTTCTTCTTCCTGCTCGGAACTCACCACAGCCCACCGCCGGATTTCTGGCTCAAGCTAGGGTTAGGGTTAGGGTTAGGGTTACGCCTGCGCCTATACTTCCGCCTAGGCCTAGGTTTAGGGTTCAGAAAACCACAAAGCCAGGAGCTCCAGGGACACTGGCCATGCGAAAGGCATGCCAAGTTGAGCAGGGCACAGCCAAAACCTTGCCCCCTCTTCTTCTTTCTGCTTGGAACTCGCCACGGCTCACAACCCGATTTCTGGCTCAAGCTAGGGTTAGGGTTAGGGTTAGGGTTACGCCTACGCCTAAGCCTATGCCTAGGCCTAGGTTTAGGGTTCAGAAAACCACAAAGCCAGAAGCCCACGGACACTGACCATGCGAAAGGCATGCCAAGTTGAGCACGGAAAAGCCAAAACCTTGCTCCCTCTTCTTCTTTCTGCTTGGGACTCGCCAAGGCCCACAACCCAATTTCTGGCTCAAGCTAGGGTTAGGGTTAGGGTTAGCACTAGGATTATGCCAAGGATTAGGGCTGCGAAATCCACAAAGGCAGGAGCTCCAGGGACACTGGACATGTGAAAGGCATGCAAAGTTGAGCAGGGCACAGCCAAAACCTTGCCCCCTCTTCTTCTTCCTGCTCAGAACTCACCACAGCCCACTGCTGGATTTCTGGCTCAAGCTAGGGTTAGGGTTAGGGTCAGGGTCAGGGTCAGGGTTAGGGTAACGCCTAGGGTTAGGGTACAGAGAACCACCGAGCCCAGAGCTCCAGGGATACTCACTATGCAAAAGGCATGCCAAGGTGAGCGCAGCACAGCCGAAAACCTTGCTCCCTCTTCTTCTTCCTGCTTGGAACTCACCACAGCCCAATGCTCGATTTCTGGCTCAAGCTAGGGTTAGGGTTACGCCTACGCCAAGACCTAGGTTTAGTGTTCAGAAAACCACAAAGCCAGGAGCTCCACGGACACTGACCATGCGAAAGGCATGCCAAGTTGAGCACGGAAAAGCCAAAACCTTGCTCCCTCTTCTTCTTTCTGCTTGGAACTCACCACAGCCCACCGCCGGATTTCTGGCTCAAGCTAGGGTTAGGGTTAGGGTTAGGGTTACGCCTGCGCCTAAGCCTCCGCCTAGGCCTAGGTTTAGGGTTCAGAAAACCACAAAGCCAGGAGCTCCAGGGACACTGGCCATGCGAAAGGCATGCCAAGTTGAGCAGGGCACAGCCAAAACCTTGCCCCCTCTTCTTCTTCCTGCTCGGAACTCACCACAGCCCAATGCCAGATTTCTGGCTCAAGCTAGGGTTAGGGTTAGGGTTAGCACTAGGATTATGCCAAGGATTAGGGCTGCGAAATCCACAAAGGCAGGAGCTCCAGGGACACTGGACATGTGAAAGGCATGCAAAGTTGAGCAGGGCACAGCCAAAACCTTGCCCCCTCTTCTTCTTCCTGCTCAGAACTCACCACAGCCCACTGCTGGATTTCTGGCTCAAGCTAGGGTTAGGGTTAGGGTCAGGGTTACGCCTATGCCTAAGCCTAGGTTTAGTGTTCAGAAAACCACAAAGCCAGGAGCTCCAGAGACACTGGCCATGCGAAAGGCATACAAAGTTGAGCACGGAAATGTCAAAAGCTTGCCGCCTCTTCTTTTTCCTGCTTGGAACTCACCACAGCCCAATGCCTGGTTTCTGGCTCAAGCTAGGGTTAGGGTTATGCCTAGGATTAGGGTTGAGAAAACCACAGAGCCAGCAGCTCCAGGGACACTGGACATGTGAGATGCATGCAAAGTTGAGCAGTGCGCAGCCAAAACTTGGCTCCCTCTTCTTCTTCCTGCTCGGAACTCACCACAGCCCACTTCCGGATTTCTGGCTCAAGCTAGGGTTAGGGTTAGGGTTAGGGTTACGCCTACGCCTAAGCCTATGCCTAGGCCTAGGTTTAGGGTTCAGAAAACCACAAAGCCAGGAACTCCACGGACACTGGCCATGCGAAAGGCATGCCAAGTTGAGCAGGGCACAGCCAAAACCTTGCCCCCTCTTCTTCTTTCTGCTTGGAACTCGCCACGGCTCACAACCCGATTTCTGGCTCAAGCTAGGGTTAGGGTTAGGGTTAGGGTTACGCCTATGCCTAAGCCTAGGTTTAGGGTTCAGAAAACCACAAAGGCAGGAGCTCCAGGGACACTGGCCATGCGAAAGGCATACAAAGTTGAGCACGGAAAAGCCAAAACCCTGCTCCCTCTTCTTTTTCCTGCTTGGAACTCACCACAGCCCAATGCCTGGTTTCTGGCTCAAGCTAGGGTTAGGGTTATGCCTAGGATTAGGGTTGAGAAAACCACAGAGCCAGCAGCTCCAGGGACACTGGACATGTGAGATGCATGCAAAGTTGAGCAGTGCGCAGCCAAAACTTGGCTCCCTCTTCTTCTTCCTGCTTGGAACTCACCACAGCCCACCGCCGGATTTCTGGCTCAAGCTAGGGTTAGGGTTAGGGTTACGCCTGCGCCTAAGCCTCCGCCTAGGCCTAGGTTTAGGGTTCAGAAAACCACAAAGCCAGGAGCTCCAGGGACACTGGCCATGCGAAAGGCATGCCAAGTTGAGCAGGGCACAGCCAAAACCTTGCCCCCTCTTCTTCTTCCTGCTCGGAACTCACCACAGCCCACTGCTGGATTTCTGGCTCAAGCTAGGGTTAGGGTTAGGGTTAGCACTAGGATTATGCCAAGGATTAGGGCTGCGAAATCCACAAAGGCAGGAGCTCCAGGGACACTGGACATGTGAAAGGCATGCAAAGTTGAGCAGGGCACAGCCAAAACCTTGCCCCCTCTTCTTCTTCCTGCTCGGAACTCACCACAGCCCACTGCTGGATTTCTGGCTCAAGCTAGGGTTAGGGTTAGGGTCAGGGTCAGGGTTAGGGTAACGCCTAGGGTTAGGGTACAGAGAACCACCGAGCCCAGAGCTCCAGGGATACTCACTATGCAAAAGGCATGCCAAGGTGAGCGCAGCACAGCCCAAAACCTTGCGCCCTCTTCCTTCTTCCTGCTTGGAACTCACCACAGCCCAATGCTCGATTTCTGGCTCAAGCTAGGGTTAGGGTTACGCCTACGCCAAGACCTAGGTTTAGGGTTCAGAAAACCACAAAGCCAGAAGCCCACGGACACTGACCATGCGAAAGGCATGCCAAGTTGAGCACGGAAAAGCCAAAACTTTGCTCCCTCTTCTTCTTTCTGCTTGGAACTCACCACAGCCCACTTCCGGATTTCTGGCTCAAGCTAGGGTTAGGGTTAGGGTTAGGGTTACGCCTGCGCCTAAGCCTCCGCCTAGGCCTAGGTTTAGGGTTCAGAAAACCACAAAGCCAGGAGCTCCAGGGACACTGGCCATGCGAAAGGCATGCCAAGTTGAGCAGGGCACAGCCAAAACCTTGCCCCCTCTTCTTCTTTCTGCTTGGAACTCGCCACGGCTCACAACCCGATTTCTGGCTCAAGCTAGGGTTAGGGTTAGGGTTAGGGTTACGCCTACGCCTAAGCCTATGCCTAGGCCTAGGTTTAGGGTTCAGAAAACCACAAAGCCAGAAGCCCACGGACACTGACCATGCGAAAGGCATGCCAAGTTGAGCACGGAAAAGCCAAAACCTTGCTCCCTCTTCTTCTTTCTGCTTGGGACTCGCCAAGGCCCACAACCCAATTTCTGGCTCAAGCTAGGGTTAGGGTTAGGGTTAGCACTAGGATTATGCCAAGGATTAGGGCTGCGAAATCCACAAAGGCAGGAGCTCCAGGGACACTGGACATGTGAAAGGCATGCAAAGTTGAGCAGGGCACAGCCAAAACCTTGCCCCCTCTTCTTCTTCCTGCTCAGAACTCACCACAGCCCACTGCTGGATTTCTGGCTCAAGCTAGGGTTAGGGTTAGGGTTAGGGTTACGCCTGCGCCTATACCTCCGCCTAGGCCTAGGTTTAGGGTTCAGAAAACCACAAAGCCAGGAGCTCCAGGGACACTGGCCATGCGAAAGGCATGCCAAGTTGAGCAGGGCACAGCCAAAACCTTGCCCCCTCTTCTTCTTTCTGCTTGGAACTCGCCACGGCTCACAACCCGATTTCTGGCTCAAGCTAGGGTTAGGGTTAGGGTTAGGGTTACGCCTACGCCTAAGCCTATGCCTAGGCCTAGGTTTAGGGTTCAGAAAACCACAAAGCCAGAAGCCCACGGACACTGACCATGCGAAAGGCATGCCAAGTTGAGCACGGAAAAGCCAAAACCTTGCTCCCTCTTCTTCTTTCTGCTTGGGACTCGCCAAGGCCCACAACCCAATTTCTGGCTCAAGCTAGGGTTAGGGTTAGGGTTAGCACTAGGATTATGCCAAGGATTAGGGCTGCGAAATCCACAAAGGCAGGAGCTCCAGGGACACTGGACATGTGAAAGGCATGCAAAGTTGAGCAGGGCACAGCCAAAACCTTGCCCCCTCTTCTTCTTCCTGCTCAGAACTCACCACAGCCCACTGCTGGATTTCTGGCTCAAGCTAGGGTTAGGGTTAGGGTTAGGGTCAGGGTCAGGGTTAGGGTAACGCCTAGGGTTAGGGTACAGAGAACCACCGAGCCCAGAGCTCCAGGGATACTCACTATGCAAAAGGCATGCCAAGGTGAGCGCAGCACAGCCCAAAACCTTGCTCCCTCTTCTTCTTCCTGCTTGGAACTCACCACAGCCCAATGCTCGATTTCTGGCTCAAGCTAGGGTTAGGGTTACGCCTACGCCAAGACCTAGGTTTAGTGTTCAGAAAACCACAAAGCCAGGAGCTCCACGGACACTGACCATGCGAAAGGCATGCCAAGTTGAGCACGGAAAAGCCAAAAGCTTGCTCCCTCTTCTTCTTTCTGCTTGGAACTCACCACAGCCCACCGCCGGATTTCTGGCTCAAGCTAGGGTTAGGGTTAGGGTTAGGGTTACGCCTGCGCCTAAGCCTCCGCCTAGGCCTAGGTTTAGGGTTCAGAAAACCACAAAGCCAGGAGCTCCAGGGACACTGGCCATGCGAAAGGCATGCCAAGTTGAGCAGGGCACAGCCAAAACCTTGCCCCCTCTTCTTCTTCCTGCTCGGAACTCACCACAGCCCAATGCCAGATTTCTGGCTCAAGCTAGGGTTAGGGTTAGGGTTAGCACTAGGATTATGCCAAGGATTAGGGCTGCGAAATCCACAAAGGCAGGAGCTCCAGGGACACTGGACATGTGAAAGGCATGCAAAGTTGAGCAGGGCACAGCCAAAACCTTGCCCCCTCTTCTTCTTCCTGCTCAGAACTCACCACAGCCCACTGCTGGATTTCTGGCTCAAGCTAGGGTTAGGGTTAGGGTCAGGGTTACGCCTATGCCTAAGCCTAGGTTTAGTGTTCAGAAAACCACAAAGCCAGGAGCTCCAGAGACACTGGCCATGCGAAAGGCATACAAAGTTGAGCACGGAAATGTCAAAAGCTTGCCGCCTCTTCTTTTTCCTGCTTGGAACTCACCACAGCCCAATGCCTGGTTTCTGGCTCAAGCTAGGGTTAGGGTTATGCCTAGGATTAGGGTTGAGAAAACCACAGAGCCAGCAGCTCCAGGGACACTGGACATGTGAGATGCATGCAAAGTTGAGCAGTGCGCAGCCAAAACTTGGCTCCCTCTTCTTCTTCCTGCTCGGAACTCACCACAGCCCACTTCCGGATTTCTGGCTCAAGCTAGGGTTAGGGTTAGGGTTAGGGTTACGCCTACGCCTAAGCCTATGCCTAGGCCTAGGTTTAGGGTTCAGAAAACCACAAAGCCAGGAACTCCACGGACACTGGCCATGCGAAAGGCATGCCAAGTTGAGCAGTGCGCAGCCAAAACTTTGCCCCCTCTTCTTCTTTCTGCTTGGAACTCACCACAGCCCACTTCCGGATTTCTGGCTCAAGCTAGGGTTAGGGTTAGGGTTAGGGTTACGCCTGCGCCTAAGCCTCCGCCTAGGCCTAGGTTTAGGGTTCAGAAAACCACAAAGCCAGGAGCTCCAGGGACACTGGCCATGCGAAAGGCATGCCAAGTTGAGCAGGGCACAGCCAAAACCTTGCCCCCTCTTCTTCTTCCTGCTCGGAACTCACCACAGCCCAATGCCAGATTTCTGGCTCAAGCTAGGGTTAGGGTTAGGGTTAGCACTAGGATTATGCCAAGGATTAGGGCTGCGAAATCCACAAAGGCAGGAGCTCCAGGGACACTGGACATGTGAAAGGCATGCAAAGTTGAGCAGGGCACAGCCAAAACCTTGCCCCCTCTTCTTCTTCCTGCTCGGAACTCACCACAGCCCACTGCTGGATTTCTGGCTCAAGCTAGGGTTAGGGTTAGGGTCAGGGTCAGGGTTAGGGTAACGCCTAGGGTTAGGGTACAGAGAACCACCGAGCCCAGAGCTCCAGGGATACTCACTATGCAAAAGGCATGCCAAGGTGAGCGCAGCACAGCCCAAAACCTTGCGCCCTCTTCCTTCTTCCTGCTTGGAACTCACCACAGCCCAATGCTCGATTTCTGGCTCAAGCTAGGGTTAGGGTTACGCCTACGCCAAGACCTAGGTTTAGGGTTCAGAAAACCACAAAGCCAGAAGCCCACGGACACTGACCATGCGAAAGGCATGCCAAGTTGAGCACGGAAAAGCCAAAACTTTGCTCCCTCTTCTTCTTTCTGCTTGGAACTCACCACAGCCCACTTCCGGATTTCTGGCTCAAGCTAGGGTTAGGGTTAGGGTTAGGGTTACGCCTGCGCCTAAGCCTCCGCCTAGGCCTAGGTTTAGGGTTCAGAAAACCACAAAGCCAGGAGCTCCAGGGACACTGGCCATGCGAAAGGCATGCCAAGTTGAGCAGGGCACAGCCAAAACCTTGCCCCCTCTTCTTCTTTCTGCTTGGAACTCGCCACGGCTCACAACCCGATTTCTGGCTCAAGCTAGGGTTAGGGTTAGGGTTAGGGTTACGCCTACGCCTAAGCCTATGCCTAGGCCTAGGTTTAGGGTTCAGAAAACCACAAAGCCAGAAGCCCACGGACACTGACCATGCGAAAGGCATGCCAAGTTGAGCACGGAAAAGCCAAAACCTTGCTCCCTCTTCTTCTTTCTGCTTGGGACTCGCCAAGGCCCACAACCCAATTTCTGGCTCAAGCTAGGGTTAGGGTTAGGGTTAGCACTAGGATTATGCCAAGGATTAGGGCTGCGAAATCCACAAAGGCAGGAGCTCCAGGGACACTGGACATGTGAAAGGCATGCAAAGTTGAGCAGGGCACAGCCAAAACCTTGCCCCCTCTTCTTCTTCCTGCTCAGAACTCACCACAGCCCACTGCTGGATTTCTGGCTCAAGCTAGGGTTAGGGTTAGGGTTAGGGTTACGCCTGCGCCTATACCTCCGCCTAGGCCTAGGTTTAGGGTTCAGAAAACCACAAAGCCAGGAGCTCCAGGGACACTGGCCATGCGAAAGGCATGCCAAGTTGAGCAGGGCACAGCCAAAACCTTGCCCCCTCTTCTTCTTTCTGCTTGGAACTCGCCACGGCTCACAACCCGATTTCTGGCTCAAGCTAGGGTTAGGGTTAGGGTTAGGGTTACGCCTACGCCTAAGCCTATGCCTAGGCCTAGGTTTAGGGTTCAGAAAACCACAAAGCCAGAAGCCCACGGACACTGACCATGCGAAAGGCATGCCAAGTTGAGCACGGAAAAGCCAAAACCTTGCTCCCTCTTCTTCTTTCTGCTTGGAACTCACCACAGCCCACCGCCGGATTTCTGGCTCAAGCTAGGGTTAGGGTTAGGGTTAGGGTTACGCCTGCGCCTAAGCCTCCGCCTAGGCCTAGGTTTAGGGTTCAGAAAACCACAAAGCCAGGAGCTCCAGGGACACTGGCCATGCGAAAGGCATGCCAAGTTGAGCAGGGCACAGCCAAAACCTTGCCCCCTCTTCTTCTTCCTGCTCGGAACTCACCACAGCCCAATGCCAGATTTCTGGCTCAAGCTAGGGTTAGGGTTAGGGTTAGCACTAGGATTATGCCAAGGATTAGGGCTGCGAAATCCACAAAGGCAGGAGCTCCAGGGACACTGGACATGTGAAAGGCATGCAAAGTTGAGCAGGGCACAGCCAAAACCTTGCCCCCTCTTCTTCTTCCTGCTCGGAACTCACCACAGCCCACTGCTGGATTTCTGGCTCAAGCTAGGGTTAGGGTTAGGGTTAGGGTTACGCCTATGCCTAAGCCTAGGTTTAGGGTTCAGAAAACCACAAAGGCAGGAGCTCCAGGGACACTGGCCATGCGAAAGGCATACAAAGTTGAGCACGGAAAAGCCAAAACCTTGCTCCCTCTTCTTTTTCCTGCTTGGAACTCACCACAGCCCAATGCCTGGTTTCTGGCTCAAGCTAGGGTTAGGGTTATGCCTAGGATTAGGGTTGAGAAAACCACAGAGCCAGCAGCTCCAGGGACACTGGACATGTGAGATGCATGCAAAGTTGAGCAGTGCGCAGCCAAAACTTGGCTCCCTCTTCTTCTTCCTGCTCGGAACTCACCACAGCCCACCGCCGGATTTCTGGCTCAAGCTAGGGTTAGGGTTAGGGTTAGGGTTACGCCTGCGCCTATACCTCCGCCTAGGCCTAGGTTTAGGGTTCAGAAAACCACAAAGCCAGGAGCTCCAGGGACACTGGCCATGCGAAAGGCATGCCAAGTTGAGCAGGGCACAGCCAAAACCTTGCCCCCTCTTCTTCTTTCTGCTTGGAACTCGCCACGGCTCACAACCCGATTTCTGGCTCAAGCTAGGGTTAGGGTTAGGGTTAGGGTTACGCCTACGCCTAAGCCTATGCCTAGGCCTAGGTTTAGGGTTCAGAAAACCACAAAGCCAGAAGCCCACGGACACTGACCATGCGAAAGGCATGCCAAGTTGAGCACGGAAAAGCCAAAACCTTGCTCCCTCTTCTTCTTTCTGCTTGGGACTCGCCAAGGCCCACAACCCAATTTCTGGCTCAAGCTAGGGTTAGGGTTAGGGTTAGCACTAGGATTATGCCAAGGATTAGGGCTGCGAAATCCACAAAGGCAGGAGCTCCAGGGACACTGGACATGTGAAAGGCATGCAAAGTTGAGCAGGGCACAGCCAAAACCTTGCCCCCTCTTCTTCTTCCTGCTCAGAACTCACCACAGCCCACTGCTGGATTTCTGGCTCAAGCTAGGGTTAGGGTTAGGGTCAGGGTCAGGGTCAGGGTTAGGGTAACGCCTAGGGTTAGGGTACAGAGAACCACCGAGCCCAGAGCTCCAGGGATACTCACTATGCAAAAGGCATGCCAAGGTGAGCGCAGCACAGCCCAAAACCTTGCTCCCTCTTCTTCTTCCTGCTTGGAACTCACCACAGCCCAATGCTCGATTTCTGGCTCAAGCTAGGGTTAGGGTTACGCCTACGCCAAGACCTAGGTTTAGGGTTCAGAAAACCACAAAGCCAGGAGCTCCACGGACACTGACCATGCGAAAGGCATGCCAAGTTGAGCACGGAAAAGCCAAAACCTTGCTCCCTCTTCTTCTTTCTGCTTGGAACTCACCACAGCCCACCGCCGGATTTCTGGCTCAAGCTAGGGTTAGGGTTAGGGTTAGGGTTACGCCTGCGCCTAAGCCTCCGCCTAGGCCTAGGTTTAGGGTTCAGAAAACCACAAAGCCAGGAGCTCCAGGGACACTGGCCATGCGAAAGGCATGCCAAGTTGAGCAGGGCACAGCCAAAACCTTGCCCCCTCTTCTTCTTCCTGCTCGGAACTCACCACAGCCCAATGCCAGATTTCTGGCTCAAGCTAGGGTTAGGGTTAGGGTTAGCACTAGGATTATGCCAAGGATTAGGGCTGCGAAATCCACAAAGGCAGGAGCTCCAGGGACACTGGACATGTGAAAGGCATGCAAAGTTGAGCAGGGCACAGCCAAAACCTTGCCCCCTCTTCTTCTTCCTGCTCAGAACTCACCACAGCCCACTGCTGGATTTCTGGCTCAAGCTAGGGTTAGGGTTAGGGTCAGGGTTACGCCTATGCCTAAGCCTAGGTTTAGTGTTCAGAAAACCACAAAGCCAGGAGCTCCAGAGACACTGGCCATGCGAAAGGCATACAAAGTTGAGCACGGAAATGTCAAAAGCTTGCCGCCTCTTCTTTTTCCTGCTTGGAACTCACCACAGCCCAATGCCTGGTTTCTGGCTCAAGCTAGGGTTAGGGTTATGCCTAGGATTAGGGTTGAGAAAACCACAGAGCCAGCAGCTCCAGGGACACTGGACATGTGAGATGCATGCAAAGTTGAGCAGTGCGCAGCCAAAACTTGGCTCCCTCTTCTTCTTCCTGCTCGGAACTCACCACAGCCCACTTCCGGATTTCTGGCTCAAGCTAGGGTTAGGGTTAGGGTTAGGGTTACGCCTACGCCTAAGCCTATGCCTAGGCCTAGGTTTAGGGTTCAGAAAACCACAAAGCCAGGAACTCCACGGACACTGGCCATGCGAAAGGCATGCCAAGTTGAGCAGGGCACAGCCAAAACCTTGCCCCCTCTTCTTCTTTCTGCTTGGAACTCGCCACGGCTCACAACCCGATTTCTGGCTCAAGCTAGGGTTAGGGTTAGGGTTAGGGTTACGCCTATGCCTAAGCCTAGGTTTAGGGTTCAGAAAACCACAAAGGCAGGAGCTCCAGGGACACTGGCCATGCGAAAGTCATACAAAGTTGAGCACGGAAAAGCCAAAACCTTGCTCCCTCTTCTTTTTCCTGCTTGGAACTCACCACAGCCCAATGCCTGGTTTCTGGCTCAAGCTAGGGTTAGGGTTATGCCTAGGATTAGGGTTGAGAAAACCACAGAGCCAGCAGCTCCAGGGACACTGGACATGTGAGATGCATGCAAAGTTGAGCAGTGCGCAGCCAAAACTTGGCTCCCTCTTCTTCTTCCTGCTTGGAACTCACCACAGCCCACCGCCGGATTTCTGGCTCAAGCTAGGGTTAGGGTTAGGGTTACGCCTGCGCCTAAGCCTCCGCCTAGGCCTAGGTTTAGGGTTCAGAAAACCACAAAGCCAGGAGCTCCAGGGACACTGGCCATGCGAAAGGCATGCCAAGTTGAGCAGGGCACAGCCAAAACCTTGCCCCCTCTTCTTCTTCCTGCTCGGAACTCACCACAGCCCACTGCTGGATTTCTGGCTCAAGCTAGGGTTAGGGTTAGGGTTAGCACTAGGATTATGCCAAGGATTAGGGCTGCGAAATCCACAAAGGCAGGAGCTCCAGGGACACTGGACATGTGAAAGGCATGCAAAGTTGAGCAGGGCACAGCCAAAACCTTGCCCCCTCTTCTTCTTCCTGCTCGGAACTCACCACAGCCCACTGCTGGATTTCTGGCTCAAGCTAGGGTTAGGGTTAGGGTCAGGGTCAGGGTTAGGGTAACGCCTAGGGTTAGGGTACAGAGAACCACCGAGCCCAGAGCTCCAGGGATACTCACTATGCAAAAGGCATGCCAAGGTGAGCGCAGCACAGCCCAAAACCTTGCGCCCTCTTCCTTCTTCCTGCTTGGAACTCACCACAGCCCAATGCTCGATTTCTGGCTCAAGCTAGGGTTAGGGTTACGCCTACGCCAAGACCTAGGTTTAGGGTTCAGAAAACCACAAAGCCAGAAGCCCACGGACACTGACCATGCGAAAGGCATGCCAAGTTGAGCACGGAAAAGCCAAAACTTTGCTCCCTCTTCTTCTTTCTGCTTGGAACTCACCACAGCCCACTTCCGGATTTCTGGCTCAAGCTAGGGTTAGGGTTAGGGTTAGGGTTACGCCTGCGCCTAAGCCTCCGCCTAGGCCTAGGTTTAGGGTTCAGAAAACCACAAAGCCAGGAGCTCCAGGGACACTGGCCATGCGAAAGGCATGCCAAGTTGAGCAGGGCACAGCCAAAACCTTGCCCCCTCTTCTTCTTTCTGCTTGGAACTCGCCACGGCTCACAACCCGATTTCTGGCTCAAGCTAGGGTTAGGGTTAGGGTTAGGGTTACGCCTACGCCTAAGCCTATGCCTAGGCCTAGGTTTAGGGTTCAGAAAACCACAAAGCCAGAAGCCCACGGACACTGACCATGCGAAAGGCATGCCAAGTTGAGCACGGAAAAGCCAAAACCTTGCTCCCTCTTCTTCTTTCTGCTTGGGACTCGCCAAGGCCCACAACCCAATTTCTGGCTCAAGCTAGGGTTAGGGTTAGGGTTAGCACTAGGATTATGCCAAGGATTAGGGCTGCGAAATCCACAAAGGCAGGAGCTCCAGGGACACTGGACATGTGAAAGGCATGCAAAGTTGAGCAGGGCACAGCCAAAACCTTGCCCCCTCTTCTTCTTCCTGCTCAGAACTCACCACAGCCCACTGCTGGATTTCTGGCTCAAGCTAGGGTTAGGGTTAGGGTTAGGGTTACGCCTGCGCCTATACCTCCGCCTAGGCCTAGGTTTAGGGTTCAGAAAACCACAAAGCCAGGAGCTCCAGGGACACTGGCCATGCGAAAGGCATGCCAAGTTGAGCAGGGCACAGCCAAAACCTTGCCCCCTCTTCTTCTTTCTGCTTGGAACTCGCCACGGCTCACAACCCGATTTCTGGCTCAAGCTAGGGTTAGGGTTAGGGTTAGGGTTACGCCTACGCCTAAGCCTATGCCTAGGCCTAGGTTTAGGGTTCAGAAAACCACAAAGCCAGAAGCCCACGGACACTGACCATGCGAAAGGCATGCCAAGTTGAGCACGGAAAAGCCAAAACCTTGCTCCCTCTTCTTCTTTCTGCTTGGGACTCGCCAAGGCCCACAACCCAATTTCTGGCTCAAGCTAGGGTTAGGGTTAGGGTTAGCACTAGGATTATGCCAAGGATTAGGGCTGCGAAATCCACAAAGGCAGGAGCTCCAGGGACACTGGACATGTGAAAGGCATGCAAAGTTGAGCAGGGCACAGCCAAAACCTTGCCCCCTCTTCTTCTTCCTGCTCAGAACTCACCACAGCCCACTGCTGGATTTCTGGCTCAAGCTAGGGTTAGGGTTAGGGTTAGGGTCAGGGTCAGGGTTAGGGTAACGCCTAGGGTTAGGGTACAGAGAACCACCGAGCCCAGAGCTCCAGGGATACTCACTATGCAAAAGGCATGCCAAGGTGAGCGCAGCACAGCCCAAAACCTTGCTCCCTCTTCTTCTTCCTGCTTGGAACTCACCACAGCCCAATGCTCGATTTCTGGCTCAAGCTAGGGTTAGGGTTACGCCTACGCCAAGACCTAGGTTTAGTGTTCAGAAAACCACAAAGCCAGGAGCTCCACGGACACTGACCATGCGAAAGGCATGCCAAGTTGAGCACGGAAAAGCCAAAAGCTTGCTCCCTCTTCTTCTTTCTGCTTGGAACTCACCACAGCCCACCGCCGGATTTCTGGCTCAAGCTAGGGTTAGGGTTAGGGTTAGGGTTACGCCTGCGCCTAAGCCTCCGCCTAGGCCTAGGTTTAGGGTTCAGAAAACCACAAAGCCAGGAGCTCCAGGGACACTGGCCATGCGAAAGGCATGCCAAGTTGAGCAGGGCACAGCCAAAACCTTGCCCCCTCTTCTTCTTCCTGCTCGGAACTCACCACAGCCCAATGCCAGATTTCTGGCTCAAGCTAGGGTTAGGGTTAGGGTTAGCACTAGGATTATGCCAAGGATTAGGGCTGCGAAATCCACAAAGGCAGGAGCTCCAGGGACACTGGACATGTGAAAGGCATGCAAAGTTGAGCAGGGCACAGCCAAAACCTTGCCCCCTCTTCTTCTTCCTGCTCAGAACTCACCACAGCCCACTGCTGGATTTCTGGCTCAAGCTAGGGTTAGGGTTAGGGTCAGGGTTACGCCTATGCCTAAGCCTAGGTTTAGTGTTCAGAAAACCACAAAGCCAGGAGCTCCAGAGACACTGGCCATGCGAAAGGCATACAAAGTTGAGCACGGAAATGTCAAAAGCTTGCCGCCTCTTCTTTTTCCTGCTTGGAACTCACCACAGCCCAATGCCTGGTTTCTGGCTCAAGCTAGGGTTAGGGTTATGCCTAGGATTAGGGTTGAGAAAACCACAGAGCCAGCAGCTCCAGGGACACTGGACATGTGAGATGCATGCAAAGTTGAGCAGTGCGCAGCCAAAACTTGGCTCCCTCTTCTTCTTCCTGCTCGGAACTCACCACAGCCCACTTCCGGATTTCTGGCTCAAGCTAGGGTTAGGGTTAGGGTTAGGGTTACGCCTACGCCTAAGCCTATGCCTAGGCCTAGGTTTAGGGTTCAGAAAACCACAAAGCCAGGAACTCCACGGACACTGGCCATGCGAAAGGCATGCCAAGTTGAGCAGTGCGCAGCCAAAACTTTGCCCCCTCTTCTTCTTTCTGCTTGGAACTCACCACAGCCCACTTCCGGATTTCTGGCTCAAGCTAGGGTTAGGGTTAGGGTTAGGGTTACGCCTGCGCCTAAGCCTCCGCCTAGGCCTAGGTTTAGGGTTCAGAAAACCACAAAGCCAGGAGCTCCAGGGACACTGGCCATGCGAAAGGCATGCCAAGTTGAGCAGGGCACAGCCAAAACCTTGCCCCCTCTTCTTCTTCCTGCTCGGAACTCACCACAGCCCACTGCTGGATTTCTGGCTCAAGCTAGGGTTAGGGTTAGGGTTAGCACTAGGATTATGCCAAGGATTAGGGCTGCGAAATCCACAAAGGCAGGAGCTCCAGGGACACTGGACATGTGAAAGGCATGCAAAGTTGAGCAGGGCACAGCCAAAACCTTGCCCCCTCTTCTTCTTCCTGCTCGGAACTCACCACAGCCCACTGCTGGATTTCTGGCTCAAGCTAGGGTTAGGGTTAGGGTCAGGGTCAGGGTTAGGGTAACGCCTAGGGTTAGGGTACAGAGAACCACCGAGCCCAGAGCTCCAGGGATACTCACTATGCAAAAGGCATGCCAAGGTGAGCGCAGCACAGCCCAAAACCTTGCGCCCTCTTCCTTCTTCCTGCTTGGAACTCACCACAGCCCAATGCTCGATTTCTGGCTCAAGCTAGGGTTAGGGTTACGCCTACGCCAAGACCTAGGTTTAGGGTTCAGAAAACCACAAAGCCAGAAGCCCACGGACACTGACCATGCGAAAGGCATGCCAAGTTGAGCACGGAAAAGCTAAAACTTTGCTCCCTCTTCTTCTTTCTGCTTGGAACTCACCACAGCCCACCGCCGGATTTCTGGCTCAAGCTAGGGTTAGGGTTAGGGTTAGGGTTACGCCTGCGCCTAAGCCTCCGCCTAGGCCTAGGTTTAGGGTTCAGAAAACCACAAAGGCAGGAGCTCCAGGGACACTGGCCATGCGAAAGGCATGCCAAGTTGAGCAGGGCACAGCCAAAACCTTGCCCCCTCTTCTTCTTTCTGCTTGGAACTCGCCACGGCTCACAACCCGATTTCTGGCTCAAGCTAGGGTTAGGGTTAGGGTTAGGGTTACGCCTACGCCTAAGCCTATGCCTAGGCCTAGGTTTAGGGTTCAGAAAACCACAAAGCCAGAAGCCCACGGACACTGACCATGCGAAAGGCATGCCAAGTTGAGCACGGAAAAGCCAAAACCTTGCTCCCTCTTCTTTCTGCTTGGGACTCGCCAAGGCCCACAACCCAATTTCTGGCTCAAGCTAGGGTTAGGGTTAGGGTTAGCACTAGGATTATGCCAAGGATTAGGGCTGCGAAATCCACAAAGGCAGGAGCTCCAGGGACACTGGACATGTGAAAGGCATGCAAAGTTGAGCAGGGCACAGCCAAAACCTTGCCCCCTCTTCTTCTTCCTGCTCAGAACTCACCACAGCCCACTGCTGGATTTCTGGCTCAAGCTAGGGTTAGGGTTAGGGTTAGGGTCAGGGTCAGGGTTAGGGTAACGCCTAGGGTTAGGGTACAGAGAACCACCGAGCCCAGAGCTCCAGGGATACTCACTATGCAAAAGGCATGCCAAGGTGAGCGCAGCACAGCCCAAAACCTTGCTCCCTCTTCTTCTTCCTGCTTGGAACTCACCACAGCCCAATGCTCGATTTCTGGCTCAAGCTAGGGTTAGGGTTACGCCTACGCCAAGACCTAGGTTTAGTGTTCAGAAAACCACAAAGCCAGGAGCTCCACGGACACTGACCATGCGAAAGGCATGCCAAGTTGAGCACGGAAAAGCCAAAAGCTTGCTCCCTCTTCTTCTTTCTGCTTGGAACTCACCACAGCCCACCGCCGGATTTCTGGCTCAAGCTAGGGTTAGGGTTAGGGTTAGGGTTACGCCTGCGCCTAAGCCTCCGCCTAGGCCTAGGTTTAGGGTTCAGAAAACCACAAAGCCAGGAGCTCCAGGGACACTGGCCATGCGAAAGGCATGCCAAGTTGAGCAGGGCACAGCCAAAACCTTGCCCCCTCTTCTTCTTCCTGCTCGGAACTCACCACAGCCCAATGCCAGATTTCTGGCTCAAGCTAGGGTTAGGGTTAGGGTTAGCACTAGGATTATGCCAAGGATTAGGGCTGCGAAACCCACAAAGGCAGGAGCTCCAGGGACACTGGACATGTGAAAGGCATGCAAAGTTGAGCAGGGCACAGCCAAAACCTTGCCCCCTCTTCTTCTTCCTGCTCGGAACTCACCACAGCCCAATGCCAGATTTCTGGCTCAAGCTAGGGTTAGGGTTAGGGTCAGGGTTACGCCTATGCCTAAGCCTAGGTTTAGTGTTCAGAAAACCACAAAGCCAGGAGCTCCAGGGACACTGGCCATGCAAAAGGCATACAAAGTTGAGCACGGAAATGTCAAAAGCTTGCCGCCTCTTCTTTTTCCTGCTTGGAACTCACCACAGCCCAATGCCTGGTTTCTGGCTCAAGCTAGGGTTAGGGTTATGCCTAGGATTAGGGTTGAGAAAACCACAGAGCCAGCAGCTCCAGGGACACTGGACATGTGAGATGCATGCAAAGTTGAGCAGTGCGCAGCCAAAACTTGGCTCCCTCTTCTTCTTCCTGCTCGGAACTCACCACAGCCCACTTCCGGATTTCTGGCTCAAGCTAGGGTTAGGGTTAGGGTTAGGGTTACGCCTACGCCTAAGACTATGCCTAGGCCTAGGTTTAGGGTTCAGAAAACCACAAAGCCAGGAACTCCACGGACACTGACCATGCGAAAGGCATGCCAAGTTGAGCAGTGCGCAGCCAAAACTTTGCTCCCTCTTCTTCTTTCTGCTTGGAACTCACCACAGCCCACTTCCGGATTTCTGGCTCAAGCTAGGGTTAGGGTTAGGGTTAGGGTTACGCCTGCGCCTAAGCCTCCGCCTAGGCCTAGGTTTAGGGTTCAGAAAACCACAAAGCCAGGAGCTCCAGGGACACTGGCCATGCGAAAGGCATGCCAAGTTGAGCAGGGCACAGCCAAAACCTTGCCCCCTCTTCTTCTTCCTGCTCGGAACTCACCACAGCCCACTGCTGGATTTCTGGCTCAAGCTAGGGTTAGGGTTAGGGTTAGCACTAGGATTATGCCAAGGATTAGGGCTGCGAAATCCACAAAGGCAGGAGCTCCAGGGACACTGGACATGTGAAAGGCATGCAAAGTTGAGCAGGGCACAGCCAAAACCTTGCCCCCTCTTCTTCTTCCTGCTCGGAACTCACCACAGCCCACTGCTGGATTTCTGGCTCAAGCTAGGGTTAGGGTTAGGGTCAGGGTCAGGGTTAGGGTAACGCCTAGGGTTAGGGTACAGAGAACCACCGAGCCCAGAGCTCCAGGGATACTCACTATGCAAAAGGCATGCCAAGGTGAGCGCAGCACAGCCCAAAACCTTGCGCCCTCTTCCTTCTTCCTGCTTGGAACTCACCACAGCCCAATGCTCGATTTCTGGCTCAAGCTAGGGTTAGGGTTACGCCTACGCCAAGACCTAGGTTTAGGGTTCAGAAAACCACAAAGCCAGAAGCCCACGGACACTGACCATGCGAAAGGCATGCCAAGTTGAGCACGGAAAAGCTAAAACTTTGCTCCCTCTTCTTCTTTCTGCTTGGAACTCACCACAGCCCACCGCCGGATTTCTGGCTCAAGCTAGGGTTAGGGTTAGGGTTAGGGTTACGCCTGCGCCTAAGCCTCCGCCTAGGCCTAGGTTTAGGGTTCAGAAAACCACAAAGGCAGGAGCTCCAGGGACACTGGCCATGCGAAAGGCATGCCAAGTTGAGCAGGGCACAGCCAAAACCTTGCCCCCTCTTCTTCTTTCTGCTTGGAACTCGCCGCGGCTCACAACCCGATTTCTGGCTCAAGCTAGGGTTAGGGTTAGGGTTAGGGTTACGCCTACGCCTAAGCCTATGCCTAGGCCTAGGTTTAGGGTTCAGAAAACCACAAAGCCAGAAGCCCACGGACACTGACCATGCGAAAGGCATGCCAAGTTGAGCACGGAAAAGCCAAAACCTTGCTCCCTCTTCTTTCTGCTTGGGACTCGCCAAGGCCCACAACCCAATTTCTGGCTCAAGCTAGGGTTAGGGTTAGGGTTAGCACTAGGATTATGCCAAGGATTAGGGCTGCGAAATCCACAAAGGCAGGAGCTCCAGGGACACTGGACATGTGAAAGGCATGCAAAGTTGAGCAGGGCACAGCCAAAACCTTGCCCCCTCTTCTTCTTCCTGCTCAGAACTCACCACAGCCCACTGCTGGATTTCTGGCTCAAGCTAGGGTTAGGGTTAGGGTTAGGGTCAGGGTCAGGGTTAGGGTAACGCCTAGGGTTAGGGTACAGAGAACCACCGAGCCCAGAGCTCCAGGGATACTCACTATGCAAAAGGCATGCCAAGGTGAGCGCAGCACAGCCCAAAACCTTGCTCCCTCTTCTTCTTCCTGCTTGGAACTCACCACAGCCCAATGCTCGATTTCTGGCTCAAGCTAGGGTTAGGGTTACGCCTACGCCAAGACCTAGGTTTAGTGTTCAGAAAACCACAAAGCCAGGAGCTCCACGGACACTGACCATGCGAAAGGCATGCCAAGTTGAGCACGGAAAAGCCAAAAGCTTGCTCCCTCTTCTTCTTTCTGCTTGGAACTCACCACAGCCCACCGCCGGATTTCTGGCTCAAGCTAGGGTTAGGGTTAGGGTTAGGGTTACGCCTGCGCCTAAGCCTCCGCCTAGGCCTAGGTTTAGGGTTCAGAAAACCACAAAGCCAGGAGCTCCAGGGACACTGGCCATGCGAAAGGCATGCCAAGTTGAGCAGGGCACAGCCAAAACCTTGCCCCCTCTTCTTCTTCCTGCTCGGAACTCACCACAGCCCAATGCCAGATTTCTGGCTCAAGCTAGGGTTAGGGTTAGGGTTAGCACTAGGATTATGCCAAGGATTAGGGCTGCGAAACCCACAAAGGCAGGAGCTCCAGGGACACTGGACATGTGAAAGGCATGCAAAGTTGAGCAGGGCACAGCCAAAACCTTGCCCCCTCTTCTTCTTCCTGCTCGGAACTCACCACAGCCCAATGCCAGATTTCTGGCTCAAGCTAGGGTTAGGGTTAGGGTCAGGGTTACGCCTATGCCTAAGCCTAGGTTTAGTGTTCAGAAAACCACAAAGCCAGGAGCTCCAGGGACACTGGCCATGCAAAAGGCATACAAAGTTGAGCACGGAAATGTCAAAAGCTTGCCGCCTCTTCTTTTTCCTGCTTGGAACTCACCACAGCCCAATGCCTGGTTTCTGGCTCAAGCTAGGGTTAGGGTTATGCCTAGGATTAGGGTTGAGAAAACCACAGAGCCAGCAGCTCCAGGGACACTGGACATGTGAGATGCATGCAAAGTTGAGCAGTGCGCAGCCAAAACTTGGCTCCCTCTTCTTCTTCCTGCTCGGAACTCACCACAGCCCACTTCCGGATTTCTGGCTCAAGCTAGGGTTAGGGTTAGGGTTAGGGTTACGCCTACGCCTAAGACTATGCCTAGGCCTAGGTTTAGGGTTCAGAAAACCACAAAGCCAGGAACTCCACGGACACTGACCATGCGAAAGGCATGCCAAGTTGAGCAGTGCGCAGCCAAAACTTTGCTCCCTCTTCTTCTTTCTGCTTGGAACTCACCACAGCCCACTTCCGGATTTCTGGCTCAAGCTAGGGTTAGGGTTAGGGTTAGGGTTACGCCTGCGCCTAAGCCTCCGCCTAGGCCTAGGTTTAGGGTTCAGAAAACCACAAAGCCAGGAGCTCCAGGGACACTGGCCATGCGAAAGGCATGCCAAGTTGAGCAGGGCACAGCCAAAACCTTGCCCCCTCTTCTTCTTCCTGCTCGGAACTCACCACAGCCCACTGCTGGATTTCTGGCTCAAGCTAGGGTTAGGGTTAGGGTTAGCACTAGGATTATGCCAAGGATTAGGGCTGCGAAATCCACAAAGGCAGGAGCTCCAGGGACACTGGACATGTGAAAGGCATGCAAAGTTGAGCAGGGCACAGCCAAAACCTTGCCCCCTCTTCTTCTTCCTGCTCAGAACTCACCACAGCCCACTGCTGGATTTCTGGCTCAAGCTAGGGTTAGGGTTAGGGTTAGGGTCAGGGTCAGGGTTAGGGTAACGCCTAGGGTTAGGGTACAGAGAACCACCGAGCCCAGAGCTCCAGGGATACTCACTATGCAAAAGGCATGCCAAGGTGAGCGCAGCACAGCCCAAAACCTTGCTCCCTCTTCTTCTTCCTGCTTGGAACTCACCACAGCCCAATGCTCGATTTCTGGCTCAAGCTAGGGTTAGGGTTACGCCTACGCCAAGACCTAGGTTTAGTGTTCAGAAAACCACAAAGCCAGGAGCTCCACGGACACTGACCATGCGAAAGGCATGCCAAGTTGAGCACGGAAAAGCCAAAAGCTTGCTCCCTCTTCTTCTTTCTGCTTGGAACTCACCACAGCCCACCGCCGGATTTCTGGCTCAAGCTAGGGTTAGGGTTAGGGTTAGGGTTACGCCTGCGCCTAAGCCTCCGCCTAGGCCTAGGTTTAGGGTTCAGAAAACCACAAAGCCAGGAGCTCCAGGGACACTGGCCATGCGAAAGGCATGCCAAGTTGAGCAGGGCACAGCCAAAACCTTGCCCCCTCTTCTTCTTCCTGCTCGGAACTCACCACAGCCCAATGCCAGATTTCTGGCTCAAGCTAGGGTTAGGGTTAGGGTTAGCACTAGGATTATGCCAAGGATTAGGGCTGCGAAACCCACAAAGGCAGGAGCTCCAGGGACACTGGACATGTGAAAGGCATGCAAAGTTGAGCAGGGCACAGCCAAAACCTTGCCCCCTCTTCTTCTTCCTGCTCGGAACTCACCACAGCCCAATGCCAGATTTCTGGCTCAAGCTAGGGTTAGGGTTAGGGTCAGGGTTACGCCTATGCCTAAGCCTAGGTTTAGTGTTCAGAAAACCACAAAGCCAGGAGCTCCAGGGACACTGGCCATGCAAAAGGCATACAAAGTTGAGCACGGAAATGTCAAAAGCTTGCCGCCTCTTCTTTTTCCTGCTTGGAACTCACCACAGCCCAATGCCTGGTTTCTGGCTCAAGCTAGGGTTAGGGTTATGCCTAGGATTAGGGTTGAGAAAACCACAGAGCCAGCAGCTCCAGGGACACTGGACATGTGAGATGCATGCAAAGTTGAGCAGTGCGCAGCCAAAACTTGGCTCCCTCTTCTTCTTCCTGCTCGGAACTCACCACAGCCCACTTCCGGATTTCTGGCTCAAGCTAGGGTTAGGGTTAGGGTTAGGGTTACGCCTACGCCTAAGCCTATGCCTAGGCCTAGGTTTAGGGTTCAGAAAACCACAAAGCCAGGAACTCCACGGACACTGACCATGCGAAAGGCATGCCAAGTTGAGCAGTGCGCAGCCAAAACTTTGCTCCCTCTTCTTCTTTCTGCTTGGAACTCACCACAGCCCACTTCCGGATTTCTGGCTCAAGCTAGGGTTAGGGTTAGGGTTAGGGTTACGCCTGCGCCTAAGCCTCCGCCTAGGCCTAGGTTTAGGGTTCAGAAAACCACAAAGCCAGGAGCTCCAGGGACACTGGCCATGCGAAAGGCATGCCAAGTTGAGCAGGGCACAGCCAAAACCTTGCCCCCTCTTCTTCTTCCTGCTCGGAACTCACCACAGCCCAATGCCAGATTTCTGGCTCAAGCTAGGGTTAGGGTTAGGGTCAGGGTTACGCCTATGCCTAAGCCTAGGTTTAGTGTTCAGAAAACCACAAAGCCAGGAGCTCCAGGGACACTGGCCATGCAAAAGGCATACAAAGTTGAGCACGGAAATGTCAAAAGCTTGCCGCCTCTTCTTTTTCCTGCTTGGAACTCACCACAGCCCAATGCCTGGTTTCTGGCTCAAGCTAGGGTTAGGGTTATGCCTAGGATTAGGGTTGAGAAAACCACAGAGCCAGCAGCTCCAGGGACACTGGACATGTGAGATGCATGCAAAGTTGAGCAGTGCGCAGCCAAAACTTGGCTCCCTCTTCTTCTTCCTGCTCGGAACTCACCACAGCCCACTTCCGGATTTCTGGCTCAAGCTAGGGTTAGGGTTAGGGTTAGGGTTACGCCTACGCCTAAGACTATGCCTAGGCCTAGGTTTAGGGTTCAGAAAACCACAAAGCCAGGAACTCCACGGACACTGACCATGCGAAAGGCATGCCAAGTTGAGCAGTGCGCAGCCAAAACTTTGCTCCCTCTTCTTCTTTCTGCTTGGAACTCACCACAGCCCACTTCCGGATTTCTGGCTCAAGCTAGGGTTAGGGTTAGGGTTAGGGTTACGCCTGCGCCTAAGCCTCCGCCTAGGCCTAGGTTTAGGGTTCAGAAAACCACAAAGCCAGGAGCTCCAGGGACACTGGCCATGCGAAAGGCATGCCAAGTTGAGCAGGGCACAGCCAAAACCTTGCCCCCTCTTCTTCTTCCTGCTCGGAACTCACCACAGCCCACTGCTGGATTTCTGGCTCAAGCTAGGGTTAGGGTTAGGGTTAGCACTAGGATTATGCCAAGGATTAGGGCTGCGAAATCCACAAAGGCAGGAGCTCCAGGGACACTGGACATGTGAAAGGCATGCAAAGTTGAGCAGGGCACAGCCAAAACCTTGCCCCCTCTTCTTCTTCCTGCTCAGAACTCACCACAGCCCACTGCTGGATTTCTGGCTCAAGCTAGGGTTAGGGTTAGGGTCAGGGTCAGGGTTAGGGTAACGCCTAGGGTTAGGGTACAGAGAACCACCGAGCCCAGAGCTCCAGGGATACTCACTATGCAAAAGGCATGCCAAGGTGAGCGCAGCACAGCCCAAAACCTTGCGCCCTCTTCCTTCTTCCTGCTTGGAACTCACCACAGCCCAATGCTCGATTTCTGGCTCAAGCTAGGGTTAGGGTTACGCCTACGCCAAGACCTAGGTTTAGGGTTCAGAAAACCACAAAGCCAGAAGCCCACGGACACTGACCATGCGAAAGGCATGCCAAGTTGAGCACGGAAAAGCTAAAACTTTGCTCCCTCTTCTTCTTTCTGCTTGGAACTCACCACAGCCCACCGCCGGATTTCTGGCTCAAGCTAGGGTTAGGGTTAGGGTTAGGGTTACGCCTGCGCCTAAGCCTCCGCCTAGGCCTAGGTTTAGGGTTCAGAAAACCACAAAGGCAGGAGCTCCAGGGACACTGGCCATGCGAAAGGCATGCCAAGTTGAGCAGGGCACAGCCAAAACCTTGCCCCCTCTTCTTCTTTCTGCTTGGAACTCGCCACGGCTCACAACCCGATTTCTGGCTCAAGCTAGGGTTAGGGTTAGGGTTAGGGTTACGCCTACGCCTAAGCCTATGCCTAGGCCTAGGTTTAGGGTTCAGAAAACCACAAAGCCAGAAGCCCACGGACACTGACCATGCGAAAGGCATGCCAAGTTGAGCACGGAAAAGCCAAAACCTTGCTCCCTCTTCTTTCTGCTTGGGACTCGCCAAGGCCCACAACCCAATTTCTGGCTCAAGCTAGGGTTAGGGTTAGGGTTAGCACTAGGATTATGCCAAGGATTAGGGCTGCGAAATCCACAAAGGCAGGAGCTCCAGGGACACTGGACATGTGAAAGGCATGCAAAGTTGAGCAGGGCACAGCCAAAACCTTGCCCCCTCTTCTTCTTCCTGCTCAGAACTCACCACAGCCCACTGCTGGATTTCTGGCTCAAGCTAGGGTTAGGGTTAGGGTTAGGGTCAGGGTCAGGGTTAGGGTAACGCCTAGGGTTAGGGTACAGAGAACCACCGAGCCCAGAGCTCCAGGGATACTCACTATGCAAAAGGCATGCCAAGGTGAGCGCAGCACAGCCCAAAACCTTGCTCCCTCTTCTTCTTCCTGCTTGGAACTCACCACAGCCCAATGCTCGATTTCTGGCTCAAGCTAGGGTTAGGGTTACGCCTACGCCAAGACCTAGGTTTAGTGTTCAGAAAACCACAAAGCCAGGAGCTCCACGGACACTGACCATGCGAAAGGCATGCCAAGTTGAGCACGGAAAAGCCAAAACCTTGCTCCCTCTTCTTCTTTCTGCTTGGAACTCACCACAGCCCACCGCCGGATTTCTGGCTCAAGCTAGGGTTAGGGTTAGGGTTAGGGTTACGCCTGTGCCTATACCTCCGCCTAGGCCTAGGTTTAGGGTTCAGAAAACCACAAAGCCAGGAGCTCCAGGGACACTGGCCATGCGAAAGGCATGCCAAGTTGAGCAGGGCACAGCCAAAACCTTGCCCCCTCTTCTTCTTTCTGCTTGGAACTCGCCACGGCTCACAACCCGATTTCTGGCTCAAGCTAGGGTTAGGGTTAGGGTTAGGGTTACGCCTACGCCTAAGCCTATGCCTAGGCCTAGGTTTAGGGTTCAGAAAACCACAAAGCCAGAAGCCCACGGACACTGACCATGCGAAAGGCATGCCAAGTTGAGCACGGAAAAGCCAAAACCTTGCTCCCTCTTCTTCTTTCTGCTTGGGACTCGCCAAGGCCCACAACCCAATTTCTGGCTCAAGCTAGGGTTAGGGTTAGGGTTAGCACTAGGATTATGCCAAGGATTAGGGCTGCGAAATCCACAAAGGCAGGAGCTCCAGGGACACTGGACATGTGAAAGGCATGCAAAGTTGAGCAGGGCACAGCCAAAACCTTGCCCCCTCTTCTTCTTCCTGCTCAGAACTCACCACAGCCCACTGCTGGATTTCTGGCTCAAGCTAGGGTTAGGGTTAGGGTTAGGGTCAGGGTCAGGGTTAGGGTAACGCCTAGGGTTAGGGTACAGAGAACCACCGAGCCCAGAGCTCCAGGGATACTCACTATGCAAAAGGCATGCCAAGGTGAGCGCAGCACAGCCCAAAACCTTGCTCCCTCTTCTTCTTCCTGCTTGGAACTCACCACAGCCCAATGCTCGATTTCTGGCTCAAGCTAGGGTTAGGGTTACGCCTACGCCAAGACCTAGGTTTAGTGTTCAGAAAACCACAAAGCCAGGAGCTCCACGGACACTGACCATGCGAAAGGCATGCCAAGTTGAGCACGGAAAAGCCAAAAGCTTGCTCCCTCTTCTTCTTTCTGCTTGGAACTCACCACAGCCCACCGCCGGATTTCTGGCTCAAGCTAGGGTTAGGGTTAGGGTTAGGGTTACGCCTGCGCCTAAGCCTCCGCCTAGGCCTAGGTTTAGGGTTCAGAAAACCACAAAGCCAGGAGCTCCAGGGACACTGGCCATGCGAAAGGCATGCCAAGTTGAGCAGGGCACAGCCAAAACCTTGCCCCCTCTTCTTCTTCCTGCTCGGAACTCACCACAGCCCAATGCCAGATTTCTGGCTCAAGCTAGGGTTAGGGTTAGGGTTAGCACTAGGATTATGCCAAGGATTAGGGCTGCGAAACCCACAAAGGCAGGAGCTCCAGGGACACTGGACATGTGAAAGGCATGCAAAGTTGAGCAGGGCACAGCCAAAACCTTGCCCCCTCTTCTTCTTCCTGCTCGGAACTCACCACAGCCCAATGCCAGATTTCTGGCTCAAGCTAGGGTTAGGGTTAGGGTCAGGGTTACGCCTATGCCTAAGCCTAGGTTTAGTGTTCAGAAAACCACAAAGCCAGGAGCTCCAGGGACACTGGCCATGCAAAAGGCATACAAAGTTGAGCACGGAAATGTCAAAAGCTTGCCGCCTCTTCTTTTTCCTGCTTGGAACTCACCACAGCCCAATGCCTGGTTTCTGGCTCAAGCTAGGGTTAGGGTTATGCCTAGGATTAGGGTTGAGAAAACCACAGAGCCAGCAGCTCCAGGGACACTGGACATGTGAGATGCATGCAAAGTTGAGCAGTGCGCAGCCAAAACTTGGCTCCCTCTTCTTCTTCCTGCTCGGAACTCACCACAGCCCACTTCCGGATTTCTGGCTCAAGCTAGGGTTAGGGTTAGGGTTAGGGTTACGCCTACGCCTAAGACTATGCCTAGGCCTAGGTTTAGGGTTCAGAAAACCACAAAGCCAGGAACTCCACGGACACTGACCATGCGAAAGGCATGCCAAGTTGAGCAGTGCGCAGCCAAAACTTTGCTCCCTCTTCTTCTTTCTGCTTGGAACTCACCACAGCCCACTTCCGGATTTCTGGCTCAAGCTAGGGTTAGGGTTAGGGTTAGGGTTACGCCTGCGCCTAAGCCTCCGCCTAGGCCTAGGTTTAGGGTTCAGAAAACCACAAAGCCAGGAGCTCCAGGGACACTGGCCATGCGAAAGGCATGCCAAGTTGAGCAGGGCACAGCCAAAACCTTGCCCCCTCTTCTTCTTCCTGCTCGGAACTCACCACAGCCCACTGCTGGATTTCTGGCTCAAGCTAGGGTTAGGGTTAGGGTTAGGGTTACGCCTACGCCTAAGACTATGCCTAGGCCTAGGTTTAGGGTTCAGAAAACCACAAAGCCAGGAACTCCACGGACACTGACCATGCGAAAGGCATGCCAAGTTGAGCAGTGCGCAGCCAAAACTTTGCTCCCTCTTCTTCTTTCTGCTTGGAACTCACCACAGCCCACTTCCGGATTTCTGGCTCAAGCTAGGGTTAGGGTTAGGGTTAGGGTTACGCCTGCGCCTAAGCCTCCGCCTAGGCCTAGGTTTAGGGTTCAGAAAACCACAAAGCCAGGAGCTCCAGGGACACTGGCCATGCGAAAGGCATGCCAAGTTGAGCAGGGCACAGCCAAAACCTTGCCCCCTCTTCTTCTTCCTGCTCGGAACTCACCACAGCCCACTGCTGGATTTCTGGCTCAAGCTAGGGTTAGGGTTAGGGTTAGCACTAGGATTATGCCAAGGATTAGGGCTGCGAAATCCACAAAGGCAGGAGCTCCAGGGACACTGGACATGTGAAAGGCATGCAAAGTTGAGCAGGGCACAGCCAAAACCTTGCCCCCTCTTCTTCTTCCTGCTCAGAACTCACCACAGCCCACTGCTGGATTTCTGGCTCAAGCTAGGGTTAGGGTTAGGGTCAGGGTCAGGGTTAGGGTAACGCCTAGGGTTAGGGTACAGAGAACCACCGAGCCCAGAGCTCCAGGGATACTCACTATGCAAAAGGCATGCCAAGGTGAGCGCAGCACAGCCCAAAACCTTGCGCCCTCTTCCTTCTTCCTGCTTGGAACTCACCACAGCCCAATGCTCGATTTCTGGCTCAAGCTAGGGTTAGGGTTACGCCTACGCCAAGACCTAGGTTTAGGGTTCAGAAAACCACAAAGCCAGAAGCCCACGGACACTGACCATGCGAAAGGCATGCCAAGTTGAGCACGGAAAAGCTAAAACTTTGCTCCCTCTTCTTCTTTCTGCTTGGAACTCACCACAGCCCACCGCCGGATTTCTGGCTCAAGCTAGGGTTAGGGTTAGGGTTAGGGTTACGCCTGCGCCTAAGCCTCCGCCTAGGCCTAGGTTTAGGGTTCAGAAAACCACAAAGGCAGGAGCTCCAGGGACACTGGCCATGCGAAAGGCATGCCAAGTTGAGCAGGGCACAGCCAAAACCTTGCCCCCTCTTCTTCTTTCTGCTTGGAACTCGCCACGGCTCACAACCCGATTTCTGGCTCAAGCTAGGGTTAGGGTTAGGGTTAGGGTTACGCCTACGCCTAAGCCTATGCCTAGGCCTAGGTTTAGGGTTCAGAAAACCACAAAGCCAGAAGCCCACGGACACTGACCATGCGAAAGGCATGCCAAGTTGAGCACGGAAAAGCCAAAACCTTGCTCCCTCTTCTTTCTGCTTGGGACTCGCCAAGGCCCACAACCCAATTTCTGGCTCAAGCTAGGGTTAGGGTTAGGGTTAGCACTAGGATTATGCCAAGGATTAGGGCTGCGAAATCCACAAAGGCAGGAGCTCCAGGGACACTGGACATGTGAAAGGCATGCAAAGTTGAGCAGGGCACAGCCAAAACCTTGCCCCCTCTTCTTCTTCCTGCTCAGAACTCACCACAGCCCACTGCTGGATTTCTGGCTCAAGCTAGGGTTAGGGTTAGGGTTAGGGTCAGGGTCAGGGTTAGGGTAACGCCTAGGGTTAGGGTACAGAGAACCACCGAGCCCAGAGCTCCAGGGATACTCACTATGCAAAAGGCATGCCAAGGTGAGCGCAGCACAGCCCAAAACCTTGCTCCCTCTTCTTCTTCCTGCTTGGAACTCACCACAGCCCAATGCTCGATTTCTGGCTCAAGCTAGGGTTAGGGTTACGCCTACGCCAAGACCTAGGTTTAGTGTTCAGAAAACCACAAAGCCAGGAGCTCCACGGACACTGACCATGCGAAAGGCATGCCAAGTTGAGCACGGAAAAGCCAAAACCTTGCTCCCTCTTCTTCTTTCTGCTTGGAACTCACCACAGCCCACCGCCGGATTTCTGGCTCAAGCTAGGGTTAGGGTTAGGGTTAGGGTTACGCCTGTGCCTATACCTCCGCCTAGGCCTAGGTTTAGGGTTCAGAAAACCACAAAGCCAGGAGCTCCAGGGACACTGGCCATGCGAAAGGCATGCCAAGTTGAGCAGGGCACAGCCAAAACCTTGCCCCCTCTTCTTCTTTCTGCTTGGAACTCGCCACGGCTCACAACCCGATTTCTGGCTCAAGCTAGGGTTAGGGTTAGGGTTAGGGTTACGCCTACGCCTAAGCCTATGCCTAGGCCTAGGTTTAGGGTTCAGAAAACCACAAAGCCAGAAGCCCACGGACACTGACCATGCGAAAGGCATGCCAAGTTGAGCACGGAAAAGCCAAAACCTTGCTCCCTCTTCTTCTTTCTGCTTGGGACTCGCCAAGGCCCACAACCCAATTTCTGGCTCAAGCTAGGGTTAGGGTTAGGGTTAGCACTAGGATTATGCCAAGGATTAGGGCTGCGAAATCCACAAAGGCAGGAGCTCCAGGGACACTGGACATGTGAAAGGCATGCAAAGTTGAGCAGGGCACAGCCAAAACCTTGCCCCCTCTTCTTCTTCCTGCTCAGAACTCACCACAGCCCACTGCTGGATTTCTGGCTCAAGCTAGGGTTAGGGTTAGGGTTAGGGTCAGGGTCAGGGTTAGGGTAACGCCTAGGGTTAGGGTACAGAGAACCACCGAGCCCAGAGCTCCAGGGATACTCACTATGCAAAAGGCATGCCAAGGTGAGCGCAGCACAGCCCAAAACCTTGCTCCCTCTTCTTCTTCCTGCTTGGAACTCACCACAGCCCAATGCTCGATTTCTGGCTCAAGCTAGGGTTAGGGTTACGCCTACGCCAAGACCTAGGTTTAGTGTTCAGAAAACCACAAAGCCAGGAGCTCCACGGACACTGACCATGCGAAAGGCATGCCAAGTTGAGCACGGAAAAGCCAAAAGCTTGCTCCCTCTTCTTCTTTCTGCTTGGAACTCACCACAGCCCACCGCCGGATTTCTGGCTCAAGCTAGGGTTAGGGTTAGGGTTAGGGTTACGCCTGCGCCTAAGCCTCCGCCTAGGCCTAGGTTTAGGGTTCAGAAAACCACAAAGCCAGGAGCTCCAGGGACACTGGCCATGCGAAAGGCATGCCAAGTTGAGCAGGGCACAGCCAAAACCTTGCCCCCTCTTCTTCTTCCTGCTCGGAACTCACCACAGCCCAATGCCAGATTTCTGGCTCAAGCTAGGGTTAGGGTTAGGGTTAGCACTAGGATTATGCCAAGGATTAGGGCTGCGAAACCCACAAAGGCAGGAGCTCCAGGGACACTGGACATGTGAAAGGCATGCAAAGTTGAGCAGGGCACAGCCAAAACCTTGCCCCCTCTTCTTCTTCCTGCTCGGAACTCACCACAGCCCAATGCCAGATTTCTGGCTCAAGCTAGGGTTAGGGTTAGGGTCAGGGTTACGCCTATGCCTAAGCCTAGGTTTAGTGTTCAGAAAACCACAAAGCCAGGAGCTCCAGGGACACTGGCCATGCAAAAGGCATACAAAGTTGAGCACGGAAATGTCAAAAGCTTGCCGCCTCTTCTTTTTCCTGCTTGGAACTCACCACAGCCCAATGCCTGGTTTCTGGCTCAAGCTAGGGTTAGGGTTATGCCTAGGATTAGGGTTGAGAAAACCACAGAGCCAGCAGCTCCAGGGACACTGGACATGTGAGATGCATGCAAAGTTGAGCAGTGCGCAGCCAAAACTTGGCTCCCTCTTCTTCTTCCTGCTCGGAACTCACCACAGCCCACTTCCGGATTTCTGGCTCAAGCTAGGGTTAGGGTTAGGGTTAGGGTTACGCCTACGCCTAAGACTATGCCTAGGCCTAGGTTTAGGGTTCAGAAAACCACAAAGCCAGGAACTCCACGGACACTGACCATGCGAAAGGCATGCCAAGTTGAGCAGTGCGCAGCCAAAACTTTGCTCCCTCTTCTTCTTTCTGCTTGGAACTCACCACAGCCCACTTCCGGATTTCTGGCTCAAGCTAGGGTTAGGGTTAGGGTTAGGGTTACGCCTGCGCCTAAGCCTCCGCCTAGGCCTAGGTTTAGGGTTCAGAAAACCACAAAGCCAGGAGCTCCAGGGACACTGGCCATGCGAAAGGCATGCCAAGTTGAGCAGGGCACAGCCAAAACCTTGCCCCCTCTTCTTCTTCCTGCTCGGAACTCACCACAGCCCACTGCTGGATTTCTGGCTCAAGCTAGGGTTAGGGTTAGGGTTAGGGTTACGCCTACGCCTAAGACTATGCCTAGGCCTAGGTTTAGGGTTCAGAAAACCACAAAGCCAGGAACTCCACGGACACTGACCATGCGAAAGGCATGCCAAGTTGAGCAGTGCGCAGCCAAAACTTTGCTCCCTCTTCTTCTTTCTGCTTGGAACTCACCACAGCCCACTTCCGGATTTCTGGCTCAAGCTAGGGTTAGGGTTAGGGTTAGGGTTACGCCTGCGCCTAAGCCTCCGCCTAGGCCTAGGTTTAGGGTTCAGAAAACCACAAAGCCAGGAGCTCCAGGGACACTGGCCATGCGAAAGGCATGCCAAGTTGAGCAGGGCACAGCCAAAACCTTGCCCCCTCTTCTTCTTCCTGCTCGGAACTCACCACAGCCCACTGCTGGATTTCTGGCTCAAGCTAGGGTTAGGGTTAGGGTTAGCACTAGGATTATGCCAAGGATTAGGGCTGCGAAATCCACAAAGGCAGGAGCTCCAGGGACACTGGACATGTGAAAGGCATGCAAAGTTGAGCAGGGCACAGCCAAAACCTTGCCCCCTCTTCTTCTTCCTGCTCAGAACTCACCACAGCCCACTGCTGGATTTCTGGCTCAAGCTAGGGTTAGGGTTAGGGTCAGGGTCAGGGTTAGGGTAACGCCTAGGGTTAGGGTACAGAGAACCACCGAGCCCAGAGCTCCAGGGATACTCACTATGCAAAAGGCATGCCAAGGTGAGCGCAGCACAGCCCAAAACCTTGCGCCCTCTTCCTTCTTCCTGCTTGGAACTCACCACAGCCCAATGCTCGATTTCTGGCTCAAGCTAGGGTTAGGGTTACGCCTACGCCAAGACCTAGGTTTAGGGTTCAGAAAACCACAAAGCCAGAAGCCCACGGACACTGACCATGCGAAAGGCATGCCAAGTTGAGCACGGAAAAGCTAAAACTTTGCTCCCTCTTCTTCTTTCTGCTTGGAACTCACCACAGCCCACCGCCGGATTTCTGGCTCAAGCTAGGGTTAGGGTTAGGGTTAGGGTTACGCCTGCGCCTAAGCCTCCGCCTAGGCCTAGGTTTAGGGTTCAGAAAACCACAAAGGCAGGAGCTCCACGGACACTGGCCATGCGAAAGGCATGCCAAGTTGAGCAGGGCACAGCCAAAACCTTGCCCCCTCTTCTTCTTTCTGCTTGGAACTCGCCACGGCTCACAACCCGATTTCTGGCTCAAGCTAGGGTTAGGGTTAGGGTTAGGGTTACGCCTACGCCTAAGCCTATGCCTAGGCCTAGGTTTAGGGTTCAGAAAACCACAAAGCCAGAAGCCCACGGACACTGACCATGCGAAAGGCATGCCAAGTTGAGCACGGAAAAGCCAAAACCTTGCTCCCTCTTCTTTCTGCTTGGGACTCGCCAAGGCCCACAACCCAATTTCTGGCTCAAGCTAGGGTTAGGGTTAGGGTTAGCACTAGGATTATGCCAAGGATTAGGGCTGCGAAATCCACAAAGGCAGGAGCTCCAGGGACACTGGACATGTGAAAGGCATGCAAAGTTGAGCAGGGCACAGCCAAAACCTTGCCCCCTCTTCTTCTTCCTGCTCAGAACTCACCACAGCCCACTGCTGGATTTCTGGCTCAAGCTAGGGTTAGGGTTAGGGTTAGGGTCAGGGTCAGGGTTAGGGTAACGCCTAGGGTTAGGGTACAGAGAACCACCGAGCCCAGAGCTCCAGGGATACTCACTATGCAAAAGGCATGCCAAGGTGAGCGCAGCACAGCCCAAAACCTTGCTCCCTCTTCTTCTTCCTGCTTGGAACTCACCACAGCCCAATGCTCGATTTCTGGCTCAAGCTAGGGTTAGGGTTACGCCTACGCCAAGACCTAGGTTTAGTGTTCAGAAAACCACAAAGCCAGGAGCTCCACGGACACTGACCATGCGAAAGGCATGCCAAGTTGAGCACGGAAAAGCCAAAACCTTGCTCCCTCTTCTTCTTTCTGCTTGGAACTCGCCACAGCCCACCGCCGGATTTCTGGCTCAAGCTAGGGTTAGGGTTAGGGTTAGGGTTACGCCTGTGCCTATACCTCCGCCTAGGCCTAGGTTTAGGGTTCAGAAAACCACAAAGCCAGGAGCTCCAGGGACACTGGCCATGCGAAAGGCATGCCAAGTTGAGCAGGGCACAGCCAAAACCTTGCCCCCTCTTCTTCTTTCTGCTTGGAACTCGCCACGGCTCACAACCCGATTTCTGGCTCAAGCTAGGGTTAGGGTTAGGGTTAGGGTTACGCCTACGCCTAAGCCTATGCCTAGGCCTAGGTTTAGGGTTCAGAAAACCACAAAGCCAGAAGCCCACGGACACTGACCATGCGAAAGGCATGCCAAGTTGAGCACGGAAAAGCCAAAACCTTGCTCCCTCTTCTTCTTTCTGCTTGGGACTCGCCAAGGCCCACAACCCAATTTCTGGCTCAAGCTAGGGTTAGGGTTAGGGTTAGCACTAGGATTATGCCAAGGATTAGGGCTGCGAAATCCACAAAGGCAGGAGCTCCAGGGACACTGGACATGTGAAAGGCATGCAAAGTTGAGCAGGGCACAGCCAAAACCTTGCCCCCTCTTCTTCTTCCTGCTCAGAACTCACCACAGCCCACTGCTGGATTTCTGGCTCAAGCTAGGGTTAGGGTTAGGGTTAGGGTCAGGGTCAGGGTTAGGGTAACGCCTAGGGTTAGGGTACAGAGAACCACCGAGCCCAGAGCTCCAGGGATACTCACTATGCAAAAGGCATGCCAAGGTGAGCGCAGCACAGCCCAAAACCTTGCTCCCTCTTCTTCTTCCTGCTTGGAACTCACCACAGCCCAATGCTCGATTTCTGGCTCAAGCTAGGGTTAGGGTTACGCCTACGCCAAGACCTAGGTTTAGTGTTCAGAAAACCACAAAGCCAGGAGCTCCACGGACACTGACCATGCGAAAGGCATGCCAAGTTGAGCACGGAAAAGCCAAAAGCTTGCTCCCTCTTCTTCTTTCTGCTTGGAACTCACCACAGCCCACCGCCGGATTTCTGGCTCAAGCTAGGGTTAGGGTTAGGGTTAGGGTTACGCCTGCGCCTAAGCCTCCGCCTAGGCCTAGGTTTAGGGTTCAGAAAACCACAAAGCCAGGAGCTCCAGGGACACTGGCCATGCGAAAGGCATGCCAAGTTGAGCAGGGCACAGCCAAAACCTTGCCCCCTCTTCTTCTTCCTGCTCGGAACTCACCACAGCCCAATGCCAGATTTCTGGCTCAAGCTAGGGTTAGGGTTAGGGTTAGCACTAGGATTATGCCAAGGATTAGGGCTGCGAAACCCACAAAGGCAGGAGCTCCAGGGACACTGGACATGTGAAAGGCATGCAAAGTTGAGCAGGGCACAGCCAAAACCTTGCCCCCTCTTCTTCTTCCTGCTCGGAACTCACCACAGCCCAATGCCAGATTTCTGGCTCAAGCTAGGGTTAGGGTTAGGGTCAGGGTTACGCCTATGCCTAAGCCTAGGTTTAGTGTTCAGAAAACCACAAAGCCAGGAGCTCCAGGGACACTGGCCATGCAAAAGGCATACAAAGTTGAGCACGGAAATGTCAAAAGCTTGCCGCCTCTTCTTTTTCCTGCTTGGAACTCACCACAGCCCAATGCCTGGTTTCTGGCTCAAGCTAGGGTTAGGGTTATGCCTAGGATTAGGGTTGAGAAAACCACAGAGCCAGCAGCTCCAGGGACACTGGACATGTGAGATGCATGCAAAGTTGAGCAGTGCGCAGCCAAAACTTGGCTCCCTCTTCTTCTTCCTGCTCGGAACTCACCACAGCCCACTTCCGGATTTCTGGCTCAAGCTAGGGTTAGGGTTAGGGTTAGGGTTACGCCTACGCCTAAGACTATGCCTAGGCCTAGGTTTAGGGTTCAGAAAACCACAAAGCCAGGAACTCCACGGACACTGACCATGCGAAAGGCATGCCAAGTTGAGCAGTGCGCAGCCAAAACTTTGCTCCCTCTTCTTCTTTCTGCTTGGAACTCACCACAGCCCACTTCCGGATTTCTGGCTCAAGCTAGGGTTAGGGTTAGGGTTAGGGTTACGCCTGCGCCTAAGCCTCCGCCTAGGCCTAGGTTTAGGGTTCAGAAAACCACAAAGCCAGGAGCTCCAGGGACACTGGCCATGCGAAAGGCATGCCAAGTTGAGCAGGGCACAGCCAAAACCTTGCCCCCTCTTCTTCTTCCTGCTCGGAACTCACCACAGCCCACTGCTGGATTTCTGGCTCAAGCTAGGGTTAGGGTTAGGGTTAGCACTAGGATTATGCCAAGGATTAGGGCTGCGAAATCCACAAAGGCAGGAGCTCCAGGGACACTGGACATGTGAAAGGCATGCAAAGTTGAGCAGGGCACAGCCAAAACCTTGCCCCCTCTTCTTCTTCCTGCTCGGAACTCACCACAGCCCACTGCTGGATTTCTGGCTCAAGCTAGGGTTAGGGTTAGGGTCAGGGTCAGGGTTAGGGTAACGCCTAGGGTTAGGGTACAGAGAACCACCGAGCCCAGAGCTCCAGGGATACTCACTATGCAAAAGGCATGCCAAGGTGAGCGCAGCACAGCCCAAAACCTTGCGCCCTCTTCCTTCTTCCTGCTTGGAACTCACCACAGCCCAATGCTCGATTTCTGGCTCAAGCTAGGGTTAGGGTTACGCCTACGCCAAGACCTAGGTTTAGGGTTCAGAAAACCACAAAGCCAGAAGCCCACGGACACTGACCATGCGAAAGGCATGCCAAGTTGAGCACGGAAAAGCTAAAACTTTGCTCCCTCTTCTTCTTTCTGCTTGGAACTCACCACAGCCCACCGCCGGATTTCTGGCTCAAGCTAGGGTTAGGGTTAGGGTTAGGGTTACGCCTGCGCCTAAGCCTCCGCCTAGGCCTAGGTTTAGGGTTCAGAAAACCACAAAGGCAGGAGCTCCAGGGACACTGGCCATGCGAAAGGCATGCCAAGTTGAGCAGGGCACAGCCAAAACCTTGCCCCCTCTTCTTCTTTCTGCTTGGAACTCGCCACGGCTCACAACCCGATTTCTGGCTCAAGCTAGGGTTAGGGTTAGGGTTAGGGTTACGCCTACGCCTAAGCCTATGCCTAGGCCTAGGTTTAGGGTTCAGAAAACCACAAAGCCAGAAGCCCACGGACACTGACCATGCGAAAGGCATGCCAAGTTGAGCACGGAAAAGCCAAAACCTTGCTCCCTCTTCTTCTTTCTGCTTGGGACTCGCCAAGGCCCACAACCCAATTTCTGGCTCAAGCTAGGGTTAGGGTTAGGGTTAGCACTAGGATTATGCCAAGGATTAGGGCTGCGAAATCCACAAAGGCAGGAGCTCCAGGGACACTGGACATGTGAAAGGCATGCAAAGTTGAGCAGGGCACAGCCAAAACCTTGCCCCCTCTTCTTCTTCCTGCTCAGAACTCACCACAGCCCACTGCTGGATTTCTGGCTCAAGCTAGGGTTAGGGTTAGGGTTAGGGTCAGGGTCAGGGTTAGGGTAACGCCTAGGGTTAGGGTACAGAGAACCACCGAGCCCAGAGCTCCAGGGATACTCACTATGCAAAAGGCATGCCAAGGTGAGCGCAGCACAGCCCAAAACCTTGCTCCCTCTTCTTCTTCCTGCTTGGAACTCACCACAGCCCAATGCTCGATTTCTGGCTCAAGCTAGGGTTAGGGTTACGCCTACGCCAAGACCTAGGTTTAGTGTTCAGAAAACCACAAAGCCAGGAGCTCCACGGACACTGACCATGCGAAAGGCATGCCAAGTTGAGCACGGAAAAGCCAAAAGCTTGCTCCCTCTTCTTCTTTCTGCTTGGAACTCACCACAGCCCACCGCCGGATTTCTGGCTCAAGCTAGGGTTAGGGTTAGGGTTAGGGTTACGCCTGCGCCTAAGCCTCCGCCTAGGCCTAGGTTTAGGGTTCAGAAAACCACAAAGCCAGGAGCTCCAGGGACACTGGCCATGCGAAAGGCATGCCAAGTTGAGCAGGGCACAGCCAAAACCTTGCCCCCTCTTCTTCTTCCTGCTCGGAACTCACCACAGCCCAATGCCAGATTTCTGGCTCAAGCTAGGGTTAGGGTTAGGGTTAGCACTAGGATTATGCCAAGGATTAGGGCTGCGAAACCCACAAAGGCAGGAGCTCCAGGGACACTGGACATGTGAAAGGCATGCAAAGTTGAGCAGGGCACAGCCAAAACCTTGCCCCCTCTTCTTCTTCCTGCTCGGAACTCACCACAGCCCAATGCCAGATTTCTGGCTCAAGCTAGGGTTAGGGTTAGGGTCAGGGTTACGCCTATGCCTAAGCCTAGGTTTAGTGTTCAGAAAACCACAAAGCCAGGAGCTCCAGGGACACTGGCCATGCAAAAGGCATACAAAGTTGAGCACGGAAATGTCAAAAGCTTGCCGCCTCTTCTTTTTCCTGCTTGGAACTCACCACAGCCCAATGCCTGGTTTCTGGCTCAAGCTAGGGTTAGGGTTATGCCTAGGATTAGGGTTGAGAAAACCACAGAGCCAGCAGCTCCAGGGACACTGGACATGTGAGATGCATGCAAAGTTGAGCAGTGCGCAGCCAAAACTTGGCTCCCTCTTCTTCTTCCTGCTCGGAACTCACCACAGCCCACTTCCGGATTTCTGGCTCAAGCTAGGGTTAGGGTTAGGGTTAGGGTTACGCCTACGCCTAAGACTATGCCTAGGCCTAGGTTTAGGGTTCAGAAAACCACAAAGCCAGGAACTCCACGGACACTGACCATGCGAAAGGCATGCCAAGTTGAGCAGTGCGCAGCCAAAACTTTGCTCCCTCTTCTTCTTTCTGCTTGGAACTCACCACAGCCCACTTCCGGATTTCTGGCTCAAGCTAGGGTTAGGGTTAGGGTTAGGGTTACGCCTGCGCCTAAGCCTCCGCCTAGGCCTAGGTTTAGGGTTCAGAAAACCACAAAGCCAGGAGCTCCAGGGACACTGGCCATGCGAAAGGCATGCCAAGTTGAGCAGGGCACAGCCAAAACCTTGCCCCCTCTTCTTCTTCCTGCTCGGAACTCACCACAGCCCACTGCTGGATTTCTGGCTCAAGCTAGGGTTAGGGTTAGGGTTAGCACTAGGATTATGCCAAGGATTAGGGCTGCGAAATCCACAAAGGCAGGAGCTCCAGGGACACTGGACATGTGAAAGGCATGCAAAGTTGAGCAGGGCACAGCCAAAACCTTGCCCCCTCTTCTTCTTCCTGCTCGGAACTCACCACAGCCCACTGCTGGATTTCTGGCTCAAGCTAGGGTTAGGGTTAGGGTCAGGGTCAGGGTTAGGGTAACGCCTAGGGTTAGGGTACAGAGAACCACCGAGCCCAGAGCTCCAGGGATACTCACTATGCAAAAGGCATGCCAAGGTGAGCGCAGCACAGCCCAAAACCTTGCGCCCTCTTCCTTCTTCCTGCTTGGAACTCACCACAGCCCAATGCTCGATTTCTGGCTCAAGCTAGGGTTAGGGTTACGCCTACGCCAAGACCTAGGTTTAGGGTTCAGAAAACCACAAAGCCAGAAGCCCACGGACACTGACCATGCGAAAGGCATGCCAAGTTGAGCACGGAAAAGCTAAAACTTTGCTCCCTCTTCTTCTTTCTGCTTGGAACTCACCACAGCCCACCGCCGGATTTCTGGCTCAAGCTAGGGTTAGGGTTAGGGTTAGGGTTACGCCTGCGCCTAAGCCTCCGCCTAGGCCTAGGTTTAGGGTTCAGAAAACCACAAAGCCAGGAGCTCCAGGGACACTGGCCATGCGAAAGGCATGCCAAGTTGAGCAGGGCACAGCCAAAACCTTGCCCCCTCTTCTTCTTTCTGCTTGGAACTCGCCACGGCTCACAACCCGATTTCTGGCTCAAGCTTGGGTTAGGGTTAGGGTTAGGGTTACGCCTACGCCTAAGCCTATGCCTAGGCCTAGGTTTAGGGTTCAGAAAACCACAAAGCCAGAAGCCCACGGACACTGACCATGCGAAAGGCATGCCAAGTTGAGCACGGAAAAGCCAAAACCTTGCTCCCTCTTCTTCTTTCTGCTTGGGACTCGCCAAGGCCCACAACCCAATTTCTGGCTCAAGCTAGGGTTAGGGTTAGGGTTAGCACTAGGATTATGCCAAGGATTAGGGCTGCGAAATCCACAAAGGCAGGAGCTCCAGGGACACTGGACATGTGAAAGGCATGCAAAGTTGAGCAGGGCACAGCCAAAACCTTGCCCCCTCTTCTTCTTCCTGCTCAGAACTCACCACAGCCCACTGCTGGATTTCTGGCTCAAGCTAGGGTTAGGGTTAGGGTTAGGGTCAGGGTCAGGGTTAGGGTAACGCCTAGGGTTAGGGTACAGAGAACCACCGAGCCCAGAGCTCCAGGGATACTCACTATGCAAAAGGCATGCCAAGGTGAGCGCAGCACAGCCCAAAACCTTGCTCCCTCTTCTTCTTCCTGCTTGGAACTCACCACAGCCCAATGCTCGATTTCTGGCTCAAGCTAGGGTTAGGGTTACGCCTACGCCAAGACCTAGGTTTAGTGTTCAGAAAACCACAAAGCCAGGAGCTCCACGGACACTGACCATGCGAAAGGCATGCCAAGTTGAGCACGGAAAAGCCAAAACCTTGCTCCCTCTTCTTCTTTCTGCTTGGAACTCACCACAGCCCACCGCCGGATTTCTGGCTCAAGCTAGGGTTAGGGTTAGGGTTAGGGTTACGCCTGCGCCTAAGCCTCCGCCTAGGCCTAGGTTTAGGGTTCAGAAAACCACAAAGCCAGGAGCTCCAGGGACACTGGCCATGCGAAAGGCATGCCAAGTTGAGCAGGGCACAGCCAAAACCTTGCCCCCTCTTCTTCTTCCTGCTCGGAACTCACCACAGCCCAATGCCAGATTTCTGGCTCAAGCTAGGGTTAGGGTTAGGGTTAGCACTAGGATTATGCCAAGGATTAGGGCTGCGAAATCCACAAAGGCAGGAGCTCCAGGGACACTGGACATGTGAAAGGCATGCAAAGTTGAGCAGGGCACAGCCAAAACCTTGCCCCCTCTTCTTCTTCCTGCTCAGAACTCACCACAGCCCACTGCTGGATTTCTGGCTCAAGCTAGGGTTAGGGTTAGGGTCAGGGTTACGCCTATGCCTAAGCCTAGGTTTAGTGTTCAGAAAACCACAAAGCCAGGAGCTCCAGAGACACTGGCCATGCGAAAGGCATACAAAGTTGAGCACGGAAATGTCAAAAGCTTGCCGCCTCTTCTTTTTCCTGCTTGGAACTCACCACAGCCCAATGCCTGGTTTCTGGCTCAAGCTAGGGTTAGGGTTATGCCTAGGATTAGGGTTGAGAAAACCACAGAGCCAGCAGCTCCAGGGACACTGGACATGTGAGATGCATGCAAAGTTGAGCAGTGCGCAGCCAAAACTTGGCTCCCTCTTCTTCTTCCTGCTCGGAACTCACCACAGCCCACTTCCGGATTTCTGGCTCAAGCTAGGGTTAGGGTTAGGGTTAGGGTTACGCCTACGCCTAAGCCTATGCCTAGGCCTAGGTTTAGGGTTCAGAAAACCACAAAGCCAGGAACTCCACGGACACTGGCCATGCGAAAGGCATGCCAAGTTGAGCAGGGCACAGCCAAAACCTTGCCCCCTCTTCTTCTTTCTGCTTGGAACTCACCACAGCCCACTGCTGGATTTCTGGCTCAAGCTAGGGTTAGGGTTAGGGTTAGGGTTACGCCTGCGCCTAAGCCTCCGCCTAGGCCTAGGTTTAGGGTTCAGAAAACCACAAAGCCAGGAGCTCCAGGGACACTGACCATGCGAAAGGCATGCCAAGTTGAGCAGGGCACAGCCAAAACCTTGCCCCCTCTTCTTCTTTCTGCTTGGAACTCGCCACGGCTCACAACCCGATTTCTGGCTCAAGCTAGGGTTAGGGTTAGGGTTAGGGTTACGCCTACGCCTAAGCCTATGCCTAGGCCTAGGTTTAGGGTTCAGAAAACCACAAAGCCAGAAGCCCACGGACACTGACCATGCGAAAGGCATGCCAAGTTGAGCACGGAAAAGCCAAAACCTTGCTCCCTCTTCTTCTTTCTGCTTGGGACTCGCCAAGGCCCACAACCCAATTTCTGGCTCAAGCTAGGGTTAGGGTTAGGGTTAGCACTAGGATTATGCCAAGGATTAGGGCTGCGAAATCCACAAAGGCAGGAGCTCCAGGGACACTGGACATGTGAAAGGCATGCAAAGTTGAGCAGGGCACAGCCAAAACCTTGCCCCCTCTTCTTCTTCCTGCTCAGAACTCACCACAGCCCACTGCTGGATTTCTGGCTCAAGCTAGGGTTAGGGTTAGGGTTAGGGTCAGGGTCAGGGTTAGGGTAACGCCTAGGGTTAGGGTACAGAGAACCACCGAGCCCAGAGCTCCAGGGATACTCACTATGCAAAAGGCATGCCAAGGTGAGCGCAGCACAGCCCAAAACCTTGCTCCCTCTTCTTCTTCCTGCTTGGAACTCACCACAGCCCAATGCTCGATTTCTGGCTCAAGCTAGGGTTAGGGTTACGCCTACGCCAAGACCTAGGTTTAGTGTTCAGAAAACCACAAAGCCAGGAGCTCCACGGACACTGACCATGCGAAAGGCATGCCAAGTTGAGCACGGAAAAGCCAAAAGCTTGCTCCCTCTTCTTCTTTCTGCTTGGAACTCACCACAGCCCACCGCCGGATTTCTGGCTCAAGCTAGGGTTAGGGTTAGGGTTAGGGTTACGCCTGCGCCTAAGCCTCCGCCTAGGCCTAGGTTTAGGGTTCAGAAAACCACAAAGCCAGGAGCTCCAGGGACACTGGCCATGCGAAAGGCATGCCAAGTTGAGCAGGGCACAGCCAAAACCTTGCCCCCTCTTCTTCTTCCTGCTCGGAACTCACCACAGCCCAATGCCAGATTTCTGGCTCAAGCTAGGGTTAGGGTTAGGGTTAGCACTAGGATTATGCCAAGGATTAGGGCTGCGAAATCCACAAAGGCAGGAGCTCCAGGGACACTGGACATGTGAAAGGCATGCAAAGTTGAGCAGGGCACAGCCAAAACCTTGCCCCCTCTTCTTCTTCCTGCTCGGAACTCACCACAGCCCAATGCCAGATTTCTGGCTCAAGCTAGGGTTAGGGTTAGGGTCAGGGTTACGCCTATGCCTAAGCCTAGGTTTAGTGTTCAGAAAACCACAAAGCCAGGAGCTCCAGGGACACTGGCCATGCAAAAGGCATACAAAGTTGAGCACAGAAATGTCAAAAGCTTGCCGCCTCTTCTTTTTCCTGCTTGGAACTCACCACAGCCCAATGCCTGGTTTCTGGCTCAAGCTAGGGTTAGGGTTATGCCTAGGATTAGGGTTGAGAAAACCACAGAGCCAGCAGCTCCAGGGACACTGGACATGTGAGATGCATGCAAAGTTGAGCAGTGCGCAGCCAAAACTTGGCTCCCTCTTCTTCTTCCTGCTCGGAACTCACCACAGCCCACTTCCGGATTTCTGGCTCAAGCTAGGGTTAGGGTTAGGGTTAGGGTTACGCCTACGCCTAAGACTATGCCTAGGCCTAGGTTTAGGGTTCAGAAAACCACAAAGCCAGGAACTCCACGGACACTGACCATGCGAAAGGCATGCCAAGTTGAGCAGTGCGCAGCCAAAACTTTGCTCCCTCTTCTTCTTTCTGCTTGGAACTCACCACAGCCCACTTCCGGATTTCTGGCTCAAGCTAGGGTTAGGGTTAGGGTTAGGGTTACGCCTGCGCCTAAGCCTCCGCCTAGGCCTAGGTTTAGGGTTCAGAAAACCACAAAGCCAGGAGCTCCAGGGACACTGGCCATGCGAAAGGCATGCCAAGTTGAGCAGGGCACAGCCAAAACCTTGCCCCCTCTTCTTCTTCCTGCTCGGAACTCACCACAGCCCACTGCTGGATTTCTGGCTCAAGCTAGGGTTAGGGTTAGGGTTAGCACTAGGATTATGCCAAGGATTAGGGCTGCGAAATCCACAAAGGCAGGAGCTCCAGGGACACTGGACATGTGAAAGGCATGCAAAGTTGAGCAGGGCACAGCCAAAACCTTGCCCCCTCTTCTTCTTCCTGCTCGGAACTCACCACAGCCCACTGCTGGATTTCTGGCTCAAGCTAGGGTTAGGGTTAGGGTCAGGGTCAGGGTTAGGGTAACGCCTAGGGTTAGGGTACAGAGAACCACCGAGCCCAGAGCTCCAGGGATACTCACTATGCAAAAGGCATGCCAAGGTGAGCGCAGCACAGCCCAAAACCTTGCGCCCTCTTCCTTCTTCCTGCTTGGAACTCACCACAGCCCAATGCTCGATTTCTGGCTCAAGCTAGGGTTAGGGTTACGCCTACGCCAAGACCTAGGTTTAGGGTTCAGAAAACCACAAAGCCAGAAGCCCACGGACACTGACCATGCGAAAGGCATGCCAAGTTGAGCACGGAAAAGCCAAAACTTTGCTCCCTCTTCTTCTTTCTGCTTGGAACTCACCACAGCCCACTTCCGGATTTCTGGCTCAAGCTAGGGTTAGGGTTAGGGTTAGGGTTACGCCTGCGCCTAAGCCTCCACCTAGGCCTAGGTTTAGGGTTCAGAAAACCACAAAGCCAGGAGCTCCAGGGACACTGGCCATGTGAAAGGCATGCCAAGTTGAGCAGGGCACAGCCAAAACCTTGCCCCCTCTTCTTCTTTCTGCTTGGAACTCGCCACGGCTCACAACCCGATTTCTGGCTCAAGCTAGGGTTAGGGTTAGGGTTAGGGTTACGCCTGCGCCTAAGCCTCCGCCTAGGCCTAGGTTTAGGGTTCAGAAAACCACAAAGCCAGGAGCTCCAGGGACACTGACCATGCGAAAGGCATGCCAAGTTGAGCAGGGCACAGCCAAAACCTTGCCCCCTCTTCTTCTTTCTGCTTGGAACTCGCCACGGCTCACAACCCGATTTCTGGCTCAAGCTAGGGTTAGGGTTAGGGTTAGGGTTACGCCTACGCCTAAGCCTATGCCTAGGCCTAGGTTTAGGGTTCAGAAAACCACAAAGCCAGAAGCCCACGGACACTGACCATGCGAAAGGCATGCCAAGTTGAGCACGGAAAAGCCAAAACCTTGCTCCCTCTTCTTCTTTCTGCTTGGGACTCGCCAAGGCCCACAACCCAATTTCTGGCTCAAGCTAGGGTTAGGGTTAGGGTTAGCACTAGGATTATGCCAAGGATTAGGGCTGCGAAATCCACAAAGGCAGGAGCTCCAGGGACACTGGACATGTGAAAGGCATGCAAAGTTGAGCAGGGCACAGCCAAAACCTTGCCCCCTCTTCTTCTTCCTGCTCAGAACTCACCACAGCCCACTGCTGGATTTCTGGCTCAAGCTAGGGTTAGGGTTAGGGTTAGGGTCAGGGTCAGGGTTAGGGTAACGCCTAGGGTTAGGGTACAGAGAACCACCGAGCCCAGAGCTCCAGGGATACTCACTATGCAAAAGGCATGCCAAGGTGAGCGCAGCACAGCCCAAAACCTTGCTCCCTCTTCTTCTTCCTGCTTGGAACTCACCACAGCCCAATGCTCGATTTCTGGCTCAAGCTAGGGTTAGGGTTACGCCTACGCCAAGACCTAGGTTTAGTGTTCAGAAAACCACAAAGCCAGGAGCTCCACGGACACTGACCATGCGAAAGGCATGCCAAGTTGAGCACGGAAAAGCCAAAAGCTTGCTCCCTCTTCTTCTTTCTGCTTGGAACTCACCACAGCCCACCGCCGGATTTCTGGCTCAAGCTAGGGTTAGGGTTAGGGTTAGGGTTACGCCTGCGCCTAAGCCTCCGCCTAGGCCTAGGTTTAGGGTTCAGAAAACCACAAAGCCAGGAGCTCCAGGGACACTGGCCATGCGAAAGGCATGCCAAGTTGAGCAGGGCACAGCCAAAACCTTGCCCCCTCTTCTTCTTCCTGCTCGGAACTCACCACAGCCCAATGCCAGATTTCTGGCTCAAGCTAGGGTTAGGGTTAGGGTTAGCACTAGGATTATGCCAAGGATTAGGGCTGCGAAACCCACAAAGGCAGGAGCTCCAGGGACACTGGACATGTGAAAGGCATGCAAAGTTGAGCAGGGCACAGCCAAAACCTTGCCCCCTCTTCTTCTTCCTGCTCGGAACTCACCACAGCCCAATGCCAGATTTCTGGCTCAAGCTAGGGTTAGGGTTAGGGTCAGGGTTACGCCTATGCCTAAGCCTAGGTTTAGTGTTCAGAAAACCACAAAGCCAGGAGCTCCAGGGACACTGGCCATGCAAAAGGCATACAAAGTTGAGCACGGAAATGTCAAAAGCTTGCCGCCTCTTCTTTTTCCTGCTTGGAACTCACCACAGCCCAATGCCTGGTTTCTGGCTCAAGCTAGGGTTAGGGTTATGCCTAGGATTAGGGTTGAGAAAACCACAGAGCCAGCAGCTCCAGGGACACTGGACATGTGAGATGCATGCAAAGTTGAGCAGTGCGCAGCCAAAACTTGGCTCCCTCTTCTTCTTCCTGCTCGGAACTCACCACAGCCCACTTCCGGATTTCTGGCTCAAGCTAGGGTTAGGGTTAGGGTTAGGGTTACGCCTACGCCTAAGCCTATGCCTAGGCCTAGGTTTAGGGTTCAGAAAACCACAAAGCCAGGAACTCCACGGACACTGACCATGCGAAAGGCATGCCAAGTTGAGCAGTGCGCAGCCAAAACTTTGCTCCCTCTTCTTCTTTCTGCTTGGAACTCACCACAGCCCACTTCCGGATTTCTGGCTCAAGCTAGGGTTAGGGTTAGGGTTAGGGTTACGCCTGCGCCTAAGCCTCCGCCTAGGCCTAGGTTTAGGGTTCAGAAAACCACAAAGCCAGGAGCTCCAGGGACACTGGCCATGCGAAAGGCATGCCAAGTTGAGCAGGGCACAGCCAAAACCTTGCCCCCTCTTCTTCTTCCTGCTCGGAACTCACCACAGCCCACTGCTGGATTTCTGGCTCAAGCTAGGGTTAGGGTTAGGGTTAGCACTAGGATTATGCCAAGGATTAGGGCTGCGAAATCCACAAAGGCAGGAGCTCCAGGGACACTGGACATGTGAAAGGCATGCAAAGTTGAGCAGGGCACAGCCAAAACCTTGCCCCCTCTTCTTCTTCCTGCTCGGAACTCACCACAGCCCACTGCTGGATTTCTGGCTCAAGCTAGGGTTAGGGTTAGGGTCAGGGTCAGGGTTAGGGTAACGCCTAGGGTTAGGGTACAGAGAACCACCGAGCCCAGAGCTCCAGGGATACTCACTATGCAAAAGGCATGCCAAGGTGAGCGCAGCACAGCCCAAAACCTTGCGCCCTCTTCCTTCTTCCTGCTTGGAACTCACCACAGCCCAATGCTCGATTTCTGGCTCAAGCTAGGGTTAGGGTTACGCCTACGCCAAGACCTAGGTTTAGGGTTCAGAAAACCACAAAGCCAGAAGCCCACGGACACTGACCATGCGAAAGGCATGCCAAGTTGAGCACGGAAAAGCCAAAACTTTGCTCCCTCTTCTTCTTTCTGCTTGGAACTCACCACAGCCCACTTCCGGATTTCTGGCTCAAGCTAGGGTTAGGGTTAGGGTTAGGGTTACGCCTGCGCCTAAGCCTCCACCTAGGCCTAGGTTTAGGGTTCAGAAAACCACAAAGCCAGGAGCTCCAGGGACACTGGCCATGTGAAAGGCATGCCAAGTTGAGCAGGGCACAGCCAAAACCTTGCCCCCTCTTCTTCTTTCTGCTTGGAACTCGCCACGGCTCACAACCCGATTTCTGGCTCAAGCTAGGGTTAGGGTTAGGGTTAGGGTTACGCCTGCGCCTAAGCCTCCGCCTAGGCCTAGGTTTAGGGTTCAGAAAACCACAAAGCCAGGAGCTCCAGGGACACTGACCATGCGAAAGGCATGCCAAGTTGAGCAGGGCACAGCCAAAACCTTGCCCCCTCTTCTTCTTTCTGCTTGGAACTCGCCACGGCTCACAACCCGATTTCTGGCTCAAGCTAGGGTTAGGGTTAGGGTTAGGGTTACGCCTACGCCTAAGCCTATGCCTAGGCCTAGGTTTAGGGTTCAGAAAACCACAAAGCCAGAAGCCCACGGACACTGACCATGCGAAAGGCATGCCAAGTTGAGCACGGAAAAGCCAAAACCTTGCTCCCTCTTCTTCTTTCTGCTTGGGACTCGCCAAGGCCCACAACCCAATTTCTGGCTCAAGCTAGGGTTAGGGTTAGGGTTAGCACTAGGATTATGCCAAGGATTAGGGCTGCGAAATCCACAAAGGCAGGAGCTCCAGGGACACTGGACATGTGAAAGGCATGCAAAGTTGAGCAGGGCACAGCCAAAACCTTGCCCCCTCTTCTTCTTCCTGCTCAGAACTCACCACAGCCCACTGCTGGATTTCTGGCTCAAGCTAGGGTTAGGGTTAGGGTTAGGGTCAGGGTCAGGGTTAGGGTAACGCCTAGGGTTAGGGTACAGAGAACCACCGAGCCCAGAGCTCCAGGGATACTCACTATGCAAAAGGCATGCCAAGGTGAGCGCAGCACAGCCCAAAACCTTGCTCCCTCTTCTTCTTCCTGCTTGGAACTCACCACAGCCCAATGCTCGATTTCTGGCTCAAGCTAGGGTTAGGGTTACGCCTACGCCAAGACCTAGGTTTAGTGTTCAGAAAACCACAAAGCCAGGAGCTCCACGGACACTGACCATGCGAAAGGCATGCCAAGTTGAGCACGGAAAAGCCAAAAGCTTGCTCCCTCTTCTTCTTTCTGCTTGGAACTCACCACAGCCCACCGCCGGATTTCTGGCTCAAGCTAGGGTTAGGGTTAGGGTTAGGGTTACGCCTGCGCCTAAGCCTCCGCCTAGGCCTAGGTTTAGGGTTCAGAAAACCACAAAGCCAGGAGCTCCAGGGACACTGGCCATGCGAAAGGCATGCCAAGTTGAGCAGGGCACAGCCAAAACCTTGCCCCCTCTTCTTCTTCCTGCTCGGAACTCACCACAGCCCAATGCCAGATTTCTGGCTCAAGCTAGGGTTAGGGTTAGGGTTAGCACTAGGATTATGCCAAGGATTAGGGCTGCGAAACCCACAAAGGCAGGAGCTCCAGGGACACTGGACATGTGAAAGGCATGCAAAGTTGAGCAGGGCACAGCCAAAACCTTGCCCCCTCTTCTTCTTCCTGCTCGGAACTCACCACAGCCCAATGCCAGATTTCTGGCTCAAGCTAGGGTTAGGGTTAGGGTCAGGGTTACGCCTATGCCTAAGCCTAGGTTTAGTGTTCAGAAAACCACAAAGCCAGGAGCTCCAGGGACACTGGCCATGCAAAAGGCATACAAAGTTGAGCACGGAAATGTCAAAAGCTTGCCGCCTCTTCTTTTTCCTGCTTGGAACTCACCACAGCCCAATGCCTGGTTTCTGGCTCAAGCTAGGGTTAGGGTTATGCCTAGGATTAGGGTTGAGAAAACCACAGAGCCAGCAGCTCCAGGGACACTGGACATGTGAGATGCATGCAAAGTTGAGCAGTGCGCAGCCAAAACTTGGCTCCCTCTTCTTCTTCCTGCTCGGAACTCACCACAGCCCACTTCCGGATTTCTGGCTCAAGCTAGGGTTAGGGTTAGGGTTAGGGTTACGCCTACGCCTAAGCCTATGCCTAGGCCTAGGTTTAGGGTTCAGAAAACCACAAAGCCAGGAACTCCACGGACACTGACCATGCGAAAGGCATGCCAAGTTGAGCAGTGCGCAGCCAAAACTTTGCTCCCTCTTCTTCTTTCTGCTTGGAACTCACCACAGCCCACTTCCGGATTTCTGGCTCAAGCTAGGGTTAGGGTTAGGGTTAGGGTTACGCCTGCGCCTAAGCCTCCGCCTAGGCCTAGGTTTAGGGTTCAGAAAACCACAAAGCCAGGAGCTCCAGGGACACTGGCCATGCGAAAGGCATGCCAAGTTGAGCAGGGCACAGCCAAAACCTTGCCCCCTCTTCTTCTTCCTGCTCGGAACTCACCACAGCCCACTGCTGGATTTCTGGCTCAAGCTAGGGTTAGGGTTAGGGTTAGCACTAGGATTATGCCAAGGATTAGGGCTGCGAAATCCACAAAGGCAGGAGCTCCAGGGACACTGGACATGTGAAAGGCATGCAAAGTTGAGCAGGGCACAGCCAAAACCTTGCCCCCTCTTCTTCTTCCTGCTCGGAACTCACCACAGCCCACTGCTGGATTTCTGGCTCAAGCTAGGGTTAGGGTTAGGGTCAGGGTCAGGGTTAGGGTAACGCCTAGGGTTAGGGTACAGAGAACCACCGAGCCCAGAGCTCCAGGGATACTCACTATGCAAAAGGCATGCCAAGGTGAGCGCAGCACAGCCCAAAACCTTGCGCCCTCTTCCTTCTTCCTGCTTGGAACTCACCACAGCCCAATGCTCGATTTCTGGCTCAAGCTAGGGTTAGGGTTACGCCTACGCCAAGACCTAGGTTTAGGGTTCAGAAAACCACAAAGCCAGAAGCCCACGGACACTGACCATGCGAAAGGCATGCCAAGTTGAGCACGGAAAAGCCAAAACTTTGCTCCCTCTTCTTCTTTCTGCTTGGAACTCACCACAGCCCACTTCCGGATTTCTGGCTCAAGCTAGGGTTAGGGTTAGGGTTAGGGTTACGCCTGCGCCTAAGCCTCCACCTAGGCCTAGGTTTAGGGTTCAGAAAACCACAAAGCCAGGAGCTCCAGGGACACTGGCCATGCGAAAGGCATGCCAAGTTGAGCAGGGCACAGCCAAAACCTTGCCCCCTCTTCTTCTTTCTGCTTGGAACTCGCCACGGCTCACAACCCGATTTCTGGCTCAAGCTAGGGTTAGGGTTAGGGTTAGGGTTACGCCTGCGCCTAAGCCTCCGCCTAGGCCTAGGTTTAGGGTTCAGAAAACCACAAAGCCAGGAGCTCCAGGGACACTGACCATGCGAAAGGCATGCCAAGTTGAGCAGGGCACAGCCAAAACCTTGCCCCCTCTTCTTCTTTCTGCTTGGAACTCGCCACGGCTCACAACCCGATTTCTGGCTCAAGCTAGGGTTAGGGTTAGGGTTAGGGTTACGCCTACGCCTAAGCCTATGCCTAGGCCTAGGTTTAGGGTTCAGAAAACCACAAAGCCAGAAGCCCACGGACACTGACCATGCGAAAGGCATGCCAAGTTGAGCACGGAAAAGCCAAAACCTTGCTCCCTCTTCTTCTTTCTGCTTGGGACTCGCCAAGGCCCACAACCCAATTTCTGGCTCAAGCTAGGGTTAGGGTTAGGGTTAGCACTAGGATTATGCCAAGGATTAGGGCTGCGAAATCCACAAAGGCAGGAGCTCCAGGGACACTGGACATGTGAAAGGCATGCAAAGTTGAGCAGGGCACAGCCAAAACCTTGCCCCCTCTTCTTCTTCCTGCTCAGAACTCACCACAGCCCACTGCTGGATTTCTGGCTCAAGCTAGGGTTAGGGTTAGGGTTAGGGTCAGGGTCAGGGTTAGGGTAACGCCTAGGGTTAGGGTACAGAGAACCACCGAGCCCAGAGCTCCAGGGATACTCACTATGCAAAAGGCATGCCAAGGTGAGCGCAGCACAGCCCAAAACCTTGCTCCCTCTTCTTCTTCCTGCTTGGAACTCACCACAGCCCAATGCTCGATTTCTGGCTCAAGCTAGGGTTAGGGTTACGCCTACGCCAAGACCTAGGTTTAGTGTTCAGAAAACCACAAAGCCAGGAGCTCCACGGACACTGACCATGCGAAAGGCATGCCAAGTTGAGCACGGAAAAGCCAAAAGCTTGCTCCCTCTTCTTCTTTCTGCTTGGAACTCACCACAGCCCACCGCCGGATTTCTGGCTCAAGCTAGGGTTAGGGTTAGGGTTAGGGTTACGCCTGCGCCTAAGCCTCCGCCTAGGCCTAGGTTTAGGGTTCAGAAAACCACAAAGGCAGGAGCTCCAGGGACACTGGCCATGCGAAAGGCATGCCAAGTTGAGCAGGGCACAGCCAAAACCTTGCCCCCTCTTCTTCTTCCTGCTCGGAACTCACCACAGCCCAATGCCAGATTTCTGGCTCAAGCTAGGGTTAGGGTTAGGGTTAGCACTAGGATTATGCCAAGGATTAGGGCTGCGAAACCCACAAAGGCAGGAGCTCCAGGGACACTGGACATGTGAAAGGCATGCAAAGTTGAGCAGGGCACAGCCAAAACCTTGCCCCCTCTTCTTCTTCCTGCTCGGAACTCACCACAGCCCAATGCCAGATTTCTGGCTCAAGCTAGGGTTAGGGTTAGGGTCAGGGTTACGCCTATGCCTAAGCCTAGGTTTAGTGTTCAGAAAACCACAAAGCCAGGAGCTCCAGGGACACTGGCCATGCAAAAGGCATACAAAGTTGAGCACGGAAATGTCAAAAGCTTGCCGCCTCTTCTTTTTCCTGCTTGGAACTCACCACAGCCCAATGCCTGGTTTCTGGCTCAAGCTAGGGTTAGGGTTATGCCTAGGATTAGGGTTGAGAAAACCACAGAGCCAGCAGCTCCAGGGACACTGGACATGTGAGATGCATGCAAAGTTGAGCAGTGCGCAGCCAAAACTTGGCTCCCTCTTCTTCTTCCTGCTCGGAACTCACCACAGCCCACTTCCGGATTTCTGGCTCAAGCTAGGGTTAGGGTTAGGGTTAGGGTTACGCCTACGCCTAAGCCTATGCCTAGGCCTAGGTTTAGGGTTCAGAAAACCACAAAGCCAGGAACTCCACGGACACTGACCATGCGAAAGGCATGCCAAGTTGAGCAGTGCGCAGCCAAAACTTTGCTCCCTCTTCTTCTTTCTGCTTGGAACTCACCACAGCCCACTTCCGGATTTCTGGCTCAAGCTAGGGTTAGGGTTAGGGTTAGGGTTACGCCTGCGCCTAAGCCTCCGCCTAGGCCTAGGTTTAGGGTTCAGAAAACCACAAAGCCAGGAGCTCCAGGGACACTGGCCATGCGAAAGGCATGCCAAGTTGAGCAGGGCACAGCCAAAACCTTGCCCCCTCTTCTTCTTCCTGCTCGGAACTCACCACAGCCCACTGCTGGATTTCTGGCTCAAGCTAGGGTTAGGGTTAGGGTTAGCACTAGGATTATGCCAAGGATTAGGGCTGCGAAATCCACAAAGGCAGGAGCTCCAGGGACACTGGACATGTGAAAGGCATGCAAAGTTGAGCAGGGCACAGCCAAAACCTTGCCCCCTCTTCTTCTTCCTGCTCGGAACTCACCACAGCCCACTGCTGGATTTCTGGCTCAAGCTAGGGTTAGGGTTAGGGTCAGGGTCAGGGTTAGGGTAACGCCTAGGGTTAGGGTACAGAGAACCACCGAGCCCAGAGCTCCAGGGATACTCACTATGCAAAAGGCATGCCAAGGTGAGCGCAGCACAGCCCAAAACCTTGCGCCCTCTTCCTTCTTCCTGCTTGGAACTCACCACAGCCCAATGCTCGATTTCTGGCTCAAGCTAGGGTTAGGGTTACGCCTACGCCAAGACCTAGGTTTAGGGTTCAGAAAACCACAAAGCCAGAAGCCCACGGACACTGACCATGCGAAAGGCATGCCAAGTTGAGCACGGAAAAGCCAAAACTTTGCTCCCTCTTCTTCTTTCTGCTTGGAACTCACCACAGCCCACCGCCGGATTTCTGGCTCAAGCTAGGGTTAGGGTTAGGGTTAGGGTTACGCCTGCGCCTAAGCCTCCGCCTAGGCCTAGGTTTAGGGTTCAGAAAACCACAAAGCCAGGAGCTCCAGGGACACTGGCCATGCGAAAGGCATGCCAAGTTGAGCAGGGCACAGCCAAAACCTTGCCCCCTCTTCTTCTTTCTGCTTGGAACTCGCCACGGCTCACAACCCGATTTCTGGCTCAAGCTAGGGTTAGGGTTAGGGTTAGGGTTACGCCTACGCCTAAGCCTATGCCTAGGCCTAGGTTTAGGGTTCAGAAAACCACAAAGCCAGAAGCCCACGGACACTGACCATGCGAAAGGCATGCCAAGTTGAGCACGGAAAAGCCAAAACCTTGCTCCCTCTTCTTCTTTCTGCTTGGGACTCGCCAAGGCCCACAACCCAATTTCTGGCTCAAGCTAGGGTTAGGGTTAGGGTTAGCACTAGGATTATGCCAAGGATTAGGGCTGCGAAATCCACAAAGGCAGGAGCTCCAGGGACACTGGACATGTGAAAGGCATGCAAAGTTGAGCAGGGCACAGCCAAAACCTTGCCCCCTCTTCTTCTTCCTGCTCAGAACTCACCACAGCCCACTGCTGGATTTCTGGCTCAAGCTAGGGTTAGGGTTAGGGTTAGGGTCAGGGTCAGGGTTAGGGTAATGCCTAGGGTTAGGGTACAGAGAACCACCGAGCCCAGAGCTCCAGGGATACTCACTATGCAAAAGGCATGCCAAGGTGAGCGCAGCACAGCCCAAAACCTTGCTCCCTCTTCTTCTTCCTGCTTGGAACTCACCACAGCCCAATGCTCGATTTCTGGCTCAAGCTAGGGTTAGGGTTACGCCTACGCCAAGACCTAGGTTTAGTGTTCAGAAAACCACAAAGCCAGGAGCTCCACGGACACTGACCATGCGAAAGGCATGCCAAGTTGAGCACGGAAAAGCCAAAAGCTTGCTCCCTCTTCTTCTTTCTGCTTGGAACTCACCACAGCCCACCGCCGGATTTCTGGCTCAAGCTAGGGTTAGGGTTAGGGTTAGGGTTACGCCTGCGCCTAAGCCTCCGCCTAGGCCTAGGTTTAGGGTTCAGAAAACCACAAAGCCAGGAGCTCCAGGGACACTGGCCATGCGAAAGGCATGCCAAGTTGAGCAGGGCACAGCCAAAACCTTGCCCCCTCTTCTTCTTCCTGCTCGGAACTCACCACAGCCCAATGCCAGATTTCTGGCTCAAGCTAGGGTTAGGGTTAGGGTTAGCACTAGGATTATGCCAAGGATTAGGGCTGCGAAATCCACAAAGGCAGGAGCTCCAGGGACACTGGACATGTGAAAGGCATGCAAAGTTGAGCAGGGCACAGCCAAAACCTTGCCCCCTCTTCTTCTTCCTGCTCAGAACTCACCACAGCCCACTGCTGGATTTCTGGCTCAAGCTAGGGTTAGGGTTAGGGTCAGGGTTACGCCTATGCCTAAGCCTAGGTTTAGTGTTCAGAAAACCACAAAGCCAGGAGCTCCAGAGACACTGGCCATGCGAAAGGCATACAAAGTTGAGCACGGAAATGTCAAAAGCTTGCCGCCTCTTCTTTTTCCTGCTTGGAACTCACCACAGCCCAATGCCTGGTTTCTGGCTCAAGCTAGGGTTAGGGTTATGCCTAGGATTAGGGTTGAGAAAACCACAGAGCCAGCAGCTCCAGGGACACTGGACATGTGAGATGCATGCAAAGTTGAGCAGTGCGCAGCCAAAACTTGGCTCCCTCTTCTTCTTCCTGCTCGGAACTCACCACAGCCCACTTCCGGATTTCTGGCTCAAGCTAGGGTTAGGGTTAGGGTTAGGGTTACGCCTACGCCTAAGCCTATGCCTAGGCCTAGGTTTAGGGTTCAGAAAACCACAAAGCCAGGAACTCCACGGACACTGGCCATGCGAAAGGCATGCCAAGTTGAGCAGGGCACAGCCAAAACCTTGCCCCCTCTTCTTCTTTCTGCTTGGAACTCGCCACGGCTCACAACCCGATTTCTGGCTCAAGCTAGGGTTAGGGTTAGGGTTAGGGTTACGCCTATGCCTAAGCCTAGGTTTAGGGTTCAGAAAACCACAAAGGCAGGAGCTCCAGGGACACTGGCCATGCGAAAGTCATACAAAGTTGAGCACGGAAAAGCCAAAACCTTGCCCCCTCTTCTTTTTCCTGCTTGGAACTCACCACAGCCCAATGCCTGGTTTCTGGCTCAAGCTAGGGTTAGGGTTATGCCTAGGATTAGGGTTGAGAAAACCACAGAGCCAGCAGCTCCAGGGACACTGGACATGTGAGATGCATGCAAAGTTGAGCAGTGCGCAGCCAAAACTTGGCTCCCTCTTCTTCTTCCTGCTCGGAACTCACCACAGCCCACCGCCGGATTTCTGGCTCAAGCTAGGGTTAGGGTTAGGGTTACGCCTGCACCTAAGCCTATGCCTAGGCCTAGGTTTAGGGTTCAGAAAACCACAAAGGCAGGAGCTCCAGGGACACTGGCCATGCGAAAGGCATGCCAAGTTGAGCAGGGCACAGCCAAAACCTTGCCCCCTCTTCTTCTTTCTGCTTGGAACTCACCACAGCCCACTTCCGGATTTCTGGCTCAAGCTAGGGTTAGGGTTAGGGTTAGGGTTACGCCTGCGCCTAAGCCTCCGCCTAGGCCTAGGTTTAGGGTTCAGAAAACCACAAAGGCAGGAGCTCCAGGGACACTGGCCATGCGAAAGGCATGCCAAGTTGAGCAGGGCACAGCCAAAACCTTGCCCCCTCTTCTTCTTTCTGCTTGGAACTCGCCACGGCTCACAACCCGATTTCTGGCTCAAGCTAGGGTTAGGGTTAGGGTTAGGGTTACGCCTACGCCTAAGCCTATGCCTAGGCCTAGGTTTAGGGTTCAGAAAACCACAAAGCCAGAAGCCCACGGACACTGACCATGCGAAAGGCATGCCAAGTTGAGCACGGAAAAGCCAAAACCTTGCTCCCTCTTCTTCTTTCTGCTTGGGACTTGCCAAGGCCCACAACCCAATTTCTGGCTCAAGCTAGGGTTAGGGTTAGGGTTAGCACTAGGATTATGCCAAGGATTAGGGCTGCGAAATCCACAAAGGCAGGAGCTCCAGGGACACTGGACATGTGAAAGGCATGCAAAGTTGAGCAGGGCACAGCCAAAACCTTGCCCCCTCTTCTTCTTCCTGCTCAGAACTCACCACAGCCCACTGCTGGATTTCTGGCTCAAGCTAGGGTTAGGGTTAGGGTTAGGGTCAGGGTCAGGGTTAGGGTAACGCCTAGGGTTAGGGTACAGAGAACCACCGAGCCCAGAGCTCCAGGGATACTCACTATGCAAAAGGCATGCCAAGGTGAGCGCAGCACAGCCCAAAACCTTGCTCCCTCTTCTTCTTCCTGCTTGGAACTCACCACAGCCCAATGCTCGATTTCTGGCTCAAGCTAGGGTTAGGGTTACGCCTACGCCAAGACCTAGGTTTAGTGTTCAGAAAACCACAAAGCCAGGAGCTCCACGGACACTGACCATGCGAAAGGCATGCCAAGTTGAGCACGGAAAAGCCAAAAGCTTGCTCCCTCTTCTTCTTTCTGCTTGGAACTCACCACAGCCCACCGCCGGATTTCTGGCTCAAGCTAGGGTTAGGGTTAGGGTTAGGGTTACGCCTGCGCCTAAGCCTCCGCCTAGGCCTAGGTTTAGGGTTCAGAAAACCACAAAGCCAGGAGCTCCAGGGACACTGGCCATGCGAAAGGCATGCCAAGTTGAGCAGGGCACAGCCAAAACCTTGCCCCCTCTTCTTCTTCCTGCTCGGAACTCACCACAGCCCAATGCCAGATTTCTGGCTCAAGCTAGGGTTAGGGTTAGGGTTAGCACTAGGATTATGCCAAGGATTAGGGCTGCGAAACCCACAAAGGCAGGAGCTCCAGGGACACTGGACATGTGAAAGGCATGCAAAGTTGAGCAGGGCACAGCCAAAACCTTGCCCCCTCTTCTTCTTCCTGCTCGGAACTCACCACAGCCCGATGCCAGATTTCTGGCTCAAGCTAGGGTTAGGGTTAGGGTCAGGGTTACGCCTATGCCTAAGCCTAGGTTTAGTGTTCAGAAAACCACAAAGCCAGGAGCTCCAGGGACACTGGCCATGCAAAAGGCATACAAAGTTGAGCACGGAAATGTCAAAAGCTTGCCGCCTCTTCTTTTTCCTGCTTGGAACTCACCACAGCCCAATGCCTGGTTTCTGGCTCAAGCTAGGGTTAGGGTTATGCCTAGGATTAGGGTTGAGAAAACCACAGAGCCAGCAGCTCCAGGGACACTGGACATGTGAGATGCATGCAAAGTTGAGCAGTGCGCAGCCAAAACTTGGCTCCCTCTTCTTCTTCCTGCTCGGAACTCACCACAGCCCACTTCCGGATTTCTGGCTCAAGCTAGGGTTAGGGTTAGGGTTAGGGTTACGCCTACGCCTAAGACTATGCCTAGGCCTAGGTTTAGGGTTCAGAAAACCACAAAGCCAGGAACTCCACGGACACTGACCATGCGAAAGGCATGCCAAGTTGAGCAGTGCGCAGCCAAAACTTTGCTCCCTCTTCTTCTTTCTGCTTGGAACTCACCACAGCCCACTTCCGGATTTCTGGCTCAAGCTAGGGTTAGGGTTAGGGTTAGGGTTACGCCTGCGCCTAAGCCTCCGCCTAGGCCTAGGTTTAGGGTTCAGAAAACCCCAAAGCCAGGAGCTCCAGGGACACTGGCCATGCGAAAGGCATGCCAAGTTGAGCAGGGCACAGCCAAAACCTTGCCCCCTCTTCTTCTTCCTGCTCGGAACTCACCACAGCCCAATGCCAGATTTCTGGCTCAAGCTAGGGTTAGGGTTAGGGTTAGCACTAGGATTATGCCAAGGATTAGGGCTGCGAAATCCACAAAGGCAGGAGCTCCAGGGACACTGGACATGTGAAAGGCATGCAAAGTTGAGCAGGGCACAGCCAAAACCTTGCCCCCTCTTCTTCTTCCTGCTCGGAACTCACCACAGCCCACTGCTGGATTTCTGGCTCAAGCTAGGGTTAGGGTTAGGGTCAGGGTCAGGGTTAGGGTAACGCCTAGGGTTAGGGTACAGAGAACCACCGAGCCCAGAGCTCCAGGGATACTCACTATGCAAAAGGCATGCCAAGGTGAGCGCAGCACAGCCCAAAACCTTGCGCCCTCTTCCTTCTTCCTGCTTGGAACTCACCACAGCCCAATGCTCGATTTCTGGCTCAAGCTAGGGTTAGGGTTACGCCTACGCCAAGACCTAGGTTTAGGGTTCAGAAAACCACAAAGCCAGAAGCCCACGGACACTGACCATGCGAAAGGCATGCCAAGTTGAGCACGGAAAAGCCAAAACTTTGCTCCCTCTTCTTCTTTCTGCTTGGAACTCACCACAGCCCACTTCCGGATTTCTGGCTCAAGCTAGGGTTAGGGTTAGGGTTAGGGTTAGGGTTACGCCTGCGCCTAAGCCTCCGCCTAGGCCTAGGTTTAGGGTTCAGAAAACCACAAAGCCAGGAGCTCCAGGGACACTGGCCATGCGAAAGGCATGCCAAGTTGAGCAGGGCACAGCCAAAACCTTGCCCCCTCTTCTTCTTTCTGCTTGGAACTCGCCACGGCTCACAACCCGATTTCTGGCTCAAGCTAGGGTTAGGGTTAGGGTTAGGGTTACGCCTACGCCTAAGCCTATGCCTAGGCCTAGGTTTAGGGTTCAGAAAACCACAAAGCCAGAAGCCCACGGACACTGACCATGCGAAAGGCATGCCAAGTTGAGCACGGAAAAGCCAAAACCTTGCTCCCTCTTCTTCTTTCTGCTTGGGACTCGCCAAGGCCCACAACCCAATTTCTGGCTCAAGCTAGGGTTAGGGTTAGGGTTAGCACTAGGATTATGCCAAGGATTAGGGCTGCGAAATCCACAAAGGCAGGAGCTCCAGGGACACTGGACATGTGAAAGGCATGCAAAGTTGAGCAGGGCACAGCCAAAACCTTGCCCCCTCTTCTTCTTCCTGCTCAGAACTCACCACAGCCCACTGCTGGATTTCTGGCTCAAGCTAGGGTTAGGGTTAGGGTCAGGGTCAGGGTCAGGGTTAGGGTAACGCCTAGGGTTAGGGTACAGAGAACCACCGAGCCCAGAGCTCCAGGGATACTCACTATGCAAAAGGCATGCCAAGGTGAGCGCAGCACAGCCCAAAACCTTGCTCCCTCTTCTTCTTCCTGCTTGGAACTCACCACAGCCCAATGCTCGATTTCTGGCTCAAGCTAGGGTTAGGGTTACGCCTACGCCAAGACCTAGGTTTAGTGTTCAGAAAACCACAAAGCCAGGAGCTCCACGGACACTGACCATGCGAAAGGCATGCCAAGTTGAGCACGGAAAAGCCAAAACCTTGCTCCCTCTTCTTCTTTCTGCTTGGAACTCACCACAGCCCACCGCCGGATTTCTGGCTCAAGCTAGGGTTAGGGTTAGGGTTAGGGTTACGCCTGCGCCTAAGCCTCCGCCTAGGCCTAGGTTTAGGGTTCAGAAAACCACAAAGCCAGGAGCTCCAGGGACACTGGCCATGCGAAAGGCATGCCAAGTTGAGCAGGGCACAGCCAAAACCTTGCCCCCTCTTCTTCTTCCTGCTCGGAACTCACCACAGCCCAATGCCAGATTTCTGGCTCAAGCTAGGGTTAGGGTTAGGGTTAGCACTAGGATTATGCCAAGGATTAGGGCTGCGAAATCCACAAAGGCAGGAGCTCCAGGGACACTGGACATGTGAAAGGCATGCAAAGTTGAGCAGGGCACAGCCAAAACCTTGCCCCCTCTTCTTCTTCCTGCTCAGAACTCACCACAGCCCACTGCTGGATTTCTGGCTCAAGCTAGGGTTAGGGTTAGGGTCAGGGTCAGGGTTAGGGTAACGCCTAGGGTTAGGGTACAGAGAACCACCGAGCCCAGAGCTCCAGGGATACTCACTATGCAAAAGGCATGCCAAGGTGAGCGCAGCACAGCCCAAAACCTTGCGCCCTCTTCCTTCTTCCTGCTTGGAACTCACCACAGCCCAATGCTCGATTTCTGGCTCAAGCTAGGGTTAGGGTTACGCCTACGCCAAGACCTAGGTTTAGGGTTCAGAAAACCACAAAGCCAGAAGCCCACGGACACTGACCATGCGAAAGGCATGCCAAGTTGAGCACGGAAAAGCCAAAACTTTGCTCCCTCTTCTTCTTTCTGCTTGGAACTCACCACAGCCCACTTCCGGATTTCTGGCTCAAGCTAGGGTTAGGGTTAGGGTTAGGGTTACGCCTGCGCCTAAGCCTCCGCCTAGGCCTAGGTTTAGGGTTCAGAAAACCACAAAGCCAGGAGCTCCAGGGACACTGGCCATGCGAAAGGCATGCCAAGTTGAGCAGGGCACAGCCAAAACCTTGCCCCCTCTTCTTCTTCCTGCTCGGAACTCACCACAGCCCACTGCTGGATTTCTGGCTCAAGCTAGGGTTAGGGTTAGGGTTAGCACTAGGATTATGCCAAGGATTAGGGCTGCGAAATCCACAAAGGCAGGAGCTCCAGGGACACTGGACATGTGAAAGGCATGCAAAGTTGAGCAGGGCACAGCCAAAACCTTGCCCCCTCTTCTTCTTCCTGCTCGGAACTCACCACAGCCCACTGCTGGATTTCTGGCTCAAGCTAGGGTTAGGGTTAGGGTTAGGGTTACGCCTGCGCCTAAGCCTCCGCCTAGGCCTAGGTTTAGGGTTCAGAAAACCACAAAGCCAGGAGCTCCAGGGACACTGGCCATGCGAAAGGCATGCCAAGTTGAGCAGGGCACAGCCAAAACCTTGCCCCCTCTTCTTCTTCCTGCTCGGAACTCACCACAGCCCAATGCCAGATTTCTGGCTCAAGCTAGGGTTAGGGTTAGGGTTAGCACTAGGATTATGCCAAGGATTAGGGCTGCGAAATCCACAAAGGCAGGAGCTCCAGGGACACTGGACATGTGAAAGGCATGCAAAGTTGAGCAGGGCACAGCCAAAACCTTGCCCCCTCTTCTTCTTCCTGCTCAGAACTCACCACAGCCCACTGCTGGATTTCTGGCTCAAGCTAGGGTTAGGGTTAGGGTCAGGGTCAGGGTCAGGGTTAGGGTAACGCCTAGGGTTAGGGTACAGAGAACCACCGAGCCCAGAGCTCCAGGGATACTCACTATGCAAAAGGCATGCCAAGGTGAGCGCAGCACAGCCCAAAACCTTGCTCCCTCTTCTTCTTCCTGCTTGGAACTCACCACAGCCCAATGCTCGATTTCTGGCTCAAGCTAGGGTTAGGGTTACGCCTACGCCAAGACCTAGGTTTAGTGTTCAGAAAACCACAAAGCCAGGAGCTCCACGGACACTGACCATGCGAAAGGCATGCCAAGTTGAGCACGGAAAAGCCAAAACCTTGCTCCCTCTTCTTCTTTCTGCTTGGAACTCACCACAGCCCACCGCCGGATTTCTGGCTCAAGCTAGGGTTAGGGTTAGGGTTAGGGTTACGCCTGCGCCTAAGCCTCCGCCTAGGCCTAGGTTTAGGGTTCAGAAAACCACAAAGCCAGGAGCTCCAGGGACACTGGCCATGCGAAAGGCATGCCAAGTTGAGCAGGGCACAGCCAAAACCTTGCCCCCTCTTCTTCTTCCTGCTCGGAACTCACCACAGCCCAATGCCAGATTTCTGGCTCAAGCTAGGGTTAGGGTTAGGGTTAGCACTAGGATTATGCCAAGGATTAGGGCTGCGAAATCCACAAAGGCAGGAGCTCCAGGGACACTGGACATGTGAAAGGCATGCAAAGTTGAGCAGGGCACAGCCAAAACCTTGCCCCCTCTTCTTCTTCCTGCTCAGAACTCACCACAGCCCACTGCTGGATTTCTGGCTCAAGCTAGGGTTAGGGTTAGGGTCAGGGTCAGGGTTAGGGTAACGCCTAGGGTTAGGGTACAGAGAACCACCGAGCCCAGAGCTCCAGGGATACTCACTATGCAAAAGGCATGCCAAGGTGAGCGCAGCACAGCCCAAAACCTTGCGCCCTCTTCCTTCTTCCTGCTTGGAACTCACCACAGCCCAATGCTCGATTTCTGGCTCAAGCTAGGGTTAGGGTTACGCCTACGCCAAGACCTAGGTTTAGGGTTCAGAAAACCACAAAGCCAGAAGCCCACGGACACTGACCATGCGAAAGGCATGCCAAGTTGAGCACGGAAAAGCCAAAACTTTGCTCCCTCTTCTTCTTTCTGCTTGGAACTCACCACAGCCCACTTCCGGATTTCTGGCTCAAGCTAGGGTTAGGGTTAGGGTTAGGGTTACGCCTGCGCCTAAGCCTCCGCCTAGGCCTAGGTTTAGGGTTCAGAAAACCACAAAGCCAGGAGCTCCAGGGACACTGGCCATGCGAAAGGCATGCCAAGTTGAGCAGGGCACAGCCAAAACCTTGCCCCCTCTTCTTCTTCCTGCTCGGAACTCACCACAGCCCACTGCTGGATTTCTGGCTCAAGCTAGGGTTAGGGTTAGGGTTAGCACTAGGATTATGCCAAGGATTAGGGCTGCGAAATCCACAAAGGCAGGAGCTCCAGGGACACTGGACATGTGAAAGGCATGCAAAGTTGAGCAGGGCACAGCCAAAACCTTGCCCCCTCTTCTTCTTCCTGCTCGGAACTCACCACAGCCCACTGCTGGATTTCTGGCTCAAGCTAGGGTTAGGGTTAGGGTTAGGGTTACGCCTGCGCCTAAGCCTCCGCCTAGGCCTAGGTTTAGGGTTCAGAAAACCACAAAGCCAGGAGCTCCAGGGACACTGGCCATGCGAAAGGCATGCCAAGTTGAGCAGGGCACAGCCAAAACCTTGCCCCCTCTTCTTCTTCCTGCTCGGAACTCACCACAGCCCAATGCCAGATTTCTGGCTCAAGCTAGGGTTAGGGTTAGGGTTAGCACTAGGATTATGCCAAGGATTAGGGCTGCGAAATCCACAAAGGCAGGAGCTCCAGGGACACTGGACATGTGAAAGGCATGCAAAGTTGAGCAGGGCACAGCCAAAACCTTGCCCCCTCTTCTTCTTCCTGCTCAGAACTCACCACAGCCCACTGCTGGATTTCTGGCTCAAGCTAGGGTTAGGGTTAGGGTCAGGGTTACGCCTATGCCTAAGCCTAGGTTTAGTGTTCAGAAAACCACAAAGCCAGGAGCTCCAGAGACACTGGCCATGCGAAAGGCATACAAAGTTGAGCACGGAAATGTCAAAAGCTTGCCGCCTCTTCTTTTTCCTGCTTGGAACTCACCACAGCCCAATGCCTGGTTTCTGGCTCAAGCTAGGGTTAGGGTTATGCCTAGGATTAGGGTTGAGAAAACCACAGAGCCAGCAGCTCCAGGGACACTGGACATGTGAGATGCATGCAAAGTTGAGCAGTGCGCAGCCAAAACTTGGCTCCCTCTTCTTCTTCCTGCTCGGAACTCACCACAGCCCACTTCCGGATTTCTGGCTCAAGCTAGGGTTAGGGTTAGGGTTAGGGTTACGCCTACGCCTAAGCCTATGCCTAGGCCTAGGTTTAGGGTTCAGAAAACCACAAAGCCAGGAACTCCACGGACACTGGCCATGCGAAAGGCATGCCAAGTTGAGCAGGGCACAGCCAAAACCTTGCCCCCTCTTCTTCTTTCTGCTTGGAACTCGCCACGGCTCACAACCCGATTTCTGGCTCAAGCTAGGGTTAGGGTTAGGGTTAGGGTTACGCCTATGCCTAAGCCTAGGTTTAGGGTTCAGAAAACCACAAAGGCAGGAGCTCCAGGGACACTGGCCATGCGAAAGTCATACAAAGTTGAGCACGGAAAAGCCAAAACCTTGCCCCCTCTTCTTTTTCCTGCTTGGAACTCACCACAGCCCAATGCCTGGTTTCTGGCTCAAGCTAGGGTTAGGGTTATGCCTAGGATTAGGGTTGAGAAAACCACAGAGCCAGCAGCTCCAGGGACACTGGACATGTGAGATGCATGCAAAGTTGAGCAGTGCGCAGCCAAAACTTGGCTCCCTCTTCTTCTTCCTGCTCGGAACTCACCACAGCCCACCGCCGGATTTCTGGCTCAAGCTAGGGTTAGGGTTAGGGTTACGCCTGCACCTAAGCCTATGCCTAGGCCTAGGTTTAGGGTTCAGAAAACCACAAAGGCAGGAGCTCCAGGGACACTGGCCATGCGAAAGGCATGCCAAGTTGAGCAGGGCACAGCCAAAACCTTGCCCCCTCTTCTTCTTTCTGCTTGGAACTCACCACAGCCCACTTCCGGATTTCTGGCTCAAGCTAGGGTTAGGGTTAGGGTTAGGGTTACGCCTGCGCCTAAGCCTCCGCCTAGGCCTAGGTTTAGGGTTCAGAAAACCACAAAGGCAGGAGCTCCAGGGACACTGGCCATGCGAAAGGCATGCCAAGTTGAGCAGGGCACAGCCAAAACCTTGCCCCCTCTTCTTCTTTCTGCTTGGAACTCGCCACGGCTCACAACCCGATTTCTGGCTCAAGCTAGGGTTAGGGTTAGGGTTAGGGTTACGCCTACGCCTAAGCCTATGCCTAGGCCTAGGTTTAGGGTTCAGAAAACCACAAAGCCAGAAGCCCACGGACACTGACCATGCGAAAGGCATGCCAAGTTGAGCACGGAAAAGCCAAAACCTTGCTCCCTCTTCTTCTTTCTGCTTGGGACTTGCCAAGGCCCACAACCCAATTTCTGGCTCAAGCTAGGGTTAGGGTTAGGGTTAGCACTAGGATTATGCCAAGGATTAGGGCTGCGAAATCCACAAAGGCAGGAGCTCCAGGGACACTGGACATGTGAAAGGCATGCAAAGTTGAGCAGGGCACAGCCAAAACCTTGCCCCCTCTTCTTCTTCCTGCTCAGAACTCACCACAGCCCACTGCTGGATTTCTGGCTCAAGCTAGGGTTAGGGTTAGGGTTAGGGTCAGGGTCAGGGTTAGGGTAACGCCTAGGGTTAGGGTACAGAGAACCACCGAGCCCAGAGCTCCAGGGATACTCACTATGCAAAAGGCATGCCAAGGTGAGCGCAGCACAGCCCAAAACCTTGCTCCCTCTTCTTCTTCCTGCTTGGAACTCACCACAGCCCAATGCTCGATTTCTGGCTCAAGCTAGGGTTAGGGTTACGCCTACGCCAAGACCTAGGTTTAGTGTTCAGAAAACCACAAAGCCAGGAGCTCCACGGACACTGACCATGCGAAAGGCATGCCAAGTTGAGCACGGAAAAGCCAAAAGCTTGCTCCCTCTTCTTCTTTCTGCTTGGAACTCACCACAGCCCACCGCCGGATTTCTGGCTCAAGCTAGGGTTAGGGTTAGGGTTAGGGTTACGCCTGCGCCTAAGCCTCCGCCTAGGCCTAGGTTTAGGGTTCAGAAAACCACAAAGCCAGGAGCTCCAGGGACACTGGCCATGCGAAAGGCATGCCAAGTTGAGCAGGGCACAGCCAAAACCTTGCCCCCTCTTCTTCTTCCTGCTCGGAACTCACCACAGCCCAATGCCAGATTTCTGGCTCAAGCTAGGGTTAGGGTTAGGGTTAGCACTAGGATTATGCCAAGGATTAGGGCTGCGAAACCCACAAAGGCAGGAGCTCCAGGGACACTGGACATGTGAAAGGCATGCAAAGTTGAGCAGGGCACAGCCAAAACCTTGCCCCCTCTTCTTCTTCCTGCTCGGAACTCACCACAGCCCGATGCCAGATTTCTGGCTCAAGCTAGGGTTAGGGTTAGGGTCAGGGTTACGCCTATGCCTAAGCCTAGGTTTAGTGTTCAGAAAACCACAAAGCCAGGAGCTCCAGGGACACTGGCCATGCAAAAGGCATACAAAGTTGAGCACGGAAATGTCAAAAGCTTGCCGCCTCTTCTTTTTCCTGCTTGGAACTCACCACAGCCCAATGCCTGGTTTCTGGCTCAAGCTAGGGTTAGGGTTATGCCTAGGATTAGGGTTGAGAAAACCACAGAGCCAGCAGCTCCAGGGACACTGGACATGTGAGATGCATGCAAAGTTGAGCAGTGCGCAGCCAAAACTTGGCTCCCTCTTCTTCTTCCTGCTCGGAACTCACCACAGCCCACTTCCGGATTTCTGGCTCAAGCTAGGGTTAGGGTTAGGGTTAGGGTTACGCCTACGCCTAAGACTATGCCTAGGCCTAGGTTTAGGGTTCAGAAAACCACAAAGCCAGGAACTCCACGGACACTGACCATGCGAAAGGCATGCCAAGTTGAGCAGTGCGCAGCCAAAACTTTGCTCCCTCTTCTTCTTTCTGCTTGGAACTCACCACAGCCCACTTCCGGATTTCTGGCTCAAGCTAGGGTTAGGGTTAGGGTTAGGGTTACGCCTGCGCCTAAGCCTCCGCCTAGGCCTAGGTTTAGGGTTCAGAAAACCCCAAAGCCAGGAGCTCCAGGGACACTGGCCATGCGAAAGGCATGCCAAGTTGAGCAGGGCACAGCCAAAACCTTGCCCCCTCTTCTTCTTCCTGCTCGGAACTCACCACAGCCCAATGCCAGATTTCTGGCTCAAGCTAGGGTTAGGGTTAGGGTTAGCACTAGGATTATGCCAAGGATTAGGGCTGCGAAATCCACAAAGGCAGGAGCTCCAGGGACACTGGACATGTGAAAGGCATGCAAAGTTGAGCAGGGCACAGCCAAAACCTTGCCCCCTCTTCTTCTTCCTGCTCGGAACTCACCACAGCCCACTGCTGGATTTCTGGCTCAAGCTAGGGTTAGGGTTAGGGTCAGGGTCAGGGTTAGGGTAACGCCTAGGGTTAGGGTACAGAGAACCACCGAGCCCAGAGCTCCAGGGATACTCACTATGCAAAAGGCATGCCAAGGTGAGCGCAGCACAGCCCAAAACCTTGCGCCCTCTTCCTTCTTCCTGCTTGGAACTCACCACAGCCCAATGCTCGATTTCTGGCTCAAGCTAGGGTTAGGGTTACGCCTACGCCAAGACCTAGGTTTAGGGTTCAGAAAACCACAAAGCCAGAAGCCCACGGACACTGACCATGCGAAAGGCATGCCAAGTTGAGCACGGAAAAGCCAAAACTTTGCTCCCTCTTCTTCTTTCTGCTTGGAACTCACCACAGCCCACTTCCGGATTTCTGGCTCAAGCTAGGGTTAGGGTTAGGGTTAGGGTTACGCCTGCGCCTAAGCCTCCGCCTAGGCCTAGGTTTAGGGTTCAGAAAACCACAAAGGCAGGAGCTCCAGGGACACTGGCCATGCGAAAGGCATGCCAAGTTGAGCAGGGCACAGCCAAAACCTTGCCCCCTCTTCTTCTTTCTGCTTGGAACTCGCCACGGCTCACAACCCGATTTCTGGCTCAAGCTAGGGTTAGGGTTAGGGTCAGGGTTACGCCTATGCCTAAGCCTAGGTTTAGTGTTCAGAAACCCACAAAGGCAGGAGCTCCAGGGACACTGGCCATGCAAAAGGCATACAAAGTTGAGCACGGAAATGTCAAAAGCTTGCCGCCTCTTCTTTTTCCTGCTTGGAACTCACCACAGCCCAATGCCTGGTTTCTGGCTCAAGCTAGGGTTAGGGTTATGCCTAGGATTAGGGTTGAGAAAACCACAGAGCCAGCAGCTCCAGGGACACTGGACATGTGAGATGCATGCAAAGTTGAGCAGTGCGCAGCCAAAACTTGGCTCCCTCTTCTTCTTCCTGCTCGGAACTCACCACAGCCCACTTCCGGATTTCTGGCTCAAGCTAGGGTTAGGGTTAGGGTTAGGGTTACGCCTACGCCTAAGACTATGCCTAGGCCTAGGTTTAGGGTTCAGAAAACCACAAAGCCAGGAACTCCACGGACACTGACCATGCGAAAGGCATGCCAAGTTGAGCAGTGCGCAGCCAAAACTTTGCTCCCTCTTCTTCTTTCTGCTTGGAACTCACCACAGCCCACTTCCGGATTTCTGGCTCAAGCTAGGGTTAGGGTTAGGGTTAGGGTTACGCCTGCGCCTAAGCCTCCGCCTAGGCCTAGGTTTAGGGTTCAGAAAACCACAAAGCCAGGAGCTCCAGGGACACTGGCCATGCGAAAGGCATGCCAAGTTGAGCAGGGCACAGCCAAAACCTTGCCCCCTCTTCTTCTTCCTGCTCAGAACTCACCACAGCCCACTGCTGGAATGCTGGCTCAAGCTAGGGTTAGGGTTAGGGTCAGGGTCAGGGTCAGGGTTAGGGTAACGCCTAGGGTTAGGGTACAGAGAACCACCGAGCCCAGAGCTCCAGGGATACTCACTATGCAAAAGGCATGCCAAGGTGAGCGCAGCACAGCCCAAAACCTTGCTCCCTCTTCTTCTTCCTGCTTGGAACTCACCACAGCCCAATGCTCGATTTCTGGCTCAAGCTAGGGTTAGGGTTACGCCTACGCCAAGACCTAGGTTTAGTGTTCAGAAAACCACAAAGCCAGGAGCTCCACGGACACTGACCATGCGAAAGGCATGCCAAGTTGAGCACGGAAAAGCCAAAAGCTTGCTCCCTCTTCTTCTTTCTGCTTGGAACTCACCACAGCCCACCGCCGGATTTCTGGCTCAAGCTAGGGTTAGGGTTAGGGTTAGGGTTACGCCTGCACCTAAGCCTCCGCCTAGGCCTAGGTTTAGGGTTCAGAAAACCACAAAGCCAGGAGCTCCAGGGACACTGGCCATGCGAAAGGCATGCCAAGTTGAGCAGGGCACAGCCAAAACCTTGCCCCCTCTTCTTCTTCCTGCTCGGAACTCACCACAGCCCAATGCCAGATTTCTGGCTCAAGCTAGGGTTAGGGTTAGGGTTAGCACTAGGATTATGCCAAGGATTAGGGCTGCGAAACCCACAAAGGCAGGAGCTCCAGGGACACTGGACATGTGAAAGGCATGCAAAGTTGAGCAGGGCACAGCCAAAACCTTGCCCCCTCTTCTTCTTCCTGCTCGGAACTCACCACAGCCCAATGCCAGATTTCTGGCTCAAGCTAGGGTTAGGGTTAGGGTCAGGGTTACGCCTATGCCTAAGCCTAGGTTTAGTGTTCAGAAAACCACAAAGCCAGGAGCTCCAGGGACACTGGCCATGCAAAAGGCATACAAAGTTGAGCACGGAAATGTCAAAAGCTTGCCGCCTCTTCTTTTTCCTGCTTGGAACTCACCACAGCCCAATGCCTGGTTTCTGGCTCAAGCTAGGGTTAGGGTTATGCCTAGGATTAGGGTTGAGAAAACCACAGAGCCAGCAGCTCCAGGGACACTGGACATGTGAGATGCATGCAAAGTTGAGCAGTGCGCAGCCAAAACTTGGCTCCCTCTTCTTCTTCCTGCTCGGAACTCACCACAGCCCACTTCCGGATTTCTGGCTCAAGCTAGGGTTAGGGTTAGGGTTAGGGTTACGCCTACGCCTAAGCCTATGCCTAGGCCTAGGTTTAGGGTTCAGAAAACCACAAAGCCAGGAACTCCACGGACACTGACCATGCGAAAGGCATGCCAAGTTGAGCAGTGCGCAGCCAAAACTTTGCTCCCTCTTCTTCTTTCTGCTTGGAACTCACCACAGCCCACTTCCGGATTTCTGGCTCAAGCTAGGGTTAGGGTTAGGGTTAGGGTTACGCCTGCGCCTAAGCCTCCGCCTAGGCCTAGGTTTAGGGTTCAGAAAACCACAAAGCCAGGAGCTCCAGGGACACTGGCCATGCGAAAGGCATGCCAAGTTGAGCAGGGCACAGCCAAAACCTTGCCCCCTCTTCTTCTTCCTGCTCGGAACTCACCACAGCCCACTGCTGGATTTCTGGCTCAAGCTAGGGTTAGGGTTAGGGTTAGCACTAGGATTATGCCAAGGATTAGGGCTGCGAAATCCACAAAGGCAGGAGCTCCAGGGACACTGGACATGTGAAAGGCATGCAAAGTTGAGCAGGGCACAGCCAAAACCTTGCCCCCTCTTCTTCTTCCTGCTCGGAACTCACCACAGCCCACTGCTGGATTTCTGGCTCAAGCTAGGGTTAGGGTTAGGGTCAGGGTCAGGGTTAGGGTAACGCCTAGGGTTAGGGTACAGAGAACCACCGAGCCCAGAGCTCCAGGGATACTCACTATGCAAAAGGCATGCCAAGGTGAGCGCAGCACAGCCCAAAACCTTGCGCCCTCTTCCTTCTTCCTGCTTGGAACTCACCACAGCCCAATGCTCGATTTCTGGCTCAAGCTAGGGTTAGGGTTACGCCTACGCCAAGACCTAGGTTTAGGGTTCAGAAAACCACAAAGCCAGAAGCCCACGGACACTGACCATGCGAAAGGCATGCCAAGTTGAGCAGTGCGCAGCCAAAACTTTGCTCCCTCTTCTTCTTTCTGCTTGGAACTCACCACAGCCCACTTCCGGATTTCTGGCTCAAGCTAGGGTTAGGGTTAGGGTTAGGGTTACGCCTGCGCCTAAGCCTCCGCCTAGGCCTAGGTTTAGGGTTCAGAAAACCACAAAGCCAGGAGCTCCAGGGACACTGGCCATGCGAAAGGCATGCCAAGTTGAGCAGGGCACAGCCAAAACCTTGCCCCCTCTTCTTCTTCCTGCTCGGAACTCACCACAGCCCACTGCTGGATTTCTGGCTCAAGCTAGGGTTAGGGTTAGGGTTAGCACTAGGATTATGCCAAGGATTAGGGCTGCGAAATCCACAAAGGCAGGAGCTCCAGGGACACTGGACATGTGAAAGGCATGCAAAGTTGAGCAGGGCACAGCCAAAACCTTGCCCCCTCTTCTTCTTCCTGCTCGGAACTCACCACAGCCCACTGCTGGATTTCTGGCTCAGGCTAGGGTTAGGGTTAGGGTCAGGGTCAGGGTTAGGGTAACGCCTAGGGTTAGGGTACAGAGAACCACCGAGCCCAGAGCTCCAGGGATACTCACTATGCAAAAGGCATGCCAAGGTGAGCGCAGCACAGCCCAAAACCTTGCGCCCTCTTCCTTCTTCCTGCTTGGAACTCACCACAGCCCAATGCTCGATTTCTGGCTCAAGCTAGGGTTAGGGTTAGGGTTAGGGTTACGCCTGCGCCTAAGCCTCCGCCTAGGCCTAGGTTTAGGGTTCAGAAAACCACAAAGCCAGGAGCTCCAGGGACACTGGCCATGCGAAAGGCATGCCAAGTTGAGCAGGGCACAGCCAAAACCTTGCCCCCTCTTCTTCTTTCTGCTTGGAACTCGCCACGGCTCACAACCCGATTTCTGGCTCAAGCTAGGGTTAGGGTTAGGGTTAGGGTTACGCCTACGCCTAAGCCTATGCCTAGGCCTAGGTTTAGGGTTCAGAAAACCACAAAGCCAGAAGCCCACGGACACTGACCATGCGAAAGGCATGCCAAGTTGAGCACGGAAAAGCCAAAACCTTGCTCCCTCTTCTTCTTTCTGCTTGGGACTCGCCAAGGCCCACAACCCAATTTCTGGCTCAAGCTAGGGTTAGGGTTAGGGTTAGCACTAGGATTATGCCAAGGATTAGGGCTGCGAAATCCACAAAGGCAGGAGCTCCAGGGACACTGGACATGTGAAAGGCATGCAAAGTTGAGCAGGGCACAGCCAAAACCTTGCCCCCTCTTCTTCTTCCTGCTCAGAACTCACCACAGCCCACTGCTGGATTTCTGGCTCAAGCTAGGGTTAGGGTTAGGGTTAGGGTCAGGGTCAGGGTTAGGGTAACGCCTAGGGTTAGGGTACAGAGAACCACCGAGCCCAGAGCTCCAGGGATACTCACTATGCAAAAGGCATGCCAAGGTGAGCGCAGCACAGCCCAAAACCTTGCTCCCTCTTCTTCTTCCTGCTTGGAACTCACCACAGCCCAATGCTCGATTTCTGGCTCAAGCTAGGGTTAGGGTTACGCCTACGCCAAGACCTAGGTTTAGTGTTCAGAAAACCACAAAGCCAGGAGCTCCACGGACACTGACCATGCGAAAGGCATGCCAAGTTGAGCACGGAAAAGCCAAAAGCTTGCTCCCTCTTCTTCTTTCTGCTTGGAACTCACCACAGCCCACCGCCGGATTTCTGGCTCAAGCTAGGGTTAGGGTTAGGGTTAGGGTTACGCCTGCGCCTAAGCCTCCGCCTAGGCCTAGGTTTAGGGTTCAGAAAACCACAAAGCCAGGAGCTCCAGGGACACTGGCCATGCGAAAGGCATGCCAAGTTGAGCAGGGCACAGCCAAAACCTTGCCCCCTCTTCTTCTTCCTGCTCGGAACTCACCACAGCCCAATGCCAGATTTCTGGCTCAAGCTAGGGTTAGGGTTAGGGTTAGCACTAGGATTATGCCAAGGATTAGGGCTGCGAAACCCACAAAGGCAGGAGCTCCAGGGACACTGGACATGTGAAAGGCATGCAAAGTTGAGCAGGGCACAGCCAAAACCTTGCCCCCTCTTCTTCTTCCTGCTCGGAACTCACCACAGCCCAATGCCAGATTTCTGGCTCAAGCTAGGGTTAGGGTTAGGGTCAGGGTTACGCCTATGCCTAAGCCTAGGTTTAGTGTTCAGAAAACCACAAAGCCAGGAGCTCCAGGGACACTGGCCATGCAAAAGGCATACAAAGTTGAGCACGGAAATGTCAAAAGCTTGCCGCCTCTTCTTTTTCCTGCTTGGAACTCACCACAGCCCAATGCCTGGTTTCTGGCTCAAGCTAGGGTTAGGGTTATGCCTAGGATTAGGGTTGAGAAAACCACAGAGCCAGCAGCTCCAGGGACACTGGACATGTGAGATGCATGCAAAGTTGAGCAGTGCGCAGCCAAAACTTGGCTCCCTCTTCTTCTTCCTGCTCGGAACTCACCACAGCCCACTTCCGGATTTCTGGCTCAAGCTAGGGTTAGGGTTAGGGTTAGGGTTACGCCTACGCCTAAGACTATGCCTAGGCCTAGGTTTAGGGTTCAGAAAACCACAAAGCCAGGAACTCCACGGACACTGACCATGCGAAAGGCATGCCAAGTTGAGCAGTGCGCAGCCAAAACTTTGCTCCCTCTTCTTCTTTCTGCTTGGAACTCACCACAGCCCACTTCCGGATTTCTGGCTCAAGCTAGGGTTAGGGTTAGGGTTAGGGTTACGCCTGCGCCTAAGCCTCCGCCTAGGCCTAGGTTTAGGGTTCAGAAAACCACAAAGCCAGGAGCTCCAGGGACACTGGCCATGCGAAAGGCATGCCAAGTTGAGCAGGGCACAGCCAAAACCTTGCCCCCTCTTCTTCTTCCTGCTCAGAACTCACCACAGCCCACTGCTGGAATGCTGGCTCAAGCTAGGGTTAGGGTTAGGGTCAGGGTCAGGGTCAGGGTTAGGGTAACGCCTAGGGTTAGGGTACAGAGAACCACCGAGCCCAGAGCTCCAGGGATACTCACTATGCAAAAGGCATGCCAAGGTGAGCGCAGCACAGCCCAAAACCTTGCTCCCTCTTCTTCTTCCTGCTTGGAACTCACCACAGCCCAATGCTCGATTTCTGGCTCAAGCTAGGGTTAGGGTTACGCCTACGCCAAGACCTAGGTTTAGTGTTCAGAAAACCACAAAGCCAGGAGCTCCACGGACACTGACCATGCGAAAGGCATGCCAAGTTGAGCACGGAAAAGCCAAAAGCTTGCTCCCTCTTCTTCTTTCTGCTTGGAACTCACCACAGCCCACCGCCGGATTTCTGGCTCAAGCTAGGGTTAGGGTTAGGGTTAGGGTTACGCCTGCACCTAAGCCTCCGCCTAGGCCTAGGTTTAGGGTTCAGAAAACCACAAAGCCAGGAGCTCCAGGGACACTGGCCATGCGAAAGGCATGCCAAGTTGAGCAGGGCACAGCCAAAACCTTGCCCCCTCTTCTTCTTCCTGCTCGGAACTCACCACAGCCCAATGCCAGATTTCTGGCTCAAGCTAGGGTTAGGGTTAGGGTTAGCACTAGGATTATGCCAAGGATTAGGGCTGCGAAACCCACAAAGGCAGGAGCTCCAGGGACACTGGACATGTGAAAGGCATGCAAAGTTGAGCAGGGCACAGCCAAAACCTTGCCCCCTCTTCTTCTTCCTGCTCGGAACTCACCACAGCCCAATGCCAGATTTCTGGCTCAAGCTAGGGTTAGGGTTAGGGTCAGGGTTACGCCTATGCCTAAGCCTAGGTTTAGGGTTCAGAAAACCACAAAGCCAGGAGCTCCAGAGACACTGGCCATGCGAAAGGCATACAAAGTTGAGCACGGAAATGTCAAAAGCTTGCCGCCTCTTCTTTTTCCTGCTTGGAACTCACCACAGCCCAATGCCTGGTTTCTGGCTCAAGCTAGGGTTAGGGTTATGCCTAGGATTAGGGTTGAGAAAACCACAGAGCCAGCAGCTCCAGGGACACTGGACATGTGAGATGCATGCAAAGTTGAGCAGTGCGCAGCCAAAACTTGGCTCCCTCTTCTTCTTCCTGCTCGGAACTCACCACAGCCCACTTCCGGATTTCTGGCTCAAGCTAGGGTTAGGGTTAGGGTTAGGGTTACGCCTACGCCTAAGACTATGCCTAGGCCTAGGTTTAGGGTTCAGAAAACCACAAAGCCAGGAACTCCACGGACACTGACCATGCGAAAGGCATGCCAAGTTGAGCAGTGCGCAGCCAAAACTTTGCTCCCTCTTCTTCTTTCTGCTTGGAACTCACCACAGCCCACTTCCGGATTTCTGGCTCAAGCTAGGGTTAGGGTTAGGGTTAGGGTTACGCCTGCGCCTAAGCCTCCGCCTAGGCCTAGGTTTAGGGTTCAGAAAACCACAAAGCCAGGAGCTCCAGGGACACTGGCCATGCGAAAGGCATGCCAAGTTGAGCAGGGCACAGCCAAAACCTTGCCCCCTCTTCTTCTTCCTGCTCAGAACTCACCACAGCCCACTGCTGGAATGCTGGCTCAAGCTAGGGTTAGGGTTAGGGTCAGGGTCAGGGTCAGGGTTAGGGTAACGCCTAGGGTTAGGGTACAGAGAACCACCGAGCCCAGAGCTCCAGGGATACTCACTATGCAAAAGGCATGCCAAGGTGAGCGCAGCACAGCCCAAAACCTTGCTCCCTCTTCTTCTTCCTGCTTGGAACTCACCACAGCCCAATGCTCGATTTCTGGCTCAAGCTAGGGTTAGGGTTACGCCTACGCCAAGACCTAGGTTTAGTGTTCAGAAAACCACAAAGCCAGGAGCTCCACGGACACTGACCATGCGAAAGGCATGCCAAGTTGAGCACGGAAAAGCCAAAAGCTTGCTCCCTCTTCTTCTTTCTGCTTGGAACTCACCACAGCCCACCGCCGGATTTCTGGCTCAAGCTAGGGTTAGGGTTAGGGTTAGGGTTACGCCTGCGCCTAAGCCTCCGCCTAGGCCTAGGTTTAGGGTTCAGAAAACCACAAAGCCAGGAGCTCCAGGGACACTGGCCATGCGAAAGGCATGCCAAGTTGAGCAGGGCACAGCCAAAACCTTGCCCCCTCTTCTTCTTCCTGCTCGGAACTCACCACAGCCCAATGCCAGATTTCTGGCTCAAGCTAGGGTTAGGGTTAGGGTTAGCACTAGGATTATGCCAAGGATTAGGGCTGCGAAACCCACAAAGGCAGGAGCTCCAGGGACACTGGACATGTGAAAGGCATGCAAAGTTGAGCAGGGCACAGCCAAAACCTTGCCCCCTCTTCTTCTTCCTGCTCGGAACTCACCACAGCCCAATGCCAGATTTCTGGCTCAAGCTAGGGTTAGGGTTAGGGTCAGGGTTACGCCTATGCCTAAGCCTAGGTTTAGTGTTCAGAAAACCACAAAGCCAGGAGCTCCAGGGACACTGGCCATGCAAAAGGCATACAAAGTTGAGCACGGAAATGTCAAAAGCTTGCCGCCTCTTCTTTTTCCTGCTTGGAACTCACCACAGCCCAATGCCTGGTTTCTGGCTCAAGCTAGGGTTAGGGTTATGCCTAGGATTAGGGTTGAGAAAACCACAGAGCCAGCAGCTCCAGGGACACTGGACATGTGAGATGCATGCAAAGTTGAGCAGTGCGCAGCCAAAACTTGGCTCCCTCTTCTTCTTCCTGCTCGGAACTCACCACAGCCCACTTCCGGATTTCTGGCTCAAGCTAGGGTTAGGGTTAGGGTTAGGGTTACGCCTACGCCTAAGCCTATGCCTAGGCCTAGGTTTAGGGTTCAGAAAACCACAAAGCCAGGAACTCCACGGACACTGACCATGCGAAAGGCATGCCAAGTTGAGCAGTGCGCAGCCAAAACTTTGCTCCCTCTTCTTCTTTCTGCTTGGAACTCACCACAGCCCACTTCCGGATTTCTGGCTCAAGCTAGGGTTAGGGTTAGGGTTAGGGTTACGCCTGCGCCTAAGCCTCCGCCTAGGCCTAGGTTTAGGGTTCAGAAAACCACAAAGCCAGGAGCTCCAGGGACACTGGCCATGCGAAAGGCATGCCAAGTTGAGCAGGGCACAGCCAAAACCTTGCCCCCTCTTCTTCTTCCTGCTCGGAACTCACCACAGCCCACTGCTGGATTTCTGGCTCAAGCTAGGGTTAGGGTTAGGGTTAGCACTAGGATTATGCCAAGGATTAGGGCTGCGAAATCCACAAAGGCAGGAGCTCCAGGGACACTGGACATGTGAAAGGCATGCAAAGTTGAGCAGGGCACAGCCAAAACCTTGCCCCCTCTTCTTCTTCCTGCTCGGAACTCACCACAGCCCACTGCTGGATTTCTGGCTCAAGCTAGGGTTAGGGTTAGGGTCAGGGTCAGGGTTAGGGTAACGCCTAGGGTTAGGGTACAGAGAACCACCGAGCCCAGAGCTCCAGGGATACTCACTATGCAAAAGGCATGCCAAGGTGAGCGCAGCACAGCCCAAAACCTTGCGCCCTCTTCCTTCTTCCTGCTTGGAACTCACCACAGCCCAATGCTCGATTTCTGGCTCAAGCTAGGGTTAGGGTTACGCCTACGCCAAGACCTAGGTTTAGGGTCCAGAAAACCACAAAGCCAGAAGCCCACGGACACTGACCATGCGAAAGGCATGCCAAGTTGAGCACGGAAAAGCCAAAACTTTGCTCCCTCTTCTTCTTTCTGCTTGGAACTCACCACAGCCCACCGCCGGATTTCTGGCTCAAGCTAGGGTTAGGGTTAGGGTTAGGGTTACGCCTGCGCCTAAGCCTCCGCCTAGGCCTAGGTTTAGGGTTCAGAAAACCACAAAGCCAGGAGCTCCAGGGACACTGGCCATGCGAAAGGCATGCCAAGTTGAGCAGGGCACAGCCAAAACCTTGCCCCCTCTTCTTCTTTCTGCTTGGAACTCGCCACGGCTCACAACCCGATTTCTGGCTCAAGCTAGGGTTAGGGTTAGGGTTAGGGTTACGCCTACGCCTAAGCCTATGCCTAGGCCTAGGTTTAGGGTTCAGAAAACCACAAAGCCAGAAGCCCACGGACACTGACCATGCGAAAGGCATGCCAAGTTGAGCACGGAAAAGCCAAAACCTTGCTCCCTCTTCTTCTTTCTGCTTGGGACTCGCCAAGGCCCACAACCCAATTTCTGGCTCAAGCTAGGGTTAGGGTTAGGGTTAGCACTAGGATTATGCCAAGGATTAGGGCTGCGAAATCCACAAAGGCAGGAGCTCCAGGGACACTGGACATGTGAAAGGCATGCAAAGTTGAGCAGGGCACAGCCAAAACCTTGCCCCCTCTTCTTCTTCCTGCTCAGAACTCACCACAGCCCACTGCTGGATTTCTGGCTCAAGCTAGGGTTAGGGTTAGGGTTAGGGTCAGGGTCAGGGTTAGGGTAATGCCTAGGGTTAGGGTACAGAGAACCACCGAGCCCAGAGCTCCAGGGATACTCACTATGCAAAAGGCATGCCAAGGTGAGCGCAGCACAGCCCAAAACCTTGCGCCCTCTTCTTCTTCCTGCTTGGAACTCACCACAGCCCAATGCTCGATTTCTGGCTCAAGCTAGGGTTAGGGTTACGCCTACGCCAAGACCTAGGTTTAGTGTTCAGAAAACCACAAAGCCAGGAGCTCCACGGACACTGACCATGCGAAAGGCATGCCAAGTTGAGCACGGAAAAGCCAAAACCTTGCTCCCTCTTCTTCTTTCTGCTTGGAACTCACCACAGCCCACCGCCGGATTTCTGGCTCAAGCTAGGGTTAGGGTTAGGGTTAGGGTTACGCCTGCGCCTAAGCCTCCGCCTAGGCCTAGGTTTAGGGTTCAGAAAACCACAAAGCCAGGAGCTCCAGGGACACTGGCCATGCGAAAGGCATGCCAAGTTGAGCAGGGCACAGCCAAAACCTTGCCCCCTCTTCTTCTTCCTGCTCGGAACTCACCACAGCCCAATGCCAGATTTCTGGCTCAAGCTAGGGTTAGGGTTAGGGTCAGGGTTACGCCTATGCCTAAGCCTAGGTTTAGGGTTCAGAAAACCACAAAGCCAGGAGCTCCAGAGACACTGGCCATGCGAAAGGCATACAAAGTTGAGCACGGAAATGTCAAAAGCTTGCCGCCTCTTCTTTTTCCTGCTTGGAACTCACCACAGCCCAATGCCTGGTTTCTGGCTCAAGCTAGGGTTAGGGTTATGCCTAGGATTAGGGTTGAGAAAACCACAGAGCCAGCAGCTCCAGGGACACTGGACATGTGAGATGCATGCAAAGTTGAGCAGTGCGCAGCCAAAACTTGGCTCCCTCTTCTTCTTCCTGCTCGGAACTCACCACAGCCCACTTCCGGATTTCTGGCTCAAGCTAGGGTTAGGGTTAGGGTTAGGGTTACGCCTACGCCTAAGACTATGCCTAGGCCTAGGTTTAGGGTTCAGAAAACCACAAAGCCAGGAACTCCACGGACACTGACCATGCGAAAGGCATGCCAAGTTGAGCAGTGCGCAGCCAAAACTTTGCTCCCTCTTCTTCTTTCTGCTTGGAACTCACCACAGCCCACTTCCGGATTTCTGGCTCAAGCTAGGGTTAGGGTTAGGGTTAGGGTTACGCCTGCGCCTAAGCCTCCGCCTAGGCCTAGGTTTAGGGTTCAGAAAACCACAAAGCCAGGAGCTCCAGGGACACTGGCCATGCGAAAGGCATGCCAAGTTGAGCAGGGCACAGCCAAAACCTTGCCCCCTCTTCTTCTTCCTGCTCAGAACTCACCACAGCCCACTGCTGGAATGCTGGCTCAAGCTAGGGTTAGGGTTAGGGTCAGGGTCAGGGTCAGGGTTAGGGTAACGCCTAGGGTTAGGGTACAGAGAACCACCGAGCCCAGAGCTCCAGGGATACTCACTATGCAAAAGGCATGCCAAGGTGAGCGCAGCACAGCCCAAAACCTTGCTCCCTCTTCTTCTTCCTGCTTGGAACTCACCACAGCCCAATGCTCGATTTCTGGCTCAAGCTAGGGTTAGGGTTACGCCTACGCCAAGACCTAGGTTTAGTGTTCAGAAAACCACAAAGCCAGGAGCTCCACGGACACTGACCATGCGAAAGGCATGCCAAGTTGAGCACGGAAAAGCCAAAAGCTTGCTCCCTCTTCTTCTTTCTGCTTGGAACTCACCACAGCCCACCGCCGGATTTCTGGCTCAAGCTAGGGTTAGGGTTAGGGTTAGGGTTACGCCTGCGCCTAAGCCTCCGCCTAGGCCTAGGTTTAGGGTTCAGAAAACCACAAAGCCAGGAGCTCCAGGGACACTGGCCATGCGAAAGGCATGCCAAGTTGAGCAGGGCACAGCCAAAACCTTGCCCCCTCTTCTTCTTCCTGCTCGGAACTCACCACAGCCCAATGCCAGATTTCTGGCTCAAGCTAGGGTTAGGGTTAGGGTTAGCACTAGGATTATGCCAAGGATTAGGGCTGCGAAACCCACAAAGGCAGGAGCTCCAGGGACACTGGACATGTGAAAGGCATGCAAAGTTGAGCAGGGCACAGCCAAAACCTTGCCCCCTCTTCTTCTTCCTGCTCGGAACTCACCACAGCCCAATGCCAGATTTCTGGCTCAAGCTAGGGTTAGGGTTAGGGTCAGGGTTACGCCTATGCCTAAGCCTAGGTTTAGTGTTCAGAAAACCACAAAGCCAGGAGCTCCAGGGACACTGGCCATGCAAAAGGCATACAAAGTTGAGCACGGAAATGTCAAAAGCTTGCCGCCTCTTCTTTTTCCTGCTTGGAACTCACCACAGCCCAATGCCTGGTTTCTGGCTCAAGCTAGGGTTAGGGTTATGCCTAGGATTAGGGTTGAGAAAACCACAGAGCCAGCAGCTCCAGGGACACTGGACATGTGAGATGCATGCAAAGTTGAGCAGTGCGCAGCCAAAACTTGGCTCCCTCTTCTTCTTCCTGCTCGGAACTCACCACAGCCCACTTCCGGATTTCTGGCTCAAGCTAGGGTTAGGGTTAGGGTTAGGGTTACGCCTACGCCTAAGCCTATGCCTAGGCCTAGGTTTAGGGTTCAGAAAACCACAAAGCCAGGAACTCCACGGACACTGACCATGCGAAAGGCATGCCAAGTTGAGCAGTGCGCAGCCAAAACTTTGCTCCCTCTTCTTCTTTCTGCTTGGAACTCACCACAGCCCACTTCCGGATTTCTGGCTCAAGCTAGGGTTAGGGTTAGGGTTAGGGTTACGCCTGCGCCTAAGCCTCCGCCTAGGCCTAGGTTTAGGGTTCAGAAAACCACAAAGCCAGGAGCTCCAGGGACACTGGCCATGCGAAAGGCATGCCAAGTTGAGCAGGGCACAGCCAAAACCTTGCCCCCTCTTCTTCTTCCTGCTCGGAACTCACCACAGCCCACTGCTGGATTTCTGGCTCAAGCTAGGGTTAGGGTTAGGGTTAGCACTAGGATTATGCCAAGGATTAGGGCTGCGAAATCCACAAAGGCAGGAGCTCCAGGGACACTGGACATGTGAAAGGCATGCAAAGTTGAGCAGGGCACAGCCAAAACCTTGCCCCCTCTTCTTCTTCCTGCTCGGAACTCACCACAGCCCACTGCTGGATTTCTGGCTCAAGCTAGGGTTAGGGTTAGGGTCAGGGTCAGGGTTAGGGTAACGCCTAGGGTTAGGGTACAGAGAACCACCGAGCCCAGAGCTCCAGGGATACTCACTATGCAAAAGGCATGCCAAGGTGAGCGCAGCACAGCCCAAAACCTTGCGCCCTCTTCCTTCTTCCTGCTTGGAACTCACCACAGCCCAATGCTCGATTTCTGGCTCAAGCTAGGGTTAGGGTTACGCCTACGCCAAGACCTAGGTTTAGGGTCCAGAAAACCACAAAGCCAGAAGCCCACGGACACTGACCATGCGAAAGGCATGCCAAGTTGAGCACGGAAAAGCCAAAACTTTGCTCCCTCTTCTTCTTTCTGCTTGGAACTCACCACAGCCCACCGCCGGATTTCTGGCTCAAGCTAGGGTTAGGGTTAGGGTTAGGGTTACGCCTGCGCCTAAGCCTCCGCCTAGGCCTAGGTTTAGGGTTCAGAAAACCACAAAGCCAGGAGCTCCAGGGACACTGGCCATGCGAAAGGCATGCCAAGTTGAGCAGGGCACAGCCAAAACCTTGCCCCCTCTTCTTCTTTCTGCTTGGAACTCGCCACGGCTCACAACCCGATTTCTGGCTCAAGCTAGGGTTAGGGTTAGGGTTAGGGTTACGCCTACGCCTAAGCCTATGCCTAGGCCTAGGTTTAGGGTTCAGAAAACCACAAAGCCAGAAGCCCACGGACACTGACCATGCGAAAGGCATGCCAAGTTGAGCACGGAAAAGCCAAAACCTTGCTCCCTCTTCTTCTTTCTGCTTGGGACTCGCCAAGGCCCACAACCCAATTTCTGGCTCAAGCTAGGGTTAGGGTTAGGGTTAGCACTAGGATTATGCCAAGGATTAGGGCTGCGAAATCCACAAAGGCAGGAGCTCCAGGGACACTGGACATGTGAAAGGCATGCAAAGTTGAGCAGGGCACAGCCAAAACCTTGCCCCCTCTTCTTCTTCCTGCTCAGAACTCACCACAGCCCACTGCTGGATTTCTGGCTCAAGCTAGGGTTAGGGTTAGGGTTAGGGTCAGGGTCAGGGTTAGGGTAATGCCTAGGGTTAGGGTACAGAGAACCACCGAGCCCAGAGCTCCAGGGATACTCACTATGCAAAAGGCATGCCAAGGTGAGCGCAGCACAGCCCAAAACCTTGCGCCCTCTTCTTCTTCCTGCTTGGAACTCACCACAGCCCAATGCTCGATTTCTGGCTCAAGCTAGGGTTAGGGTTACGCCTACGCCAAGACCTAGGTTTAGTGTTCAGAAAACCACAAAGCCAGGAGCTCCACGGACACTGACCATGCGAAAGGCATGCCAAGTTGAGCACGGAAAAGCCAAAAGCTTGCTCCCTCTTCTTCTTTCTGCTTGGAACTCACCACAGCCCACCGCCGGATTTCTGGCTCAAGCTAGGGTTAGGGTTAGGGTTAGGGTTACGCCTGCGCCTAAGCCTCCGCCTAGGCCTAGGTTTAGGGTTCAGAAAACCACAAAGCCAGGAGCTCCAGGGACACTGGCCATGCGAAAGGCATGCCAAGTTGAGCAGGGCACAGCCAAAACCTTGCCCCCTCTTCTTCTTCCTGCTCGGAACTCACCACAGCCCACTGCTGGATTTCTGGCTCAAGCTAGGGTTAGGGTTAGGGTTAGCACTAGGATTATGCCAAGGATTAGGGCTGCGAAATCCAGAAAGGCAGGAGCTCCAGGGACACTGGACATGTGAAAGGCATGCAAAGTTGAGCAGGGCACAGCCAAAACCTTGCCCCCTCTTCTTCTTCCTGCTCGGAACTCACCACAGCCCACTGCTGGATTTCTGGCTCAAGCTAGGGTTAGGGTTAGGGTCAGGGTCAGGGTTAGGGTAACGCCTAGGGTTAGGGTACAGAGAACCACCGAGCCCAGAGCTCCAGGGATACTCACTATGCAAAAGGCATGCCAAGGTGAGCGCAGCACAGCCCAAAACCTTGCGCCCTCTTCCTTCTTCCTGCTTGGAACTCACCACAGCCCAATGCTCGATTTCTGGCTCAAGCTAGGGTTAGGGTTACGCCTACGCCAAGACCTAGGTTTAGGGTCCAGAAAACCACAAAGCCAGAAGCCCACGGACACTGACCATGCGAAAGGCATGCCAAGTTGAGCACGGAAATGTCAAAAGCTTGCCCCCTCTTCTTCTTTCTGCTTGGAACTCGCCACGGCTCACAACCCGATTTCTGGCTCAAGCTAGGGTTAGGGTTAGGGTTAGGGTTATGCCTATGCCTAAGCCTAGGTTTAGGGTTCAGAAAACCACAAAGGCAGGAGCTCCAGGGACACTGGCCATGCGAAAGTCATACAAAGTTGAGCACGGAAAAGCCAAAACCTTGCCCCCTCTTCTTTTTCCTGCTTGGAACTCACCACAGCCCAATGCCTGGTTTCTGGCTCAAGCTTGGGTTAGGGTTATGCCTAGGATTAGGGTTGAGAAAACCACAGAGCCAGCAGCTCCAGGGACACTGGACATGTGAGATGCATGCAAAGTTGAGCAGTGCGCAGCCAAAACTTGGCTCCCTCTTCTTCTTCCTGCTCGGAACTCACCACAGCCCACCGCCGGATTTCTGGCTCAAGCTAGGGTTAGGGTTAGGGTTACGCCTGCACCTAAGCCTATGCCTAGGCCTAGGTTTAGGGTTCAGAAAACCACAAAGGCAGGAGCTCCAGGGACACTGGCCATGCGAAAGGCATGCCAAGTTGAGCAGGGCACAGCCAAAACCTTGCCCCCTCTTCTTCTTTCTGCTTGGAACTCACCACAGCCCACCGCCGGATTTCTGGCTCAAGCTAGGGTTAGGGTTAGGGTTAGGGTTACGCCTGCGCCTAAGCCTCCGCCTAGGCCTAGGTTTAGGGTTCAGAAAACCACAAAGCCAGGAGCTCCAGGGACACTGACCATGCGAAAGGCATGCCAAGTTGAGCAGGGCACAGCCAAAACCTTGCCCCCTCTTCTTCTTTCTGCTTGGAACTCGCCACGGCTCACAACCCGATTTCTGGCTCAAGCTAGGGTTAGGGTTAGGGTTAGGGTTACGCCTACGCCTAAGCCTATGCCTAGGCCTAGGTTTAGGGTTCAGAAAACCACAAAGCCAGAAGCCCACGGACACTGACCATGCGAAAGGCATGCCAAGTTGAGCACGGAAAAGCCAAAACCTTGCTCCCTCTTCTTTCTGCTTGGGACTCGCCAAGGCCCACAACCCAATTTCTGGCTCAAGCTAGGGTTAGGGTTAGGGTTAGCACTAGGATTATGCCAAGGATTAGGGCTGCGAAATCCACAAAGGCAGGAGCTCCAGGGACACTGGACATGTGAAAGGCATGCAAAGTTGAGCAGGGCACAGCCAAAACCTTGCCCCCTCTTCTTCTTCCTGCTCAGAACTCACCACAGCCCACTGCTGGATTTCTGGCTCAAGCTAGGGTTAGGGTTAGGGTTAGGGTCAGGGTCAGGGTTAGGGTAACGCCTAGGGTTAGGGTACAGAGAACCACCGAGCCCAGAGCTCCAGGGATACTCACTATGCAAAAGGCATGCCAAGGTGAGCGCAGCACAGCCCAAAACCTTGCTCCCTCTTCTTCTTCCTGCTTGGAACTCACCACAGCCCAATGCTCGATTTCTGGCTCAAGCTAGGGTTAGGGTTACGCCTACGCCAAGACCTAGGTTTAGTGTTCAGAAAACCACAAAGCCAGGAGCTCCACGGACACTGACCATGCGAAAGGCATGCCAAGTTGAGCACGGAAAAGCCAAAAGCTTGCTCCCTCTTCTTCTTTCTGCTTGGAACTCACCACAGCCCACCGCCGGATTTCTGGCTCAAGCTAGGGTTAGGGTTAGGGTTAGGGTTACGCCTGCGCCTAAGCCTCCGCCTAGGCCTAGGTTTAGGGTTCAGAAAACCACAAAGCCAGGAGCTCCAGGGACACTGGCCATGCGAAAGGCATGCCAAGTTGAGCAGGGCACAGCCAAAACCTTGCCCCCTCTTCTTCTTCCTGCTCGGAACTCACCACAGCCCAATGCCAGATTTCTGGCTCAAGCTAGGGTTAGGGTTAGGGTTAGCACTAGGATTATGCCAAGGATTAGGGCTGCGAAACCCACAAAGGCAGGAGCTCCAGGGACACTGGACATGTGAAAGGCATGCAAAGTTGAGCAGGGCACAGCCAAAACCTTGCCCCCTCTTCTTCTTCCTGCTCGGAACTCACCACAGCCCAATGCCAGATTTCTGGCTCAAGCTAGGGTTAGGGTTAGGGTCAGGGTTACGCCTATGCCTAAGCCTAGGTTTAGTGTTCAGAAAACCACAAAGCCAGGAGCTCCAGGGACACTGGCCATGCAAAAGGCATACAAAGTTGAGCACGGAAATGTCAAAAGCTTGCCGCCTCTTCTTTTTCCTGCTTGGAACTCACCACAGCCCAATGCCTGGTTTCTGGCTCAAGCTAGGGTTAGGGTTATGCCTAGGATTAGGGTTGAGAAAACCACAGAGCCAGCAGCTCCAGGGACACTGGACATGTGAGATGCATGCAAAGTTGAGCAGTGCGCAGCCAAAACTTGGCTCCCTCTTCTTCTTCCTGCTCGGAACTCACCACAGCCCACTTCCGGATTTCTGGCTCAAGCTAGGGTTAGGGTTAGGGTTAGGGTTACGCCTACGCCTAAGACTATGCCTAGGCCTAGGTTTAGGGTTCAGAAAACCACAAAGCCAGGAACTCCACGGACACTGACCATGCGAAAGGCATGCCAAGTTGAGCAGTGCGCAGCCAAAACTTTGCTCCCTCTTCTTCTTTCTGCTTGGAACTCACCACAGCCCACTTCCGGATTTCTGGCTCAAGCTAGGGTTAGGGTTAGGGTTAGGGTTACGCCTGCGCCTAAGCCTCCGCCTAGGCCTAGGTTTAGGGTTCAGAAAACCACAAAGCCAGGAGCTCCAGGGACACTGGCCATGCGAAAGGCATGCCAAGTTGAGCAGGGCACAGCCAAAACCTTGCCCCCTCTTCTTCTTCCTGCTCGGAACTCACCACAGCCCAATGCCAGATTTCTGGCTCAAGCTAGGGTTAGGGTTAGGGTTAGCACTAGGATTATGCCAAGGATTAGGGCTGCGAAATCCACAAAGGCAGGAGCTCCAGGGACACTGGACATGTGAAAGGCATGCAAAGTTGAGCAGGGCACAGCCAAAACCTTGCCCCCTCTTCTTCTTCCTGCTCGGAACTCACCACAGCCCACTGCTGGATTTCTGGCTCAAGCTAGGGTTAGGGTTAGGGTCAGGGTCAGGGTTAGGGTAACGCCTAGGGTTAGGGTACAGAGAACCACCGAGCCCAGAGCTCCAGGGATACTCACTATGCAAAAGGCATGCCAAGGTGAGCGCAGCACAGCCCAAAACCTTGCGCCCTCTTCCTTCTTCCTGCTTGGAACTCACCACAGCCCAATGCTCGATTTCTGGCTCAAGCTAGGGTTAGGGTTACGCCTACGCCAAGACCTAGGTTTAGGGTTCAGAAAACCACAAAGCCAGAAGCCCACGGACACTGACCATGCGAAAGGCATGCCAAGTTGAGCAGTGCGCAGCCAAAACTTTGCTCCCTCTTCTTCTTTCTGCTTGGAACTCACCACAGCCCACTTCCGGATTTCTGGCTCAAGCTAGGGTTAGGGTTAGGGTTAGGGTTACGCCTGCGCCTAAGCCTCCGCCTAGGCCTAGGTTTAGGGTTCAGAAAACCACAAAGCCAGGAGCTCCAGGGACACTGGCCATGCGAAAGGCATGCCAAGTTGAGCAGGGCACAGCCAAAACCTTGCCCCCTCTTCTTCTTCCTGCTCGGAACTCACCACAGCCCACTGCTGGATTTCTGGCTCAAGCTAGGGTTAGGGTTAGGGTTAGCACTAGGATTATGCCAAGGATTAGGGCTGCGAAATCCACAAAGGCAGGAGCTCCAGGGACACTGGACATGTGAAAGGCATGCAAAGTTGAGCAGGGCACAGCCAAAACCTTGCCCCCTCTTCTTCTTCCTGCTCGGAACTCACCACAGCCCACTGCTGGATTTCTGGCTCAAGCTAGGGTTAGGGTTAGGGTCAGGGTCAGGGTTAGGGTAACGCCTAGGGTTAGGGTACAGAGAACCACCGAGCCCAGAGCTCCAGGGATACTCACTATGCAAAAGGCATGCCAAGGTGAGCGCAGCACAGCCCAAAACCTTGCGCCCTCTTCCTTCTTCCTGCTTGGAACTCACCACAGCCCAATGCTCGATTTCTGGCTCAAGCTAGGGTTAGGGTTAGGGTTAGGGTTACGCCTGCGCCTAAGCCTCCGCCTAGGCCTAGGTTTAGGGTTCAGAAAACCACAAAGCCAGGAGCTCCAGGGACACTGACCATGCGAAAGGCATGCCAAGTTGAGCAGGGCACAGCCAAAACCTTGCCCCCTCTTCTTCTTTCTGCTTGGAACTCGCCACGGCTCACAACCCGATTTCTGGCTCAAGCTAGGGTTAGGGTTAGGGTTAGGGTTACGCCTACGCCTAAGCCTATGCCTAGGCCTAGGTTTAGGGTTCAGAAAACCACAAAGCCAGAAGCCCACGGACACTGACCATGCGAAAGGCATGCCAAGTTGAGCACGGAAAAGCCAAAACCTTGCTCCCTCTTCTTCTTTCTGCTTGGGACTCGCCAAGGCCCACAACCCAATTTCTGGCTCAAGCTAGGGTTAGGGTTAGGGTTAGCACTAGGATTATGCCAAGGATTAGGGCTGCGAAATCCACAAAGGCAGGAGCTCCAGGGACACTGGACATGTGAAAGGCATGCAAAGTTGAGCAGGGCACAGCCAAAACCTTGCCCCCTCTTCTTCTTCCTGCTCAGAACTCACCACAGCCCACTGCTGGATTTCTGGCTCAAGCTAGGGTTAGGGTTAGGGTTAGGGTCAGGGTCAGGGTTAGGGTAACGCCTAGGGTTAGGGTACAGAGAACCACCGAGCCCAGAGCTCCAGGGATACTCACTATGCAAAAGGCATGCCAAGGTGAGCGCAGCACAGCCCAAAACCTTGCTCCCTCTTCTTCTTCCTGCTTGGAACTCACCACAGCCCAATGCTCGATTTCTGGCTCAAGCTAGGGTTAGGGTTACGCCTACGCCAAGACCTAGGTTTAGTGTTCAGAAAACCACAAAGCCAGGAGCTCCACGGACACTGACCATGCGAAAGGCATGCCAAGTTGAGCACGGAAAAGCCAAAAGCTTGCTCCCTCTTCTTCTTTCTGCTTGGAACTCACCACAGCCCACCGCCGGATTTCTGGCTCAAGCTAGGGTTAGGGTTAGGGTTAGGGTTACGCCTGCGCCTAAGCCTCCGCCTAGGCCTAGGTTTAGGGTTCAGAAAACCACAAAGCCAGGAGCTCCAGGGACACTGGCCATGCGAAAGGCATGCCAAGTTGAGCAGGGCACAGCCAAAACCTTGCCCCCTCTTCTTCTTCCTGCTCGGAACTCACCACAGCCCAATGCCAGATTTCTGGCTCAAGCTAGGGTTAGGGTTAGGGTTAGCACTAGGATTATGCCAAGGATTAGGGCTGCGAAACCCACAAAGGCAGGAGCTCCAGGGACACTGGACATGTGAAAGGCATGCAAAGTTGAGCAGGGCACAGCCAAAACCTTGCCCCCTCTTCTTCTTCCTGCTCGGAACTCACCACAGCCCAATGCCAGATTTCTGGCTCAAGCTAGGGTTAGGGTTAGGGTCAGGGTTACGCCTATGCCTAAGCCTAGGTTTAGTGTTCAGAAAACCACAAAGCCAGGAGCTCCAGGGACACTGGCCATGCAAAAGGCATACAAAGTTGAGCACGGAAATGTCAAAAGCTTGCCGCCTCTTCTTTTTCCTGCTTGGAACTCACCACAGCCCAATGCCTGGTTTCTGGCTCAAGCTAGGGTTAGGGTTATGCCTAGGATTAGGGTTGAGAAAACCACAGAGCCAGCAGCTCCAGGGACACTGGACATGTGAGATGCATGCAAAGTTGAGCAGTGCGCAGCCAAAACTTGGCTCCCTCTTCTTCTTCCTGCTCGGAACTCACCACAGCCCACTTCCGGATTTCTGGCTCAAGCTAGGGTTAGGGTTAGGGTTAGGGTTACGCCTACGCCTAAGCCTATGCCTAGGCCTAGGTTTAGGGTTCAGAAAACCACAAAGCCAGGAACTCCACGGACACTGACCATGCGAAAGGCATGCCAAGTTGAGCAGTGCGCAGCCAAAACTTTGCTCCCTCTTCTTCTTTCTGCTTGGAACTCACCACAGCCCACTTCCGGATTTCTGGCTCAAGCTAGGGTTAGGGTTAGGGTTAGGGTTACGCCTGCGCCTAAGCCTCCGCCTAGGCCTAGGTTTAGGGTTCAGAAAACCACAAAGCCAGGAGCTCCAGGGACACTGGCCATGCGAAAGGCATGCCAAGTTGAGCAGGGCACAGCCAAAACCTTGCCCCCTCTTCTTCTTCCTGCTCGGAACTCACCACAGCCCACTGCTGGATTTCTGGCTCAAGCTAGGGTTAGGGTTAGGGTTAGCACTAGGATTATGCCAAGGATTAGGGCTGCGAAATCCACAAAGGCAGGAGCTCCAGGGACACTGGACATGTGAAAGGCATGCAAAGTTGAGCAGGGCACAGCCAAAACCTTGCCCCCTCTTCTTCTTCCTGCTCGGAACTCACCACAGCCCACTGCTGGATTTCTGGCTCAAGCTAGGGTTAGGGTTAGGGTCAGGGTCAGGGTTAGGGTAACGCCTAGGGTTAGGGTACAGAGAACCACCGAGCCCAGAGCTCCAGGGATACTCACTATGCAAAAGGCATGCCAAGGTGAGCGCAGCACAGCCCAAAACCTTGCGCCCTCTTCCTTCTTCCTGCTTGGAACTCACCACAGCCCAATGCTCGATTTCTGGCTCAAGCTAGGGTTAGGGTTAGGGTTAGGGTTACGCCTGCGCCTAAGCCTCCGCCTAGGCCTAGGTTTAGGGTTCAGAAAACCACAAAGCCAGGAGCTCCAGGGACACTGACCATGCGAAAGGCATGCCAAGTTGAGCAGGGCACAGCCAAAACCTTGCCCCCTCTTCTTCTTTCTGCTTGGAACTCGCCACGGCTCACAACCCGATTTCTGGCTCAAGCTAGGGTTAGGGTTAGGGTTAGGGTTACGCCTACGCCTAAGCCTATGCCTAGGCCTAGGTTTAGGGTTCAGAAAACCACAAAGCCAGAAGCCCACGGACACTGACCATGCGAAAGGCATGCCAAGTTGAGCACGGAAAAGCCAAAACCTTGCTCCCTCTTCTTCTTTCTGCTTGGGACTCGCCAAGGCCCACAACCCAATTTCTGGCTCAAGCTAGGGTTAGGGTTAGGGTTAGCACTAGGATTATGCCAAGGATTAGGGCTGCGAAATCCACAAAGGCAGGAGCTCCAGGGACACTGGACATGTGAAAGGCATGCAAAGTTGAGCAGGGCACAGCCAAAACCTTGCCCCCTCTTCTTCTTCCTGCTCAGAACTCACCACAGCCCACTGCTGGATTTCTGGCTCAAGCTAGGGTTAGGGTTAGGGTTAGGGTCAGGGTCAGGGTTAGGGTAACGCCTAGGGTTAGGGTACAGAGAACCACCGAGCCCAGAGCTCCAGGGATACTCACTATGCAAAAGGCATGCCAAGGTGAGCGCAGCACAGCCCAAAACCTTGCTCCCTCTTCTTCTTCCTGCTTGGAACTCACCACAGCCCAATGCTCGATTTCTGGCTCAAGCTAGGGTTAGGGTTACGCCTACGCCAAGACCTAGGTTTAGTGTTCAGAAAACCACAAAGCCAGGAGCTCCACGGACACTGACCATGCGAAAGGCATGCCAAGTTGAGCACGGAAAAGCCAAAAGCTTGCTCCCTCTTCTTCTTTCTGCTTGGAACTCACCACAGCCCACCGCCGGATTTCTGGCTCAAGCTAGGGTTAGGGTTAGGGTTAGGGTTACGCCTGCGCCTAAGCCTCCGCCTAGGCCTAGGTTTAGGGTTCAGAAAACCACAAAGCCAGGAGCTCCAGGGACACTGGCCATGCGAAAGGCATGCCAAGTTGAGCAGGGCACAGCCAAAACCTTGCCCCCTCTTCTTCTTCCTGCTCGGAACTCACCACAGCCCAATGCCAGATTTCTGGCTCAAGCTAGGGTTAGGGTTAGGGTTAGCACTAGGATTATGCCAAGGATTAGGGCTGCGAAACCCACAAAGGCAGGAGCTCCAGGGACACTGGACATGTGAAAGGCATGCAAAGTTGAGCAGGGCACAGCCAAAACCTTGCCCCCTCTTCTTCTTCCTGCTCGGAACTCACCACAGCCCAATGCCAGATTTCTGGCTCAAGCTAGGGTTAGGGTTAGGGTCAGGGTTACGCCTATGCCTAAGCCTAGGTTTAGTGTTCAGAAACCCACAAAGGCAGGAGCTCCAGGGACACTGGCCATGCAAAAGGCATACAAAGTTGAGCACGGAAATGTCAAAAGCTTGCCGCCTCTTCTTTTTCCTGCTTGGAACTCACCACAGCCCAATGCCTGGTTTCTGGCTCAAGCTAGGGTTAGGGTTATGCCTAGGATTAGGGTTGAGAAAACCACAGAGCCAGCAGCTCCAGGGACACTGGACATGTGAGATGCATGCAAAGTTGAGCAGTGCGCAGCCAAAACTTGGCTCCCTCTTCTTCTTCCTGCTCGGAACTCACCACAGCCCACTTCCGGATTTCTGGCTCAAGCTAGGGTTAGGGTTAGGGTTAGGGTTACGCCTACGCCTAAGACTATGCCTAGGCCTAGGTTTAGGGTTCAGAAAACCACAAAGCCAGGAACTCCACGGACACTGACCATGCGAAAGGCATGCCAAGTTGAGCAGTGCGCAGCCAAAACTTTGCTCCCTCTTCTTCTTTCTGCTTGGAACTCACCACAGCCCACTTCCGGATTTCTGGCTCAAGCTAGGGTTAGGGTTAGGGTTAGGGTTACGCCTGCGCCTAAGCCTCCGCCTAGGCCTAGGTTTAGGGTTCAGAAAACCACAAAGCCAGGAGCTCCAGGGACACTGGCCATGCGAAAGGCATGCCAAGTTGAGCAGGGCACAGCCAAAACCTTGCCCCCTCTTCTTCTTCCTGCTCAGAACTCACCACAGCCCACTGCTGGAATGCTGGCTCAAGCTAGGGTTAGGGTTAGGGTCAGGGTCAGGGTCAGGGTTAGGGTAACGCCTAGGGTTAGGGTACAGAGAACCACCGAGCCCAGAGCTCCAGGGATACTCACTATGCAAAAGGCATGCCAAGGTGAGCGCAGCACAGCCCAAAACCTTGCTCCCTCTTCTTCTTCCTGCTTGGAACTCACCACAGCCCAATGCTCGATTTCTGGCTCAAGCTAGGGTTAGGGTTACGCCTACGCCAAGACCTAGGTTTAGTGTTCAGAAAACCACAAAGCCAGGAGCTCCACGGACACTGACCATGCGAAAGGCATGCCAAGTTGAGCACGGAAAAGCCAAAAGCTTGCTCCCTCTTCTTCTTTCTGCTTGGAACTCACCACAGCCCACCGCCGGATTTCTGGCTCAAGCTAGGGTTAGGGTTAGGGTTAGGGTTACGCCTGCGCCTAAGCCTCCGCCTAGGCCTAGGTTTAGGGTTCAGAAAACCACAAAGCCAGGAGCTCCAGGGACACTGGCCATGCGAAAGGCATGCCAAGTTGAGCAGGGCACAGCCAAAACCTTGCCCCCTCTTCTTCTTCCTGCTCGGAACTCACCACAGCCCAATGCCAGATTTCTGGCTCAAGCTAGGGTTAGGGTTAGGGTTAGCACTAGGATTATGCCAAGGATTAGGGCTGCGAAACCCACAAAGGCAGGAGCTCCAGGGACACTGGACATGTGAAAGGCATGCAAAGTTGAGCAGGGCACAGCCAAAACCTTGCCCCCTCTTCTTCTTCCTGCTCGGAACTCACCACAGCCCAATGCCAGATTTCTGGCTCAAGCTAGGGTTAGGGTTAGGGTCAGGGTTACGCCTATGCCTAAGCCTAGGTTTAGTGTTCAGAAAACCACAAAGCCAGGAGCTCCAGGGACACTGGCCATGCAAAAGGCATACAAAGTTGAGCACGGAAATGTCAAAAGCTTGCCGCCTCTTCTTTTTCCTGCTTGGAACTCACCACAGCCCAATGCCTGGTTTCTGGCTCAAGCTAGGGTTAGGGTTATGCCTAGGATTAGGGTTGAGAAAACCACAGAGCCAGCAGCTCCAGGGACACTGGACATGTGAGATGCATGCAAAGTTGAGCAGTGCGCAGCCAAAACTTGGCTCCCTCTTCTTCTTCCTGCTCGGAACTCACCACAGCCCACTTCCGGATTTCTGGCTCAAGCTAGGGTTAGGGTTAGGGTTAGGGTTACGCCTACGCCTAAGACTATGCCTAGGCCTAGGTTTAGGGTTCAGAAAACCACAAAGCCAGGAACTCCACGGACACTGACCATGCGAAAGGCATGCCAAGTTGAGCAGTGCGCAGCCAAAACTTTGCTCCCTCTTCTTCTTTCTGCTTGGAACTCACCACAGCCCACTTCCGGATTTCTGGCTCAAGCTAGGGTTAGGGTTAGGGTTAGGGTTACGCCTGCGCCTAAGCCTCCGCCTAGGCCTAGGTTTAGGGTTCAGAAAACCACAAAGCCAGGAGCTCCAGGGACACTGGCCATGCGAAAGGCATGCCAAGTTGAGCAGGGCACAGCCAAAACCTTGCCCCCTCTTCTTCTTCCTGCTCGGAACTCACCACAGCCCACTGCCGGATTTCTGGCTCAAGCTAGGGTTAGGGTTAGGGTTAGCACTAGGATTATGCCAAGGATTAGGGCTGCGAAATCCACAAAGGCAGGAGCTCCAGGGACACTGGACATGTGAAAGGCATGCAAAGTTGAGCAGGGCACAGCCAAAACCTTGCCCCCTCTTCTTCTTCCTGCTCGGAACTCACCACAGCCCACTGCTGGATTTCTGGCTCAAGCTAGGGTTAGGGTTAGGGTCAGGGTCAGGGTTAGGGTAACGCCTAGGGTTAGGGTACAGAGAACCACCGAGCCCAGAGCTCCAGGGATACTCACTATGCAAAAGGCATGCCAAGGTGAGCGCAGCACAGCCCAAAACCTTGCGCCCTCTTCCTTCTTCCTGCTTGGAACTCACCACAGCCCAATGCTCGATTTCTGGCTCAAGCTAGGGTTAGGGTTACGCCTACGCCAAGACCTAGGTTTAGGGTTCAGAAAACCACAAAGCCAGAAGCCCACGGACACTGACCATGCGAAAGGCATGCCAAGTTGAGCAGTGCGCAGCCAAAACTTTGCTCCCTCTTCTTCTTTCTGCTTGGAACTCACCACAGCCCACTTCCGGATTTCTGGCTCAAGCTAGGGTTAGGGTTAGGGTTAGGGTTACGCCTGCGCCTAAGCCTCCGCCTAGGCCTAGGTTTAGGGTTCAGAAAACCACAAAGCCAGGAGCTCCAGGGACACTGGCCATGCGAAAGGCATGCCAAGTTGAGCAGGGCACAGCCAAAACCTTGCCCCCTCTTCTTCTTCCTGCTCGGAACTCACCACAGCCCACTGCTGGATTTCTGGCTCAAGCTAGGGTTAGGGTTAGGGTTAGCACTAGGATTATGCCAAGGATTAGGGCTGCGAAATCCACAAAGGCAGGAGCTCCAGGGACACTGGACATGTGAAAGGCATGCAAAGTTGAGCAGGGCACAGCCAAAACCTTGCCCCCTCTTCTTCTTCCTGCTCGGAACTCACCACAGCCCACTGCTGGATTTCTGGCTCAAGCTAGGGTTAGGGTTAGGGTCAGGGTCAGGGTTAGGGTAACGCCTAGGGTTAGGGTACAGAGAACCACCGAGCCCAGAGCTCCAGGGATACTCACTATGCAAAAGGCATGCCAAGGTGAGCGCAGCACAGCCCAAAACCTTGCGCCCTCTTCCTTCTTCCTGCTTGGAACTCACCACAGCCCAATGCTCGATTTCTGGCTCAAGCTAGGGTTAGGGTTAGGGTTAGGGTTACGCCTGCGCCTAAGCCTCCGCCTAGGCCTAGGTTTAGGGTTCAGAAAACCACAAAGCCAGGAGCTCCAGGGACACTGACCATGCGAAAGGCATGCCAAGTTGAGCAGGGCACAGCCAAAACCTTGCCCCCTCTTCTTCTTTCTGCTTGGAACTCGCCACGGCTCACAACCCGATTTCTGGCTCAAGCTAGGGTTAGGGTTAGGGTTAGGGTTACGCCTACGCCTAAGCCTATGCCTAGGCCTAGGTTTAGGGTTCAGAAAACCACAAAGCCAGAAGCCCACGGACACTGACCATGCGAAAGGCATGCCAAGTTGAGCACGGAAAAGCCAAAACCTTGCTCCCTCTTCTTCTTTCTGCTTGGGACTCGCCAAGGCCCACAACCCAATTTCTGGCTCAAGCTAGGGTTAGGGTTAGGGTTAGCACTAGGATTATGCCAAGGATTAGGGCTGCGAAATCCACAAAGGCAGGAGCTCCAGGGACACTGGACATGTGAAAGGCATGCAAAGTTGAGCAGGGCACAGCCAAAACCTTGCCCCCTCTTCTTCTTCCTGCTCAGAACTCACCACAGCCCACTGCTGGATTTCTGGCTCAAGCTAGGGTTAGGGTTAGGGTTAGGGTCAGGGTCAGGGTTAGGGTAACGCCTAGGGTTAGGGTACAGAGAACCACCGAGCCCAGAGCTCCAGGGATACTCACTATGCAAAAGGCATGCCAAGGTGAGCGCAGCACAGCCCAAAACCTTGCTCCCTCTTCTTCTTCCTGCTTGGAACTCACCACAGCCCAATGCTCGATTTCTGGCTCAAGCTAGGGTTAGGGTTACGCCTACGCCAAGACCTAGGTTTAGTGTTCAGAAAACCACAAAGCCAGGAGCTCCACGGACACTGACCATGCGAAAGGCATGCCAAGTTGAGCACGGAAAAGCCAAAAGCTTGCTCCCTCTTCTTCTTTCTGCTTGGAACTCACCACAGCCCACCGCCGGATTTCTGGCTCAAGCTAGGGTTAGGGTTAGGGTTAGGGTTACGCCTGCGCCTAAGCCTCCGCCTAGGCCTAGGTTTAGGGTTCAGAAAACCACAAAGCCAGGAGCTCCAGGGACACTGGCCATGCGAAAGGCATGCCAAGTTGAGCAGGGCACAGCCAAAACCTTGCCCCCTCTTCTTCTTCCTGCTCGGAACTCACCACAGCCCAATGCCAGATTTCTGGCTCAAGCTAGGGTTAGGGTTAGGGTTAGCACTAGGATTATGCCAAGGATTAGGGCTGCGAAACCCACAAAGGCAGGAGCTCCAGGGACACTGGACATGTGAAAGGCATGCAAAGTTGAGCAGGGCACAGCCAAAACCTTGCCCCCTCTTCTTCTTCCTGCTCGGAACTCACCACAGCCCAATGCCAGATTTCTGGCTCAAGCTAGGGTTAGGGTTAGGGTCAGGGTTACGCCTATGCCTAAGCCTAGGTTTAGTGTTCAGAAAACCACAAAGCCAGGAGCTCCAGGGACACTGGCCATGCAAAAGGCATACAAAGTTGAGCACGGAAATGTCAAAAGCTTGCCGCCTCTTCTTTTTCCTGCTTGGAACTCACCACAGCCCAATGCCTGGTTTCTGGCTCAAGCTAGGGTTAGGGTTATGCCTAGGATTAGGGTTGAGAAAACCACAGAGCCAGCAGCTCCAGGGACACTGGACATGTGAGATGCATGCAAAGTTGAGCAGTGCGCAGCCAAAACTTGGCTCCCTCTTCTTCTTCCTGCTCGGAACTCACCACAGCCCACTTCCGGATTTCTGGCTCAAGCTAGGGTTAGGGTTAGGGTTAGGGTTACGCCTACGCCTAAGCCTATGCCTAGGCCTAGGTTTAGGGTTCAGAAAACCACAAAGCCAGGAACTCCACGGACACTGACCATGCGAAAGGCATGCCAAGTTGAGCAGTGCGCAGCCAAAACTTTGCTCCCTCTTCTTCTTTCTGCTTGGAACTCACCACAGCCCACTTCCGGATTTCTGGCTCAAGCTAGGGTTAGGGTTAGGGTTAGGGTTACGCCTGCGCCTAAGCCTCCGCCTAGGCCTAGGTTTAGGGTTCAGAAAACCACAAAGCCAGGAGCTCCAGGGACACTGGCCATGCGAAAGGCATGCCAAGTTGAGCAGGGCACAGCCAAAACCTTGCCCCCTCTTCTTCTTCCTGCTCGGAACTCACCACAGCCCACTGCTGGATTTCTGGCTCAAGCTAGGGTTAGGGTTAGGGTTAGCACTAGGATTATGCCAAGGATTAGGGCTGCGAAATCCACAAAGGCAGGAGCTCCAGGGACACTGGACATGTGAAAGGCATGCAAAGTTGAGCAGGGCACAGCCAAAACCTTGCCCCCTCTTCTTCTTCCTGCTCGGAACTCACCACAGCCCACTGCTGGATTTCTGGCTCAAGCTAGGGTTAGGGTTAGGGTCAGGGTCAGGGTTAGGGTAACGCCTAGGGTTAGGGTACAGAGAACCACCGAGCCCAGAGCTCCAGGGATACTCACTATGCAAAAGGCATGCCAAGGTGAGCGCAGCACAGCCCAAAACCTTGCGCCCTCTTCCTTCTTCCTGCTTGGAACTCACCACAGCCCAATGCTCGATTTCTGGCTCAAGCTAGGGTTAGGGTTAGGGTTAGGGTTACGCCTGCGCCTAAGCCTCCGCCTAGGCCTAGGTTTAGGGTTCAGAAAACCACAAAGCCAGGAGCTCCAGGGACACTGACCATGCGAAAGGCATGCCAAGTTGAGCAGGGCACAGCCAAAACCTTGCCCCCTCTTCTTCTTTCTGCTTGGAACTCGCCACGGCTCACAACCCGATTTCTGGCTCAAGCTAGGGTTAGGGTTAGGGTTAGGGTTACGCCTACGCCTAAGCCTATGCCTAGGCCTAGGTTTAGGGTTCAGAAAACCACAAAGCCAGAAGCCCACGGACACTGACCATGCGAAAGGCATGCCAAGTTGAGCACGGAAAAGCCAAAACCTTGCTCCCTCTTCTTCTTTCTGCTTGGGACTCGCCAAGGCCCACAACCCAATTTCTGGCTCAAGCTAGGGTTAGGGTTAGGGTTAGCACTAGGATTATGCCAAGGATTAGGGCTGCGAAATCCACAAAGGCAGGAGCTCCAGGGACACTGGACATGTGAAAGGCATGCAAAGTTGAGCAGGGCACAGCCAAAACCTTGCCCCCTCTTCTTCTTCCTGCTCAGAACTCACCACAGCCCACTGCTGGATTTCTGGCTCAAGCTAGGGTTAGGGTTAGGGTTAGGGTCAGGGTCAGGGTTAGGGTAACGCCTAGGGTTAGGGTACAGAGAACCACCGAGCCCAGAGCTCCAGGGATACTCACTATGCAAAAGGCATGCCAAGGTGAGCGCAGCACAGCCCAAAACCTTGCTCCCTCTTCTTCTTCCTGCTTGGAACTCACCACAGCCCAATGCTCGATTTCTGGCTCAAGCTAGGGTTAGGGTTACGCCTACGCCAAGACCTAGGTTTAGTGTTCAGAAAACCACAAAGCCAGGAGCTCCACGGACACTGACCATGCGAAAGGCATGCCAAGTTGAGCACGGAAAAGCCAAAAGCTTGCTCCCTCTTCTTCTTTCTGCTTGGAACTCACCACAGCCCACCGCCGGATTTCTGGCTCAAGCTAGGGTTAGGGTTAGGGTTAGGGTTACGCCTGCGCCTAAGCCTCCGCCTAGGCCTAGGTTTAGGGTTCAGAAAACCACAAAGCCAGGAGCTCCAGGGACACTGGCCATGCGAAAGGCATGCCAAGTTGAGCAGGGCACAGCCAAAACCTTGCCCCCTCTTCTTCTTCCTGCTCGGAACTCACCACAGCCCAATGCCAGATTTCTGGCTCAAGCTAGGGTTAGGGTTAGGGTTAGCACTAGGATTATGCCAAGGATTAGGGCTGCGAAACCCACAAAGGCAGGAGCTCCAGGGACACTGGACATGTGAAAGGCATGCAAAGTTGAGCAGGGCACAGCCAAAACCTTGCCCCCTCTTCTTCTTCCTGCTCGGAACTCACCACAGCCCAATGCCAGATTTCTGGCTCAAGCTAGGGTTAGGGTTAGGGTCAGGGTTACGCCTATGCCTAAGCCTAGGTTTAGTGTTCAGAAACCCACAAAGGCAGGAGCTCCAGGGACACTGGCCATGCAAAAGGCATACAAAGTTGAGCACGGAAATGTCAAAAGCTTGCCGCCTCTTCTTTTTCCTGCTTGGAACTCACCACAGCCCAATGCCTGGTTTCTGGCTCAAGCTAGGGTTAGGGTTATGCCTAGGATTAGGGTTGAGAAAACCACAGAGCCAGCAGCTCCAGGGACACTGGACATGTGAGATGCATGCAAAGTTGAGCAGTGCGCAGCCAAAACTTGGCTCCCTCTTCTTCTTCCTGCTCGGAACTCACCACAGCCCACTTCCGGATTTCTGGCTCAAGCTAGGGTTAGGGTTAGGGTTAGGGTTACGCCTACGCCTAAGACTATGCCTAGGCCTAGGTTTAGGGTTCAGAAAACCACAAAGCCAGGAACTCCACGGACACTGACCATGCGAAAGGCATGCCAAGTTGAGCAGTGCGCAGCCAAAACTTTGCTCCCTCTTCTTCTTTCTGCTTGGAACTCACCACAGCCCACTTCCGGATTTCTGGCTCAAGCTAGGGTTAGGGTTAGGGTTAGGGTTACGCCTGCGCCTAAGCCTCCGCCTAGGCCTAGGTTTAGGGTTCAGAAAACCACAAAGCCAGGAGCTCCAGGGACACTGGCCATGCGAAAGGCATGCCAAGTTGAGCAGGGCACAGCCAAAACCTTGCCCCCTCTTCTTCTTCCTGCTCAGAACTCACCACAGCCCACTGCTGGAATGCTGGCTCAAGCTAGGGTTAGGGTTAGGGTCAGGGTCAGGGTCAGGGTTAGGGTAACGCCTAGGGTTAGGGTACAGAGAACCACCGAGCCCAGAGCTCCAGGGATACTCACTATGCAAAAGGCATGCCAAGGTGAGCGCAGCACAGCCCAAAACCTTGCTCCCTCTTCTTCTTCCTGCTTGGAACTCACCACAGCCCAATGCTCGATTTCTGGCTCAAGCTAGGGTTAGGGTTACGCCTACGCCAAGACCTAGGTTTAGTGTTCAGAAAACCACAAAGCCAGGAGCTCCACGGACACTGACCATGCGAAAGGCATGCCAAGTTGAGCACGGAAAAGCCAAAAGCTTGCTCCCTCTTCTTCTTTCTGCTTGGAACTCACCACAGCCCACCGCCGGATTTCTGGCTCAAGCTAGGGTTAGGGTTAGGGTTAGGGTTACGCCTGCACCTAAGCCTCCGCCTAGGCCTAGGTTTAGGGTTCAGAAAACCACAAAGCCAGGAGCTCCAGGGACACTGGCCATGCGAAAGGCATGCCAAGTTGAGCAGGGCACAGCCAAAACCTTGCCCCCTCTTCTTCTTCCTGCTCGGAACTCACCACAGCCCAATGCCAGATTTCTGGCTCAAGCTAGGGTTAGGGTTAGGGTTAGCACTAGGATTATGCCAAGGATTAGGGCTGCGAAACCCACAAAGGCAGGAGCTCCAGGGACACTGGACATGTGAAAGGCATGCAAAGTTGAGCAGGGCACAGCCAAAACCTTGCCCCCTCTTCTTCTTCCTGCTCGGAACTCACCACAGCCCAATGCCAGATTTCTGGCTCAAGCTAGGGTTAGGGTTAGGGTCAGGGTTACGCCTATGCCTAAGCCTAGGTTTAGTGTTCAGAAAACCACAAAGCCAGGAGCTCCAGGGACACTGGCCATGCAAAAGGCATACAAAGTTGAGCACGGAAATGTCAAAAGCTTGCCGCCTCTTCTTTTTCCTGCTTGGAACTCACCACAGCCCAATGCCTGGTTTCTGGCTCAAGCTAGGGTTAGGGTTATGCCTAGGATTAGGGTTGAGAAAACCACAGAGCCAGCAGCTCCAGGGACACTGGACATGTGAGATGCATGCAAAGTTGAGCAGTGCGCAGCCAAAACTTGGCTCCCTCTTCTTCTTCCTGCTCGGAACTCACCACAGCCCACTTCCGGATTTCTGGCTCAAGCTAGGGTTAGGGTTAGGGTTAGGGTTACGCCTACGCCTAAGCCTATGCCTAGGCCTAGGTTTAGGGTTCAGAAAACCACAAAGCCAGGAACTCCACGGACACTGACCATGCGAAAGGCATGCCAAGTTGAGCAGTGCGCAGCCAAAACTTTGCTCCCTCTTCTTCTTTCTGCTTGGAACTCACCACAGCCCACTTCCGGATTTCTGGCTCAAGCTAGGGTTAGGGTTAGGGTTAGGGTTACGCCTGCGCCTAAGCCTCCGCCTAGGCCTAGGTTTAGGGTTCAGAAAACCACAAAGCCAGGAGCTCCAGGGACACTGGCCATGCGAAAGGCATGCCAAGTTGAGCAGGGCACAGCCAAAACCTTGCCCCCTCTTCTTCTTCCTGCTCGGAACTCACCACAGCCCACTGCTGGATTTCTGGCTCAAGCTAGGGTTAGGGTTAGGGTTAGCACTAGGATTATGCCAAGGATTAGGGCTGCGAAATCCACAAAGGCAGGAGCTCCAGGGACACTGGACATGTGAAAGGCATGCAAAGTTGAGCAGGGCACAGCCAAAACCTTGCCCCCTCTTCTTCTTCCTGCTCGGAACTCACCACAGCCCACTGCTGGATTTCTGGCTCAAGCTAGGGTTAGGGTTAGGGTCAGGGTCAGGGTTAGGGTAACGCCTAGGGTTAGGGTACAGAGAACCACCGAGCCCAGAGCTCCAGGGATACTCACTATGCAAAAGGCATGCCAAGGTGAGCGCAGCACAGCCCAAAACCTTGCGCCCTCTTCCTTCTTCCTGCTTGGAACTCACCACAGCCCAATGCTCGATTTCTGGCTCAAGCTAGGGTTAGGGTTACGCCTACGCCAAGACCTAGGTTTAGGGTTCAGAAAACCACAAAGCCAGAAGCCCACGGACACTGACCATGCGAAAGGCATGCCAAGTTGAGCAGTGCGCAGCCAAAACTTTGCTCCCTCTTCTTCTTTCTGCTTGGAACTCACCACAGCCCACTTCCGGATTTCTGGCTCAAGCTAGGGTTAGGGTTAGGGTTAGGGTTACGCCTGCGCCTAAGCCTCCGCCTAGGCCTAGGTTTAGGGTTCAGAAAACCACAAAGCCAGGAGCTCCAGGGACACTGGCCATGCGAAAGGCATGCCAAGTTGAGCAGGGCACAGCCAAAACCTTGCCCCCTCTTCTTCTTCCTGCTCGGAACTCACCACAGCCCACTGCTGGATTTCTGGCTCAAGCTAGGGTTAGGGTTAGGGTTAGCACTAGGATTATGCCAAGGATTAGGGCTGCGAAATCCACAAAGGCAGGAGCTCCAGGGACACTGGACATGTGAAAGGCATGCAAAGTTGAGCAGGGCACAGCCAAAACCTTGCCCCCTCTTCTTCTTCCTGCTCGGAACTCACCACAGCCCACTGCTGGATTTCTGGCTCAAGCTAGGGTTAGGGTTAGGGTCAGGGTCAGGGTTAGGGTAACGCCTAGGGTTAGGGTACAGAGAACCACCGAGCCCAGAGCTCCAGGGATACTCACTATGCAAAAGGCATGCCAAGGTGAGCGCAGCACAGCCCAAAACCTTGCGCCCTCTTCCTTCTTCCTGCTTGGAACTCACCACAGCCCAATGCTCGATTTCTGGCTCAAGCTAGGGTTAGGGTTAGGGTTAGGGTTACGCCTGCGCCTAAGCCTCCGCCTAGGCCTAGGTTTAGGGTTCAGAAAACCACAAAGCCAGGAGCTCCAGGGACACTGACCATGCGAAAGGCATGCCAAGTTGAGCAGGGCACAGCCAAAACCTTGCCCCCTCTTCTTCTTTCTGCTTGGAACTCGCCACGGCTCACAACCCGATTTCTGGCTCAAGCTAGGGTTAGGGTTAGGGTTAGGGTTACGCCTACGCCTAAGCCTATGCCTAGGCCTAGGTTTAGGGTTCAGAAAACCACAAAGCCAGAAGCCCACGGACACTGACCATGCGAAAGGCATGCCAAGTTGAGCACGGAAAAGCCAAAACCTTGCTCCCTCTTCTTCTTTCTGCTTGGGACTCGCCAAGGCCCACAACCCAATTTCTGGCTCAAGCTAGGGTTAGGGTTAGGGTTAGCACTAGGATTATGCCAAGGATTAGGGCTGCGAAATCCACAAAGGCAGGAGCTCCAGGGACACTGGACATGTGAAAGGCATGCAAAGTTGAGCAGGGCACAGCCAAAACCTTGCCCCCTCTTCTTCTTCCTGCTCAGAACTCACCACAGCCCACTGCTGGATTTCTGGCTCAAGCTAGGGTTAGGGTTAGGGTTAGGGTCAGGGTCAGGGTTAGGGTAACGCCTAGGGTTAGGGTACAGAGAACCACCGAGCCCAGAGCTCCAGGGATACTCACTATGCAAAAGGCATGCCAAGGTGAGCGCAGCACAGCCCAAAACCTTGCTCCCTCTTCTTCTTCCTGCTTGGAACTCACCACAGCCCAATGCTCGATTTCTGGCTCAAGCTAGGGTTAGGGTTACGCCTACGCCAAGACCTAGGTTTAGTGTTCAGAAAACCACAAAGCCAGGAGCTCCACGGACACTGACCATGCGAAAGGCATGCCAAGTTGAGCACGGAAAAGCCAAAAGCTTGCTCCCTCTTCTTCTTTCTGCTTGGAACTCACCACAGCCCACCGCCGGATTTCTGGCTCAAGCTAGGGTTAGGGTTAGGGTTAGGGTTACGCCTGCGCCTAAGCCTCCGCCTAGGCCTAGGTTTAGGGTTCAGAAAACCACAAAGCCAGGAGCTCCAGGGACACTGGCCATGCGAAAGGCATGCCAAGTTGAGCAGGGCACAGCCAAAACCTTGCCCCCTCTTCTTCTTCCTGCTCGGAACTCACCACAGCCCAATGCCAGATTTCTGGCTCAAGCTAGGGTTAGGGTTAGGGTTAGCACTAGGATTATGCCAAGGATTAGGGCTGCGAAACCCACAAAGGCAGGAGCTCCAGGGACACTGGACATGTGAAAGGCATGCAAAGTTGAGCAGGGCACAGCCAAAACCTTGCCCCCTCTTCTTCTTCCTGCTCGGAACTCACCACAGCCCAATGCCAGATTTCTGGCTCAAGCTAGGGTTAGGGTTAGGGTCAGGGTTACGCCTATGCCTAAGCCTAGGTTTAGTGTTCAGAAACCCACAAAGGCAGGAGCTCCAGGGACACTGGCCATGCAAAAGGCATACAAAGTTGAGCACGGAAATGTCAAAAGCTTGCCGCCTCTTCTTTTTCCTGCTTGGAACTCACCACAGCCCAATGCCTGGTTTCTGGCTCAAGCTAGGGTTAGGGTTATGCCTAGGATTAGGGTTGAGAAAACCACAGAGCCAGCAGCTCCAGGGACACTGGACATGTGAGATGCATGCAAAGTTGAGCAGTGCGCAGCCAAAACTTGGCTCCCTCTTCTTCTTCCTGCTCGGAACTCACCACAGCCCACTTCCGGATTTCTGGCTCAAGCTAGGGTTAGGGTTAGGGTTAGGGTTACGCCTACGCCTAAGACTATGCCTAGGCCTAGGTTTAGGGTTCAGAAAACCACAAAGCCAGGAACTCCACGGACACTGACCATGCGAAAGGCATGCCAAGTTGAGCAGTGCGCAGCCAAAACTTTGCTCCCTCTTCTTCTTTCTGCTTGGAACTCACCACAGCCCACTTCCGGATTTCTGGCTCAAGCTAGGGTTAGGGTTAGGGTTAGGGTTACGCCTGCGCCTAAGCCTCCGCCTAGGCCTAGGTTTAGGGTTCAGAAAACCACAAAGCCAGGAGCTCCAGGGACACTGGCCATGCGAAAGGCATGCCAAGTTGAGCAGGGCACAGCCAAAACCTTGCCCCCTCTTCTTCTTCCTGCTCAGAACTCACCACAGCCCACTGCTGGAATGCTGGCTCAAGCTAGGGTTAGGGTTAGGGTCAGGGTCAGGGTCAGGGTTAGGGTAACGCCTAGGGTTAGGGTACAGAGAACCACCGAGCCCAGAGCTCCAGGGATACTCACTATGCAAAAGGCATGCCAAGGTGAGCGCAGCACAGCCCAAAACCTTGCTCCCTCTTCTTCTTCCTGCTTGGAACTCACCACAGCCCAATGCTCGATTTCTGGCTCAAGCTAGGGTTAGGGTTACGCCTACGCCAAGACCTAGGTTTAGTGTTCAGAAAACCACAAAGCCAGGAGCTCCACGGACACTGACCATGCGAAAGGCATGCCAAGTTGAGCACGGAAAAGCCAAAAGCTTGCTCCCTCTTCTTCTTTCTGCTTGGAACTCACCACAGCCCACCGCCGGATTTCTGGCTCAAGCTAGGGTTAGGGTTAGGGTTAGGGTTACGCCTGCACCTAAGCCTCCGCCTAGGCCTAGGTTTAGGGTTCAGAAAACCACAAAGCCAGGAGCTCCAGGGACACTGGCCATGCGAAAGGCATGCCAAGTTGAGCAGGGCACAGCCAAAACCTTGCCCCCTCTTCTTCTTCCTGCTCGGAACTCACCACAGCCCAATGCCAGATTTCTGGCTCAAGCTAGGGTTAGGGTTAGGGTTAGCACTAGGATTATGCCAAGGATTAGGGCTGCGAAACCCACAAAGGCAGGAGCTCCAGGGACACTGGACATGTGAAAGGCATGCAAAGTTGAGCAGGGCACAGCCAAAACCTTGCCCCCTCTTCTTCTTCCTGCTCGGAACTCACCACAGCCCAATGCCAGATTTCTGGCTCAAGCTAGGGTTAGGGTTAGGGTCAGGGTTACGCCTATGCCTAAGCCTAGGTTTAGGGTTCAGAAAACCACAAAGCCAGGAGCTCCAGAGACACTGGCCATGCGAAAGGCATACAAAGTTGAGCACGGAAATGTCAAAAGCTTGCCGCCTCTTCTTTTTCCTGCTTGGAACTCACCACAGCCCAATGCCTGGTTTCTGGCTCAAGCTAGGGTTAGGGTTATGCCTAGGATTAGGGTTGAGAAAACCACAGAGCCAGCAGCTCCAGGGACACTGGACATGTGAGATGCATGCAAAGTTGAGCAGTGCGCAGCCAAAACTTGGCTCCCTCTTCTTCTTCCTGCTCGGAACTCACCACAGCCCACTTCCGGATTTCTGGCTCAAGCTAGGGTTAGGGTTAGGGTTAGGGTTACGCCTACGCCTAAGACTATGCCTAGGCCTAGGTTTAGGGTTCAGAAAACCACAAAGCCAGGAACTCCACGGACACTGACCATGCGAAAGGCATGCCAAGTTGAGCAGTGCGCAGCCAAAACTTTGCTCCCTCTTCTTCTTTCTGCTTGGAACTCACCACAGCCCACTTCCGGATTTCTGGCTCAAGCTAGGGTTAGGGTTAGGGTTAGGGTTACGCCTGCGCCTAAGCCTCCGCCTAGGCCTAGGTTTAGGGTTCAGAAAACCACAAAGCCAGGAGCTCCAGGGACACTGGCCATGCGAAAGGCATGCCAAGTTGAGCAGGGCACAGCCAAAACCTTGCCCCCTCTTCTTCTTCCTGCTCAGAACTCACCACAGCCCACTGCTGGAATGCTGGCTCAAGCTAGGGTTAGGGTTAGGGTCAGGGTCAGGGTCAGGGTTAGGGTAACGCCTAGGGTTAGGGTACAGAGAACCACCGAGCCCAGAGCTCCAGGGATACTCACTATGCAAAAGGCATGCCAAGGTGAGCGCAGCACAGCCCAAAACCTTGCTCCCTCTTCTTCTTCCTGCTTGGAACTCACCACAGCCCAATGCTCGATTTCTGGCTCAAGCTAGGGTTAGGGTTACGCCTACGCCAAGACCTAGGTTTAGTGTTCAGAAAACCACAAAGCCAGGAGCTCCACGGACACTGACCATGCGAAAGGCATGCCAAGTTGAGCACGGAAAAGCCAAAAGCTTGCTCCCTCTTCTTCTTTCTGCTTGGAACTCACCACAGCCCACCGCCGGATTTCTGGCTCAAGCTAGGGTTAGGGTTAGGGTTAGGGTTACGCCTGCGCCTAAGCCTCCGCCTAGGCCTAGGTTTAGGGTTCAGAAAACCACAAAGCCAGGAGCTCCAGGGACACTGGCCATGCGAAAGGCATGCCAAGTTGAGCAGGGCACAGCCAAAACCTTGCCCCCTCTTCTTCTTCCTGCTCGGAACTCACCACAGCCCAATGCCAGATTTCTGGCTCAAGCTAGGGTTAGGGTTAGGGTTAGCACTAGGATTATGCCAAGGATTAGGGCTGCGAAACCCACAAAGGCAGGAGCTCCAGGGACACTGGACATGTGAAAGGCATGCAAAGTTGAGCAGGGCACAGCCAAAACCTTGCCCCCTCTTCTTCTTCCTGCTCGGAACTCACCACAGCCCAATGCCAGATTTCTGGCTCAAGCTAGGGTTAGGGTTAGGGTCAGGGTTACGCCTATGCCTAAGCCTAGGTTTAGTGTTCAGAAAACCACAAAGCCAGGAGCTCCAGGGACACTGGCCATGCAAAAGGCATACAAAGTTGAGCACGGAAATGTCAAAAGCTTGCCGCCTCTTCTTTTTCCTGCTTGGAACTCACCACAGCCCAATGCCTGGTTTCTGGCTCAAGCTAGGGTTAGGGTTATGCCTAGGATTAGGGTTGAGAAAACCACAGAGCCAGCAGCTCCAGGGACACTGGACATGTGAGATGCATGCAAAGTTGAGCAGTGCGCAGCCAAAACTTGGCTCCCTCTTCTTCTTCCTGCTCGGAACTCACCACAGCCCACTTCCGGATTTCTGGCTCAAGCTAGGGTTAGGGTTAGGGTTAGGGTTACGCCTACGCCTAAGCCTATGCCTAGGCCTAGGTTTAGGGTTCAGAAAACCACAAAGCCAGGAACTCCACGGACACTGACCATGCGAAAGGCATGCCAAGTTGAGCAGTGCGCAGCCAAAACTTTGCTCCCTCTTCTTCTTTCTGCTTGGAACTCACCACAGCCCACTTCCGGATTTCTGGCTCAAGCTAGGGTTAGGGTTAGGGTTAGGGTTACGCCTGCGCCTAAGCCTCCGCCTAGGCCTAGGTTTAGGGTTCAGAAAACCACAAAGCCAGGAGCTCCAGGGACACTGGCCATGCGAAAGGCATGCCAAGTTGAGCAGGGCACAGCCAAAACCTTGCCCCCTCTTCTTCTTCCTGCTCGGAACTCACCACAGCCCACTGCTGGATTTCTGGCTCAAGCTAGGGTTAGGGTTAGGGTTAGCACTAGGATTATGCCAAGGATTAGGGCTGCGAAATCCACAAAGGCAGGAGCTCCAGGGACACTGGACATGTGAAAGGCATGCAAAGTTGAGCAGGGCACAGCCAAAACCTTGCCCCCTCTTCTTCTTCCTGCTCGGAACTCACCACAGCCCACTGCTGGATTTCTGGCTCAAGCTAGGGTTAGGGTTAGGGTCAGGGTCAGGGTTAGGGTAACGCCTAGGGTTAGGGTACAGAGAACCACCGAGCCCAGAGCTCCAGGGATACTCACTATGCAAAAGGCATGCCAAGGTGAGCGCAGCACAGCCCAAAACCTTGCGCCCTCTTCCTTCTTCCTGCTTGGAACTCACCACAGCCCAATGCTCGATTTCTGGCTCAAGCTAGGGTTAGGGTTACGCCTACGCCAAGACCTAGGTTTAGGGTCCAGAAAACCACAAAGCCAGAAGCCCACGGACACTGACCATGCGAAAGGCATGCCAAGTTGAGCACGGAAAAGCCAAAACTTTGCTCCCTCTTCTTCTTTCTGCTTGGAACTCACCACAGCCCACCGCCGGATTTCTGGCTCAAGCTAGGGTTAGGGTTAGGGTTAGGGTTACGCCTGCGCCTAAGCCTCCGCCTAGGCCTAGGTTTAGGGTTCAGAAAACCACAAAGCCAGGAGCTCCAGGGACACTGGCCATGCGAAAGGCATGCCAAGTTGAGCAGGGCACAGCCAAAACCTTGCCCCCTCTTCTTCTTTCTGCTTGGAACTCGCCACGGCTCACAACCCGATTTCTGGCTCAAGCTAGGGTTAGGGTTAGGGTTAGGGTTACGCCTACGCCTAAGCCTATGCCTAGGCCTAGGTTTAGGGTTCAGAAAACCACAAAGCCAGAAGCCCACGGACACTGACCATGCGAAAGGCATGCCAAGTTGAGCACGGAAAAGCCAAAACCTTGCTCCCTCTTCTTCTTTCTGCTTGGGACTCGCCAAGGCCCACAACCCAATTTCTGGCTCAAGCTAGGGTTAGGGTTAGGGTTAGCACTAGGATTATGCCAAGGATTAGGGCTGCGAAATCCACAAAGGCAGGAGCTCCAGGGACACTGGACATGTGAAAGGCATGCAAAGTTGAGCAGGGCACAGCCAAAACCTTGCCCCCTCTTCTTCTTCCTGCTCAGAACTCACCACAGCCCACTGCTGGATTTCTGGCTCAAGCTAGGGTTAGGGTTAGGGTTAGGGTCAGGGTCAGGGTTAGGGTAATGCCTAGGGTTAGGGTACAGAGAACCACCGAGCCCAGAGCTCCAGGGATACTCACTATGCAAAAGGCATGCCAAGGTGAGCGCAGCACAGCCCAAAACCTTGCGCCCTCTTCTTCTTCCTGCTTGGAACTCACCACAGCCCAATGCTCGATTTCTGGCTCAAGCTAGGGTTAGGGTTACGCCTACGCCAAGACCTAGGTTTAGTGTTCAGAAAACCACAAAGCCAGGAGCTCCACGGACACTGACCATGCGAAAGGCATGCCAAGTTGAGCACGGAAAAGCCAAAACCTTGCTCCCTCTTCTTCTTTCTGCTTGGAACTCACCACAGCCCACCGCCGGATTTCTGGCTCAAGCTAGGGTTAGGGTTAGGGTTAGGGTTACGCCTGCGCCTAAGCCTCCGCCTAGGCCTAGGTTTAGGGTTCAGAAAACCACAAAGCCAGGAGCTCCAGGGACACTGGCCATGCGAAAGGCATGCCAAGTTGAGCAGGGCACAGCCAAAACCTTGCCCCCTCTTCTTCTTCCTGCTCGGAACTCACCACAGCCCACTGCTGGATTTCTGGCTCAAGCTAGGGTTAGGGTTAGGGTTAGCACTAGGATTATGCCAAGGATTAGGGCTGCGAAATCCAGAAAGGCAGGAGCTCCAGGGACACTGGACATGTGAAAGGCATGCAAAGTTGAGCAGGGCACAGCCAAAACCTTGCCCCCTCTTCTTCTTCCTGCTCGGAACTCACCACAGCCCACTGCTGGATTTCTGGCTCAAGCTAGGGTTAGGGTTAGGGTCAGGGTCAGGGTTAGGGTAACGCCTAGGGTTAGGGTACAGAGAACCACCGAGCCCAGAGCTCCAGGGATACTCACTATGCAAAAGGCATGCCAAGGTGAGCGCAGCACAGCCCAAAACCTTGCGCCCTCTTCCTTCTTCCTGCTTGGAACTCACCACAGCCCAATGCTCGATTTCTGGCTCAAGCTAGGGTTAGGGTTACGCCTACGCCAAGACCTAGGTTTAGGGTCCAGAAAACCACAAAGCCAGAAGCCCACGGACACTGACCATGCGAAAGGCATGCCAAGTTGAGCACGGAAATGTCAAAAGCTTGCCCCCTCTTCTTCTTTCTGCTTGGAACTCGCCACGGCTCACAACCCGATTTCTGGCTCAAGCTAGGGTTAGGGTTAGGGTTAGGGTTATGCCTATGCCTAAGCCTAGGTTTAGGGTTCAGAAAACCACAAAGGCAGGAGCTCCAGGGACACTGGCCATGCGAAAGTCATACAAAGTTGAGCACGGAAAAGCCAAAACCTTGCCCCCTCTTCTTTTTCCTGCTTGGAACTCACCACAGCCCAATGCCTGGTTTCTGGCTCAAGCTAGGGTTAGGGTTATGCCTAGGATTAGGGTTGAGAAAACCACAGAGCCAGCAGCTCCAGGGACACTGGACATGTGAGATGCATGCAAAGTTGAGCAGTGCGCAGCCAAAACTTGGCTCCCTCTTCTTCTTCCTGCTCGGAACTCACCACAGCCCACCGCCGGATTTCTGGCTCAAGCTAGGGTTAGGGTTAGGGTTACGCCTGCACCTAAGCCTATGCCTAGGCCTAGGTTTAGGGTTCAGAAAACCACAAAGGCAGGAGCTCCAGGGACACTGGCCATGCGAAAGGCATGCCAAGTTGAGCAGGGCACAGCCAAAACCTTGCCCCCTCTTCTTCTTTCTGCTTGGAACTCACCACAGCCCACTTCCGGATTTCTGGCTCAAGCTAGGGTTAGGGTTAGGGTTAGGGTTACGCCTGCGCCTAAGCCTCCGCCTAGGCCTAGGTTTAGGGTTCAGAAAACCACAAAGCCAGGAGCTCCAGGGACACTGACCATGCGAAAGGCATGCCAAGTTGAGCAGGGCACAGCCAAAACCTTGCCCCCTCTTCTTCTTTCTGCTTGGAACTCGCCACGGCTCACAACCCGATTTCTGGCTCAAGCTAGGGTTAGGGTTAGGGTTAGGGTTACGCCTACGCCTAAGCCTATGCCTAGGCCTAGGTTTAGGGTTCAGAAAACCACAAAGCCAGAAGCCCACAGACACTGACCATGCGAAAGGCATGCCAAGTTGAGCACGGAAAAGCCAAAACCTTGCTCCCTCTTCTTCTTTCTGCTTGGGACTCGCCAAGGCCCACAACCCAATTTCTGGCTCAAGCTAGGGTTAGGGTTAGGGTTAGCACTAGGATTATGCCAAGGATTAGGGCTGCGAAATCCACAAAGGCAGGAGCTCCAGGGACACTGGACATGTGAAAGGCATGCAAAGTTGAGCAGGGCACAGCCAAAACCTTGCCCCCTCTTCTTCTTCCTGCTCAGAACTCACCACAGCCCACTGCTGGATTTCTGGCTCAAGCTAGGGTTAGGGTTAGGGTTAGGGTCAGGGTCAGGGTTAGGGTAACGCCTAGGGTTAGGGTACAGAGAACCACCGAGCCCAGAGCTCCAGGGATACTCACTATGCAAAAGGCATGCCAAGGTGAGCGCAGCACAGCCCAAAACCTTGCTCCCTCTTCTTCTTCCTGCTTGGAACTCACCACAGCCCAATGCTCGATTTCTGGCTCAAGCTAGGGTTAGGGTTACGCCTACGCCAAGACCTAGGTTTAGTGTTCAGAAAACCACAAAGCCAGGAGCTCCACGGACACTGACCATGCGAAAGGCATGCCAAGTTGAGCACGGAAAAGCCAAAAGCTTGCTCCCTCTTCTTCTTTCTGCTTGGAACTCACCACAGCCCACCGCCGGATTTCTGGCTCAAGCTAGGGTTAGGGTTAGGGTTAGGGTTACGCCTGCGCCTAAGCCTCCGCCTAGGCCTAGGTTTAGGGTTCAGAAAACCACAAAGCCAGGAGCTCCAGGGACACTGGCCATGCGAAAGGCATGCCAAGTTGAGCAGGGCACAGCCAAAACCTTGCCCCCTCTTCTTCTTCCTGCTCGGAACTCACCACAGCCCAATGCCAGATTTCTGGCTCAAGCTAGGGTTAGGGTTAGGGTTAGCACTAGGATTATGCCAAGGATTAGGGCTGCGAAACCCACAAAGGCAGGAGCTCCAGGGACACTGGACATGTGAAAGGCATGCAAAGTTGAGCAGGGCACAGCCAAAACCTTGCCCCCTCTTCTTCTTCCTGCTCGGAACTCACCACAGCCCAATGCCAGATTTCTGGCTCAAGCTAGGGTTAGGGTTAGGGTCAGGGTTACGCCTATGCCTAAGCCTAGGTTTAGTGTTCAGAAAACCACAAAGCCAGGAGCTCCAGGGACACTGGCCATGCAAAAGGCATACAAAGTTGAGCACGGAAATGTCAAAAGCTTGCCGCCTCTTCTTTTTCCTGCTTGGAACTCACCACAGCCCAATGCCTGGTTTCTGGCTCAAGCTAGGGTTAGGGTTATGCCTAGGATTAGGGTTGAGAAAACCACAGAGCCAGCAGCTCCAGGGACACTGGACATGTGAGATGCATGCAAAGTTGAGCAGTGCGCAGCCAAAACTTGGCTCCCTCTTCTTCTTCCTGCTCGGAACTCACCACAGCCCACTTCCGGATTTCTGGCTCAAGCTAGGGTTAGGGTTAGGGTTAGGGTTACGCCTACGCCTAAGACTATGCCTAGGCCTAGGTTTAGGGTTCAGAAAACCACAAAGCCAGGAACTCCACGGACACTGACCATGCGAAAGGCATGCCAAGTTGAGCAGTGCGCAGCCAAAACTTTGCTCCCTCTTCTTCTTTCTGCTTGGAACTCACCACAGCCCACTTCCGGATTTCTGGCTCAAGCTAGGGTTAGGGTTAGGGTTAGGGTTACGCCTGCGCCTAAGCCTCCGCCTAGGCCTAGGTTTAGGGTTCAGAAAACCACAAAGCCAGGAGCTCCAGGGACACTGGCCATGCGAAAGGCATGCCAAGTTGAGCAGGGCACAGCCAAAACCTTGCCCCCTCTTCTTCTTCCTGCTCGGAACTCACCACAGCCCAATGCCAGATTTCTGGCTCAAGCTAGGGTTAGGGTTAGGGTTAGCACTAGGATTATGCCAAGGATTAGGGCTGCGAAATCCACAAAGGCAGGAGCTCCAGGGACACTGGACATGTGAAAGGCATGCAAAGTTGAGCAGGGCACAGCCAAAACCTTGCCCCCTCTTCTTCTTCCTGCTCGGAACTCACCACAGCCCACTGCTGGATTTCTGGCTCAAGCTAGGGTTAGGGTTAGGGTCAGGGTCAGGGTTAGGGTAACGCCTAGGGTTAGGGTACAGAGAACCACCGAGCCCAGAGCTCCAGGGATACTCACTATGCAAAAGGCATGCCAAGGTGAGCGCAGCACAGCCCAAAACCTTGCGCCCTCTTCCTTCTTCCTGCTTGGAACTCACCACAGCCCAATGCTCGATTTCTGGCTCAAGCTAGGGTTAGGGTTACGCCTACGCCAAGACCTAGGTTTAGGGTTCAGAAAACCACAAAGCCAGAAGCCCACGGACACTGACCATGCGAAAGGCATGCCAAGTTGAGCAGTGCGCAGCCAAAACTTTGCTCCCTCTTCTTCTTTCTGCTTGGAACTCACCACAGCCCACTTCCGGATTTCTGGCTCAAGCTAGGGTTAGGGTTAGGGTTAGGGTTACGCCTGCGCCTAAGCCTCCGCCTAGGCCTAGGTTTAGGGTTCAGAAAACCACAAAGCCAGGAGCTCCAGGGACACTGGCCATGCGAAAGGCATGCCAAGTTGAGCAGGGCACAGCCAAAACCTTGCCCCCTCTTCTTCTTCCTGCTCGGAACTCACCACAGCCCACTGCTGGATTTCTGGCTCAAGCTAGGGTTAGGGTTAGGGTTAGCACTAGGATTATGCCAAGGATTAGGGCTGCGAAATCCACAAAGGCAGGAGCTCCAGGGACACTGGACATGTGAAAGGCATGCAAAGTTGAGCAGGGCACAGCCAAAACCTTGCCCCCTCTTCTTCTTCCTGCTCGGAACTCACCACAGCCCACTGCTGGATTTCTGGCTCAAGCTAGGGTTAGGGTTAGGGTCAGGGTCAGGGTTAGGGTAACGCCTAGGGTTAGGGTACAGAGAACCACCGAGCCCAGAGCTCCAGGGATACTCACTATGCAAAAGGCATGCCAAGGTGAGCGCAGCACAGCCCAAAACCTTGCACCCTCTTCCTTCTTCCTGCTTGGAACTCACCACAGCCCAATGCTCGATTTCTGGCTCAAGCTAGGGTTAGGGTTAGGGTTAGGGTTACGCCTGCGCCTAAGCCTCCGCCTAGGCCTAGGTTTAGGGTTCAGAAAACCACAAAGCCAGGAGCTCCAGGGACACTGACCATGCGAAAGGCATGCCAAGTTGAGCAGGGCACAGCCAAAACCTTGCCCCCTCTTCTTCTTTCTGCTTGGAACTCGCCACGGCTCACAACCCGATTTCTGGCTCAAGCTAGGGTTAGGGTTAGGGTTAGGGTTAGGGTTACGCCTACGCCTAAGCCTATGCCTAGGCCTAGGTTTAGGGTTCAGAAAACCACAAAGCCAGAAGCCCACGGACACTGACCATGCGAAAGGCATGCCAAGTTGAGCACGGAAAAGCCAAAACCTTGCTCCCTCTTCTTCTTTCTGCTTGGGACTCGCCAAGGCCCACAACCCAATTTCTGGCTCAAGCTAGGGTTAGGGTTAGGGTTAGCACTAGGATTATGCCAAGGATTAGGGCTGCGAAATCCACAAAGGCAGGAGCTCCAGGGACACTGGACATGTGAAAGGCATGCAAAGTTGAGCAGGGCACAGCCAAAACCTTGCCCCCTCTTCTTCTTCCTGCTCAGAACTCACCACAGCCCACTGCTGGATTTCTGGCTCAAGCTAGGGTTAGGGTTAGGGTTAGGGTCAGGGTCAGGGTTAGGGTAACGCCTAGGGTTAGGGTACAGAGAACCACCGAGCCCAGAGCTCCAGGGATACTCACTATGCAAAAGGCATGCCAAGGTGAGCGCAGCACAGCCCAAAACCTTGCTCCCTCTTCTTCTTCCTGCTTGGAACTCACCACAGCCCAATGCTCGATTTCTGGCTCAAGCTAGGGTTAGGGTTACGCCTACGCCAAGACCTAGGTTTAGTGTTCAGAAAACCACAAAGCCAGGAGCTCCACGGACACTGACCATGCGAAAGGCATGCCAAGTTGAGCACGGAAAAGCCAAAAGCTTGCTCCCTCTTCTTCTTTCTGCTTGGAACTCACCACAGCCCACCGCCGGATTTCTGGCTCAAGCTAGGGTTAGGGTTAGGGTTAGGGTTACGCCTGCGCCTAAGCCTCCGCCTAGGCCTAGGTTTAGGGTTCAGAAAACCACAAAGCCAGGAGCTCCAGGGACACTGGCCATGCGAAAGGCATGCCAAGTTGAGCAGGGCACAGCCAAAACCTTGCCCCCTCTTCTTCTTCCTGCTCGGAACTCACCACAGCCCAATGCCAGATTTCTGGCTCAAGCTAGGGTTAGGGTTAGGGTTAGCACTAGGATTATGCCAAGGATTAGGGCTGCGAAACCCACAAAGGCAGGAGCTCCAGGGACACTGGACATGTGAAAGGCATGCAAAGTTGAGCAGGGCACAGCCAAAACCTTGCCCCCTCTTCTTCTTCCTGCTCGGAACTCACCACAGCCCAATGCCAGATTTCTGGCTCAAGCTAGGGTTAGGGTTAGGGTCAGGGTTACGCCTATGCCTAAGCCTAGGTTTAGTGTTCAGAAACCCACAAAGGCAGGAGCTCCAGGGACACTGGCCATGCAAAAGGCATACAAAGTTGAGCACGGAAATGTCAAAAGCTTGCCGCCTCTTCTTTTTCCTGCTTGGAACTCACCACAGCCCAATGCCTGGTTTCTGGCTCAAGCTAGGGTTAGGGTTATGCCTAGGATTAGGGTTGAGAAAACCACAGAGCCAGCAGCTCCAGGGACACTGGACATGTGAGATGCATGCAAAGTTGAGCAGTGCGCAGCCAAAACTTGGCTCCCTCTTCTTCTTCCTGCTCGGAACTCACCACAGCCCACTTCCGGATTTCTGGCTCAAGCTAGGGTTAGGGTTAGGGTTAGGGTTACGCCTACGCCTAAGACTATGCCTAGGCCTAGGTTTAGGGTTCAGAAAACCACAAAGCCAGGAACTCCACGGACACTGACCATGCGAAAGGCATGCCAAGTTGAGCAGTGCGCAGCCAAAACTTTGCTCCCTCTTCTTCTTTCTGCTTGGAACTCACCACAGCCCACTTCCGGATTTCTGGCTCAAGCTAGGGTTAGGGTTAGGGTTAGGGTTACGCCTGCGCCTAAGCCTCCGCCTAGGCCTAGGTTTAGGGTTCAGAAAACCACAAAGCCAGGAGCTCCAGGGACACTGGCCATGCGAAAGGCATGCCAAGTTGAGCAGGGCACAGCCAAAACCTTGCCCCCTCTTCTTCTTCCTGCTCAGAACTCACCACAGCCCACTGCTGGAATGCTGGCTCAAGCTAGGGTTAGGGTTAGGGTCAGGGTCAGGGTCAGGGTTAGGGTAACGCCTAGGGTTAGGGTACAGAGAACCACCGAGCCCAGAGCTCCAGGGATACTCACTATGCAAAAGGCATGCCAAGGTGAGCGCAGCACAGCCCAAAACCTTGCTCCCTCTTCTTCTTCCTGCTTGGAACTCACCACAGCCCAATGCTCGATTTCTGGCTCAAGCTAGGGTTAGGGTTACGCCTACGCCAAGACCTAGGTTTAGTGTTCAGAAAACCACAAAGCCAGGAGCTCCACGGACACTGACCATGCGAAAGGCATGCCAAGTTGAGCACGGAAAAGCCAAAAGCTTGCTCCCTCTTCTTCTTTCTGCTTGGAACTCACCACAGCCCACCGCCGGATTTCTGGCTCAAGCTAGGGTTAGGGTTAGGGTTAGGGTTACGCCTGCACCTAAGCCTCCGCCTAGGCCTAGGTTTAGGGTTCAGAAAACCACAAAGCCAGGAGCTCCAGGGACACTGGCCATGCGAAAGGCATGCCAAGTTGAGCAGGGCACAGCCAAAACCTTGCCCCCTCTTCTTCTTCCTGCTCGGAACTCACCACAGCCCAATGCCAGATTTCTGGCTCAAGCTAGGGTTAGGGTTAGGGTTAGCACTAGGATTATGCCAAGGATTAGGGCTGCGAAACCCACAAAGGCAGGAGCTCCAGGGACACTGGACATGTGAAAGGCATGCAAAGTTGAGCAGGGCACAGCCAAAACCTTGCCCCCTCTTCTTCTTCCTGCTCGGAACTCACCACAGCCCAATGCCAGATTTCTGGCTCAAGCTAGGGTTAGGGTTAGGGTCAGGGTTACGCCTATGCCTAAGCCTAGGTTTAGGGTTCAGAAAACCACAAAGCCAGGAGCTCCAGAGACACTGGCCATGCGAAAGGCATACAAAGTTGAGCACGGAAATGTCAAAAGCTTGCCGCCTCTTCTTTTTCCTGCTTGGAACTCACCACAGCCCAATGCCTGGTTTCTGGCTCAAGCTAGGGTTAGGGTTATGCCTAGGATTAGGGTTGAGAAAACCACAGAGCCAGCAGCTCCAGGGACACTGGACATGTGAGATGCATGCAAAGTTGAGCAGTGCGCAGCCAAAACTTGGCTCCCTCTTCTTCTTCCTGCTCGGAACTCACCACAGCCCACTTCCGGATTTCTGGCTCAAGCTAGGGTTAGGGTTAGGGTTAGGGTTACGCCTACGCCTAAGACTATGCCTAGGCCTAGGTTTAGGGTTCAGAAAACCACAAAGCCAGGAACTCCACGGACACTGACCATGCGAAAGGCATGCCAAGTTGAGCAGTGCGCAGCCAAAACTTTGCTCCCTCTTCTTCTTTCTGCTTGGAACTCACCACAGCCCACTTCCGGATTTCTGGCTCAAGCTAGGGTTAGGGTTAGGGTTAGGGTTACGCCTGCGCCTAAGCCTCCGCCTAGGCCTAGGTTTAGGGTTCAGAAAACCACAAAGCCAGGAGCTCCAGGGACACTGGCCATGCGAAAGGCATGCCAAGTTGAGCAGGGCACAGCCAAAACCTTGCCCCCTCTTCTTCTTCCTGCTCAGAACTCACCACAGCCCACTGCTGGAATGCTGGCTCAAGCTAGGGTTAGGGTTAGGGTCAGGGTCAGGGTCAGGGTTAGGGTAACGCCTAGGGTTAGGGTACAGAGAACCACCGAGCCCAGAGCTCCAGGGATACTCACTATGCAAAAGGCATGCCAAGGTGAGCGCAGCACAGCCCAAAACCTTGCTCCCTCTTCTTCTTCCTGCTTGGAACTCACCACAGCCCAATGCTCGATTTCTGGCTCAAGCTAGGGTTAGGGTTACGCCTACGCCAAGACCTAGGTTTAGTGTTCAGAAAACCACAAAGCCAGGAGCTCCACGGACACTGACCATGCGAAAGGCATGCCAAGTTGAGCACGGAAAAGCCAAAAGCTTGCTCCCTCTTCTTCTTTCTGCTTGGAACTCACCACAGCCCACCGCCGGATTTCTGGCTCAAGCTAGGGTTAGGGTTAGGGTTAGGGTTACGCCTGCGCCTAAGCCTCCGCCTAGGCCTAGGTTTAGGGTTCAGAAAACCACAAAGCCAGGAGCTCCAGGGACACTGGCCATGCGAAAGGCATGCCAAGTTGAGCAGGGCACAGCCAAAACCTTGCCCCCTCTTCTTCTTCCTGCTCGGAACTCACCACAGCCCAATGCCAGATTTCTGGCTCAAGCTAGGGTTAGGGTTAGGGTTAGCACTAGGATTATGCCAAGGATTAGGGCTGCGAAACCCACAAAGGCAGGAGCTCCAGGGACACTGGACATGTGAAAGGCATGCAAAGTTGAGCAGGGCACAGCCAAAACCTTGCCCCCTCTTCTTCTTCCTGCTCGGAACTCACCACAGCCCAATGCCAGATTTCTGGCTCAAGCTAGGGTTAGGGTTAGGGTCAGGGTTACGCCTATGCCTAAGCCTAGGTTTAGTGTTCAGAAAACCACAAAGCCAGGAGCTCCAGGGACACTGGCCATGCAAAAGGCATACAAAGTTGAGCACGGAAATGTCAAAAGCTTGCCGCCTCTTCTTTTTCCTGCTTGGAACTCACCACAGCCCAATGCCTGGTTTCTGGCTCAAGCTAGGGTTAGGGTTATGCCTAGGATTAGGGTTGAGAAAACCACAGAGCCAGCAGCTCCAGGGACACTGGACATGTGAGATGCATGCAAAGTTGAGCAGTGCGCAGCCAAAACTTGGCTCCCTCTTCTTCTTCCTGCTCGGAACTCACCACAGCCCACTTCCGGATTTCTGGCTCAAGCTAGGGTTAGGGTTAGGGTTAGGGTTACGCCTACGCCTAAGCCTATGCCTAGGCCTAGGTTTAGGGTTCAGAAAACCACAAAGCCAGGAACTCCACGGACACTGACCATGCGAAAGGCATGCCAAGTTGAGCAGTGCGCAGCCAAAACTTTGCTCCCTCTTCTTCTTTCTGCTTGGAACTCACCACAGCCCACTTCCGGATTTCTGGCTCAAGCTAGGGTTAGGGTTAGGGTTAGGGTTACGCCTGCGCCTAAGCCTCCGCCTAGGCCTAGGTTTAGGGTTCAGAAAACCACAAAGCCAGGAGCTCCAGGGACACTGGCCATGCGAAAGGCATGCCAAGTTGAGCAGGGCACAGCCAAAACCTTGCCCCCTCTTCTTCTTCCTGCTCGGAACTCACCACAGCCCACTGCTGGATTTCTGGCTCAAGCTAGGGTTAGGGTTAGGGTTAGCACTAGGATTATGCCAAGGATTAGGGCTGCGAAATCCACAAAGGCAGGAGCTCCAGGGACACTGGACATGTGAAAGGCATGCAAAGTTGAGCAGGGCACAGCCAAAACCTTGCCCCCTCTTCTTCTTCCTGCTCGGAACTCACCACAGCCCACTGCTGGATTTCTGGCTCAAGCTAGGGTTAGGGTTAGGGTCAGGGTCAGGGTTAGGGTAACGCCTAGGGTTAGGGTACAGAGAACCACCGAGCCCAGAGCTCCAGGGATACTCACTATGCAAAAGGCATGCCAAGGTGAGCGCAGCACAGCCCAAAACCTTGCGCCCTCTTCCTTCTTCCTGCTTGGAACTCACCACAGCCCAATGCTCGATTTCTGGCTCAAGCTAGGGTTAGGGTTACGCCTACGCCAAGACCTAGGTTTAGGGTCCAGAAAACCACAAAGCCAGAAGCCCACGGACACTGACCATGCGAAAGGCATGCCAAGTTGAGCACGGAAAAGCCAAAACTTTGCTCCCTCTTCTTCTTTCTGCTTGGAACTCACCACAGCCCACCGCCGGATTTCTGGCTCAAGCTAGGGTTAGGGTTAGGGTTAGGGTTACGCCTGCGCCTAAGCCTCCGCCTAGGCCTAGGTTTAGGGTTCAGAAAACCACAAAGCCAGGAGCTCCAGGGACACTGGCCATGCGAAAGGCATGCCAAGTTGAGCAGGGCACAGCCAAAACCTTGCCCCCTCTTCTTCTTTCTGCTTGGAACTCGCCACGGCTCACAACCCGATTTCTGGCTCAAGCTAGGGTTAGGGTTAGGGTTAGGGTTACGCCTACGCCTAAGCCTATGCCTAGGCCTAGGTTTAGGGTTCAGAAAACCACAAAGCCAGAAGCCCACGGACACTGACCATGCGAAAGGCATGCCAAGTTGAGCACGGAAAAGCCAAAACCTTGCTCCCTCTTCTTCTTTCTGCTTGGGACTCGCCAAGGCCCACAACCCAATTTCTGGCTCAAGCTAGGGTTAGGGTTAGGGTTAGCACTAGGATTATGCCAAGGATTAGGGCTGCGAAATCCACAAAGGCAGGAGCTCCAGGGACACTGGACATGTGAAAGGCATGCAAAGTTGAGCAGGGCACAGCCAAAACCTTGCCCCCTCTTCTTCTTCCTGCTCAGAACTCACCACAGCCCACTGCTGGATTTCTGGCTCAAGCTAGGGTTAGGGTTAGGGTTAGGGTCAGGGTCAGGGTTAGGGTAATGCCTAGGGTTAGGGTACAGAGAACCACCGAGCCCAGAGCTCCAGGGATACTCACTATGCAAAAGGCATGCCAAGGTGAGCGCAGCACAGCCCAAAACCTTGCGCCCTCTTCTTCTTCCTGCTTGGAACTCACCACAGCCCAATGCTCGATTTCTGGCTCAAGCTAGGGTTAGGGTTACGCCTACGCCAAGACCTAGGTTTAGTGTTCAGAAAACCACAAAGCCAGGAGCTCCACGGACACTGACCATGCGAAAGGCATGCCAAGTTGAGCACGGAAAAGCCAAAACCTTGCTCCCTCTTCTTCTTTCTGCTTGGAACTCACCACAGCCCACCGCCGGATTTCTGGCTCAAGCTAGGGTTAGGGTTAGGGTTAGGGTTACGCCTGCGCCTAAGCCTCCGCCTAGGCCTAGGTTTAGGGTTCAGAAAACCACAAAGCCAGGAGCTCCAGGGACACTGGCCATGCGAAAGGCATGCCAAGTTGAGCAGGGCACAGCCAAAACCTTGCCCCCTCTTCTTCTTCCTGCTCGGAACTCACCACAGCCCACTGCTGGATTTCTGGCTCAAGCTAGGGTTAGGGTTAGGGTTAGCACTAGGATTATGCCAAGGATTAGGGCTGCGAAATCCAGAAAGGCAGGAGCTCCAGGGACACTGGACATGTGAAAGGCATGCAAAGTTGAGCAGGGCACAGCCAAAACCTTGCCCCCTCTTCTTCTTCCTGCTCGGAACTCACCACAGCCCACTGCTGGATTTCTGGCTCAAGCTAGGGTTAGGGTTAGGGTCAGGGTCAGGGTTAGGGTAACGCCTAGGGTTAGGGTACAGAGAACCACCGAGCCCAGAGCTCCAGGGATACTCACTATGCAAAAGGCATGCCAAGGTGAGCGCAGCACAGCCCAAAACCTTGCGCCCTCTTCCTTCTTCCTGCTTGGAACTCACCACAGCCCAATGCTCGATTTCTGGCTCAAGCTAGGGTTAGGGTTACGCCTACGCCAAGACCTAGGTTTAGGGTCCAGAAAACCACAAAGCCAGAAGCCCACGGACACTGACCATGCGAAAGGCATGCCAAGTTGAGCACGGAAATGTCAAAAGCTTGCCCCCTCTTCTTCTTTCTGCTTGGAACTCGCCACGGCTCACAACCCGATTTCTGGCTCAAGCTAGGGTTAGGGTTAGGGTTAGGGTTATGCCTATGCCTAAGCCTAGGTTTAGGGTTCAGAAAACCACAAAGGCAGGAGCTCCAGGGACACTGGCCATGCGAAAGTCATACAAAGTTGAGCACGGAAAAGCCAAAACCTTGCCCCCTCTTCTTTTTCCTGCTTGGAACTCACCACAGCCCAATGCCTGGTTTCTGGCTCAAGCTAGGGTTAGGGTTATGCCTAGGATTAGGGTTGAGAAAACCACAGAGCCAGCAGCTCCAGGGACACTGGACATGTGAGATGCATGCAAAGTTGAGCAGTGCGCAGCCAAAACTTGGCTCCCTCTTCTTCTTCCTGCTCGGAACTCACCACAGCCCACCGCCGGATTTCTGGCTCAAGCTAGGGTTAGGGTTAGGGTTACGCCTGCACCTAAGCCTATGCCTAGGCCTAGGTTTAGGGTTCAGAAAACCACAAAGGCAGGAGCTCCAGGGACACTGGCCATGCGAAAGGCATGCCAAGTTGAGCAGGGCACAGCCAAAACCTTGCCCCCTCTTCTTCTTTCTGCTTGGAACTCACCACAGCCCACTTCCGGATTTCTGGCTCAAGCTAGGGTTAGGGTTAGGGTTAGGGTTACGCCTGCGCCTAAGCCTCCGCCTAGGCCTAGGTTTAGGGTTCAGAAAACCACAAAGCCAGGAGCTCCAGGGACACTGACCATGCGAAAGGCATGCCAAGTTGAGCAGGGCACAGCCAAAACCTTGCCCCCTCTTCTTCTTTCTGCTTGGAACTCGCCACGGCTCACAACCCGATTTCTGGCTCAAGCTAGGGTTAGGGTTAGGGTTAGGGTTACGCCTACGCCTAAGCCTATGCCTAGGCCTAGGTTTAGGGTTCAGAAAACCACAAAGCCAGAAGCCCACAGACACTGACCATGCGAAAGGCATGCCAAGTTGAGCACGGAAAAGCCAAAACCTTGCTCCCTCTTCTTCTTTCTGCTTGGGACTCGCCAAGGCCCACAACCCAATTTCTGGCTCAAGCTAGGGTTAGGGTTAGGGTTAGCACTAGGATTATGCCAAGGATTAGGGCTGCGAAATCCACAAAGGCAGGAGCTCCAGGGACACTGGACATGTGAAAGGCATGCAAAGTTGAGCAGGGCACAGCCAAAACCTTGCCCCCTCTTCTTCTTCCTGCTCAGAACTCACCACAGCCCACTGCTGGATTTCTGGCTCAAGCTAGGGTTAGGGTTAGGGTTAGGGTCAGGGTCAGGGTTAGGGTAACGCCTAGGGTTAGGGTACAGAGAACCACCGAGCCCAGAGCTCCAGGGATACTCACTATGCAAAAGGCATGCCAAGGTGAGCGCAGCACAGCCCAAAACCTTGCTCCCTCTTCTTCTTCCTGCTTGGAACTCACCACAGCCCAATGCTCGATTTCTGGCTCAAGCTAGGGTTAGGGTTACGCCTACGCCAAGACCTAGGTTTAGTGTTCAGAAAACCACAAAGCCAGGAGCTCCACGGACACTGACCATGCGAAAGGCATGCCAAGTTGAGCACGGAAAAGCCAAAAGCTTGCTCCCTCTTCTTCTTTCTGCTTGGAACTCACCACAGCCCACCGCCGGATTTCTGGCTCAAGCTAGGGTTAGGGTTAGGGTTAGGGTTACGCCTGCGCCTAAGCCTCCGCCTAGGCCTAGGTTTAGGGTTCAGAAAACCACAAAGCCAGGAGCTCCAGGGACACTGGCCATGCGAAAGGCATGCCAAGTTGAGCAGGGCACAGCCAAAACCTTGCCCCCTCTTCTTCTTCCTGCTCGGAACTCACCACAGCCCAATGCCAGATTTCTGGCTCAAGCTAGGGTTAGGGTTAGGGTTAGCACTAGGATTATGCCAAGGATTAGGGCTGCGAAACCCACAAAGGCAGGAGCTCCAGGGACACTGGACATGTGAAAGGCATGCAAAGTTGAGCAGGGCACAGCCAAAACCTTGCCCCCTCTTCTTCTTCCTGCTCGGAACTCACCACAGCCCAATGCCAGATTTCTGGCTCAAGCTAGGGTTAGGGTTAGGGTCAGGGTTACGCCTATGCCTAAGCCTAGGTTTAGTGTTCAGAAAACCACAAAGCCAGGAGCTCCAGGGACACTGGCCATGCAAAAGGCATACAAAGTTGAGCACGGAAATGTCAAAAGCTTGCCGCCTCTTCTTTTTCCTGCTTGGAACTCACCACAGCCCAATGCCTGGTTTCTGGCTCAAGCTAGGGTTAGGGTTATGCCTAGGATTAGGGTTGAGAAAACCACAGAGCCAGCAGCTCCAGGGACACTGGACATGTGAGATGCATGCAAAGTTGAGCAGTGCGCAGCCAAAACTTGGCTCCCTCTTCTTCTTCCTGCTCGGAACTCACCACAGCCCACTTCCGGATTTCTGGCTCAAGCTAGGGTTAGGGTTAGGGTTAGGGTTACGCCTACGCCTAAGACTATGCCTAGGCCTAGGTTTAGGGTTCAGAAAACCACAAAGCCAGGAACTCCACGGACACTGACCATGCGAAAGGCATGCCAAGTTGAGCAGTGCGCAGCCAAAACTTTGCTCCCTCTTCTTCTTTCTGCTTGGAACTCACCACAGCCCACTTCCGGATTTCTGGCTCAAGCTAGGGTTAGGGTTAGGGTTAGGGTTACGCCTGCGCCTAAGCCTCCGCCTAGGCCTAGGTTTAGGGTTCAGAAAACCACAAAGCCAGGAGCTCCAGGGACACTGGCCATGCGAAAGGCATGCCAAGTTGAGCAGGGCACAGCCAAAACCTTGCCCCCTCTTCTTCTTCCTGCTCGGAACTCACCACAGCCCAATGCCAGATTTCTGGCTCAAGCTAGGGTTAGGGTTAGGGTTAGCACTAGGATTATGCCAAGGATTAGGGCTGCGAAATCCACAAAGGCAGGAGCTCCAGGGACACTGGACATGTGAAAGGCATGCAAAGTTGAGCAGGGCACAGCCAAAACCTTGCCCCCTCTTCTTCTTCCTGCTCGGAACTCACCACAGCCCACTGCTGGATTTCTGGCTCAAGCTAGGGTTAGGGTTAGGGTCAGGGTCAGGGTTAGGGTAACGCCTAGGGTTAGGGTACAGAGAACCACCGAGCCCAGAGCTCCAGGGATACTCACTATGCAAAAGGCATGCCAAGGTGAGCGCAGCACAGCCCAAAACCTTGCGCCCTCTTCCTTCTTCCTGCTTGGAACTCACCACAGCCCAATGCTCGATTTCTGGCTCAAGCTAGGGTTAGGGTTACGCCTACGCCAAGACCTAGGTTTAGGGTTCAGAAAACCACAAAGCCAGAAGCCCACGGACACTGACCATGCGAAAGGCATGCCAAGTTGAGCAGTGCGCAGCCAAAACTTTGCTCCCTCTTCTTCTTTCTGCTTGGAACTCACCACAGCCCACTTCCGGATTTCTGGCTCAAGCTAGGGTTAGGGTTAGGGTTAGGGTTACGCCTGCGCCTAAGCCTCCGCCTAGGCCTAGGTTTAGGGTTCAGAAAACCACAAAGCCAGGAGCTCCAGGGACACTGGCCATGCGAAAGGCATGCCAAGTTGAGCAGGGCACAGCCAAAACCTTGCCCCCTCTTCTTCTTCCTGCTCGGAACTCACCACAGCCCACTGCTGGATTTCTGGCTCAAGCTAGGGTTAGGGTTAGGGTTAGCACTAGGATTATGCCAAGGATTAGGGCTGCGAAATCCACAAAGGCAGGAGCTCCAGGGACACTGGACATGTGAAAGGCATGCAAAGTTGAGCAGGGCACAGCCAAAACCTTGCCCCCTCTTCTTCTTCCTGCTCGGAACTCACCACAGCCCACTGCTGGATTTCTGGCTCAAGCTAGGGTTAGGGTTAGGGTCAGGGTCAGGGTTAGGGTAACGCCTAGGGTTAGGGTACAGAGAACCACCGAGCCCAGAGCTCCAGGGATACTCACTATGCAAAAGGCATGCCAAGGTGAGCGCAGCACAGCCCAAAACCTTGCACCCTCTTCCTTCTTCCTGCTTGGAACTCACCACAGCCCAATGCTCGATTTCTGGCTCAAGCTAGGGTTAGGGTTAGGGTTAGGGTTACGCCTGCGCCTAAGCCTCCGCCTAGGCCTAGGTTTAGGGTTCAGAAAACCACAAAGCCAGGAGCTCCAGGGACACTGACCATGCGAAAGGCATGCCAAGTTGAGCAGGGCACAGCCAAAACCTTGCCCCCTCTTCTTCTTTCTGCTTGGAACTCGCCACGGCTCACAACCCGATTTCTGGCTCAAGCTAGGGTTAGGGTTAGGGTTAGGGTTAGGGTTACGCCTACGCCTAAGCCTATGCCTAGGCCTAGGTTTAGGGTTCAGAAAACCACAAAGCCAGAAGCCCACGGACACTGACCATGCGAAAGGCATGCCAAGTTGAGCACGGAAAAGCCAAAACCTTGCTCCCTCTTCTTCTTTCTGCTTGGGACTCGCCAAGGCCCACAACCCAATTTCTGGCTCAAGCTAGGGTTAGGGTTAGGGTTAGCACTAGGATTATGCCAAGGATTAGGGCTGCGAAATCCACAAAGGCAGGAGCTCCAGGGACACTGGACATGTGAAAGGCATGCAAAGTTGAGCAGGGCACAGCCAAAACCTTGCCCCCTCTTCTTCTTCCTGCTCAGAACTCACCACAGCCCACTGCTGGATTTCTGGCTCAAGCTAGGGTTAGGGTTAGGGTTAGGGTCAGGGTCAGGGTTAGGGTAACGCCTAGGGTTAGGGTACAGAGAACCACCGAGCCCAGAGCTCCAGGGATACTCACTATGCAAAAGGCATGCCAAGGTGAGCGCAGCACAGCCCAAAACCTTGCTCCCTCTTCTTCTTCCTGCTTGGAACTCACCACAGCCCAATGCTCGATTTCTGGCTCAAGCTAGGGTTAGGGTTACGCCTACGCCAAGACCTAGGTTTAGTGTTCAGAAAACCACAAAGCCAGGAGCTCCACGGACACTGACCATGCGAAAGGCATGCCAAGTTGAGCACGGAAAAGCCAAAAGCTTGCTCCCTCTTCTTCTTTCTGCTTGGAACTCACCACAGCCCACCGCCGGATTTCTGGCTCAAGCTAGGGTTAGGGTTAGGGTTAGGGTTACGCCTGCGCCTAAGCCTCCGCCTAGGCCTAGGTTTAGGGTTCAGAAAACCACAAAGCCAGGAGCTCCAGGGACACTGGCCATGCGAAAGGCATGCCAAGTTGAGCAGGGCACAGCCAAAACCTTGCCCCCTCTTCTTCTTCCTGCTCGGAACTCACCACAGCCCAATGCCAGATTTCTGGCTCAAGCTAGGGTTAGGGTTAGGGTTAGCACTAGGATTATGCCAAGGATTAGGGCTGCGAAACCCACAAAGGCAGGAGCTCCAGGGACACTGGACATGTGAAAGGCATGCAAAGTTGAGCAGGGCACAGCCAAAACCTTGCCCCCTCTTCTTCTTCCTGCTCGGAACTCACCACAGCCCAATGCCAGATTTCTGGCTCAAGCTAGGGTTAGGGTTAGGGTCAGGGTTACGCCTATGCCTAAGCCTAGGTTTAGTGTTCAGAAAACCACAAAGCCAGGAGCTCCAGGGACACTGGCCATGCAAAAGGCATACAAAGTTGAGCACGGAAATGTCAAAAGCTTGCCGCCTCTTCTTTTTCCTGCTTGGAACTCACCACAGCCCAATGCCTGGTTTCTGGCTCAAGCTAGGGTTAGGGTTATGCCTAGGATTAGGGTTGAGAAAACCACAGAGCCAGCAGCTCCAGGGACACTGGACATGTGAGATGCATGCAAAGTTGAGCAGTGCGCAGCCAAAACTTGGCTCCCTCTTCTTCTTCCTGCTCGGAACTCACCACAGCCCACTTCCGGATTTCTGGCTCAAGCTAGGGTTAGGGTTAGGGTTAGGGTTACGCCTACGCCTAAGACTATGCCTAGGCCTAGGTTTAGGGTTCAGAAAACCACAAAGCCAGGAACTCCACGGACACTGACCATGCGAAAGGCATGCCAAGTTGAGCAGTGCGCAGCCAAAACTTTGCTCCCTCTTCTTCTTTCTGCTTGGAACTCACCACAGCCCACTTCCGGATTTCTGGCTCAAGCTAGGGTTAGGGTTAGGGTTAGGGTTACGCCTGCGCCTAAGCCTCCGCCTAGGCCTAGGTTTAGGGTTCAGAAAACCACAAAGCCAGGAGCTCCAGGGACACTGGCCATGCGAAAGGCATGCCAAGTTGAGCAGGGCACAGCCAAAACCTTGCCCCCTCTTCTTCTTCCTGCTCGGAACTCACCACAGCCCAATGCCAGATTTCTGGCTCAAGCTAGGGTTAGGGTTAGGGTTAGCACTAGGATTATGCCAAGGATTAGGGCTGCGAAATCCACAAAGGCAGGAGCTCCAGGGACACTGGACATGTGAAAGGCATGCAAAGTTGAGCAGGGCACAGCCAAAACCTTGCCCCCTCTTCTTCTTCCTGCTCGGAACTCACCACAGCCCACTGCTGGATTTCTGGCTCAAGCTAGGGTTAGGGTTAGGGTCAGGGTCAGGGTTAGGGTAACGCCTAGGGTTAGGGTACAGAGAACCACCGAGCCCAGAGCTCCAGGGATACTCACTATGCAAAAGGCATGCCAAGGTGAGCGCAGCACAGCCCAAAACCTTGCACCCTCTTCCTTCTTCCTGCTTGGAACTCACCACAGCCCAATGCTCGATTTCTGGCTCAAGCTAGGGTTAGGGTTAGGGTTAGGGTTACGCCTGCGCCTAAGCCTCCGCCTAGGCCTAGGTTTAGGGTTCAGAAAACCACAAAGCCAGGAGCTCCAGGGACACTGACCATGCGAAAGGCATGCCAAGTTGAGCAGGGCACAGCCAAAACCTTGCCCCCTCTTCTTCTTTCTGCTTGGAACTCGCCACGGCTCACAACCCGATTTCTGGCTCAAGCTAGGGTTAGGGTTAGGGTTAGGGTTAGGGTTACGCCTACGCCTAAGCCTATGCCTAGGCCTAGGTTTAGGGTTCAGAAAACCACAAAGCCAGAAGCCCACGGACACTGACCATGCGAAAGGCATGCCAAGTTGAGCACGGAAAAGCCAAAACCTTGCTCCCTCTTCTTCTTTCTGCTTGGGACTCGCCAAGGCCCACAACCCAATTTCTGGCTCAAGCTAGGGTTAGGGTTAGGGTTAGCACTAGGATTATGCCAAGGATTAGGGCTGCGAAATCCACAAAGGCAGGAGCTCCAGGGACACTGGACATGTGAAAGGCATGCAAAGTTGAGCAGGGCACAGCCAAAACCTTGCCCCCTCTTCTTCTTCCTGCTCAGAACTCACCACAGCCCACTGCTGGATTTCTGGCTCAAGCTAGGGTTAGGGTTAGGGTTAGGGTCAGGGTCAGGGTTAGGGTAACGCCTAGGGTTAGGGTACAGAGAACCACCGAGCCCAGAGCTCCAGGGATACTCACTATGCAAAAGGCATGCCAAGGTGAGCGCAGCACAGCCCAAAACCTTGCTCCCTCTTCTTCTTCCTGCTTGGAACTCACCACAGCCCAATGCTCGATTTCTGGCTCAAGCTAGGGTTAGGGTTACGCCTACGCCAAGACCTAGGTTTAGTGTTCAGAAAACCACAAAGCCAGGAGCTCCACGGACACTGACCATGCGAAAGGCATGCCAAGTTGAGCACGGAAAAGCCAAAAGCTTGCTCCCTCTTCTTCTTTCTGCTTGGAACTCACCACAGCCCACCGCCGGATTTCTGGCTCAAGCTAGGGTTAGGGTTAGGGTTAGGGTTACGCCTGCGCCTAAGCCTCCGCCTAGGCCTAGGTTTAGGGTTCAGAAAACCACAAAGCCAGGAGCTCCAGGGACACTGGCCATGCGAAAGGCATGCCAAGTTGAGCAGGGCACAGCCAAAACCTTGCCCCCTCTTCTTCTTCCTGCTCGGAACTCACCACAGCCCAATGCCAGATTTCTGGCTCAAGCTAGGGTTAGGGTTAGGGTTAGCACTAGGATTATGCCAAGGATTAGGGCTGCGAAACCCACAAAGGCAGGAGCTCCAGGGACACTGGACATGTGAAAGGCATGCAAAGTTGAGCAGGGCACAGCCAAAACCTTGCCCCCTCTTCTTCTTCCTGCTCGGAACTCACCACAGCCCAATGCCAGATTTCTGGCTCAAGCTAGGGTTAGGGTTAGGGTCAGGGTTACGCCTATGCCTAAGCCTAGGTTTAGTGTTCAGAAAACCACAAAGCCAGGAGCTCCAGGGACACTGGCCATGCAAAAGGCATACAAAGTTGAGCACGGAAATGTCAAAAGCTTGCCGCCTCTTCTTTTTCCTGCTTGGAACTCACCACAGCCCAATGCCTGGTTTCTGGCTCAAGCTAGGGTTAGGGTTATGCCTAGGATTAGGGTTGAGAAAACCACAGAGCCAGCAGCTCCAGGGACACTGGACATGTGAGATGCATGCAAAGTTGAGCAGTGCGCAGCCAAAACTTGGCTCCCTCTTCTTCTTCCTGCTCGGAACTCACCACAGCCCACTTCCGGATTTCTGGCTCAAGCTAGGGTTAGGGTTAGGGTTAGGGTTACGCCTACGCCTAAGACTATGCCTAGGCCTAGGTTTAGGGTTCAGAAAACCACAAAGCCAGGAACTCCACGGACACTGACCATGCGAAAGGCATGCCAAGTTGAGCAGTGCGCAGCCAAAACTTTGCTCCCTCTTCTTCTTTCTGCTTGGAACTCACCACAGCCCACTTCCGGATTTCTGGCTCAAGCTAGGGTTAGGGTTAGGGTTAGGGTTACGCCTGCGCCTAAGCCTCCGCCTAGGCCTAGGTTTAGGGTTCAGAAAACCACAAAGCCAGGAGCTCCAGGGACACTGGCCATGCGAAAGGCATGCCAAGTTGAGCAGGGCACAGCCAAAACCTTGCCCCCTCTTCTTCTTTCTGCTTGGGACTCGCCAAGGCCCACAACCCAATTTCTGGCTCAAGCTAGGGTTAGGGTTAGGGTTAGCACTAGGATTATGCCAAGGATTAGGGCTGCGAAATCCACAAAGGCAGGAGCTCCAGGGACACTGGACATGTGAAAGGCATGCAAAGTTGAGCAGGGCACAGCCAAAACCTTGCCCCCTCTTCTTCTTCCTGCTCAGAACTCACCACAGCCCACTGCTGGATTTCTGGCTCAAGCTAGGGTTAGGGTTAGGGTTAGGGTCAGGGTCAGGGTTAGGGTAACGCCTAGGGTTAGGGTACAGAGAACCACCGAGCCCAGAGCTCCAGGGATACTCACTATGCAAAAGGCATGCCAAGGTGAGCGCAGCACAGCCCAAAACCTTGCTCCCTCTTCTTCTTCCTGCTTGGAACTCACCACAGCCCAATGCTCGATTTCTGGCTCAAGCTAGGGTTAGGGTTACGCCTACGCCAAGACCTAGGTTTAGTGTTCAGAAAACCACAAAGCCAGGAGCTCCACGGACACTGACCATGCGAAAGGCATGCCAAGTTGAGCACGGAAAAGCCAAAAGCTTGCTCCCTCTTCTTCTTTCTGCTTGGAACTCACCACAGCCCACCGCCGGATTTCTGGCTCAAGCTAGGGTTAGGGTTAGGGTTAGGGTTACGCCTGCGCCTAAGCCTCCGCCTAGGCCTAGGTTTAGGGTTCAGAAAACCACAAAGCCAGGAGCTCCAGGGACACTGGCCATGCGAAAGGCATGCCAAGTTGAGCAGGGCACAGCCAAAACCTTGCCCCCTCTTCTTCTTCCTGCTCGGAACTCACCACAGCCCAATGCCAGATTTCTGGCTCAAGCTAGGGTTAGGGTTAGGGTTAGCACTAGGATTATGCCAAGGATTAGGGCTGCGAAACCCACAAAGGCAGGAGCTCCAGGGACACTGGACATGTGAAAGGCATGCAAAGTTGAGCAGGGCACAGCCAAAACCTTGCCCCCTCTTCTTCTTCCTGCTCGGAACTCACCACAGCCCAATGCCAGATTTCTGGCTCAAGCTAGGGTTAGGGTTAGGGTCAGGGTTACGCCTATGCCTAAGCCTAGGTTTAGTGTTCAGAAAACCACAAAGCCAGGAGCTCCAGGGACACTGGCCATGCAAAAGGCATACAAAGTTGAGCACGGAAATGTCAAAAGCTTGCCGCCTCTTCTTTTTCCTGCTTGGAACTCACCACAGCCCAATGCCTGGTTTCTGGCTCAAGCTAGGGTTAGGGTTATGCCTAGGATTAGGGTTGAGAAAACCACAGAGCCAGCAGCTCCAGGGACACTGGACATGTGAGATGCATGCAAAGTTGAGCAGTGCGCAGCCAAAACTTGGCTCCCTCTTCTTCTTCCTGCTCGGAACTCACCACAGCCCACTTCCGGATTTCTGGCTCAAGCTAGGGTTAGGGTTAGGGTTAGGGTTACGCCTACGCCTAAGACTATGCCTAGGCCTAGGTTTAGGGTTCAGAAAACCACAAAGCCAGGAACTCCACGGACACTGACCATGCGAAAGGCATGCCAAGTTGAGCAGTGCGCAGCCAAAACTTTGCTCCCTCTTCTTCTTTCTGCTTGGAACTCACCACAGCCCACTTCCGGATTTCTGGCTCAAGCTAGGGTTAGGGTTAGGGTTAGGGTTACGCCTGCGCCTAAGCCTCCGCCTAGGCCTAGGTTTAGGGTTCAGAAAACCACAAAGCCAGGAGCTCCAGGGACACTGGCCATGCGAAAGGCATGCCAAGTTGAGCAGGGCACAGCCAAAACCTTGCCCCCTCTTCTTCTTCCTGCTCGGAACTCACCACAGCCCAATGCCAGATTTCTGGCTCAAGCTAGGGTTAGGGTTAGGGTTAGCACTAGGATTATGCCAAGGATTAGGGCTGCGAAATCCACAAAGGCAGGAGCTCCAGGGACACTGGACATGTGAAAGGCATGCAAAGTTGAGCAGGGCACAGCCAAAACCTTGCCCCCTCTTCTTCTTCCTGCTCGGAACTCACCACAGCCCACTGCTGGATTTCTGGCTCAAGCTAGGGTTAGGGTTAGGGTCAGGGTCAGGGTTAGGGTAACGCCTAGGGTTAGGGTACAGAGAACCACCGAGCCCAGAGCTCCAGGGATACTCACTATGCAAAAGGCATGCCAAGGTGAGCGCAGCACAGCCCAAAACCTTGCGCCCTCTTCCTTCTTCCTGCTTGGAACTCACCACAGCCCAATGCTCGATTTCTGGCTCAAGCTAGGGTTAGGGTTACGCCTACGCCAAGACCTAGGTTTAGGGTTCAGAAAACCACAAAGCCAGAAGCCCACGGACACTGACCATGCGAAAGGCATGCCAAGTTGAGCAGTGCGCAGCCAAAACTTTGCTCCCTCTTCTTCTTTCTGCTTGGAACTCACCACAGCCCACTTCCGGATTTCTGGCTCAAGCTAGGGTTAGGGTTAGGGTTAGGGTTACGCCTGCGCCTAAGCCTCCGCCTAGGCCTAGGTTTAGGGTTCAGAAAACCACAAAGCCAGGAGCTCCAGGGACACTGGCCATGCGAAAGGCATGCCAAGTTGAGCAGGGCACAGCCAAAACCTTGCCCCCTCTTCTTCTTCCTGCTCGGAACTCACCACAGCCCACTGCTGGATTTCTGGCTCAAGCTAGGGTTAGGGTTAGGGTTAGCACTAGGATTATGCCAAGGATTAGGGCTGCGAAATCCACAAAGGCAGGAGCTCCAGGGACACTGGACATGTGAAAGGCATGCAAAGTTGAGCAGGGCACAGCCAAAACCTTGCCCCCTCTTCTTCTTCCTGCTCGGAACTCACCACAGCCCACTGCTGGATTTCTGGCTCAAGCTAGGGTTAGGGTTAGGGTCAGGGTCAGGGTTAGGGTAACGCCTAGGGTTAGGGTACAGAGAACCACCGAGCCCAGAGCTCCAGGGATACTCACTATGCAAAAGGCATGCCAAGGTGAGCGCAGCACAGCCCAAAACCTTGCACCCTCTTCCTTCTTCCTGCTTGGAACTCACCACAGCCCAATGCTCGATTTCTGGCTCAAGCTAGGGTTAGGGTTAGGGTTAGGGTTACGCCTGCGCCTAAGCCTCCGCCTAGGCCTAGGTTTAGGGTTCAGAAAACCACAAAGCCAGGAGCTCCAGGGACACTGACCATGCGAAAGGCATGCCAAGTTGAGCAGGGCACAGCCAAAACCTTGCCCCCTCTTCTTCTTTCTGCTTGGAACTCGCCACGGCTCACAACCCGATTTCTGGCTCAAGCTAGGGTTAGGGTTAGGGTTAGGGTTAGGGTTACGCCTACGCCTAAGCCTATGCCTAGGCCTAGGTTTAGGGTTCAGAAAACCACAAAGCCAGAAGCCCACGGACACTGACCATGCGAAAGGCATGCCAAGTTGAGCACGGAAAAGCCAAAACCTTGCTCCCTCTTCTTCTTTCTGCTTGGGACTCGCCAAGGCCCACAACCCAATTTCTGGCTCAAGCTAGGGTTAGGGTTAGGGTTAGCACTAGGATTATGCCAAGGATTAGGGCTGCGAAATCCACAAAGGCAGGAGCTCCAGGGACACTGGACATGTGAAAGGCATGCAAAGTTGAGCAGGGCACAGCCAAAACCTTGCCCCCTCTTCTTCTTCCTGCTCAGAACTCACCACAGCCCACTGCTGGATTTCTGGCTCAAGCTAGGGTTAGGGTTAGGGTTAGGGTCAGGGTCAGGGTTAGGGTAACGCCTAGGGTTAGGGTACAGAGAACCACCGAGCCCAGAGCTCCAGGGATACTCACTATGCAAAAGGCATGCCAAGGTGAGCGCAGCACAGCCCAAAACCTTGCTCCCTCTTCTTCTTCCTGCTTGGAACTCACCACAGCCCAATGCTCGATTTCTGGCTCAAGCTAGGGTTAGGGTTACGCCTACGCCAAGACCTAGGTTTAGTGTTCAGAAAACCACAAAGCCAGGAGCTCCACGGACACTGACCATGCGAAAGGCATGCCAAGTTGAGCACGGAAAAGCCAAAAGCTTGCTCCCTCTTCTTCTTTCTGCTTGGAACTCACCACAGCCCACCGCCGGATTTCTGGCTCAAGCTAGGGTTAGGGTTAGGGTTAGGGTTACGCCTGCGCCTAAGCCTCCGCCTAGGCCTAGGTTTAGGGTTCAGAAAACCACAAAGCCAGGAGCTCCAGGGACACTGGCCATGCGAAAGGCATGCCAAGTTGAGCAGGGCACAGCCAAAACCTTGCCCCCTCTTCTTCTTCCTGCTCGGAACTCACCACAGCCCAATGCCAGATTTCTGGCTCAAGCTAGGGTTAGGGTTAGGGTTAGCACTAGGATTATGCCAAGGATTAGGGCTGCGAAACCCACAAAGGCAGGAGCTCCAGGGACACTGGACATGTGAAAGGCATGCAAAGTTGAGCAGGGCACAGCCAAAACCTTGCCCCCTCTTCTTCTTCCTGCTCGGAACTCACCACAGCCCAATGCCAGATTTCTGGCTCAAGCTAGGGTTAGGGTTAGGGTCAGGGTTACGCCTATGCCTAAGCCTAGGTTTAGTGTTCAGAAAACCACAAAGCCAGGAGCTCCAGGGACACTGGCCATGCAAAAGGCATACAAAGTTGAGCACGGAAATGTCAAAAGCTTGCCGCCTCTTCTTTTTCCTGCTTGGAACTCACCACAGCCCAATGCCTGGTTTCTGGCTCAAGCTAGGGTTAGGGTTATGCCTAGGATTAGGGTTGAGAAAACCACAGAGCCAGCAGCTCCAGGGACACTGGACATGTGAGATGCATGCAAAGTTGAGCAGTGCGCAGCCAAAACTTGGCTCCCTCTTCTTCTTCCTGCTCGGAACTCACCACAGCCCACTTCCGGATTTCTGGCTCAAGCTAGGGTTAGGGTTAGGGTTAGGGTTACGCCTACGCCTAAGACTATGCCTAGGCCTAGGTTTAGGGTTCAGAAAACCACAAAGCCAGGAACTCCACGGACACTGACCATGCGAAAGGCATGCCAAGTTGAGCAGTGCGCAGCCAAAACTTTGCTCCCTCTTCTTCTTTCTGCTTGGAACTCACCACAGCCCACTTCCGGATTTCTGGCTCAAGCTAGGGTTAGGGTTAGGGTTAGGGTTACGCCTGCGCCTAAGCCTCCGCCTAGGCCTAGGTTTAGGGTTCAGAAAACCACAAAGCCAGGAGCTCCAGGGACACTGGCCATGCGAAAGGCATGCCAAGTTGAGCAGGGCACAGCCAAAACCTTGCCCCCTCTTCTTCTTCCTGCTCGGAACTCACCACAGCCCAATGCCAGATTTCTGGCTCAAGCTAGGGTTAGGGTTAGGGTTAGCACTAGGATTATGCCAAGGATTAGGGCTGCGAAATCCACAAAGGCAGGAGCTCCAGGGACACTGGACATGTGAAAGGCATGCAAAGTTGAGCAGGGCACAGCCAAAACCTTGCCCCCTCTTCTTCTTCCTGCTCGGAACTCACCACAGCCCACTGCTGGATTTCTGGCTCAAGCTAGGGTTAGGGTTAGGGTCAGGGTCAGGGTTAGGGTAACGCCTAGGGTTAGGGTACAGAGAACCACCGAGCCCAGAGCTCCAGGGATACTCACTATGCAAAAGGCATGCCAAGGTGAGCGCAGCACAGCCCAAAACCTTGCACCCTCTTCCTTCTTCCTGCTTGGAACTCACCACAGCCCAATGCTCGATTTCTGGCTCAAGCTAGGGTTAGGGTTAGGGTTAGGGTTACGCCTGCGCCTAAGCCTCCGCCTAGGCCTAGGTTTAGGGTTCAGAAAACCACAAAGCCAGGAGCTCCAGGGACACTGACCATGCGAAAGGCATGCCAAGTTGAGCAGGGCACAGCCAAAACCTTGCCCCCTCTTCTTCTTTCTGCTTGGAACTCGCCACGGCTCACAACCCGATTTCTGGCTCAAGCTAGGGTTAGGGTTAGGGTTAGGGTTAGGGTTACGCCTACGCCTAAGCCTATGCCTAGGCCTAGGTTTAGGGTTCAGAAAACCACAAAGCCAGAAGCCCACGGACACTGACCATGCGAAAGGCATGCCAAGTTGAGCACGGAAAAGCCAAAACCTTGCTCCCTCTTCTTCTTTCTGCTTGGGACTCGCCAAGGCCCACAACCCAATTTCTGGCTCAAGCTAGGGTTAGGGTTAGGGTTAGCACTAGGATTATGCCAAGGATTAGGGCTGCGAAATCCACAAAGGCAGGAGCTCCAGGGACACTGGACATGTGAAAGGCATGCAAAGTTGAGCAGGGCACAGCCAAAACCTTGCCCCCTCTTCTTCTTCCTGCTCAGAACTCACCACAGCCCACTGCTGGATTTCTGGCTCAAGCTAGGGTTAGGGTTAGGGTTAGGGTCAGGGTCAGGGTTAGGGTAACGCCTAGGGTTAGGGTACAGAGAACCACCGAGCCCAGAGCTCCAGGGATACTCACTATGCAAAAGGCATGCCAAGGTGAGCGCAGCACAGCCCAAAACCTTGCTCCCTCTTCTTCTTCCTGCTTGGAACTCACCACAGCCCAATGCTCGATTTCTGGCTCAAGCTAGGGTTAGGGTTACGCCTACGCCAAGACCTAGGTTTAGTGTTCAGAAAACCACAAAGCCAGGAGCTCCACGGACACTGACCATGCGAAAGGCATGCCAAGTTGAGCACGGAAAAGCCAAAAGCTTGCTCCCTCTTCTTCTTTCTGCTTGGAACTCACCACAGCCCACCGCCGGATTTCTGGCTCAAGCTAGGGTTAGGGTTAGGGTTAGGGTTACGCCTGCGCCTAAGCCTCCGCCTAGGCCTAGGTTTAGGGTTCAGAAAACCACAAAGCCAGGAGCTCCAGGGACACTGGCCATGCGAAAGGCATGCCAAGTTGAGCAGGGCACAGCCAAAACCTTGCCCCCTCTTCTTCTTCCTGCTCGGAACTCACCACAGCCCAATGCCAGATTTCTGGCTCAAGCTAGGGTTAGGGTTAGGGTTAGCACTAGGATTATGCCAAGGATTAGGGCTGCGAAACCCACAAAGGCAGGAGCTCCAGGGACACTGGACATGTGAAAGGCATGCAAAGTTGAGCAGGGCACAGCCAAAACCTTGCCCCCTCTTCTTCTTCCTGCTCGGAACTCACCACAGCCCAATGCCAGATTTCTGGCTCAAGCTAGGGTTAGGGTTAGGGTCAGGGTTACGCCTATGCCTAAGCCTAGGTTTAGTGTTCAGAAAACCACAAAGCCAGGAGCTCCAGGGACACTGGCCATGCAAAAGGCATACAAAGTTGAGCACGGAAATGTCAAAAGCTTGCCGCCTCTTCTTTTTCCTGCTTGGAACTCACCACAGCCCAATGCCTGGTTTCTGGCTCAAGCTAGGGTTAGGGTTATGCCTAGGATTAGGGTTGAGAAAACCACAGAGCCAGCAGCTCCAGGGACACTGGACATGTGAGATGCATGCAAAGTTGAGCAGTGCGCAGCCAAAACTTGGCTCCCTCTTCTTCTTCCTGCTCGGAACTCACCACAGCCCACTTCCGGATTTCTGGCTCAAGCTAGGGTTAGGGTTAGGGTTAGGGTTACGCCTACGCCTAAGACTATGCCTAGGCCTAGGTTTAGGGTTCAGAAAACCACAAAGCCAGGAACTCCACGGACACTGACCATGCGAAAGGCATGCCAAGTTGAGCAGTGCGCAGCCAAAACTTTGCTCCCTCTTCTTCTTTCTGCTTGGAACTCACCACAGCCCACTTCCGGATTTCTGGCTCAAGCTAGGGTTAGGGTTAGGGTTAGGGTTACGCCTGCGCCTAAGCCTCCGCCTAGGCCTAGGTTTAGGGTTCAGAAAACCACAAAGCCAGGAGCTCCAGGGACACTGGCCATGCGAAAGGCATGCCAAGTTGAGCAGGGCACAGCCAAAACCTTGCCCCCTCTTCTTCTTCCTGCTCAGAACTCACCACAGCCCACTGCTGGAATGCTGGCTCAAGCTAGGGTTAGGGTTAGGGTCAGGGTCAGGGTCAGGGTTAGGGTAACGCCTAGGGTTAGGGTACAGAGAACCACCGAGCCCAGAGCTCCAGGGATACTCACTATGCAAAAGGCATGCCAAGGTGAGCGCAGCACAGCCCAAAACCTTGCTCCCTCTTCTTCTTCCTGCTTGGAACTCACCACAGCCCAATGCTCGATTTCTGGCTCAAGCTAGGGTTAGGGTTACGCCTACGCCAAGACCTAGGTTTAGTGTTCAGAAAACCACAAAGCCAGGAGCTCCACGGACACTGACCATGCGAAAGGCATGCCAAGTTGAGCACGGAAAAGCCAAAAGCTTGCTCCCTCTTCTTCTTTCTGCTTGGAACTCACCACAGCCCACCGCCGGATTTCTGGCTCAAGCTAGGGTTAGGGTTAGGGTTAGGGTTACGCCTGCGCCTAAGCCTCCGCCTAGGCCTAGGTTTAGGGTTCAGAAAACCACAAAGCCAGGAGCTCCAGGGACACTGGCCATGCGAAAGGCATGCCAAGTTGAGCAGGGCACAGCCAAAACCTTGCCCCCTCTTCTTCTTCCTGCTCGGAACTCACCACAGCCCAATGCCAGATTTCTGGCTCAAGCTAGGGTTAGGGTTAGGGTTAGCACTAGGATTATGCCAAGGATTAGGGCTGCGAAACCCACAAAGGCAGGAGCTCCAGGGACACTGGACATGTGAAAGGCATGCAAAGTTGAGCAGGGCACAGCCAAAACCTTGCCCCCTCTTCTTCTTCCTGCTCGGAACTCACCACAGCCCACTGCTGGATTTCTGGCTCAAGCTAGGGTTAGGGTTAGGGTCAGGGTTACGCCTATGCCTAAGCCTAGGTTTAGTGTTCAGAAAACCACAAAGCCAGGAGCTCCAGGGACACTGGCCATGCAAAAGGCATACAAAGTTGAGCACGGAAATGTCAAAAGCTTGCCGCCTCTTCTTTTTCCTGCTTGGAACTCACCACAGCCCAATGCCTGGTTTCTGGCTCAAGCTAGGGTTAGGGTTATGCCTAGGATTAGGGTTGAGAAAACCACAGAGCCAGCAGCTCCAGGGACACTGGACATGTGAGATGCATGCAAAGTTGAGCAGTGCGCAGCCAAAACTTGGCTCCCTCTTCTTCTTCCTGCTCGGAACTCACCACAGCCCACTTCCGGATTTCTGGCTCAAGCTAGGGTTAGGGTTAGGGTTAGGGTTACGCCTACGCCTAAGCCTATGCCTAGGCCTAGGTTTAGGGTTCAGAAAACCACAAAGCCAGGAACTCCACGGACACTGACCATGCGAAAGGCATGCCAAGTTGAGCAGTGCGCAGCCAAAACTTTGCTCCCTCTTCTTCTTTCTGCTTGGAACTCACCACAGCCCACTTCCGGATTTCTGGCTCAAGCTAGGGTTAGGGTTAGGGTTAGGGTTACGCCTGCGCCTAAGCCTCCGCCTAGGCCTAGGTTTAGGGTTCAGAAAACCACAAAGCCAGGAGCTCCAGGGACACTGGCCATGCGAAAGGCATGCCAAGTTGAGCAGGGCACAGCCAAAACCTTGCCCCCTCTTCTTCTTCCTGCTCGGAACTCACCACAGCCCACTGCTGGATTTCTGGCTCAAGCTAGGGTTAGGGTTAGGGTTAGCACTAGGATTATGCCAAGGATTAGGGCTGCGAAATCCACAAAGGCAGGAGCTCCAGGGACACTGGACATGTGAAAGGCATGCAAAGTTGAGCAGGGCACAGCCAAAACCTTGCCCCCTCTTCTTCTTCCTGCTCGGAACTCACCACAGCCCACTGCTGGATTTCTGGCTCAAGCTAGGGTTAGGGTTAGGGTCAGGGTCAGGGTTAGGGTAACGCCTAGGGTTAGGGTACAGAGAACCACCGAGCCCAGAGCTCCAGGGATACTCACTATGCAAAAGGCATGCCAAGGTGAGCGCAGCACAGCCCAAAACCTTGCGCCCTCTTCCTTCTTCCTGCTTGGAACTCACCACAGCCCAATGCTCGATTTCTGGCTCAAGCTAGGGTTAGGGTTACGCCTACGCCAAGACCTAGGTTTAGGGTCCAGAAAACCACAAAGCCAGAAGCCCACGGACACTGACCATGCGAAAGGCATGCCAAGTTGAGCACGGAAAAGCCAAAACTTTGCTCCCTCTTCTTCTTTCTGCTTGGAACTCACCACAGCCCACCGCCGGATTTCTGGCTCAAGCTAGGGTTAGGGTTAGGGTTAGGGTTACGCCTGCGCCTAAGCCTCCGCCTAGGCCTAGGTTTAGGGTTCAGAAAACCACAAAGCCAGGAGCTCCAGGGACACTGGCCATGCGAAAGGCATGCCAAGTTGAGCAGGGCACAGCCAAAACCTTGCCCCCTCTTCTTCTTTCTGCTTGGAACTCGCCACGGCTCACAACCCGATTTCTGGCTCAAGCTAGGGTTAGGGTTAGGGTTAGGGTTACGCCTACGCCTAAGCCTATGCCTAGGCCTAGGTTTAGGGTTCAGAAAACCACAAAGCCAGAAGCCCACGGACACTGACCATGCGAAAGGCATGCCAAGTTGAGCACGGAAAAGCCAAAACCTTGCTCCCTCTTCTTCTTTCTGCTTGGGACTCGCCAAGGCCCACAACCCAATTTCTGGCTCAAGCTAGGGTTAGGGTTAGGGTTAGCACTAGGATTATGCCAAGGATTAGGGCTGCGAAATCCACAAAGGCAGGAGCTCCAGGGACACTGGACATGTGAAAGGCATGCAAAGTTGAGCAGGGCACAGCCAAAACCTTGCCCCCTCTTCTTCTTCCTGCTCAGAACTCACCACAGCCCACTGCTGGATTTCTGGCTCAAGCTAGGGTTAGGGTTAGGGTTAGGGTCAGGGTCAGGGTTAGGGTAATGCCTAGGGTTAGGGTACAGAGAACCACCGAGCCCAGAGCTCCAGGGATACTCACTATGCAAAAGGCATGCCAAGGTGAGCGCAGCACAGCCCAAAACCTTGCGCCCTCTTCTTCTTCCTGCTTGGAACTCACCACAGCCCAATGCTCGATTTCTGGCTCAAGCTAGGGTTAGGGTTACGCCTACGCCAAGACCTAGGTTTAGTGTTCAGAAAACCACAAAGCCAGGAGCTCCACGGACACTGACCATGCGAAAGGCATGCCAAGTTGAGCACGGAAAAGCCAAAACCTTGCTCCCTCTTCTTCTTTCTGCTTGGAACTCACCACAGCCCACCGCCGGATTTCTGGCTCAAGCTAGGGTTAGGGTTAGGGTTAGGGTTACGCCTGCGCCTAAGCCTCCGCCTAGGCCTAGGTTTAGGGTTCAGAAAACCACAAAGCCAGGAGCTCCAGGGACACTGGCCATGCGAAAGGCATGCCAAGTTGAGCAGGGCACAGCCAAAACCTTGCCCCCTCTTCTTCTTCCTGCTCGGAACTCACCACAGCCCAATGCCAGATTTCTGGCTCAAGCTAGGGTTAGGGTTAGGGTTAGCACTAGGATTATGCCAAGGATTAGGGCTGCGAAATCCACAAAGGCAGGAGCTCCAGGGACACTGGACATGTGAAAGGCATGCAAAGTTGAGCAGGGCACAGCCAAAACCTTGCCCCCTCTTCTTCTTCCTGCTCAGAACTCACCACAGCCCACTGCTGGATTTCTGGCTCAAGCTAGGGTTAGGGTTAGGGTCAGGGTTACGCCTATGCCTAAGCTTAGGTTTAGTGTTCAGAAAACCACAAAGCCAGGAGCTCCAGAGACACTGGCCATGCGAAAGGCATACAAAGTTGAGCACGGAAATGTCAAAAGCTTGCCGCCTCTTCTTTTTCCTGCTTGGAACTCACCACAGCCCAATGCCTGGTTTCTGGCTCAAGCTAGGGTTAGGGTTATGCCTAGGATTAGGGTTGAGAAAACCACAGAGCCAGCAGCTCCAGGGACACTGGACATGTGAGATGCATGCAAAGTTGAGCAGTGCGCAGCCAAAACTTGGCTCCCTCTTCTTCTTCCTGCTCGGAACTCACCACAGCCCACTTCCGGATTTCTGGCTCAAGCTAGGGTTAGGGTTAGGGTTAGGGTTACGCCTACGCCTAAGCCTATGCCTAGGCCTAGGTTTAGGGTTCAGAAAACCACAAAGCCAGGAACTCCACGGACACTGGCCATGCGAAAGGCATGCCAAGTTGAGCAGGGCACAGCCAAAACCTTGCCCCCTCTTCTTCTTTCTGCTTGGAACTCGCCACGGCTCACAACCCGATTTCTGGCTCAAGCTAGGGTTAGGGTTAGGGTTAGGGTTACGCCTATGCCTAAGCCTAGGTTTAGGGTTCAGAAAACCACAAAGGCAGGAGCTCCAGGGACACTGGCCATGCGAAAGTCATACAAAGTTGAGCACGGAAAAGCCAAAACCTTGCCCCCTCTTCTTTTTCCTGCTTGGAACTCACCACAGCCCAATGCCTGGTTTCTGGCTCAAGCTAGGGTTAGGGTTATGCCTAGGATTAGGGTTGAGAAAACCACAGAGCCAGCAGCTCCAGGGACACTGGACATGTGAGATGCATGCAAAGTTGAGCAGTGCGCAGCCAAAACTTGGCTCCCTCTTCTTCTTCCTGCTCGGAACTCACCACAGCCCACCGCCGGATTTCTGGCTCAAGCTAGGGTTAGGGTTAGGGTTACGCCTGCACCTAAGCCTATGCCTAGGCCTAGGTTTAGGGTTCAGAAAACCACAAAGGCAGGAGCTCCAGGGACACTGGCCATGCGAAAGGCATGCCAAGTTGAGCAGGGCACAGCCAAAACCTTGCCCCCTCTTCTTCTTTCTGCTTGGAACTCACCACAGCCCACTTCCGGATTTCTGGCTCAAGCTAGGGTTAGGGTTAGGGTTAGGGTTACGCCTGCGCCTAAGCCTCCGCCTAGGCCTAGGTTTAGGGTTCAGAAAACCACAAAGCCAGGAGCTCCAGGGACACTGACCATGCGAAAGGCATGCCAAGTTGAGCAGGGCACAGCCAAAACCTTGCCCCCTCTTCTTCTTTCTGCTTGGAACTCGCCACGGCTCACAACCCGATTTCTGGCTCAAGCTAGGGTTAGGGTTAGGGTTAGGGTTACGCCTACGCCTAAGCCTATGCCTAGGCCTAGGTTTAGGGTTCAGAAAACCACAAAGCCAGAAGCCCACGGACACTGACCATGCGAAAGGCATGCCAAGTTGAGCACGGAAAAGCCAAAACCTTGCTCCCTCTTCTTCTTTCTGCTTGGGACTCGCCAAGGCCCACAACCCAATTTCTGGCTCAAGCTAGGGTTAGGGTTAGGGTTAGCACTAGGATTATGCCAAGGATTAGGGCTGCGAAATCCACAAAGGCAGGAGCTCCAGGGACACTGGACATGTGAAAGGCATGCAAAGTTGAGCAGGGCACAGCCAAAACCTTGCCCCCTCTTCTTCTTCCTGCTCAGAACTCACCACAGCCCACTGCTGGATTTCTGGCTCAAGCTAGGGTTAGGGTTAGGGTTAGGGTCAGGGTCAGGGTTAGGGTAACGCCTAGGGTTAGGGTACAGAGAACCACCGAGCCCAGAGCTCCAGGGATACTCACTATGCAAAAGGCATGCCAAGGTGAGCGCAGCACAGCCCAAAACCTTGCTCCCTCTTCTTCTTCCTGCTTGGAACTCACCACAGCCCAATGCTCGATTTCTGGCTCAAGCTAGGGTTAGGGTTACGCCTACGCCAAGACCTAGGTTTAGTGTTCAGAAAACCACAAAGCCAGGAGCTCCACGGACACTGACCATGCGAAAGGCATGCCAAGTTGAGCACGGAAAAGCCAAAACCTTGCTCCCTCTTCTTCTTTCTGCTTGGAACTCACCACAGCCCACCGCCGGATTTCTGGCTCAAGCTAGGGTTAGGGTTAGGGTTAGGGTTACGCCTGCGCCTAAGCCTCCGCCTAGGCCTAGGTTTAGGGTTCAGAAAACCACAAAGCCAGGAGCTCCAGGGACACTGGCCATGCGAAAGGCATGCCAAGTTGAGCAGGGCACAGCCAAAACCTTGCCCCCTCTTCTTCTTCCTGCTCGGAACTCACCACAGCCCAATGCCAGATTTCTGGCTCAAGCTAGGGTTAGGGTTAGGGTTAGCACTAGGATTATGCCAAGGATTAGGGCTGCGAAACCCACAAAGGCAGGAGCTCCAGGGACACTGGACATGTGAAAGGCATGCAAAGTTGAGCAGGGCACAGCCAAAACCTTGCCCCCTCTTCTTCTTCCTGCTCGGAACTCACCACAGCCCAATGCCAGATTTCTGGCTCAAGCTAGGGTTAGGGTTAGGGTCAGGGTTACGCCTATGCCTAAGCCTAGGTTTAGTGTTCAGAAAACCACAAAGCCAGGAGCTCCAGGGACACTGGCCATGCAAAAGGCATACAAAGTTGAGCACGGAAATGTCAAAAGCTTGCCGCCTCTTCTTTTTCCTGCTTGGAACTCACCACAGCCCAATGCCTGGTTTCTGGCTCAAGCTAGGGTTAGGGTTATGCCTAGGATTAGGGTTGAGAAAACCACAGAGCCAGCAGCTCCAGGGACACTGGACATGTGAGATGCATGCAAAGTTGAGCAGTGTGCAGCCAAAACTTGGCTCCCTCTTCTTCTTCCTGCTCGGAACTCACCACAGCCCACTTCCGGATTTCTGGCTCAAGCTAGGGTTAGGGTTAGGGTTAGGGTTACGCCTACGCCTAAGACTATGCCTAGGCCTAGGTTTAGGGTTCAGAAAACCACAAAGCCAGGAACTCCACGGACACTGACCATGCGAAAGGCATGCCAAGTTGAGCAGTGCGCAGCCAAAACTTTGCTCCCTCTTCTTCTTTCTGCTTGGAACTCACCACAGCCCACTTCCGGATTTCTGGCTCAAGCTAGGGTTAGGGTTAGGGTTAGGGTTACGCCTGCGCCTAAGCCTCCGCCTAGGCCTAGGTTTAGGGTTCAGAAAACCACAAAGCCAGGAGCTCCAGGGACACTGGCCATGCGAAAGGCATGCCAAGTTGAGCAGGGCACAGCCAAAACCTTGCCCCCTCTTCTTCTTCCTGCTCGGAACTCACCACAGCCCAATGCCAGATTTCTGGCTCAAGCTAGGGTTAGGGTTAGGGTTAGCACTAGGATTATGCCAAGGATTAGGGCTGCGAAATCCACAAAGGCAGGAGCTCCAGGGACACTGGACATGTGAAAGGCATGCAAAGTTGAGCAGGGCACAGCCAAAACCTTGCCCCCTCTTCTTCTTCCTGCTCAGAACTCACCACAGCCCACTGCTGGATTTCTGGCTCAAGCTAGGGTTAGGGTTAGGGTCAGGGTCAGGGTTAGGGTAACGCCTAGGGTTAGGGTACAGAGAACCACCGAGCCCAGAGCTCCAGGGATACTCACTATGCAAAAGGCATGCCAAGGTGAGCGCAGCACAGCCCAAAACCTTGCGCCCTCTTCCTTCTTCCTGCTTGGAACTCACCACAGCCCAATGCTCGATTTCTGGCTCAAGCTAGGGTTAGGGTTACGCCTACGCCAAGACCTAGGTTTAGGGTTCAGAAAACCACAAAGCCAGAAGCCCACGGACACTGACCATGCGAAAGGCATGCCAAGTTGAGCACGGAAAAGCCAAAACTTTGCTCCCTCTTCTTCTTTCTGCTTGGAACTCACCACAGCCCACTTCCGGATTTCTGGCTCAAGCTAGGGTTAGGGTTAGGGTTAGGGTTACGCCTGCGCCTAAGCCTCCGCCTAGGCCTAGGTTTAGGGTTCAGAAAACCACAAAGCCAGGAGCTCCAGGGACACTGGCCATGCGAAAGGCATGCCAAGTTGAGCAGGGCACAGCCAAAACCTTGCCCCCTCTTCTTCTTCCTGCTCAGAACTCACCACAGCCCACTGCTGGAATGCTGGCTCAAGCTAGGGTTAGGGTTAGGGTCAGGGTCAGGGTCAGGGTTAGGGTAACGCCTAGGGTTAGGGTACAGAGAACCACCGAGCCCAGAGCTCCAGGGATACTCACTATGCAAAAGGCATGCCAAGGTGAGCGCAGCACAGCCCAAAACCTTGCTCCCTCTTCTTCTTCCTGCTTGGAACTCACCACAGCCCAATGCTCGATTTCTGGCTCAAGCTAGGGTTAGGGTTACGCCTACGCCAAGACCTAGGTTTAGTGTTCAGAAAACCACAAAGCCAGGAGCTCCACGGACACTGACCATGCGAAAGGCATGCCAAGTTGAGCACGGAAAAGCCAAAAGCTTGCTCCCTCTTCTTCTTTCTGCTTGGAACTCACCACAGCCCACCGCCGGATTTCTGGCTCAAGCTAGGGTTAGGGTTAGGGTTAGGGTTACGCCTGCGCCTAAGCCTCCGCCTAGGCCTAGGTTTAGGGTTCAGAAAACCACAAAGCCAGGAGCTCCAGGGACACTGACCATGCGAAAGGCATGCCAAGTTGAGCAGGGCACAGCCAAAACCTTGCCCCCTCTTCTTCTTCCTGCTCGGAACTCACCACAGCCCAATGCCAGATTTCTGGCTCAAGCTAGGGTTAGGGTTAGGGTTAGCACTAGGATTATGCCAAGGATTAGGGCTGCGAAACCCACAAAGGCAGGAGCTCCAGGGACACTGGACATGTGAAAGGCATGCAAAGTTGAGCAGGGCACAGCCAAAACCTTGCCCCCTCTTCTTCTTCCTGCTCGGAACTCACCACAGCCCACTGCTGGATTTCTGGCTCAAGCTAGGGTTAGGGTTAGGGTCAGGGTTACGCCTATGCCTAAGCCTAGGTTTAGTGTTCAGAAAACCACAAAGCCAGGAGCTCCAGGGACACTGGCCATGCAAAAGGCATACAAAGTTGAGCACGGAAATGTCAAAAGCTTGCCGCCTCTTCTTTTTCCTGCTTGGAACTCACCACAGCCCAATGCCTGGTTTCTGGCTCAAGCTAGGGTTAGGGTTATGCCTAGGATTAGGGTTGAGAAAACCACAGAGCCAGCAGCTCCAGGGACACTGGACATGTGAGATGCATGCAAAGTTGAGCAGTGCGCAGCCAAAACTTGGCTCCCTCTTCTTCTTCCTGCTCGGAACTCACCACAGCCCACTTCCGGATTTCTGGCTCAAGCTAGGGTTAGGGTTAGGGTTAGGGTTACGCCTACGCCTAAGACTATGCCTAGGCCTAGGTTTAGGGTTCAGAAAACCACAAAGCCAGGAACTCCACGGACACTGACCATGCGAAAGGCATGCCAAGTTGAGCAGTGCGCAGCCAAAACTTTGCTCCCTCTTCTTCTTTCTGCTTGGAACTCACCACAGCCCACTTCCGGATTTCTGGCTCAAGCTAGGGTTAGGGTTAGGGTTAGGGTTACGCCTGCGCCTAAGCCTCCGCCTAGGCCTAGGTTTAGGGTTCAGAAAACCACAAAGCCAGGAGCTCCAGGGACACTGGCCATGCGAAAGGCATGCCAAGTTGAGCAGGGCACAGCCAAAACCTTGCCCCCTCTTCTTCTTCCTGCTCGGAACTCACCACAGCCCACTGCTGGATTTCTGGCTCAAGCTAGGGTTAGGGTTAGGGTTAGCACTAGGATTATGCCAAGGATTAGGGCTGCGAAATCCACAAAGGCAGGAGCTCCAGGGACACTGGACATGTGAAAGGCATGCAAAGTTGAGCAGGGCACAGCCAAAACCTTGCCCCCTCTTCTTCTTCCTGCTCAGAACTCACCACAGCCCACTGCTGGATTTCTGGCTCAAGCTAGGGTTAGGGTTAGGGTTAGGGTCAGGGTCAGGGTTAGGGTAATGCCTAGGGTTAGGGTACAGAGAACCACCGAGCCCAGAGCTCCAGGGATACTCACTATGCAAAAGGCATGCCAAGGTGAGCGCAGCACAGCCCAAAACCTTGCGCCCTCTTCTTCTTCCTGCTTGGAACTCACCACAGCCCAATGCTCGATTTCTGGCTCAAGCTAGGGTTAGGGTTACGCCTACGCCAAGACCTAGGTTTAGTGTTCAGAAAACCACAAAGCCAGGAGCTCCACGGACACTGACCATGCGAAAGGCATGCCAAGTTGAGCACGGAAAAGCCAAAACCTTGCTCCCTCTTCTTCTTTCTGCTTGGAACTCACCACAGCCCACCGCCGGATTTCTGGCTCAAGCTAGGGTTAGGGTTAGGGTTAGGGTTACGCCTGCGCCTAAGCCTCCGCCTAGGCCTAGGTTTAGGGTTCAGAAAACCACAAAGCCAGGAGCTCCAGGGACACTGGCCATGCGAAAGGCATGCCAAGTTGAGCAGGGCACAGCCAAAACCTTGCCCCCTCTTCTTCTTCCTGCTCGGAACTCACCACAGCCCAATGCCAGATTTCTGGCTCAAGCTAGGGTTAGGGTTAGGGTTAGCACTAGGATTATGCCAAGGATTAGGGCTGCGAAATCCACAAAGGCAGGAGCTCCAGGGACACTGGACATGTGAAAGGCATGCAAAGTTGAGCAGGGCACAGCCAAAACCTTGCCCCCTCTTCTTCTTCCTGCTCAGAACTCACCACAGCCCACTGCTGGATTTCTGGCTCAAGCTAGGGTTAGGGTTAGGGTCAGGGTTACGCCTATGCCTAAGCTTAGGTTTAGTGTTCAGAAAACCACAAAGCCAGGAGCTCCAGAGACACTGGCCATGCGAAAGGCATACAAAGTTGAGCACGGAAATGTCAAAAGCTTGCCGCCTCTTCTTTTTCCTGCTTGGAACTCACCACAGCCCAATGCCTGGTTTCTGGCTCAAGCTAGGGTTAGGGTTATGCCTAGGATTAGGGTTGAGAAAACCACAGAGCCAGCAGCTCCAGGGACACTGGACATGTGAGATGCATGCAAAGTTGAGCAGTGCGCAGCCAAAACTTGGCTCCCTCTTCTTCTTCCTGCTTGGAACTCACCACAGCCCACTTCCGGATTTCTGGCTCAAGCTAGGGTTAGGGTTAGGGTTAGGGTTACGCCTACGCCTAAGCCTATGCCTAGGCCTAGGTTTAGGGTTCAGAAAACCACAAAGCCAGGAACTCCACGGACACTGGCCATGCGAAAGGCATGCCAAGTTGAGCAGGGCACAGCCAAAACCTTGCCCCCTCTTCTTCTTTCTGCTTGGAACTCGCCACGGCTCACAACCCGATTTCTGGCTCAAGCTAGGGTTAGGGTTAGGGTTAGGGTTACGCCTATGCCTAAGCCTAGGTTTAGGGTTCAGAAAACCACAAAGGCAGGAGCTCCAGGGACACTGGCCATGCGAAAGTCATACAAAGTTGAGCACGGAAAAGCCAAAACCTTGCCCCCTCTTCTTTTTCCTGCTTGGAACTCACCACAGCCCAATGCCTGGTTTCTGGCTCAAGCTAGGGTTAGGGTTATGCCTAGGATTAGGGTTGAGAAAACCACAGAGCCAGCAGCTCCAGGGACACTGGACATGTGAGATGCATGCAAAGTTGAGCAGTGCGCAGCCAAAACTTGGCTCCCTCTTCTTCTTCCTGCTCGGAACTCACCACAGCCCACCGCCGGATTTCTGGCTCAAGCTAGGGTTAGGGTTAGGGTTACGCCTGCACCTAAGCCTATGCCTAGGCCTAGGTTTAGGGTTCAGAAAACCACAAAGGCAGGAGCTCCAGGGACACTGGCCATGCGAAAGGCATGCCAAGTTGAGCAGGGCACAGCCAAAACCTTGCCCCCTCTTCTTCTTTCTGCTTGGAACTCACCACAGCCCACTTCCGGATTTCTGGCTCAAGCTAGGGTTAGGGTTAGGGTTAGGGTTACGCCTGCGCCTAAGCCTCCGCCTAGGCCTAGGTTTAGGGTTCAGAAAACCACAAAGCCAGGAGCTCCAGGGACACTGACCATGCGAAAGGCATGCCAAGTTGAGCAGGGCACAGCCAAAACCTTGCCCCCTCTTCTTCTTTCTGCTTGGAACTCGCCACGGCTCACAACCCGATTTCTGGCTCAAGCTAGGGTTAGGGTTAGGGTTAGGGTTACGCCTACGCCTAAGCCTATGCCTAGGCCTAGGTTTAGGGTTCAGAAAACCACAAAGCCAGAAGCCCACGGACACTGACCATGCGAAAGGCATGCCAAGTTGAGCACGGAAAAGCCAAAACCTTGCTCCCTCTTCTTCTTTCTGCTTGGGACTCGCCAAGGCCCACAACCCAATTTCTGGCTCAAGCTAGGGTTAGGGTTAGGGTTAGCACTAGGATTATGCCAAGGATTAGGGCTGCGAAATCCACAAAGGCAGGAGCTCCAGGGACACTGGACATGTGAAAGGCATGCAAAGTTGAGCAGGGCACAGCCAAAACCTTGCCCCCTCTTCTTCTTCCTGCTCAGAACTCACCACAGCCCACTGCTGGATTTCTGGCTCAAGCTAGGGTTAGGGTTAGGGTTAGGGTCAGGGTCAGGGTTAGGGTAACGCCTAGGGTTAGGGTACAGAGAACCACCGAGCCCAGAGCTCCAGGGATACTCACTATGCAAAAGGCATGCCAAGGTGAGCGCAGCACAGCCCAAAACCTTGCTCCCTCTTCTTCTTCCTGCTTGGAACTCACCACAGCCCAATGCTCGATTTCTGGCTCAAGCTAGGGTTAGGGTTACGCCTACGCCAAGACCTAGGTTTAGTGTTCAGAAAACCACAAAGCCAGGAGCTCCACGGACACTGACCATGCGAAAGGCATGCCAAGTTGAGCACGGAAAAGCCAAAACCTTGCTCCCTCTTCTTCTTTCTGCTTGGAACTCACCACAGCCCACCGCCGGATTTCTGGCTCAAGCTAGGGTTAGGGTTAGGGTTAGGGTTACGCCTGCGCCTAAGCCTCCGCCTAGGCCTAGGTTTAGGGTTCAGAAAACCACAAAGCCAGGAGCTCCAGGGACACTGGCCATGCGAAAGGCATGCCAAGTTGAGCAGGGCACAGCCAAAACCTTGCCCCCTCTTCTTCTTCCTGCTCGGAACTCACCACAGCCCAATGCCAGATTTCTGGCTCAAGCTAGGGTTAGGGTTAGGGTTAGCACTAGGATTATGCCAAGGATTAGGGCTGCGAAACCCACAAAGGCAGGAGCTCCAGGGACACTGGACATGTGAAAGGCATGCAAAGTTGAGCAGGGCACAGCCAAAACCTTGCCCCCTCTTCTTCTTCCTGCTCGGAACTCACCACAGCCCAATGCCAGATTTCTGGCTCAAGCTAGGGTTAGGGTTAGGGTCAGGGTTACGCCTATGCCTAAGCCTAGGTTTAGTGTTCAGAAAACCACAAAGCCAGGAGCTCCAGGGACACTGGCCATGCAAAAGGCATACAAAGTTGAGCACGGAAATGTCAAAAGCTTGCCGCCTCTTCTTTTTCCTGCTTGGAACTCACCACAGCCCAATGCCTGGTTTCTGGCTCAAGCTAGGGTTAGGGTTATGCCTAGGATTAGGGTTGAGAAAACCACAGAGCCAGCAGCTCCAGGGACACTGGACATGTGAGATGCATGCAAAGTTGAGCAGTGTGCAGCCAAAACTTGGCTCCCTCTTCTTCTTCCTGCTCGGAACTCACCACAGCCCACTTCCGGATTTCTGGCTCAAGCTAGGGTTAGGGTTAGGGTTAGGGTTACGCCTACGCCTAAGACTATGCCTAGGCCTAGGTTTAGGGTTCAGAAAACCACAAAGCCAGGAACTCCACGGACACTGACCATGCGAAAGGCATGCCAAGTTGAGCAGTGCGCAGCCAAAACTTTGCTCCCTCTTCTTCTTTCTGCTTGGAACTCACCACAGCCCACTTCCGGATTTCTGGCTCAAGCTAGGGTTAGGGTTAGGGTTAGGGTTACGCCTGCGCCTAAGCCTCCGCCTAGGCCTAGGTTTAGGGTTCAGAAAACCACAAAGCCAGGAGCTCCAGGGACACTGGCCATGCGAAAGGCATGCCAAGTTGAGCAGGGCACAGCCAAAACCTTGCCCCCTCTTCTTCTTCCTGCTCGGAACTCACCACAGCCCAATGCCAGATTTCTGGCTCAAGCTAGGGTTAGGGTTAGGGTTAGCACTAGGATTATGCCAAGGATTAGGGCTGCGAAATCCACAAAGGCAGGAGCTCCAGGGACACTGGACATGTGAAAGGCATGCAAAGTTGAGCAGGGCACAGCCAAAACCTTGCCCCCTCTTCTTCTTCCTGCTCAGAACTCACCACAGCCCACTGCTGGATTTCTGGCTCAAGCTAGGGTTAGGGTTAGGGTCAGGGTCAGGGTTAGGGTAACGCCTAGGGTTAGGGTACAGAGAACCACCGAGCCCAGAGCTCCAGGGATACTCACTATGCAAAAGGCATGCCAAGGTGAGCGCAGCACAGCCCAAAACCTTGCGCCCTCTTCCTTCTTCCTGCTTGGAACTCACCACAGCCCAATGCTCGATTTCTGGCTCAAGCTAGGGTTAGGGTTACGCCTACGCCAAGACCTAGGTTTAGGGTTCAGAAAACCACAAAGCCAGAAGCCCACGGACACTGACCATGCGAAAGGCATGCCAAGTTGAGCACGGAAAAGCCAAAACTTTGCTCCCTCTTCTTCTTTCTGCTTGGAACTCACCACAGCCCACTTCCGGATTTCTGGCTCAAGCTAGGGTTAGGGTTAGGGTTAGGGTTACGCCTGCGCCTAAGCCTCCGCCTAGGCCTAGGTTTAGGGTTCAGAAAACCACAAAGCCAGGAGCTCCAGGGACACTGGCCATGCGAAAGGCATGCCAAGTTGAGCAGGGCACAGCCAAAACCTTGCCCCCTCTTCTTCTTTCTGCTTGGAACTCGCCACGGCTCACAACCCGATTTCTGGCTCAAGCTAGGGTTAGGGTTAGGGTTAGGGTTACGCCTACGCCTAAGCCTATGCCTAGGCCTAGGTTTAGGGTTCAGAAAACCACAAAGCCAGAAGCCCACGGACACTGACCATGCGAAAGGCATGCCAAGTTGAGCACGGAAAAGCCAAAACCTTGCTCCCTCTTCTTCTTTCTGCTTGGGACTCGCCAAGGCCCACAACCCAATTTCTGGCTCAAGCTAGGGTTAGGGTTAGGGTTAGCACTAGGATTATGCCAAGGATTAGGGCTGCGAAATCCACAAAGGCAGGAGCTCCAGGGACACTGGACATGTGAAAGGCATGCAAAGTTGAGCAGGGCACAGCCAAAACCTTGCCCCCTCTTCTTCTTCCTGCTCAGAACTCACCACAGCCCACTGCTGGATTTCTGGCTCAAGCTAGGGTTAGGGTTAGGGTTAGGGTTAGGGTCAGGGTCAGGGTTAGGGTAATGCCTAGGGTTAGGGTACAGAGAACCACCGAGCCCAGAGCTCCAGGGATACTCACTATGCAAAAGGCATGCCAAGGTGAGCGCAGCACAGCCCAAAACCTTGCGCCCTCTTCTTCTTCCTGCTTGGAACTCACCACAGCCCAATGCTCGATTTCTGGCTCAAGCTAGGGTTAGGGTTACGCCTACGCCAAGACCTAGGTTTAGTGTTCAGAAAACCACAAAGCCAGGAGCTCCACGGACACTGACCATGCGAAAGGCATGCCAAGTTGAGCACGGAAAAGCCAAAAGCTTGCTCCCTCTTCTTCTTTCTGCTTGGAACTCACCACAGCCCACCGCCGGATTTCTGGCTCAAGCTAGGGTTAGGGTTAGGGTTAGGGTTACGCCTGCGCCTAAGCCTCCGCCTAGGCCTAGGTTTAGGGTTCAGAAAACCACAAAGCCAGGAGCTCCAGGGACACTGGCCATGCGAAAGGCATGCCAAGTTGAGCAGGGCACAGCCAAAACCTTGCCCCCTCTTCTTCTTCCTGCTCGGAACTCACCACAGCCCAATGCCAGATTTCTGGCTCAAGCTAGGGTTAGGGTTAGGGTTAGCACTAGGATTATGCCAAGGATTAGGGCTGCGAAATCCACAAAGGCAGGAGCTCCAGGGACACTGGACATGTGAAAGGCATGCAAAGTTGAGCAGGGCACAGCCAAAACCTTGCCCCCTCTTCTTCTTCCTGCTCAGAACTCACCACAGCCCACTGCTGGATTTCTGGCTCAAGCTAGGGTTAGGGTTAGGGTCAGGGTTACGCCTATGCCTAAGCCTAGGTTTAGTGTTCAGAAAACCACAAAGCCAGGAGCTCCAGAGACACTGGCCATGCGAAAGGCATACAAAGTTGAGCACGGAAATGTCAAAAGCTTGCCGCCTCTTCTTTTTCCTGCTTGGAACTCACCACAGCCCAATGCCTGGTTTCTGGCTCAAGCTAGGGTTAGGGTTATGCCTAGGATTAGGGTTGAGAAAACCACAGAGCCAGCAGCTCCAGGGACACTGGACATGTGAGATGCATGCAAAGTTGAGCAGTGCGCAGCCAAAACTTGGCTCCCTCTTCTTCTTCCTGCTTGGAACTCACCACAGCCCACTTCCGGATTTCTGGCTCAAGCTAGGGTTAGGGTTAGGGTTAGGGTTACGCCTACGCCTAAGCCTATGCCTAGGCCTAGGTTTAGGGTTCAGAAAACCACAAAGCCAGGAACTCCACGGACACTGGCCATGCGAAAGGCATGCCAAGTTGAGCAGGGCACAGCCAAAACCTTGCCCCCTCTTCTTCTTTCTGCTTGGAACTCGCCACGGCTCACAACCCGATTTCTGGCTCAAGCTAGGGTTAGGGTTAGGGTTAGGGTTACGCCTATGCCTAAGCCTAGGTTTAGGGTTCAGAAAACCACAAAGGCAGGAGCTCCAGGGACACTGGCCATGCGAAAGTCATACAAAGTTGAGCACGGAAAAGCCAAAACCTTGCCCCCTCTTCTTTTTCCTGCTTGGAACTCACCACAGCCCAATGCCTGGTTTCTGGCTCAAGCTAGGGTTAGGGTTATGCCTAGGATTAGGGTTGAGAAAACCACAGAGCCAGCAGCTCCAGGGACACTGGACATGTGAGATGCATGCAAAGTTGAGCAGTGCGCAGCCAAAACTTGGCTCCCTCTTCTTCTTCCTGCTCGGAACTCACCACAGCCCACCGCCGGATTTCTGGCTCAAGCTAGGGTTAGGGTTAGGGTTACGCCTGCACCTAAGCCTATGCCTAGGCCTAGGTTTAGGGTTCAGAAAACCACAAAGGCAGGAGCTCCAGGGACACTGGCCATGCGAAAGGCATGCCAAGTTGAGCAGGGCACAGCCAAAACCTTGCCCCCTCTTCTTCTTTCTGCTTGGAACTCACCACAGCCCACTTCCGGATTTCTGGCTCAAGCTAGGGTTAGGGTTAGGGTTAGGGTTACGCCTGCGCCTAAGCCTCCGCCTAGGCCTAGGTTTAGGGTTCAGAAAACCACAAAGCCAGGAGCTCCAGGGACACTGACCATGCGAAAGGCATGCCAAGTTGAGCAGGGCACAGCCAAAACCTTGCCCCCTCTTCTTCTTTCTGCTTGGAACTCGCCACGGCTCACAACCCGATTTCTGGCTCAAGCTAGGGTTAGGGTTAGGGTTAGGGTTACGCCTACGCCTAAGCCTATGCCTAGGCCTAGGTTTAGGGTTCAGAAAACCACAAAGCCAGAAGCCCACGGACACTGACCATGCGAAAGGCATGCCAAGTTGAGCACGGAAAAGCCAAAACCTTGCTCCCTCTTCTTCTTTCTGCTTGGGACTCGCCAAGGCCCACAACCCAATTTCTGGCTCAAGCTAGGGTTAGGGTTAGGGTTAGCACTAGGATTATGCCAAGGATTAGGGCTGCGAAATCCACAAAGGCAGGAGCTCCAGGGACACTGGACATGTGAAAGGCATGCAAAGTTGAGCAGGGCACAGCCAAAACCTTGCCCCCTCTTCTTCTTCCTGCTCAGAACTCACCACAGCCCACTGCTGGATTTCTGGCTCAAGCTAGGGTTAGGGTTAGGGTTAGGGTCAGGGTCAGGGTTAGGGTAACGCCTAGGGTTAGGGTACAGAGAACCACCGAGCCCAGAGCTCCAGGGATACTCACTATGCAAAAGGCATGCCAAGGTGAGCGCAGCACAGCCCAAAACCTTGCTCCCTCTTCTTCTTCCTGCTTGGAACTCACCACAGCCCAATGCTCGATTTCTGGCTCAAGCTAGGGTTAGGGTTACGCCTACGCCAAGACCTAGGTTTAGTGTTCAGAAAACCACAAAGCCAGGAGCTCCACGGACACTGACCATGCGAAAGGCATGCCAAGTTGAGCACGGAAAAGCCAAAAGCTTGCTCCCTCTTCTTCTTTCTGCTTGGAACTCACCACAGCCCACCGCCGGATTTCTGGCTCAAGCTAGGGTTAGGGTTAGGGTTAGGGTTACGCCTGCGCCTAAGCCTCCGCCTAGGCCTAGGTTTAGGGTTCAGAAAACCACAAAGCCAGGAGCTCCAGGGACACTGGCCATGCGAAAGGCATGCCAAGTTGAGCAGGGCACAGCCAAAACCTTGCCCCCTCTTCTTCTTCCTGCTCGGAACTCACCACAGCCCAATGCCAGATTTCTGGCTCAAGCTAGGGTTAGGGTTAGGGTTAGCACTAGGATTATGCCAAGGATTAGGGCTGCGAAACCCACAAAGGCAGGAGCTCCAGGGACACTGGACATGTGAAAGGCATGCAAAGTTGAGCAGGGCACAGCCAAAACCTTGCCCCCTCTTCTTCTTCCTGCTCGGAACTCACCACAGCCCAATGCCAGATTTCTGGCTCAAGCTAGGGTTAGGGTTAGGGTCAGGGTTACGCCTATGCCTAAGCCTAGGTTTAGTGTTCAGAAAACCACAAAGCCAGGAGCTCCAGGGACACTGGCCATGCAAAAGGCATACAAAGTTGAGCACGGAAATGTCAAAAGCTTGCCGCCTCTTCTTTTTCCTGCTTGGAACTCACCACAGCCCAATGCCTGGTTTCTGGCTCAAGCTAGGGTTAGGGTTATGCCTAGGATTAGGGTTGAGAAAACCACAGAGCCAGCAGCTCCAGGGACACTGGACATGTGAGATGCATGCAAAGTTGAGCAGTGTGCAGCCAAAACTTGGCTCCCTCTTCTTCTTCCTGCTCGGAACTCACCACAGCCCACTTCCGGATTTCTGGCTCAAGCTAGGGTTAGGGTTAGGGTTAGGGTTACGCCTACGCCTAAGACTATGCCTAGGCCTAGGTTTAGGGTTCAGAAAACCACAAAGCCAGGAACTCCACGGACACTGACCATGCGAAAGGCATGCCAAGTTGAGCAGTGCGCAGCCAAAACTTTGCTCCCTCTTCTTCTTTCTGCTTGGAACTCACCACAGCCCACTTCCGGATTTCTGGCTCAAGCTAGGGTTAGGGTTAGGGTTAGGGTTACGCCTGCGCCTAAGCCTCCGCCTAGGCCTAGGTTTAGGGTTCAGAAAACCACAAAGCCAGGAGCTCCAGGGACACTGGCCATGCGAAAGGCATGCCAAGTTGAGCAGGGCACAGCCAAAACCTTGCCCCCTCTTCTTCTTCCTGCTCGGAACTCACCACAGCCCAATGCCAGATTTCTGGCTCAAGCTAGGGTTAGGGTTAGGGTTAGCACTAGGATTATGCCAAGGATTAGGGCTGCGAAATCCACAAAGGCAGGAGCTCCAGGGACACTGGACATGTGAAAGGCATGCAAAGTTGAGCAGGGCACAGCCAAAACCTTGCCCCCTCTTCTTCTTCCTGCTCAGAACTCACCACAGCCCACTGCTGGATTTCTGGCTCAAGCTAGGGTTAGGGTTAGGGTCAGGGTCAGGGTTAGGGTAACGCCTAGGGTTAGGGTACAGAGAACCACCGAGCCCAGAGCTCCAGGGATACTCACTATGCAAAAGGCATGCCAAGGTGAGCGCAGCACAGCCCAAAACCTTGCGCCCTCTTCCTTCTTCCTGCTTGGAACTCACCACAGCCCAATGCTCGATTTCTGGCTCAAGCTAGGGTTAGGGTTACGCCTACGCCAAGACCTAGGTTTAGGGTTCAGAAAACCACAAAGCCAGAAGCCCACGGACACTGACCATGCGAAAGGCATGCCAAGTTGAGCACGGAAAAGCCAAAACTTTGCTCCCTCTTCTTCTTTCTGCTTGGAACTCACCACAGCCCACTTCCGGATTTCTGGCTCAAGCTAGGGTTAGGGTTAGGGTTAGGGTTACGCCTGCGCCTAAGCCTCCGCCTAGGCCTAGGTTTAGGGTTCAGAAAACCACAAAGCCAGGAGCTCCAGGGACACTGACCATGCGAAAGGCATGCCAAGTTGAGCAGGGCACAGCCAAAACCTTGCCCCCTCTTCTTCTTTCTGCTTGGAACTCGCCACGGCTCACAACCCGATTTCTGGCTCAAGCTAGGGTTAGGGTTAGGGTTAGGGTTACGCCTACGCCTAAGCCTATGCCTAGGCCTAGGTTTAGGGTTCAGAAAACCACAAAGCCAGAAGCCCACGGACACTGACCATGCGAAAGGCATGCCAAGTTGAGCACGGAAAAGCCAAAACCTTGCTCCCTCTTCTTCTTTCTGCTTGGGACTCGCCAAGGCCCACAACCCAATTTCTGGCTCAAGCTAGGGTTAGGGTTAGGGTTAGCACTAGGATTATGCCAAGGATTAGGGCTGCGAAATCCACAAAGGCAGGAGCTCCAGGGACACTGGACATGTGAAAGGCATGCAAAGTTGAGCAGGGCACAGCCAAAACCTTGCCCCCTCTTCTTCTTCCTGCTCAGAACTCACCACAGCCCACTGCTGGATTTCTGGCTCAAGCTAGGGTTAGGGTTAGGGTTAGGGTCAGGGTCAGGGTTAGGGTAACGCCTAGGGTTAGGGTACAGAGAACCACCGAGCCCAGAGCTCCAGGGATACTCACTATGCAAAAGGCATGCCAAGGTGAGCGCAGCACAGCCCAAAACCTTGCTCCCTCTTCTTCTTCCTGCTTGGAACTCACCACAGCCCAATGCTCGATTTCTGGCTCAAGCTAGGGTTAGGGTTACGCCTACGCCAAGACCTAGGTTTAGTGTTCAGAAAACCACAAAGCCAGGAGCTCCACGGACACTGACCATGCGAAAGGCATGCCAAGTTGAGCACGGAAAAGCCAAAAGCTTGCTCCCTCTTCTTCTTTCTGCTTGGAACTCACCACAGCCCACCGCCGGATTTCTGGCTCAAGCTAGGGTTAGGGTTAGGGTTAGGGTTACGCCTGCGCCTAAGCCTCCGCCTAGGCCTAGGTTTAGGGTTCAGAAAACCACAAAGCCAGGAGCTCCAGGGACACTGGCCATGCGAAAGGCATGCCAAGTTGAGCAGGGCACAGCCAAAACCTTGCCCCCTCTTCTTCTTCCTGCTCGGAACTCACCACAGCCCACTGCTGGATTTCTGGCTCAAGCTAGGGTTAGGGTTAGGGTTAGCACTAGGATTATGCCAAGGATTAGGGCTGCGAAATCCAGAAAGGCAGGAGCTCCAGGGACACTGGACATGTGAAAGGCATGCAAAGTTGAGCAGGGCACAGCCAAAACCTTGCCCCCTCTTCTTCTTCCTGCTCGGAACTCACCACAGCCCACTGCTGGATTTCTGGCTCAAGCTAGGGTTAGGGTTAGGGTCAGGGTCAGGGTTAGGGTAACGCCTAGGGTTAGGGTACAGAGAACCACCGAGCCCAGAGCTCCAGGGATACTCACTATGCAAAAGGCATGCCAAGGTGAGCGCAGCACAGCCCAAAACCTTGCGCCCTCTTCCTTCTTCCTGCTTGGAACTCACCACAGCCCAATGCTCGATTTCTGGCTCAAGCTAGGGTTAGGGTTACGCCTACGCCAAGACCTAGGTTTAGGGTCCAGAAAACCACAAAGCCAGAAGCCCACGGACACTGACCATGCGAAAGGCATGCCAAGTTGAGCACGGAAATGTCAAAAGCTTGCCCCCTCTTCTTCTTTCTGCTTGGAACTCGCCACGGCTCACAACCCGATTTCTGGCTCAAGCTAGGGTTAGGGTTAGGGTTAGGGTTATGCCTATGCCTAAGCCTAGGTTTAGGGTTCAGAAAACCACAAAGGCAGGAGCTCCAGGGACACTGGCCATGCGAAAGTCATACAAAGTTGAGCACGGAAAAGCCAAAACCTTGCCCCCTCTTCTTTTTCCTGCTTGGAACTCACCACAGCCCAATGCCTGGTTTCTGGCTCAAGCTAGGGTTAGGGTTATGCCTAGGATTAGGGTTGAGAAAACCACAGAGCCAGCAGCTCCAGGGACACTGGACATGTGAGATGCATGCAAAGTTGAGCAGTGCGCAGCCAAAACTTGGCTCCCTCTTCTTCTTCCTGCTCGGAACTCACCACAGCCCACCGCCGGATTTCTGGCTCAAGCTAGGGTTAGGGTTAGGGTTACGCCTGCACCTAAGCCTATGCCTAGGCCTAGGTTTAGGGTTCAGAAAACCACAAAGGCAGGAGCTCCAGGGACACTGGCCATGCGAAAGGCATGCCAAGTTGAGCAGGGCACAGCCAAAACCTTGCCCCCTCTTCTTCTTTCTGCTTGGAACTCACCACAGCCCACTTCCGGATTTCTGGCTCAAGCTAGGGTTAGGGTTAGGGTTAGGGTTACGCCTGCGCCTAAGCCTCCGCCTAGGCCTAGGTTTAGGGTTCAGAAAACCACAAAGCCAGGAGCTCCAGGGACACTGACCATGCGAAAGGCATGCCAAGTTGAGCAGGGCACAGCCAAAACCTTGCCCCCTCTTCTTCTTTCTGCTTGGAACTCGCCACGGCTCACAACCCGATTTCTGGCTCAAGCTAGGGTTAGGGTTAGGGTTAGGGTTACGCCTACGCCTAAGCCTATGCCTAGGCCTAGGTTTAGGGTTCAGAAAACCACAAAGCCAGAAGCCCACAGACACTGACCATGCGAAAGGCATGCCAAGTTGAGCACGGAAAAGCCAAAACCTTGCTCCCTCTTCTTCTTTCTGCTTGGGACTCGCCAAGGCCCACAACCCAATTTCTGGCTCAAGCTAGGGTTAGGGTTAGGGTTAGCACTAGGATTATGCCAAGGATTAGGGCTGCGAAATCCACAAAGGCAGGAGCTCCAGGGACACTGGACATGTGAAAGGCATGCAAAGTTGAGCAGGGCACAGCCAAAACCTTGCCCCCTCTTCTTCTTCCTGCTCAGAACTCACCACAGCCCACTGCTGGATTTCTGGCTCAAGCTAGGGTTAGGGTTAGGGTTAGGGTCAGGGTCAGGGTTAGGGTAACGCCTAGGGTTAGGGTACAGAGAACCACCGAGCCCAGAGCTCCAGGGATACTCACTATGCAAAAGGCATGCCAAGGTGAGCGCAGCACAGCCCAAAACCTTGCTCCCTCTTCTTCTTCCTGCTTGGAACTCACCACAGCCCAATGCTCGATTTCTGGCTCAAGCTAGGGTTAGGGTTACGCCTACGCCAAGACCTAGGTTTAGTGTTCAGAAAACCACAAAGCCAGGAGCTCCACGGACACTGACCATGCGAAAGGCATGCCAAGTTGAGCACGGAAAAGCCAAAAGCTTGCTCCCTCTTCTTCTTTCTGCTTGGAACTCACCACAGCCCACCGCCGGATTTCTGGCTCAAGCTAGGGTTAGGGTTAGGGTTAGGGTTACGCCTGCGCCTAAGCCTCCGCCTAGGCCTAGGTTTAGGGTTCAGAAAACCACAAAGCCAGGAGCTCCAGGGACACTGGCCATGCGAAAGGCATGCCAAGTTGAGCAGGGCACAGCCAAAACCTTGCCCCCTCTTCTTCTTCCTGCTCGGAACTCACCACAGCCCAATGCCAGATTTCTGGCTCAAGCTAGGGTTAGGGTTAGGGTTAGCACTAGGATTATGCCAAGGATTAGGGCTGCGAAACCCACAAAGGCAGGAGCTCCAGGGACACTGGACATGTGAAAGGCATGCAAAGTTGAGCAGGGCACAGCCAAAACCTTGCCCCCTCTTCTTCTTCCTGCTCGGAACTCACCACAGCCCAATGCCAGATTTCTGGCTCAAGCTAGGGTTAGGGTTAGGGTCAGGGTTACGCCTATGCCTAAGCCTAGGTTTAGTGTTCAGAAAACCACAAAGCCAGGAGCTCCAGGGACACTGGCCATGCAAAAGGCATACAAAGTTGAGCACGGAAATGTCAAAAGCTTGCCGCCTCTTCTTTTTCCTGCTTGGAACTCACCACAGCCCAATGCCTGGTTTCTGGCTCAAGCTAGGGTTAGGGTTATGCCTAGGATTAGGGTTGAGAAAACCACAGAGCCAGCAGCTCCAGGGACACTGGACATGTGAGATGCATGCAAAGTTGAGCAGTGCGCAGCCAAAACTTGGCTCCCTCTTCTTCTTCCTGCTCGGAACTCACCACAGCCCACTTCCGGATTTCTGGCTCAAGCTAGGGTTAGGGTTAGGGTTAGGGTTACGCCTACGCCTAAGACTATGCCTAGGCCTAGGTTTAGGGTTCAGAAAACCACAAAGCCAGGAACTCCACGGACACTGACCATGCGAAAGGCATGCCAAGTTGAGCAGTGCGCAGCCAAAACTTTGCTCCCTCTTCTTCTTTCTGCTTGGAACTCACCACAGCCCACTTCCGGATTTCTGGCTCAAGCTAGGGTTAGGGTTAGGGTTAGGGTTACGCCTGCGCCTAAGCCTCCGCCTAGGCCTAGGTTTAGGGTTCAGAAAACCACAAAGCCAGGAGCTCCAGGGACACTGGCCATGCGAAAGGCATGCCAAGTTGAGCAGGGCACAGCCAAAACCTTGCCCCCTCTTCTTCTTCCTGCTCGGAACTCACCACAGCCCAATGCCAGATTTCTGGCTCAAGCTAGGGTTAGGGTTAGGGTTAGCACTAGGATTATGCCAAGGATTAGGGCTGCGAAATCCACAAAGGCAGGAGCTCCAGGGACACTGGACATGTGAAAGGCATGCAAAGTTGAGCAGGGCACAGCCAAAACCTTGCCCCCTCTTCTTCTTCCTGCTCGGAACTCACCACAGCCCACTGCTGGATTTCTGGCTCAAGCTAGGGTTAGGGTTAGGGTCAGGGTCAGGGTTAGGGTAACGCCTAGGGTTAGGGTACAGAGAACCACCGAGCCCAGAGCTCCAGGGATACTCACTATGCAAAAGGCATGCCAAGGTGAGCGCAGCACAGCCCAAAACCTTGCGCCCTCTTCCTTCTTCCTGCTTGGAACTCACCACAGCCCAATGCTCGATTTCTGGCTCAAGCTAGGGTTAGGGTTACGCCTACGCCAAGACCTAGGTTTAGGGTTCAGAAAACCACAAAGCCAGAAGCCCACGGACACTGACCATGCGAAAGGCATGCCAAGTTGAGCAGTGCGCAGCCAAAACTTTGCTCCCTCTTCTTCTTTCTGCTTGGAACTCACCACAGCCCACTTCCGGATTTCTGGCTCAAGCTAGGGTTAGGGTTAGGGTTAGGGTTACGCCTGCGCCTAAGCCTCCGCCTAGGCCTAGGTTTAGGGTTCAGAAAACCACAAAGCCAGGAGCTCCAGGGACACTGGCCATGCGAAAGGCATGCCAAGTTGAGCAGGGCACAGCCAAAACCTTGCCCCCTCTTCTTCTTCCTGCTCGGAACTCACCACAGCCCACTGCTGGATTTCTGGCTCAAGCTAGGGTTAGGGTTAGGGTTAGCACTAGGATTATGCCAAGGATTAGGGCTGCGAAATCCACAAAGGCAGGAGCTCCAGGGACACTGGACATGTGAAAGGCATGCAAAGTTGAGCAGGGCACAGCCAAAACCTTGCCCCCTCTTCTTCTTCCTGCTCGGAACTCACCACAGCCCACTGCTGGATTTCTGGCTCAAGCTAGGGTTAGGGTTAGGGTCAGGGTCAGGGTTAGGGTAACGCCTAGGGTTAGGGTACAGAGAACCACCGAGCCCAGAGCTCCAGGGATACTCACTATGCAAAAGGCATGCCAAGGTGAGCGCAGCACAGCCCAAAACCTTGCACCCTCTTCCTTCTTCCTGCTTGGAACTCACCACAGCCCAATGCTCGATTTCTGGCTCAAGCTAGGGTTAGGGTTAGGGTTAGGGTTACGCCTGCGCCTAAGCCTCCGCCTAGGCCTAGGTTTAGGGTTCAGAAAACCACAAAGCCAGGAGCTCCAGGGACACTGACCATGCGAAAGGCATGCCAAGTTGAGCAGGGCACAGCCAAAACCTTGCCCCCTCTTCTTCTTTCTGCTTGGAACTCGCCACGGCTCACAACCCGATTTCTGGCTCAAGCTAGGGTTAGGGTTAGGGTTAGGGTTAGGGTTACGCCTACGCCTAAGCCTATGCCTAGGCCTAGGTTTAGGGTTCAGAAAACCACAAAGCCAGAAGCCCACGGACACTGACCATGCGAAAGGCATGCCAAGTTGAGCACGGAAAAGCCAAAACCTTGCTCCCTCTTCTTCTTTCTGCTTGGGACTCGCCAAGGCCCACAACCCAATTTCTGGCTCAAGCTAGGGTTAGGGTTAGGGTTAGCACTAGGATTATGCCAAGGATTAGGGCTGCGAAATCCACAAAGGCAGGAGCTCCAGGGACACTGGACATGTGAAAGGCATGCAAAGTTGAGCAGGGCACAGCCAAAACCTTGCCCCCTCTTCTTCTTCCTGCTCAGAACTCACCACAGCCCACTGCTGGATTTCTGGCTCAAGCTAGGGTTAGGGTTAGGGTTAGGGTCAGGGTCAGGGTTAGGGTAACGCCTAGGGTTAGGGTACAGAGAACCACCGAGCCCAGAGCTCCAGGGATACTCACTATGCAAAAGGCATGCCAAGGTGAGCGCAGCACAGCCCAAAACCTTGCTCCCTCTTCTTCTTCCTGCTTGGAACTCACCACAGCCCAATGCTCGATTTCTGGCTCAAGCTAGGGTTAGGGTTACGCCTACGCCAAGACCTAGGTTTAGTGTTCAGAAAACCACAAAGCCAGGAGCTCCACGGACACTGACCATGCGAAAGGCATGCCAAGTTGAGCACGGAAAAGCCAAAAGCTTGCTCCCTCTTCTTCTTTCTGCTTGGAACTCACCACAGCCCACCGCCGGATTTCTGGCTCAAGCTAGGGTTAGGGTTAGGGTTAGGGTTACGCCTGCGCCTAAGCCTCCGCCTAGGCCTAGGTTTAGGGTTCAGAAAACCACAAAGCCAGGAGCTCCAGGGACACTGGCCATGCGAAAGGCATGCCAAGTTGAGCAGGGCACAGCCAAAACCTTGCCCCCTCTTCTTCTTCCTGCTCGGAACTCACCACAGCCCAATGCCAGATTTCTGGCTCAAGCTAGGGTTAGGGTTAGGGTTAGCACTAGGATTATGCCAAGGATTAGGGCTGCGAAACCCACAAAGGCAGGAGCTCCAGGGACACTGGACATGTGAAAGGCATGCAAAGTTGAGCAGGGCACAGCCAAAACCTTGCCCCCTCTTCTTCTTCCTGCTCGGAACTCACCACAGCCCAATGCCAGATTTCTGGCTCAAGCTAGGGTTAGGGTTAGGGTCAGGGTTACGCCTATGCCTAAGCCTAGGTTTAGTGTTCAGAAAACCACAAAGCCAGGAGCTCCAGGGACACTGGCCATGCAAAAGGCATACAAAGTTGAGCACGGAAATGTCAAAAGCTTGCCGCCTCTTCTTTTTCCTGCTTGGAACTCACCACAGCCCAATGCCTGGTTTCTGGCTCAAGCTAGGGTTAGGGTTATGCCTAGGATTAGGGTTGAGAAAACCACAGAGCCAGCAGCTCCAGGGACACTGGACATGTGAGATGCATGCAAAGTTGAGCAGTGCGCAGCCAAAACTTGGCTCCCTCTTCTTCTTCCTGCTCGGAACTCACCACAGCCCACTTCCGGATTTCTGGCTCAAGCTAGGGTTAGGGTTAGGGTTAGGGTTAGGGTTACGCCTACGCCTAAGACTATGCCTAGGCCTAGGTTTAGGGTTCAGAAAACCACAAAGCCAGGAACTCCACGGACACTGACCATGCGAAAGGCATGCCAAGTTGAGCAGTGCGCAGCCAAAACTTTGCTCCCTCTTCTTCTTTCTGCTTGGAACTCACCACAGCCCACTTCCGGATTTCTGGCTCAAGCTAGGGTTAGGGTTAGGGTTAGGGTTACGCCTGCGCCTAAGCCTCCGCCTAGGCCTAGGTTTAGGGTTCAGAAAACCACAAAGCCAGGAGCTCCAGGGACACTGGCCATGCGAAAGGCATGCCAAGTTGAGCAGGGCACAGCCAAAACCTTGCCCCCTCTTCTTCTTCCTGCTCAGAACTCACCACAGCCCACTGCTGGAATGCTGGCTCAAGCTAGGGTTAGGGTTAGGGTCAGGGTCAGGGTCAGGGTTAGGGTAACGCCTAGGGTTAGGGTACAGAGAACCACCGAGCCCAGAGCTCCAGGGATACTCACTATGCAAAAGGCATGCCAAGGTGAGCGCAGCACAGCCCAAAACCTTGCTCCCTCTTCTTCTTCCTGCTTGGAACTCACCACAGCCCAATGCTCGATTTCTGGCTCAAGCTAGGGTTAGGGTTACGCCTACGCCAAGACCTAGGTTTAGTGTTCAGAAAACCACAAAGCCAGGAGCTCCACGGACACTGACCATGCGAAAGGCATGCCAAGTTGAGCACGGAAAAGCCAAAAGCTTGCTCCCTCTTCTTCTTTCTGCTTGGAACTCACCACAGCCCACCGCCGGATTTCTGGCTCAAGCTAGGGTTAGGGTTAGGGTTAGGGTTACGCCTGCGCCTAAGCCTCCGCCTAGGCCTAGGTTTAGGGTTCAGAAAACCACAAAGCCAGGAGCTCCAGGGACACTGGCCATGCGAAAGGCATGCCAAGTTGAGCAGGGCACAGCCAAAACCTTGCCCCCTCTTCTTCTTCCTGCTCGGAACTCACCACAGCCCAATGCCAGATTTCTGGCTCAAGCTAGGGTTAGGGTTAGGGTTAGCACTAGGATTATGCCAAGGATTAGGGCTGCGAAACCCACAAAGGCAGGAGCTCCAGGGACACTGGACATGTGAAAGGCATGCAAAGTTGAGCAGGGCACAGCCAAAACCTTGCCCCCTCTTCTTCTTCCTGCTCGGAACTCACCACAGCCCACTGCTGGATTTCTGGCTCAAGCTAGGGTTAGGGTTAGGGTCAGGGTTACGCCTATGCCTAAGCCTAGGTTTAGTGTTCAGAAAACCACAAAGCCAGGAGCTCCAGGGACACTGGCCATGCAAAAGGCATACAAAGTTGAGCACGGAAATGTCAAAAGCTTGCCGCCTCTTCTTTTTCCTGCTTGGAACTCACCACAGCCCAATGCCTGGTTTCTGGCTCAAGCTAGGGTTAGGGTTATGCCTAGGATTAGGGTTGAGAAAACCACAGAGCCAGCAGCTCCAGGGACACTGGACATGTGAGATGCATGCAAAGTTGAGCAGTGCGCAGCCAAAACTTGGCTCCCTCTTCTTCTTCCTGCTCGGAACTCACCACAGCCCACTTCCGGATTTCTGGCTCAAGCTAGGGTTAGGGTTAGGGTTAGGGTTACGCCTACGCCTAAGCCTATGCCTAGGCCTAGGTTTAGGGTTCAGAAAACCACAAAGCCAGGAACTCCACGGACACTGACCATGCGAAAGGCATGCCAAGTTGAGCAGTGCGCAGCCAAAACTTTGCTCCCTCTTCTTCTTTCTGCTTGGAACTCACCACAGCCCACTTCCGGATTTCTGGCTCAAGCTAGGGTTAGGGTTAGGGTTAGGGTTACGCCTGCGCCTAAGCCTCCGCCTAGGCCTAGGTTTAGGGTTCAGAAAACCACAAAGCCAGGAGCTCCAGGGACACTGGCCATGCGAAAGGCATGCCAAGTTGAGCAGGGCACAGCCAAAACCTTGCCCCCTCTTCTTCTTCCTGCTCGGAACTCACCACAGCCCACTGCTGGATTTCTGGCTCAAGCTAGGGTTAGGGTTAGGGTTAGCACTAGGATTATGCCAAGGATTAGGGCTGCGAAATCCACAAAGGCAGGAGCTCCAGGGACACTGGACATGTGAAAGGCATGCAAAGTTGAGCAGGGCACAGCCAAAACCTTGCCCCCTCTTCTTCTTCCTGCTCGGAACTCACCACAGCCCACTGCTGGATTTCTGGCTCAAGCTAGGGTTAGGGTTAGGGTCAGGGTCAGGGTTAGGGTAACGCCTAGGGTTAGGGTACAGAGAACCACCGAGCCCAGAGCTCCAGGGATACTCACTATGCAAAAGGCATGCCAAGGTGAGCGCAGCACAGCCCAAAACCTTGCGCCCTCTTCCTTCTTCCTGCTTGGAACTCACCACAGCCCAATGCTCGATTTCTGGCTCAAGCTAGGGTTAGGGTTACGCCTACGCCAAGACCTAGGTTTAGGGTCCAGAAAACCACAAAGCCAGAAGCCCACGGACACTGACCATGCGAAAGGCATGCCAAGTTGAGCACGGAAAAGCCAAAACTTTGCTCCCTCTTCTTCTTTCTGCTTGGAACTCACCACAGCCCACCGCCGGATTTCTGGCTCAAGCTAGGGTTAGGGTTAGGGTTAGGGTTACGCCTGCGCCTAAGCCTCCGCCTAGGCCTAGGTTTAGGGTTCAGAAAACCACAAAGCCAGGAGCTCCAGGGACACTGGCCATGCGAAAGGCATGCCAAGTTGAGCAGGGCACAGCCAAAACCTTGCCCCCTCTTCTTCTTTCTGCTTGGAACTCGCCACGGCTCACAACCCGATTTCTGGCTCAAGCTAGGGTTAGGGTTAGGGTTAGGGTTACGCCTACGCCTAAGCCTATGCCTAGGCCTAGGTTTAGGGTTCAGAAAACCACAAAGCCAGAAGCCCACGGACACTGACCATGCGAAAGGCATGCCAAGTTGAGCACGGAAAAGCCAAAACCTTGCTCCCTCTTCTTCTTTCTGCTTGGGACTCGCCAAGGCCCACAACCCAATTTCTGGCTCAAGCTAGGGTTAGGGTTAGGGTTAGCACTAGGATTATGCCAAGGATTAGGGCTGCGAAATCCACAAAGGCAGGAGCTCCAGGGACACTGGACATGTGAAAGGCATGCAAAGTTGAGCAGGGCACAGCCAAAACCTTGCCCCCTCTTCTTCTTCCTGCTCAGAACTCACCACAGCCCACTGCTGGATTTCTGGCTCAAGCTAGGGTTAGGGTTAGGGTTAGGGTCAGGGTCAGGGTTAGGGTAATGCCTAGGGTTAGGGTACAGAGAACCACCGAGCCCAGAGCTCCAGGGATACTCACTATGCAAAAGGCATGCCAAGGTGAGCGCAGCACAGCCCAAAACCTTGCTCCCTCTTCTTCTTCCTGCTTGGAACTCACCACAGCCCAATGCTCGATTTCTGGCTCAAGCTAGGGTTAGGGTTACGCCTACGCCAAGACCTAGGTTTAGTGTTCAGAAAACCACAAAGCCAGGAGCTCCACGGACACTGACCATGCGAAAGGCATGCCAAGTTGAGCACGGAAAAGCCAAAACCTTGCTCCCTCTTCTTCTTTCTGCTTGGAACTCACCACAGCCCACCGCCGGATTTCTGGCTCAAGCTAGGGTTAGGGTTAGGGTTAGGGTTACGCCTGCGCCTAAGCCTCCGCCTAGGCCTAGGTTTAGGGTTCAGAAAACCACAAAGCCAGGAGCTCCAGGGACACTGGCCATGCGAAAGGCATGCCAAGTTGAGCAGGGCACAGCCAAAACCTTGCCCCCTCTTCTTCTTCCTGCTCGGAACTCACCACAGCCCAATGCCAGATTTCTGGCTCAAGCTAGGGTTAGGGTTAGGGTTAGCACTAGGATTATGCCAAGGATTAGGGCTGCGAAATCCACAAAGGCAGGAGCTCCAGGGACACTGGACATGTGAAAGGCATGCAAAGTTGAGCAGGGCACAGCCAAAACCTTGCCCCCTCTTCTTCTTCCTGCTCAGAACTCACCACAGCCCACTGCTGGATTTCTGGCTCAAGCTAGGGTTAGGGTTAGGGTCAGGGTTACGCCTATGCCTAAGCTTAGGTTTAGTGTTCAGAAAACCACAAAGCCAGGAGCTCCAGAGACACTGGCCATGCGAAAGGCATACAAAGTTGAGCACGGAAATGTCAAAAGCTTGCCGCCTCTTCTTTTTCCTGCTTGGAACTCACCACAGCCCAATGCCTGGTTTCTGGCTCAAGCTAGGGTTAGGGTTATGCCTAGGATTAGGGTTGAGAAAACCACAGAGCCAGCAGCTCCAGGGACACTGGACATGTGAGATGCATGCAAAGTTGAGCAGTGCGCAGCCAAAACTTGGCTCCCTCTTCTTCTTCCTGCTCGGAACTCACCACAGCCCACTTCCGGATTTCTGGCTCAAGCTAGGGTTAGGGTTAGGGTTAGGGTTACGCCTACGCCTAAGCCTATGCCTAGGCCTAGGTTTAGGGTTCAGAAAACCACAAAGCCAGGAACTCCACGGACACTGGCCATGCGAAAGGCATGCCAAGTTGAGCAGGGCACAGCCAAAACCTTGCCCCCTCTTCTTCTTTCTGCTTGGAACTCGCCACGGCTCACAACCCGATTTCTGGCTCAAGCTAGGGTTAGGGTTAGGGTTAGGGTTACGCCTATGCCTAAGCCTAGGTTTAGGGTTCAGAAAACCACAAAGGCAGGAGCTCCAGGGACACTGGCCATGCGAAAGTCATACAAAGTTGAGCACGGAAAAGCCAAAACCTTGCCCCCTCTTCTTTTTCCTGCTTGGAACTCACCACAGCCCAATGCCTGGTTTCTGGCTCAAGCTAGGGTTAGGGTTATGCCTAGGATTAGGGTTGAGAAAACCACAGAGCCAGCAGCTCCAGGGACACTGGACATGTGAGATGCATGCAAAGTTGAGCAGTGCGCAGCCAAAACTTGGCTCCCTCTTCTTCTTCCTGCTCGGAACTCACCACAGCCCACCGCCGGATTTCTGGCTCAAGCTAGGGTTAGGGTTAGGGTTACGCCTGCACCTAAGCCTATGCCTAGGCCTAGGTTTAGGGTTCAGAAAACCACAAAGGCAGGAGCTCCAGGGACACTGGCCATGCGAAAGGCATGCCAAGTTGAGCAGGGCACAGCCAAAACCTTGCCCCCTCTTCTTCTTTCTGCTTGGAACTCACCACAGCCCACTTCCGGATTTCTGGCTCAAGCTAGGGTTAGGGTTAGGGTTAGGGTTACGCCTGCGCCTAAGCCTCCGCCTAGGCCTAGGTTTAGGGTTCAGAAAACCACAAAGCCAGGAGCTCCAGGGACACTGACCATGCGAAAGGCATGCCAAGTTGAGCAGGGCACAGCCAAAACCTTGCCCCCTCTTCTTCTTTCTGCTTGGAACTCGCCACGGCTCACAACCCGATTTCTGGCTCAAGCTAGGGTTAGGGTTAGGGTTAGGGTTACGCCTACGCCTAAGCCTATGCCTAGGCCTAGGTTTAGTGTTCAGAAAACCACAAAGCCAGAAGCCCACGGACACTGACCATGCGAAAGGCATGCCAAGTTGAGCACGGAAAAGCCAAAACCTTGCTCCCTCTTCTTCTTTCTGCTTGGGACTCGCCAAGGCCCACAACCCAATTTCTGGCTCAAGCTAGGGTTAGGGTTAGGGTTAGCACTAGGATTATGCCAAGGATTAGGGCTGCGAAATCCACAAAGGCAGGAGCTCCAGGGACACTGGACATGTGAAAGGCATGCAAAGTTGAGCAGGGCACAGCCAAAACCTTGCCCCCTCTTCTTCTTCCTGCTCAGAACTCACCACAGCCCACTGCTGGATTTCTGGCTCAAGCTAGGGTTAGGGTTAGGGTTAGGGTCAGGGTCAGGGTTAGGGTAACGCCTAGGGTTAGGGTACAGAGAACCACCGAGCCCAGAGCTCCAGGGATACTCACTATGCAAAAGGCATGCCAAGGTGAGCGCAGCACAGCCCAAAACCTTGCTCCCTCTTCTTCTTCCTGCTTGGAACTCACCACAGCCCAATGCTCGATTTCTGGCTCAAGCTAGGGTTAGGGTTACGCCTACGCCAAGACCTAGGTTTAGTGTTCAGAAAACCACAAAGCCAGGAGCTCCACGGACACTGACCATGCGAAAGGCATGCCAAGTTGAGCACGGAAAAGCCAAAAGCTTGCTCCCTCTTCTTCTTTCTGCTTGGAACTCACCACAGCCCACCGCCGGATTTCTGGCTCAAGCTAGGGTTAGGGTTAGGGTTAGGGTTACGCCTGCGCCTAAGCCTCCGCCTAGGCCTAGGTTTAGGGTTCAGAAAACCACAAAGCCAGGAGCTCCAGGGACACTGGCCATGCGAAAGGCATGCCAAGTTGAGCAGGGCACAGCCAAAACCTTGCCCCCTCTTCTTCTTCCTGCTCGGAACTCACCACAGCCCAATGCCAGATTTCTGGCTCAAGCTAGGGTTAGGGTTAGGGTTAGCACTAGGATTATGCCAAGGATTAGGGCTGCGAAATCCACAAAGGCAGGAGCTCCAGGGACACTGGACATGTGAAAGGCATGCAAAGTTGAGCAGGGCACAGCCAAAACCTTGCCCCCTCTTCTTCTTCCTGCTCGGAACTCACCACAGCCCACTGCTGGATTTCTGGCTCAAGCTAGGGTTAGGGTTAGGGTCAGGGTCAGGGTTAGGGTAACGCCTAGGGTTAGGGTACAGAGAACCACCGAGCCCAGAGCTCCAGGGATACTCACTATGCAAAAGGCATGCCAAGGTGAGCGCAGCACAGCCCAAAACCTTGCGCCCTCTTCCTTCTTCCTGCTTGGAACTCACCACAGCCCAATGCTCGATTTCTGGCTCAAGCTAGGGTTAGGGTTACGCCTACGCCAAGACCTAGGTTTAGGGTCCAGAAAACCACAAAGCCAGAAGCCCACGGACACTGACCATGCGAAAGGCATGCCAAGTTGAGCACGGAAATGTCAAAAGCTTGCCCCCTCTTCTTCTTTCTGCTTGGAACTCGCCACGGCTCACAACCCGATTTCTGGCTCAAGCTAGGGTTAGGGTTAGGGTTAGGGTTATGCCTATGCCTAAGCCTAGGTTTAGGGTTCAGAAAACCACAAAGGCAGGAGCTCCAGGGACACTGGCCATGCGAAAGTCATACAAAGTTGAGCACGGAAAAGCCAAAACCTTGCCCCCTCTTCTTTTTCCTGCTTGGAACTCACCACAGCCCAATGCCTGGTTTCTGGCTCAAGCTAGGGTTAGGGTTATGCCTAGGATTAGGGTTGAGAAAACCACAGAGCCAGCAGCTCCAGGGACACTGGACATGTGAGATGCATGCAAAGTTGAGCAGTGCGCAGCCAAAACTTGGCTCCCTCTTCTTCTTCCTGCTCGGAACTCACCACAGCCCACCGCCGGATTTCTGGCTCAAGCTAGGGTTAGGGTTAGGGTTACGCCTGCACCTAAGCCTATGCCTAGGCCTAGGTTTAGGGTTCAGAAAACCACAAAGGCAGGAGCTCCAGGGACACTGGCCATGCGAAAGGCATGCCAAGTTGAGCAGGGCACAGCCAAAACCTTGCCCCCTCTTCTTCTTTCTGCTTGGAACTCACCACAGCCCACTTCCGGATTTCTGGCTCAAGCTAGGGTTAGGGTTAGGGTTAGGGTTACGCCTGCGCCTAAGCCTCCGCCTAGGCCTAGGTTTAGGGTTCAGAAAACCACAAAGCCAGGAGCTCCAGGGACACTGACCATGCGAAAGGCATGCCAAGTTGAGCAGGGCACAGCCAAAACCTTGCCCCCTCTTCTTCTTTCTGCTTGGAACTCGCCACGGCTCACAACCCGATTTCTGGCTCAAGCTAGGGTTAGGGTTAGGGTTAGGGTTACGCCTACGCCTAAGCCTATGCCTAGGCCTAGGTTTAGGGTTCAGAAAACCACAAAGCCAGAAGCCCACAGACACTGACCATGCGAAAGGCATGCCAAGTTGAGCACGGAAAAGCCAAAACCTTGCTCCCTCTTCTTCTTTCTGCTTGGGACTCGCCAAGGCCCACAACCCAATTTCTGGCTCAAGCTAGGGTTAGGGTTAGGGTTAGCACTAGGATTATGCCAAGGATTAGGGCTGCGAAATCCACAAAGGCAGGAGCTCCAGGGACACTGGACATGTGAAAGGCATGCAAAGTTGAGCAGGGCACAGCCAAAACCTTGCCCCCTCTTCTTCTTCCTGCTCAGAACTCACCACAGCCCACTGCTGGATTTCTGGCTCAAGCTAGGGTTAGGGTTAGGGTTAGGGTCAGGGTCAGGGTTAGGGTAACGCCTAGGGTTAGGGTACAGAGAACCACCGAGCCCAGAGCTCCAGGGATACTCACTATGCAAAAGGCATGCCAAGGTGAGCGCAGCACAGCCCAAAACCTTGCTCCCTCTTCTTCTTCCTGCTTGGAACTCACCACAGCCCAATGCTCGATTTCTGGCTCAAGCTAGGGTTAGGGTTACGCCTACGCCAAGACCTAGGTTTAGTGTTCAGAAAACCACAAAGCCAGGAGCTCCACGGACACTGACCATGCGAAAGGCATGCCAAGTTGAGCACGGAAAAGCCAAAAGCTTGCTCCCTCTTCTTCTTTCTGCTTGGAACTCACCACAGCCCACCGCCGGATTTCTGGCTCAAGCTAGGGTTAGGGTTAGGGTTAGGGTTACGCCTGCGCCTAAGCCTCCGCCTAGGCCTAGGTTTAGGGTTCAGAAAACCACAAAGCCAGGAGCTCCAGGGACACTGGCCATGCGAAAGGCATGCAAAGTTGAGCAGGGCACAGCCAAAACCTTGCCCCCTCTTCTTCTTCCTGCTCGGAACTCACCACAGCCCAATGCCAGATTTCTGGCTCAAGCTAGGGTTAGGGTTAGGGTTAGCACTAGGATTATGCCAAGGATTAGGGCTGCGAAACCCACAAAGGCAGGAGCTCCAGGGACACTGGACATGTGAAAGGCATGCAAAGTTGAGCAGGGCACAGCCAAAACCTTGCCCCCTCTTCTTCTTCCTGCTCGGAACTCACCACAGCCCAATGCCAGATTTCTGGCTCAAGCTAGGGTTAGGGTTAGGGTCAGGGTTACGCCTATGCCTAAGCCTAGGTTTAGTGTTCAGAAAACCACAAAGCCAGGAGCTCCAGGGACACTGGCCATGCAAAAGGCATACAAAGTTGAGCACGGAAATGTCAAAAGCTTGCCGCCTCTTCTTTTTCCTGCTTGGAACTCACCACAGCCCAATGCCTGGTTTCTGGCTCAAGCTAGGGTTAGGGTTATGCCTAGGATTAGGGTTGAGAAAACCACAGAGCCAGCAGCTCCAGGGACACTGGACATGTGAGATGCATGCAAAGTTGAGCAGTGCGCAGCCAAAACTTGGCTCCCTCTTCTTCTTCCTGCTCGGAACTCACCACAGCCCACTTCCGGATTTCTGGCTCAAGCTAGGGTTAGGGTTAGGGTTAGGGTTACGCCTACGCCTAAGACTATGCCTAGGCCTAGGTTTAGGGTTCAGAAAACCACAAAGCCAGGAACTCCACGGACACTGACCATGCGAAAGGCATGCCAAGTTGAGCAGTGCGCAGCCAAAACTTTGCTCCCTCTTCTTCTTTCTGCTTGGAACTCACCACAGCCCACTTCCGGATTTCTGGCTCAAGCTAGGGTTAGGGTTAGGGTTAGGGTTACGCCTGCGCCTAAGCCTCCGCCTAGGCCTAGGTTTAGGGTTCAGAAAACCACAAAGCCAGGAGCTCCAGGGACACTGGCCATGCGAAAGGCATGCCAAGTTGAGCAGGGCACAGCCAAAACCTTGCCCCCTCTTCTTCTTCCTGCTCGGAACTCACCACAGCCCAATGCCAGATTTCTGGCTCAAGCTAGGGTTAGGGTTAGGGTTAGCACTAGGATTATGCCAAGGATTAGGGCTGCGAAATCCACAAAGGCAGGAGCTCCAGGGACACTGGACATGTGAAAGGCATGCAAAGTTGAGCAGGGCACAGCCAAAACCTTGCCCCCTCTTCTTCTTCCTGCTCGGAACTCACCACAGCCCACTGCTGGATTTCTGGCTCAAGCTAGGGTTAGGGTTAGGGTCAGGGTCAGGGTTAGGGTAACGCCTAGGGTTAGGGTACAGAGAACCACCGAGCCCAGAGCTCCAGGGATACTCACTATGCAAAAGGCATGCCAAGGTGAGCGCAGCACAGCCCAAAACCTTGCGCCCTCTTCCTTCTTCCTGCTTGGAACTCACCACAGCCCAATGCTCGATTTCTGGCTCAAGCTAGGGTTAGGGTTACGCCTACGCCAAGACCTAGGTTTAGGGTTCAGAAAACCACAAAGCCAGAAGCCCACGGACACTGACCATGCGAAAGGCATGCCAAGTTGAGCAGTGCGCAGCCAAAACTTTGCTCCCTCTTCTTCTTTCTGCTTGGAACTCACCACAGCCCACTTCCGGATTTCTGGCTCAAGCTAGGGTTAGGGTTAGGGTTAGGGTTACGCCTGCGCCTAAGCCTCCGCCTAGGCCTAGGTTTAGGGTTCAGAAAACCACAAAGCCAGGAGCTCCAGGGACACTGGCCATGCGAAAGGCATGCCAAGTTGAGCAGGGCACAGCCAAAACCTTGCCCCCTCTTCTTCTTCCTGCTCGGAACTCACCACAGCCCACTGCTGGATTTCTGGCTCAAGCTAGGGTTAGGGTTAGGGTTAGCACTAGGATTATGCCAAGGATTAGGGCTGCGAAATCCACAAAGGCAGGAGCTCCAGGGACACTGGACATGTGAAAGGCATGCAAAGTTGAGCAGGGCACAGCCAAAACCTTGCCCCCTCTTCTTCTTCCTGCTCGGAACTCACCACAGCCCACTGCTGGATTTCTGGCTCAAGCTAGGGTTAGGGTTAGGGTCAGGGTCAGGGTTAGGGTAACGCCTAGGGTTAGGGTACAGAGAACCACCGAGCCCAGAGCTCCAGGGATACTCACTATGCAAAAGGCATGCCAAGGTGAGCGCAGCACAGCCCAAAACCTTGCACCCTCTTCCTTCTTCCTGCTTGGAACTCACCACAGCCCAATGCTCGATTTCTGGCTCAAGCTAGGGTTAGGGTTAGGGTTAGGGTTACGCCTGCGCCTAAGCCTCCGCCTAGGCCTAGGTTTAGGGTTCAGAAAACCACAAAGCCAGGAGCTCCAGGGACACTGACCATGCGAAAGGCATGCCAAGTTGAGCAGGGCACAGCCAAAACCTTGCCCCCTCTTCTTCTTTCTGCTTGGAACTCGCCACGGCTCACAACCCGATTTCTGGCTCAAGCTAGGGTTAGGGTTAGGGTTAGGGTTAGGGTTACGCCTACGCCTAAGCCTATGCCTAGGCCTAGGTTTAGGGTTCAGAAAACCACAAAGCCAGAAGCCCACGGACACTGACCATGCGAAAGGCATGCCAAGTTGAGCACGGAAAAGCCAAAACCTTGCTCCCTCTTCTTCTTTCTGCTTGGGACTCGCCAAGGCCCACAACCCAATTTCTGGCTCAAGCTAGGGTTAGGGTTAGGGTTAGCACTAGGATTATGCCAAGGATTAGGGCTGCGAAATCCACAAAGGCAGGAGCTCCAGGGACACTGGACATGTGAAAGGCATGCAAAGTTGAGCAGGGCACAGCCAAAACCTTGCCCCCTCTTCTTCTTCCTGCTCAGAACTCACCACAGCCCACTGCTGGATTTCTGGCTCAAGCTAGGGTTAGGGTTAGGGTTAGGGTCAGGGTCAGGGTTAGGGTAACGCCTAGGGTTAGGGTACAGAGAACCACCGAGCCCAGAGCTCCAGGGATACTCACTATGCAAAAGGCATGCCAAGGTGAGCGCAGCACAGCCCAAAACCTTGCTCCCTCTTCTTCTTCCTGCTTGGAACTCACCACAGCCCAATGCTCGATTTCTGGCTCAAGCTAGGGTTAGGGTTAGGGTTAGGGTTACGCCTGCGCCTAAGCCTCCGCCTAGGCCTAGGTTTAGGGTTCGGAAAACGACAAAGGCAGGAGCTCCAGGGACACTGGACACGCAAAAGGCATGCCAAGTTGAGCACGGAAAAGCCAAAACTTGGCTCCCTCTTCTTCTTCCTGCTCGGAACTCACCACAGCCCACTTCCGGATTTCTGGCTCAAGCTAGGGTTAGGGTTAGGGTTAGCACTAGGATTATGCCAAGGATTAGGGCTGCGAAATCCACAAAGGCAGGAGCTCCAGGGACACTGGACATGTGAAAGGCATGCAAAGTAGATCAGTGCGCAGCCAAAACTTGGCTCCCTCTTCTTCTTTCTGCTTGGAACTCACCACAGCCCACTTCCGGATTTCTGGCTCAAGCTAGGGTTAGGGTTAGGGTTAGGGTTACGCCTGCGCCTAAGCCTCCGCCTAGGCCTAGGTTTAGGGTTCAGAAAACCACAAAGCCAGGAGCTCCAGGGACACTGGCCATGCGAAAGGCATGCCAAGTTGAGCAGGGCACAGCCAAAACCTTGCCCCCTCTTCTTCTTCCTGCTCAGAACTCACCACAGCCCACTGCTGGAATGCTGGCTCAAGCTAGGGTTAGGGTTAGGGTCAGGGTCAGGGTCAGGGTTAGGGTAACGCCTAGGGTTAGGGTACAGAGAACCACCGAGCCCAGAGCTCCAGGGATACTCACTATGCAAAAGGCATGCCAAGGTGAGCGCAGCACAGCCCAAAACCTTGCTCCCTCTTCTTCTTCCTGCTTGGAACTCACCACAGCCCAATGCTCGATTTCTGGCTCAAGCTAGGGTTAGGGTTACGCCTACGCCAAGACCTAGGTTTAGTGTTCAGAAAACCACAAAGCCAGGAGCTCCACGGACACTGACCATGCGAAAGGCATGCCAAGTTGAGCACGGAAAAGCCAAAAGCTTGCTCCCTCTTCTTCTTTCTGCTTGGAACTCACCACAGCCCACCGCCGGATTTCTGGCTCAAGCTAGGGTTAGGGTTAGGGTTAGGGTTACGCCTGCGCCTAAGCCTCCGCCTAGGCCTAGGTTTAGGGTTCAGAAAACCACAAAGCCAGGAGCTCCAGGGACACTGGCCATGCGAAAGGCATGCCAAGTTGAGCAGGGCACAGCCAAAACCTTGCCCCCTCTTCTTCTTCCTGCTCGGAACTCACCACAGCCCAATGCCAGATTTCTGGCTCAAGCTAGGGTTAGGGTTAGGGTTAGCACTAGGATTATGCCAAGGATTAGGGCTGCGAAACCCACAAAGGCAGGAGCTCCAGGGACACTGGACATGTGAAAGGCATGCAAAGTTGAGCAGGGCACAGCCAAAACCTTGCCCCCTCTTCTTCTTCCTGCTCGGAACTCACCACAGCCCACTGCTGGATTTCTGGCTCAAGCTAGGGTTAGGGTTAGGGTCAGGGTTACGCCTATGCCTAAGCCTAGGTTTAGTGTTCAGAAAACCACAAAGCCAGGAGCTCCAGGGACACTGGCCATGCAAAAGGCATACAAAGTTGAGCACGGAAATGTCAAAAGCTTGCCGCCTCTTCTTTTTCCTGCTTGGAACTCACCACAGCCCAATGCCTGGTTTCTGGCTCAAGCTAGGGTTAGGGTTATGCCTAGGATTAGGGTTGAGAAAACCACAGAGCCAGCAGCTCCAGGGACACTGGACATGTGAGATGCATGCAAAGTTGAGCAGTGCGCAGCCAAAACTTGGCTCCCTCTTCTTCTTCCTGCTCGGAACTCACCACAGCCCACTTCCGGATTTCTGGCTCAAGCTAGGGTTAGGGTTAGGGTTAGGGTTACGCCTACGCCTAAGCCTATGCCTAGGCCTAGGTTTAGGGTTCAGAAAACCACAAAGCCAGGAACTCCACGGACACTGACCATGCGAAAGGCATGCCAAGTTGAGCAGTGCGCAGCCAAAACTTTGCTCCCTCTTCTTCTTTCTGCTTGGAACTCACCACAGCCCACTTCCGGATTTCTGGCTCAAGCTAGGGTTAGGGTTAGGGTTAGGGTTACGCCTGCGCCTAAGCCTCCGCCTAGGCCTAGGTTTAGGGTTCAGAAAACCACAAAGCCAGGAGCTCCAGGGACACTGGCCATGCGAAAGGCATGCCAAGTTGAGCAGGGCACAGCCAAAACCTTGCCCCCTCTTCTTCTTCCTGCTCGGAACTCACCACAGCCCACTGCTGGATTTCTGGCTCAAGCTAGGGTTAGGGTTAGGGTTAGCACTAGGATTATGCCAAGGATTAGGGCTGCGAAATCCACAAAGGCAGGAGCTCCAGGGACACTGGACATGTGAAAGGCATGCAAAGTTGAGCAGGGCACAGCCAAAACCTTGCCCCCTCTTCTTCTTCCTGCTCGGAACTCACCACAGCCCACTGCTGGATTTCTGGCTCAAGCTAGGGTTAGGGTTAGGGTCAGGGTCAGGGTTAGGGTAACGCCTAGGGTTAGGGTACAGAGAACCACCGAGCCCAGAGCTCCAGGGATACTCACTATGCAAAAGGCATGCCAAGGTGAGCGCAGCACAGCCCAAAACCTTGCGCCCTCTTCCTTCTTCCTGCTTGGAACTCACCACAGCCCAATGCTCGATTTCTGGCTCAAGCTAGGGTTAGGGTTACGCCTACGCCAAGACCTAGGTTTAGGGTCCAGAAAACCACAAAGCCAGAAGCCCACGGACACTGACCATGCGAAAGGCATGCCAAGTTGAGCACGGAAAAGCCAAAACTTTGCTCCCTCTTCTTCTTTCTGCTTGGAACTCACCACAGCCCACCGCCGGATTTCTGGCTCAAGCTAGGGTTAGGGTTAGGGTTAGGGTTACGCCTGCGCCTAAGCCTCCGCCTAGGCCTAGGTTTAGGGTTCAGAAAACCACAAAGCCAGGAGCTCCAGGGACACTGGCCATGCGAAAGGCATGCCAAGTTGAGCAGGGCACAGCCAAAACCTTGCCCCCTCTTCTTCTTTCTGCTTGGAACTCGCCACGGCTCACAACCCGATTTCTGGCTCAAGCTAGGGTTAGGGTTAGGGTTAGGGTTACGCCTACGCCTAAGCCTATGCCTAGGCCTAGGTTTAGGGTTCAGAAAACCACAAAGCCAGAAGCCCACGGACACTGACCATGCGAAAGGCATGCCAAGTTGAGCACGGAAAAGCCAAAACCTTGCTCCCTCTTCTTCTTTCTGCTTGGGACTCGCCAAGGCCCACAACCCAATTTCTGGCTCAAGCTAGGGTTAGGGTTAGGGTTAGCACTAGGATTATGCCAAGGATTAGGGCTGCGAAATCCACAAAGGCAGGAGCTCCAGGGACACTGGACATGTGAAAGGCATGCAAAGTTGAGCAGGGCACAGCCAAAACCTTGCCCCCTCTTCTTCTTCCTGCTCAGAACTCACCACAGCCCACTGCTGGATTTCTGGCTCAAGCTAGGGTTAGGGTTAGGGTTAGGGTCAGGGTCAGGGTTAGGGTAATGCCTAGGGTTAGGGTACAGAGAACCACCGAGCCCAGAGCTCCAGGGATACTCACTATGCAAAAGGCATGCCAAGGTGAGCGCAGCACAGCCCAAAACCTTGCGCCCTCTTCTTCTTCCTGCTTGGAACTCACCACAGCCCAATGCTCGATTTCTGGCTCAAGCTAGGGTTAGGGTTACGCCTACGCCAAGACCTAGGTTTAGTGTTCAGAAAACCACAAAGCCAGGAGCTCCACGGACACTGACCATGCGAAAGGCATGCCAAGTTGAGCACGGAAAAGCCAAAACCTTGCTCCCTCTTCTTCTTTCTGCTTGGAACTCACCACAGCCCACCGCCGGATTTCTGGCTCAAGCTAGGGTTAGGGTTAGGGTTAGGGTTACGCCTGCGCCTAAGCCTCCGCCTAGGCCTAGGTTTAGGGTTCAGAAAACCACAAAGCCAGGAGCTCCAGGGACACTGGCCATGCGAAAGGCATGCCAAGTTGAGCAGGGCACAGCCAAAACCTTGCCCCCTCTTCTTCTTCCTGCTCGGAACTCACCACAGCCCAATGCCAGATTTCTGGCTCAAGCTAGGGTTAGGGTTAGGGTTAGCACTAGGATTATGCCAAGGATTAGGGCTGCGAAATCCACAAAGGCAGGAGCTCCAGGGACACTGGACATGTGAAAGGCATGCAAAGTTGAGCAGGGCACAGCCAAAACCTTGCCCCCTCTTCTTCTTCCTGCTCAGAACTCACCACAGCCCACTGCTGGATTTCTGGCTCAAGCTAGGGTTAGGGTTAGGGTCAGGGTTACGCCTATGCCTAAGCTTAGGTTTAGTGTTCAGAAAACCACAAAGCCAGGAGCTCCAGAGACACTGGCCATGCGAAAGGCATACAAAGTTGAGCACGGAAATGTCAAAAGCTTGCCGCCTCTTCTTTTTCCTGCTTGGAACTCACCACAGCCCAATGCCTGGTTTCTGGCTCAAGCTAGGGTTAGGGTTATGCCTAGGATTAGGGTTGAGAAAACCACAGAGCCAGCAGCTCCAGGGACACTGGACATGTGAGATGCATGCAAAGTTGAGCAGTGCGCAGCCAAAACTTGGCTCCCTCTTCTTCTTCCTGCTCGGAACTCACCACAGCCCACTTCCGGATTTCTGGCTCAAGCTAGGGTTAGGGTTAGGGTTAGGGTTACGCCTACGCCTAAGCCTATGCCTAGGCCTAGGTTTAGGGTTCAGAAAACCACAAAGCCAGGAACTCCACGGACACTGGCCATGCGAAAGGCATGCCAAGTTGAGCAGGGCACAGCCAAAACCTTGCCCCCTCTTCTTCTTTCTGCTTGGAACTCGCCACGGCTCACAACCCGATTTCTGGCTCAAGCTAGGGTTAGGGTTAGGGTTAGGGTTACGCCTATGCCTAAGCCTAGGTTTAGGGTTCAGAAAACCACAAAGGCAGGAGCTCCAGGGACACTGGCCATGCGAAAGTCATACAAAGTTGAGCACGGAAAAGCCAAAACCTTGCCCCCTCTTCTTTTTCCTGCTTGGAACTCACCACAGCCCAATGCCTGGTTTCTGGCTCAAGCTAGGGTTAGGGTTATGCCTAGGATTAGGGTTGAGAAAACCACAGAGCCAGCAGCTCCAGGGACACTGGACATGTGAGATGCATGCAAAGTTGAGCAGTGCGCAGCCAAAACTTGGCTCCCTCTTCTTCTTCCTGCTCGGAACTCACCACAGCCCACCGCCGGATTTCTGGCTCAAGCTAGGGTTAGGGTTAGGGTTACGCCTGCACCTAAGCCTATGCCTAGGCCTAGGTTTAGGGTTCAGAAAACCACAAAGGCAGGAGCTCCAGGGACACTGGCCATGCGAAAGGCATGCCAAGTTGAGCAGGGCACAGCCAAAACCTTGCCCCCTCTTCTTCTTTCTGCTTGGAACTCACCACAGCCCACTTCCGGATTTCTGGCTCAAGCTAGGGTTAGGGTTAGGGTTAGGGTTACGCCTGCGCCTAAGCCTCCGCCTAGGCCTAGGTTTAGGGTTCAGAAAACCACAAAGCCAGGAGCTCCAGGGACACTGACCATGCGAAAGGCATGCCAAGTTGAGCAGGGCACAGCCAAAACCTTGCCCCCTCTTCTTCTTTCTGCTTGGAACTCGCCACGGCTCACAACCCGATTTCTGGCTCAAGCTAGGGTTAGGGTTAGGGTTAGGGTTACGCCTACGCCTAAGCCTATGCCTAGGCCTAGGTTTAGGGTTCAGAAAACCACAAAGCCAGAAGCCCACGGACACTGACCATGCGAAAGGCATGCCAAGTTGAGCACGGAAAAGCCAAAACCTTGCTCCCTCTTCTTCTTTCTGCTTGGGACTCGCCAAGGCCCACAACCCAATTTCTGGCTCAAGCTAGGGTTAGGGTTAGGGTTAGCACTAGGATTATGCCAAGGATTAGGGCTGCGAAATCCACAAAGGCAGGAGCTCCAGGGACACTGGACATGTGAAAGGCATGCAAAGTTGAGCAGGGCACAGCCAAAACCTTGCCCCCTCTTCTTCTTCCTGCTCAGAACTCACCACAGCCCACTGCTGGATTTCTGGCTCAAGCTAGGGTTAGGGTTAGGGTTAGGGTCAGGGTCAGGGTTAGGGTAACGCCTAGGGTTAGGGTACAGAGAACCACCGAGCCCAGAGCTCCAGGGATACTCACTATGCAAAAGGCATGCCAAGGTGAGCGCAGCACAGCCCAAAACCTTGCTCCCTCTTCTTCTTCCTGCTTGGAACTCACCACAGCCCAATGCTCGATTTCTGGCTCAAGCTAGGGTTAGGGTTACGCCTACGCCAAGACCTAGGTTTAGTGTTCAGAAAACCACAAAGCCAGGAGCTCCACGGACACTGACCATGCGAAAGGCATGCCAAGTTGAGCACGGAAAAGCCAAAACCTTGCTCCCTCTTCTTCTTTCTGCTTGGAACTCACCACAGCCCACCGCCGGATTTCTGGCTCAAGCTAGGGTTAGGGTTAGGGTTAGGGTTACGCCTGCGCCTAAGCCTCCGCCTAGGCCTAGGTTTAGGGTTCAGAAAACCACAAAGCCAGGAGCTCCAGGGACACTGGCCATGCGAAAGGCATGCCAAGTTGAGCAGGGCACAGCCAAAACCTTGCCCCCTCTTCTTCTTCCTGCTCGGAACTCACCACAGCCCAATGCCAGATTTCTGGCTCAAGCTAGGGTTAGGGTTAGGGTTAGCACTAGGATTATGCCAAGGATTAGGGCTGCGAAACCCACAAAGGCAGGAGCTCCAGGGACACTGGACATGTGAAAGGCATGCAAAGTTGAGCAGGGCACAGCCAAAACCTTGCCCCCTCTTCTTCTTCCTGCTCGGAACTCACCACAGCCCAATGCCAGATTTCTGGCTCAAGCTAGGGTTAGGGTTAGGGTCAGGGTTACGCCTATGCCTAAGCCTAGGTTTAGTGTTCAGAAAACCACAAAGCCAGGAGCTCCAGGGACACTGGCCATGCAAAAGGCATACAAAGTTGAGCACGGAAATGTCAAAAGCTTGCCGCCTCTTCTTTTTCCTGCTTGGAACTCACCACAGCCCAATGCCTGGTTTCTGGCTCAAGCTAGGGTTAGGGTTATGCCTAGGATTAGGGTTGAGAAAACCACAGAGCCAGCAGCTCCAGGGACACTGGACATGTGAGATGCATGCAAAGTTGAGCAGTGTGCAGCCAAAACTTGGCTCCCTCTTCTTCTTCCTGCTCGGAACTCACCACAGCCCACTTCCGGATTTCTGGCTCAAGCTAGGGTTAGGGTTAGGGTTAGGGTTACGCCTACGCCTAAGACTATGCCTAGGCCTAGGTTTAGGGTTCAGAAAACCACAAAGCCAGGAACTCCACGGACACTGACCATGCGAAAGGCATGCCAAGTTGAGCAGTGCGCAGCCAAAACTTTGCTCCCTCTTCTTCTTTCTGCTTGGAACTCACCACAGCCCACTTCCGGATTTCTGGCTCAAGCTAGGGTTAGGGTTAGGGTTAGGGTTACGCCTGCGCCTAAGCCTCCGCCTAGGCCTAGGTTTAGGGTTCAGAAAACCACAAAGCCAGGAGCTCCAGGGACACTGGCCATGCGAAAGGCATGCCAAGTTGAGCAGGGCACAGCCAAAACCTTGCCCCCTCTTCTTCTTCCTGCTCGGAACTCACCACAGCCCAATGCCAGATTTCTGGCTCAAGCTAGGGTTAGGGTTAGGGTTAGCACTAGGATTATGCCAAGGATTAGGGCTGCGAAATCCACAAAGGCAGGAGCTCCAGGGACACTGGACATGTGAAAGGCATGCAAAGTTGAGCAGGGCACAGCCAAAACCTTGCCCCCTCTTCTTCTTCCTGCTCAGAACTCACCACAGCCCACTGCTGGATTTCTGGCTCAAGCTAGGGTTAGGGTTAGGGTCAGGGTCAGGGTTAGGGTAACGCCTAGGGTTAGGGTACAGAGAACCACCGAGCCCAGAGCTCCAGGGATACTCACTATGCAAAAGGCATGCCAAGGTGAGCGCAGCACAGCCCAAAACCTTGCGCCCTCTTCCTTCTTCCTGCTTGGAACTCACCACAGCCCAATGCTCGATTTCTGGCTCAAGCTAGGGTTAGGGTTACGCCTACGCCAAGACCTAGGTTTAGGGTTCAGAAAACCACAAAGCCAGAAGCCCACGGACACTGACCATGCGAAAGGCATGCCAAGTTGAGCACGGAAAAGCCAAAACTTTGCTCCCTCTTCTTCTTTCTGCTTGGAACTCACCACAGCCCACTTCCGGATTTCTGGCTCAAGCTAGGGTTAGGGTTAGGGTTAGGGTTACGCCTGCGCCTAAGCCTCCGCCTAGGCCTAGGTTTAGGGTTCAGAAAACCACAAAGCCAGGAGCTCCAGGGACACTGGCCATGCGAAAGGCATGCCAAGTTGAGCAGGGCACAGCCAAAACCTTGCCCCCTCTTCTTCTTCCTGCTCAGAACTCACCACAGCCCACTGCTGGAATGCTGGCTCAAGCTAGGGTTAGGGTTAGGGTCAGGGTCAGGGTCAGGGTTAGGGTAACGCCTAGGGTTAGGGTACAGAGAACCACCGAGCCCAGAGCTCCAGGGATACTCACTATGCAAAAGGCATGCCAAGGTGAGCGCAGCACAGCCCAAAACCTTGCTCCCTCTTCTTCTTCCTGCTTGGAACTCACCACAGCCCAATGCTCGATTTCTGGCTCAAGCTAGGGTTAGGGTTACGCCTACGCCAAGACCTAGGTTTAGTGTTCAGAAAACCACAAAGCCAGGAGCTCCACGGACACTGACCATGCGAAAGGCATGCCAAGTTGAGCACGGAAAAGCCAAAAGCTTGCTCCCTCTTCTTCTTTCTGCTTGGAACTCACCACAGCCCACCGCCGGATTTCTGGCTCAAGCTAGGGTTAGGGTTAGGGTTAGGGTTACGCCTGCGCCTAAGCCTCCGCCTAGGCCTAGGTTTAGGGTTCAGAAAACCACAAAGCCAGGAGCTCCAGGGACACTGGCCATGCGAAAGGCATGCCAAGTTGAGCAGGGCACAGCCAAAACCTTGCCCCCTCTTCTTCTTCCTGCTCGGAACTCACCACAGCCCAATGCCAGATTTCTGGCTCAAGCTAGGGTTAGGGTTAGGGTTAGCACTAGGATTATGCCAAGGATTAGGGCTGCGAAACCCACAAAGGCAGGAGCTCCAGGGACACTGGACATGTGAAAGGCATGCAAAGTTGAGCAGGGCACAGCCAAAACCTTGCCCCCTCTTCTTCTTCCTGCTCGGAACTCACCACAGCCCACTGCTGGATTTCTGGCTCAAGCTAGGGTTAGGGTTAGGGTCAGGGTTACGCCTATGCCTAAGCCTAGGTTTAGTGTTCAGAAAACCACAAAGCCAGGAGCTCCAGGGACACTGGCCATGCAAAAGGCATACAAAGTTGAGCACGGAAATGTCAAAAGCTTGCCGCCTCTTCTTTTTCCTGCTTGGAACTCACCACAGCCCAATGCCTGGTTTCTGGCTCAAGCTAGGGTTAGGGTTATGCCTAGGATTAGGGTTGAGAAAACCACAGAGCCAGCAGCTCCAGGGACACTGGACATGTGAGATGCATGCAAAGTTGAGCAGTGCGCAGCCAAAACTTGGCTCCCTCTTCTTCTTCCTGCTCGGAACTCACCACAGCCCACTTCCGGATTTCTGGCTCAAGCTAGGGTTAGGGTTAGGGTTAGGGTTACGCCTACGCCTAAGCCTATGCCTAGGCCTAGGTTTAGGGTTCAGAAAACCACAAAGCCAGGAACTCCACGGACACTGACCATGCGAAAGGCATGCCAAGTTGAGCAGTGCGCAGCCAAAACTTTGCTCCCTCTTCTTCTTTCTGCTTGGAACTCACCACAGCCCACTTCCGGATTTCTGGCTCAAGCTAGGGTTAGGGTTAGGGTTAGGGTTACGCCTGCGCCTAAGCCTCCGCCTAGGCCTAGGTTTAGGGTTCAGAAAACCACAAAGCCAGGAGCTCCAGGGACACTGGCCATGCGAAAGGCATGCCAAGTTGAGCAGGGCACAGCCAAAACCTTGCCCCCTCTTCTTCTTCCTGCTCGGAACTCACCACAGCCCACTGCTGGATTTCTGGCTCAAGCTAGGGTTAGGGTTAGGGTTAGCACTAGGATTATGCCAAGGATTAGGGCTGCGAAATCCACAAAGGCAGGAGCTCCAGGGACACTGGACATGTGAAAGGCATGCAAAGTTGAGCAGGGCACAGCCAAAACCTTGCCCCCTCTTCTTCTTCCTGCTCGGAACTCACCACAGCCCACTGCTGGATTTCTGGCTCAAGCTAGGGTTAGGGTTAGGGTCAGGGTCAGGGTTAGGGTAACGCCTAGGGTTAGGGTACAGAGAACCACCGAGCCCAGAGCTCCAGGGATACTCACTATGCAAAAGGCATGCCAAGGTGAGCGCAGCACAGCCCAAAACCTTGCGCCCTCTTCCTTCTTCCTGCTTGGAACTCACCACAGCCCAATGCTCGATTTCTGGCTCAAGCTAGGGTTAGGGTTACGCCTACGCCAAGACCTAGGTTTAGGGTCCAGAAAACCACAAAGCCAGAAGCCCACGGACACTGACCATGCGAAAGGCATGCCAAGTTGAGCACGGAAAAGCCAAAACTTTGCTCCCTCTTCTTCTTTCTGCTTGGAACTCACCACAGCCCACCGCCGGATTTCTGGCTCAAGCTAGGGTTAGGGTTAGGGTTAGGGTTACGCCTGCGCCTAAGCCTCCGCCTAGGCCTAGGTTTAGGGTTCAGAAAACCACAAAGCCAGGAGCTCCAGGGACACTGGCCATGCGAAAGGCATGCCAAGTTGAGCAGGGCACAGCCAAAACCTTGCCCCCTCTTCTTCTTTCTGCTTGGAACTCGCCACGGCTCACAACCCGATTTCTGGCTCAAGCTAGGGTTAGGGTTAGGGTTAGGGTTACGCCTACGCCTAAGCCTATGCCTAGGCCTAGGTTTAGGGTTCAGAAAACCACAAAGCCAGAAGCCCACGGACACTGACCATGCGAAAGGCATGCCAAGTTGAGCACGGAAAAGCCAAAACCTTGCTCCCTCTTCTTCTTTCTGCTTGGGACTCGCCAAGGCCCACAACCCAATTTCTGGCTCAAGCTAGGGTTAGGGTTAGGGTTAGCACTAGGATTATGCCAAGGATTAGGGCTGCGAAATCCACAAAGGCAGGAGCTCCAGGGACACTGGACATGTGAAAGGCATGCAAAGTTGAGCAGGGCACAGCCAAAACCTTGCCCCCTCTTCTTCTTCCTGCTCAGAACTCACCACAGCCCACTGCTGGATTTCTGGCTCAAGCTAGGGTTAGGGTTAGGGTTAGGGTCAGGGTCAGGGTTAGGGTAATGCCTAGGGTTAGGGTACAGAGAACCACCGAGCCCAGAGCTCCAGGGATACTCACTATGCAAAAGGCATGCCAAGGTGAGCGCAGCACAGCCCAAAACCTTGCGCCCTCTTCTTCTTCCTGCTTGGAACTCACCACAGCCCAATGCTCGATTTCTGGCTCAAGCTAGGGTTAGGGTTACGCCTACGCCAAGACCTAGGTTTAGTGTTCAGAAAACCACAAAGCCAGGAGCTCCACGGACACTGACCATGCGAAAGGCATGCCAAGTTGAGCACGGAAAAGCCAAAAGCTTGCTCCCTCTTCTTCTTTCTGCTTGGAACTCACCACAGCCCACCGCCGGATTTCTGGCTCAAGCTAGGGTTAGGGTTAGGGTTAGGGTTACGCCTGCGCCTAAGCCTCCGCCTAGGCCTAGGTTTAGGGTTCAGAAAACCACAAAGCCAGGAGCTCCAGGGACACTGGCCATGCGAAAGGCATGCCAAGTTGAGCAGGGCACAGCCAAAACCTTGCCCCCTCTTCTTCTTCCTGCTCGGAACTCACCACAGCCCAATGCCAGATTTCTGGCTCAAGCTAGGGTTAGGGTTAGGGTTAGCACTAGGATTATGCCAAGGATTAGGGCTGCGAAATCCACAAAGGCAGGAGCTCCAGGGACACTGGACATGTGAAAGGCATGCAAAGTTGAGCAGGGCACAGCCAAAACCTTGCCCCCTCTTCTTCTTCCTGCTCAGAACTCACCACAGCCCACTGCTGGATTTCTGGCTCAAGCTAGGGTTAGGGTTAGGGTCAGGGTTACGCCTATGCCTAAGCTTAGGTTTAGTGTTCAGAAAACCACAAAGCCAGGAGCTCCAGAGACACTGGCCATGCGAAAGGCATACAAAGTTGAGCACGGAAATGTCAAAAGCTTGCCGCCTCTTCTTTTTCCTGCTTGGAACTCACCACAGCCCAATGCCTGGTTTCTGGCTCAAGCTAGGGTTAGGGTTATGCCTAGGATTAGGGTTGAGAAAACCACAGAGCCAGCAGCTCCAGGGACACTGGACATGTGAGATGCATGCAAAGTTGAGCAGTGCGCAGCCAAAACTTGGCTCCCTCTTCTTCTTCCTGCTCGGAACTCACCACAGCCCACTTCCGGATTTCTGGCTCAAGCTAGGGTTAGGGTTAGGGTTAGGGTTACGCCTACGCCTAAGCCTATGCCTAGGCCTAGGTTTAGGGTTCAGAAAACCACAAAGCCAGGAACTCCACGGACACTGGCCATGCGAAAGGCATGCCAAGTTGAGCAGGGCACAGCCAAAACCTTGCCCCCTCTTCTTCTTTCTGCTTGGAACTCGCCACGGCTCACAACCCGATTTCTGGCTCAAGCTAGGGTTAGGGTTAGGGTTAGGGTTACGCCTATGCCTAAGCCTAGGTTTAGGGTTCAGAAAACCACAAAGGCAGGAGCTCCAGGGACACTGGCCATGCGAAAGTCATACAAAGTTGAGCACGGAAAAGCCAAAACCTTGCCCCCTCTTCTTTTTCCTGCTTGGAACTCACCACAGCCCAATGCCTGGTTTCTGGCTCAAGCTAGGGTTAGGGTTATGCCTAGGATTAGGGTTGAGAAAACCACAGAGCCAGCAGCTCCAGGGACACTGGACATGTGAGATGCATGCAAAGTTGAGCAGTGCGCAGCCAAAACTTGGCTCCCTCTTCTTCTTCCTGCTCGGAACTCACCACAGCCCACCGCCGGATTTCTGGCTCAAGCTAGGGTTAGGGTTAGGGTTACGCCTGCACCTAAGCCTATGCCTAGGCCTAGGTTTAGGGTTCAGAAAACCACAAAGGCAGGAGCTCCAGGGACACTGGCCATGCGAAAGGCATGCCAAGTTGAGCAGGGCACAGCCAAAACCTTGCCCCCTCTTCTTCTTTCTGCTTGGAACTCACCACAGCCCACTTCCGGATTTCTGGCTCAAGCTAGGGTTAGGGTTAGGGTTAGGGTTACGCCTGCGCCTAAGCCTCCGCCTAGGCCTAGGTTTAGGGTTCAGAAAACCACAAAGCCAGGAGCTCCAGGGACACTGGCCATGCGAAAGGCATGCCAAGTTGAGCAGGGCACAGCCAAAACCTTGCCCCCTCTTCTTCTTTCTGCTTGGAACTCGCCACGGCTCACAACCCGATTTCTGGCTCAAGCTAGGGTTAGGGTTAGGGTTAGGGTTACGCCTACGCCTAAGCCTATGCCTAGGCCTAGGTTTAGGGTTCAGAAAACCACAAAGCCAGAAGCCCACGGACACTGACCATGCGAAAGGCATGCCAAGTTGAGCACGGAAAAGCCAAAACCTTGCTCCCTCTTCTTCTTTCTGCTTGGGACTCGCCAAGGCCCACAACCCAATTTCTGGCTCAAGCTAGGGTTAGGGTTAGGGTTAGCACTAGGATTATGCCAAGGATTAGGGCTGCGAAATCCACAAAGGCAGGAGCTCCAGGGACACTGGACATGTGAAAGGCATGCAAAGTTGAGCAGGGCACAGCCAAAACCTTGCCCCCTCTTCTTCTTCCTGCTCAGAACTCACCACAGCCCACTGCTGGATTTCTGGCTCAAGCTAGGGTTAGGGTTAGGGTTAGGGTCAGGGTCAGGGTTAGGGTAACGCCTAGGGTTAGGGTACAGAGAACCACCGAGCCCAGAGCTCCAGGGATACTCACTATGCAAAAGGCATGCCAAGGTGAGCGCAGCACAGCCCAAAACCTTGCTCCCTCTTCTTCTTCCTGCTTGGAACTCACCACAGCCCAATGCTCGATTTCTGGCTCAAGCTAGGGTTAGGGTTACGCCTACGCCAAGACCTAGGTTTAGTGTTCAGAAAACCACAAAGCCAGGAGCTCCACGGACACTGACCATGCGAAAGGCATGCCAAGTTGAGCACGGAAAAGCCAAAACCTTGCTCCCTCTTCTTCTTTCTGCTTGGAACTCACCACAGCCCACCGCCGGATTTCTGGCTCAAGCTAGGGTTAGGGTTAGGGTTAGGGTTACGCCTGCGCCTAAGCCTCCGCCTAGGCCTAGGTTTAGGGTTCAGAAAACCACAAAGCCAGGAGCTCCAGGGACACTGGCCATGCGAAAGGCATGCCAAGTTGAGCAGGGCACAGCCAAAACCTTGCCCCCTCTTCTTCTTCCTGCTCGGAACTCACCACAGCCCAATGCCAGATTTCTGGCTCAAGCTAGGGTTAGGGTTAGGGTTAGCACTAGGATTATGCCAAGGATTAGGGCTGCGAAACCCACAAAGGCAGGAGCTCCAGGGACACTGGACATGTGAAAGGCATGCAAAGTTGAGCAGGGCACAGCCAAAACCTTGCCCCCTCTTCTTCTTCCTGCTCGGAACTCACCACAGCCCAATGCCAGATTTCTGGCTCAAGCTAGGGTTAGGGTTAGGGTCAGGGTTACGCCTATGCCTAAGCCTAGGTTTAGTGTTCAGAAAACCACAAAGCCAGGAGCTCCAGGGACACTGGCCATGCAAAAGGCATACAAAGTTGAGCACGGAAATGTCAAAAGCTTGCCGCCTCTTCTTTTTCCTGCTTGGAACTCACCACAGCCCAATGCCTGGTTTCTGGCTCAAGCTAGGGTTAGGGTTATGCCTAGGATTAGGGTTGAGAAAACCACAGAGCCAGCAGCTCCAGGGACACTGGACATGTGAGATGCATGCAAAGTTGAGCAGTGTGCAGCCAAAACTTGGCTCCCTCTTCTTCTTCCTGCTCGGAACTCACCACAGCCCACTTCCGGATTTCTGGCTCAAGCTAGGGTTAGGGTTAGGGTTAGGGTTACGCCTACGCCTAAGACTATGCCTAGGCCTAGGTTTAGGGTTCAGAAAACCACAAAGCCAGGAACTCCACGGACACTGACCATGCGAAAGGCATGCCAAGTTGAGCAGTGCGCAGCCAAAACTTTGCTCCCTCTTCTTCTTTCTGCTTGGAACTCACCACAGCCCACTTCCGGATTTCTGGCTCAAGCTAGGGTTAGGGTTAGGGTTAGGGTTACGCCTGCGCCTAAGCCTCCGCCTAGGCCTAGGTTTAGGGTTCAGAAAACCACAAAGCCAGGAGCTCCAGGGACACTGGCCATGCGAAAGGCATGCCAAGTTGAGCAGGGCACAGCCAAAACCTTGCCCCCTCTTCTTCTTCCTGCTCGGAACTCACCACAGCCCAATGCCAGATTTCTGGCTCAAGCTAGGGTTAGGGTTAGGGTTAGCACTAGGATTATGCCAAGGATTAGGGCTGCGAAATCCACAAAGGCAGGAGCTCCAGGGACACTGGACATGTGAAAGGCATGCAAAGTTGAGCAGGGCACAGCCAAAACCTTGCCCCCTCTTCTTCTTCCTGCTCAGAACTCACCACAGCCCACTGCTGGATTTCTGGCTCAAGCTAGGGTTAGGGTTAGGGTCAGGGTCAGGGTTAGGGTAACGCCTAGGGTTAGGGTACAGAGAACCACCGAGCCCAGAGCTCCAGGGATACTCACTATGCAAAAGGCATGCCAAGGTGAGCGCAGCACAGCCCAAAACCTTGCTCCCTCTTCTTCTTCCTGCTTGGAACTCACCACAGCCCAATGCTCGATTTCTGGCTCAAGCTAGGGTTAGGGTTACGCCTACGCCAAGACCTAGGTTTAGTGTTCAGAAAACCACAAAGCCAGGAGCTCCACGGACACTGACCATGCGAAAGGCATGCCAAGTTGAGCACGGAAAAGCCAAAACCTTGCTCCCTCTTCTTCTTTCTGCTTGGAACTCACCACAGCCCACCGCCGGATTTCTGGCTCAAGCTAGGGTTAGGGTTAGGGTTAGGGTTACGCCTGCGCCTAAGCCTCCGCCTAGGCCTAGGTTTAGGGTTCAGAAAACCACAAAGCCAGGAGCTCCAGGGACACTGGCCATGCGAAAGGCATGCCAAGTTGAGCAGGGCACAGCCAAAACCTTGCCCCCTCTTCTTCTTCCTGCTCGGAACTCACCACAGCCCAATGCCAGATTTCTGGCTCAAGCTAGGGTTAGGGTTAGGGTTAGCACTAGGATTATGCCAAGGATTAGGGCTGCGAAACCCACAAAGGCAGGAGCTCCAGGGACACTGGACATGTGAAAGGCATGCAAAGTTGAGCAGGGCACAGCCAAAACCTTGCCCCCTCTTCTTCTTCCTGCTCAGAACTCACCACAGCCCACTGCTGGATTTCTGGCTCAAGCTAGGGTTAGGGTTAGGGTCAGGGTTACGCCTATGCCTAAGCTTAGGTTTAGTGTTCAGAAAACCACAAAGCCAGGAGCTCCAGAGACACTGGCCATGCGAAAGGCATACAAAGTTGAGCACGGAAATGTCAAAAGCTTGCCGCCTCTTCTTTTTCCTGCTTGGAACTCACCACAGCCCAATGCCTGGTTTCTGGCTCAAGCTAGGGTTAGGGTTATGCCTAGGATTAGGGTTGAGAAAACCACAGAGCCAGCAGCTCCAGGGACACTGGACATGTGAGATGCATGCAAAGTTGAGCAGTGCGCAGCCAAAACTTGGCTCCCTCTTCTTCTTCCTGCTCGGAACTCACCACAGCCCACTTCCGGATTTCTGGCTCAAGCTAGGGTTAGGGTTAGGGTTAGGGTTACGCCTACGCCTAAGCCTATGCCTAGGCCTAGGTTTAGGGTTCAGAAAACCACAAAGCCAGGAACTCCACGGACACTGGCCATGCGAAAGGCATGCCAAGTTGAGCAGGGCACAGCCAAAACCTTGCCCCCTCTTCTTCTTTCTGCTTGGAACTCGCCACGGCTCACAACCCGATTTCTGGCTCAAGCTAGGGTTAGGGTTAGGGTTAGGGTTACGCCTATGCCTAAGCCTAGGTTTAGGGTTCAGAAAACCACAAAGGCAGGAGCTCCAGGGACACTGGCCATGCGAAAGTCATACAAAGTTGAGCACGGAAAAGCCAAAACCTTGCCCCCTCTTCTTTTTCCTGCTTGGAACTCACCACAGCCCAATGCCTGGTTTCTGGCTCAAGCTAGGGTTAGGGTTATGCCTAGGATTAGGGTTGAGAAAACCACAGAGCCAGCAGCTCCAGGGACACTGGACATGTGAGATGCATGCAAAGTTGAGCAGTGCGCAGCCAAAACTTGGCTCCCTCTTCTTCTTCCTGCTCGGAACTCACCACAGCCCACCGCCGGATTTCTGGCTCAAGCTAGGGTTAGGGTTAGGGTTACGCCTGCACCTAAGCCTATGCCTAGGCCTAGGTTTAGGGTTCAGAAAACCACAAAGGCAGGAGCTCCAGGGACACTGGCCATGCGAAAGGCATGCCAAGTTGAGCAGGGCACAGCCAAAACCTTGCCCCCTCTTCTTCTTTCTGCTTGGAACTCACCACAGCCCACTTCCGGATTTCTGGCTCAAGCTAGGGTTAGGGTTAGGGTTAGGGTTACGCCTGCGCCTAAGCCTCCGCCTAGGCCTAGGTTTAGGGTTCAGAAAACCACAAAGCCAGGAGCTCCAGGGACACTGGCCATGCGAAAGGCATGCCAAGTTGAGCAGGGCACAGCCAAAACCTTGCCCCCTCTTCTTCTTTCTGCTTGGAACTCGCCACGGCTCACAACCCGATTTCTGGCTCAAGCTAGGGTTAGGGTTAGGGTTAGGGTTACGCCTACGCCTAAGCCTATGCCTAGGCCTAGGTTTAGGGTTCAGAAAACCACAAAGCCAGAAGCCCACGGACACTGACCATGCGAAAGGCATGCCAAGTTGAGCACGGAAAAGCCAAAACCTTGCTCCCTCTTCTTCTTTCTGCTTGGGACTCGCCAAGGCCCACAACCCAATTTCTGGCTCAAGCTAGGGTTAGGGTTAGGGTTAGCACTAGGATTATGCCAAGGATTAGGGCTGCGAAATCCACAAAGGCAGGAGCTCCAGGGACACTGGACATGTGAAAGGCATGCAAAGTTGAGCAGGGCACAGCCAAAACCTTGCCCCCTCTTCTTCTTCCTGCTCAGAACTCACCACAGCCCACTGCTGGATTTCTGGCTCAAGCTAGGGTTAGGGTTAGGGTTAGGGTCAGGGTCAGGGTTAGGGTAACGCCTAGGGTTAGGGTACAGAGAACCACCGAGCCCAGAGCTCCAGGGATACTCACTATGCAAAAGGCATGCCAAGGTGAGCGCAGCACAGCCCAAAACCTTGCTCCCTCTTCTTCTTCCTGCTTGGAACTCACCACAGCCCAATGCTCGATTTCTGGCTCAAGCTAGGGTTAGGGTTACGCCTACGCCAAGACCTAGGTTTAGTGTTCAGAAAACCACAAAGCCAGGAGCTCCACGGACACTGACCATGCGAAAGGCATGCCAAGTTGAGCACGGAAAAGCCAAAACCTTGCTCCCTCTTCTTCTTTCTGCTTGGAACTCACCACAGCCCACCGCCGGATTTCTGGCTCAAGCTAGGGTTAGGGTTAGGGTTAGGGTTACGCCTGCGCCTAAGCCTCCGCCTAGGCCTAGGTTTAGGGTTCAGAAAACCACAAAGCCAGGAGCTCCAGGGACACTGGCCATGCGAAAGGCATGCCAAGTTGAGCAGGGCACAGCCAAAACCTTGCCCCCTCTTCTTCTTCCTGCTCGGAACTCACCACAGCCCAATGCCAGATTTCTGGCTCAAGCTAGGGTTAGGGTTAGGGTTAGCACTAGGATTATGCCAAGGATTAGGGCTGCGAAACCCACAAAGGCAGGAGCTCCAGGGACACTGGACATGTGAAAGGCATGCAAAGTTGAGCAGGGCACAGCCAAAACCTTGCCCCCTCTTCTTCTTCCTGCTCGGAACTCACCACAGCCCAATGCCAGATTTCTGGCTCAAGCTAGGGTTAGGGTTAGGGTCAGGGTTACGCCTATGCCTAAGCCTAGGTTTAGTGTTCAGAAAACCACAAAGCCAGGAGCTCCAGGGACACTGGCCATGCAAAAGGCATACAAAGTTGAGCACGGAAATGTCAAAAGCTTGCCGCCTCTTCTTTTTCCTGCTTGGAACTCACCACAGCCCAATGCCTGGTTTCTGGCTCAAGCTAGGGTTAGGGTTATGCCTAGGATTAGGGTTGAGAAAACCACAGAGCCAGCAGCTCCAGGGACACTGGACATGTGAGATGCATGCAAAGTTGAGCAGTGTGCAGCCAAAACTTGGCTCCCTCTTCTTCTTCCTGCTCGGAACTCACCACAGCCCACTTCCGGATTTCTGGCTCAAGCTAGGGTTAGGGTTAGGGTTAGGGTTACGCCTACGCCTAAGACTATGCCTAGGCCTAGGTTTAGGGTTCAGAAAACCACAAAGCCAGGAACTCCACGGACACTGACCATGCGAAAGGCATGCCAAGTTGAGCAGTGCGCAGCCAAAACTTTGCTCCCTCTTCTTCTTTCTGCTTGGAACTCACCACAGCCCACTTCCGGATTTCTGGCTCAAGCTAGGGTTAGGGTTAGGGTTAGGGTTACGCCTGCGCCTAAGCCTCCGCCTAGGCCTAGGTTTAGGGTTCAGAAAACCACAAAGCCAGGAGCTCCAGGGACACTGGCCATGCGAAAGGCATGCCAAGTTGAGCAGGGCACAGCCAAAACCTTGCCCCCTCTTCTTCTTCCTGCTCGGAACTCACCACAGCCCAATGCCAGATTTCTGGCTCAAGCTAGGGTTAGGGTTAGGGTTAGCACTAGGATTATGCCAAGGATTAGGGCTGCGAAATCCACAAAGGCAGGAGCTCCAGGGACACTGGACATGTGAAAGGCATGCAAAGTTGAGCAGGGCACAGCCAAAACCTTGCCCCCTCTTCTTCTTCCTGCTCAGAACTCACCACAGCCCACTGCTGGATTTCTGGCTCAAGCTAGGGTTAGGGTTAGGGTCAGGGTCAGGGTTAGGGTAACGCCTAGGGTTAGGGTACAGAGAACCACCGAGCCCAGAGCTCCAGGGATACTCACTATGCAAAAGGCATGCCAAGGTGAGCGCAGCACAGCCCAAAACCTTGCTCCCTCTTCTTCTTCCTGCTTGGAACTCACCACAGCCCAATGCTCGATTTCTGGCTCAAGCTAGGGTTAGGGTTACGCCTACGCCAAGACCTAGGTTTAGTGTTCAGAAAACCACAAAGCCAGGAGCTCCACGGACACTGACCATGCGAAAGGCATGCCAAGTTGAGCACGGAAAAGCCAAAACCTTGCTCCCTCTTCTTCTTTCTGCTTGGAACTCACCACAGCCCACCGCCGGATTTCTGGCTCAAGCTAGGGTTAGGGTTAGGGTTAGGGTTACGCCTGCGCCTAAGCCTCCGCCTAGGCCTAGGTTTAGGGTTCAGAAAACCACAAAGCCAGGAGCTCCAGGGACACTGGCCATGCGAAAGGCATGCCAAGTTGAGCAGGGCACAGCCAAAACCTTGCCCCCTCTTCTTCTTCCTGCTCGGAACTCACCACAGCCCAATGCCAGATTTCTGGCTCAAGCTAGGGTTAGGGTTAGGGTTAGCACTAGGATTATGCCAAGGATTAGGGCTGCGAAACCCACAAAGGCAGGAGCTCCAGGGACACTGGACATGTGAAAGGCATGCAAAGTTGAGCAGGGCACAGCCAAAACCTTGCCCCCTCTTCTTCTTCCTGCTCGGAACTCACCACAGCCCAATGCCAGATTTCTGGCTCAAGCTAGGGTTAGGGTTAGGGTCAGGGTTACGCCTATGCCTAAGCCTAGGTTTAGTGTTCAGAAAACCACAAAGCCAGGAGCTCCAGGGACACTGGCCATGCAAAAGGCATACAAAGTTGAGCACGGAAATGTCAAAAGCTTGCCGCCTCTTCTTTTTCCTGCTTGGAACTCACCACAGCCCAATGCCTGGTTTCTGGCTCAAGCTAGGGTTAGGGTTATGCCTAGGATTAGGGTTGAGAAAACCACAGAGCCAGCAGCTCCAGGGACACTGGACATGTGAGATGCATGCAAAGTTGAGCAGTGTGCAGCCAAAACTTGGCTCCCTCTTCTTCTTCCTGCTCGGAACTCACCACAGCCCACTTCCGGATTTCTGGCTCAAGCTAGGGTTAGGGTTAGGGTTAGGGTTACGCCTACGCCTAAGACTATGCCTAGGCCTAGGTTTAGGGTTCAGAAAACCACAAAGCCAGGAACTCCACGGACACTGACCATGCGAAAGGCATGCCAAGTTGAGCAGTGCGCAGCCAAAACTTTGCTCCCTCTTCTTCTTTCTGCTTGGAACTCACCACAGCCCACTTCCGGATTTCTGGCTCAAGCTAGGGTTAGGGTTAGGGTTAGGGTTACGCCTGCGCCTAAGCCTCCGCCTAGGCCTAGGTTTAGGGTTCAGAAAACCACAAAGCCAGGAGCTCCAGGGACACTGGCCATGCGAAAGGCATGCCAAGTTGAGCAGGGCACAGCCAAAACCTTGCCCCCTCTTCTTCTTCCTGCTCGGAACTCACCACAGCCCAATGCCAGATTTCTGGCTCAAGCTAGGGTTAGGGTTAGGGTTAGCACTAGGATTATGCCAAGGATTAGGGCTGCGAAATCCACAAAGGCAGGAGCTCCAGGGACACTGGACATGTGAAAGGCATGCAAAGTTGAGCAGGGCACAGCCAAAACCTTGCCCCCTCTTCTTCTTCCTGCTCAGAACTCACCACAGCCCACTGCTGGATTTCTGGCTCAAGCTAGGGTTAGGGTTAGGGTCAGGGTCAGGGTTAGGGTAACGCCTAGGGTTAGGGTACAGAGAACCACCGAGCCCAGAGCTCCAGGGATACTCACTATGCAAAAGGCATGCCAAGGTGAGCGCAGCACAGCCCAAAACCTTGCGCCCTCTTCCTTCTTCCTGCTTGGAACTCACCACAGCCCAATGCTCGATTTCTGGCTCAAGCTAGGGTTAGGGTTACGCCTACGCCAAGACCTAGGTTTAGGGTTCAGAAAACCACAAAGCCAGAAGCCCACGGACACTGACCATGCGAAAGGCATGCCAAGTTGAGCACGGAAAAGCCAAAACTTTGCTCCCTCTTCTTCTTTCTGCTTGGAACTCACCACAGCCCACTTCCGGATTTCTGGCTCAAGCTAGGGTTAGGGTTAGGGTTAGGGTTACGCCTGCGCCTAAGCCTCCGCCTAGGCCTAGGTTTAGGGTTCAGAAAACCACAAAGCCAGGAGCTCCAGGGACACTGGCCATGCGAAAGGCATGCCAAGTTGAGCAGGGCACAGCCAAAACCTTGCCCCCTCTTCTTCTTTCTGCTTGGAACTCGCCACGGCTCACAACCCGATTTCTGGCTCAAGCTAGGGTTAGGGTTAGGGTTAGGGTTACGCCTACGCCTAAGCCTATGCCTAGGCCTAGGTTTAGGGTTCAGAAAACCACAAAGCCAGAAGCCCACGGACACTGACCATGCGAAAGGCATGCCAAGTTGAGCACGGAAAAGCCAAAACCTTGCTCCCTCTTCTTCTTTCTGCTTGGGACTCGCCAAGGCCCACAACCCAATTTCTGGCTCAAGCTAGGGTTAGGGTTAGGGTTAGCACTAGGATTATGCCAAGGATTAGGGCTGCGAAATCCACAAAGGCAGGAGCTCCAGGGACACTGGACATGTGAAAGGCATGCAAAGTTGAGCAGGGCACAGCCAAAACCTTGCCCCCTCTTCTTCTTCCTGCTCAGAACTCACCACAGCCCACTGCTGGATTTCTGGCTCAAGCTAGGGTTAGGGTTAGGGTTAGGGTCAGGGTCAGGGTTAGGGTAATGCCTAGGGTTAGGGTACAGAGAACCACCGAGCCCAGAGCTCCAGGGATACTCACTATGCAAAAGGCATGCCAAGGTGAGCGCAGCACAGCCCAAAACCTTGCGCCCTCTTCTTCTTCCTGCTTGGAACTCACCACAGCCCAATGCTCGATTTCTGGCTCAAGCTAGGGTTAGGGTTACGCCTACGCCAAGACCTAGGTTTAGTGTTCAGAAAACCACAAAGCCAGGAGCTCCACGGACACTGACCATGCGAAAGGCATGCCAAGTTGAGCACGGAAAAGCCAAAACCTTGCTCCCTCTTCTTCTTTCTGCTTGGAACTCACCACAGCCCACCGCCGGATTTCTGGCTCAAGCTAGGGTTAGGGTTAGGGTTAGGGTTACGCCTGCGCCTAAGCCTCCGCCTAGGCCTAGGTTTAGGGTTCAGAAAACCACAAAGCCAGGAGCTCCAGGGACACTGGCCATGCGAAAGGCATGCCAAGTTGAGCAGGGCACAGCCAAAACCTTGCCCCCTCTTCTTCTTCCTGCTCGGAACTCACCACAGCCCAATGCCAGATTTCTGGCTCAAGCTAGGGTTAGGGTTAGGGTTAGCACTAGGATTATGCCAAGGATTAGGGCTGCGAAATCCACAAAGGCAGGAGCTCCAGGGACACTGGACATGTGAAAGGCATGCAAAGTTGAGCAGGGCACAGCCAAAACCTTGCCCCCTCTTCTTCTTCCTGCTCAGAACTCACCACAGCCCACTGCTGGATTTCTGGCTCAAGCTAGGGTTAGGGTTAGGGTCAGGGTTACGCCTATGCCTAAGCCTAGGTTTAGTGTTCAGAAAACCACAAAGCCAGGAGCTCCAGAGACACTGGCCATGCGAAAGGCATACAAAGTTGAGCACGGAAATGTCAAAAGCTTGCCGCCTCTTCTTTTTCCTGCTTGGAACTCACCACAGCCCAATGCCTGGTTTCTGGCTCAAGCTAGGGTTAGGGTTATGCCTAGGATTAGGGTTGAGAAAACCACAGAGCCAGCAGCTCCAGGGACACTGGACATGTGAGATGCATGCAAAGTTGAGCAGTGCGCAGCCAAAACTTGGCTCCCTCTTCTTCTTCCTGCTTGGAACTCACCACAGCCCACTTCCGGATTTCTGGCTCAAGCTAGGGTTAGGGTTAGGGTTAGGGTTACGCCTACGCCTAAGCCTATGCCTAGGCCTAGGTTTAGGGTTCAGAAAACCACAAAGCCAGGAACTCCACGGACACTGGCCATGCGAAAGGCATGCCAAGTTGAGCAGGGCACAGCCAAAACCTTGCCCCCTCTTCTTCTTTCTGCTTGGAACTCGCCACGGCTCACAACCCGATTTCTGGCTCAAGCTAGGGTTAGGGTTAGGGTTAGGGTTACGCCTATGCCTAAGCCTAGGTTTAGGGTTCAGAAAACCACAAAGGCAGGAGCTCCAGGGACACTGGCCATGCGAAAGTCATACAAAGTTGAGCACGGAAAAGCCAAAACCTTGCCCCCTCTTCTTTTTCCTGCTTGGAACTCACCACAGCCCAATGCCTGGTTTCTGGCTCAAGCTAGGGTTAGGGTTATGCCTAGGATTAGGGTTGAGAAAACCACAGAGCCAGCAGCTCCAGGGACACTGGACATGTGAGATGCATGCAAAGTTGAGCAGTGCGCAGCCAAAACTTGGCTCCCTCTTCTTCTTCCTGCTCGGAACTCACCACAGCCCACCGCCGGATTTCTGGCTCAAGCTAGGGTTAGGGTTAGGGTTACGCCTGCACCTAAGCCTATGCCTAGGCCTAGGTTTAGGGTTCAGAAAACCACAAAGGCAGGAGCTCCAGGGACACTGGCCATGCGAAAGGCATGCCAAGTTGAGCAGGGCACAGCCAAAACCTTGCCCCCTCTTCTTCTTTCTGCTTGGAACTCACCACAGCCCACTTCCGGATTTCTGGCTCAAGCTAGGGTTAGGGTTAGGGTTAGGGTTACGCCTGCGCCTAAGCCTCCGCCTAGGCCTAGGTTTAGGGTTCAGAAAACCACAAAGCCAGGAGCTCCAGGGACACTGACCATGCGAAAGGCATGCCAAGTTGAGCAGGGCACAGCCAAAACCTTGCCCCCTCTTCTTCTTTCTGCTTGGAACTCGCCACGGCTCACAACCCGATTTCTGGCTCAAGCTAGGGTTAGGGTTAGGGTTAGGGTTACGCCTACGCCTAAGCCTATGCCTAGGCCTAGGTTTAGGGTTCAGAAAACCACAAAGCCAGAAGCCCACGGACACTGACCATGCGAAAGGCATGCCAAGTTGAGCACGGAAAAGCCAAAACCTTGCTCCCTCTTCTTCTTTCTGCTTGGGACTCGCCAAGGCCCACAACCCAATTTCTGGCTCAAGCTAGGGTTAGGGTTAGGGTTAGCACTAGGATTATGCCAAGGATTAGGGCTGCGAAATCCACAAAGGCAGGAGCTCCAGGGACACTGGACATGTGAAAGGCATGCAAAGTTGAGCAGGGCACAGCCAAAACCTTGCCCCCTCTTCTTCTTCCTGCTCAGAACTCACCACAGCCCACTGCTGGATTTCTGGCTCAAGCTAGGGTTAGGGTTAGGGTTAGGGTCAGGGTCAGGGTTAGGGTAACGCCTAGGGTTAGGGTACAGAGAACCACCGAGCCCAGAGCTCCAGGGATACTCACTATGCAAAAGGCATGCCAAGGTGAGCGCAGCACAGCCCAAAACCTTGCTCCCTCTTCTTCTTCCTGCTTGGAACTCACCACAGCCCAATGCTCGATTTCTGGCTCAAGCTAGGGTTAGGGTTACGCCTACGCCAAGACCTAGGTTTAGTGTTCAGAAAACCACAAAGCCAGGAGCTCCACGGACACTGACCATGCGAAAGGCATGCCAAGTTGAGCACGGAAAAGCCAAAAGCTTGCTCCCTCTTCTTCTTTCTGCTTGGAACTCACCACAGCCCACCGCCGGATTTCTGGCTCAAGCTAGGGTTAGGGTTAGGGTTAGGGTTACGCCTGCGCCTAAGCCTCCGCCTAGGCCTAGGTTTAGGGTTCAGAAAACCACAAAGCCAGGAGCTCCAGGGACACTGGCCATGCGAAAGGCATGCCAAGTTGAGCAGGGCACAGCCAAAACCTTGCCCCCTCTTCTTCTTCCTGCTCGGAACTCACCACAGCCCAATGCCAGATTTCTGGCTCAAGCTAGGGTTAGGGTTAGGGTTAGCACTAGGATTATGCCAAGGATTAGGGCTGCGAAACCCACAAAGGCAGGAGCTCCAGGGACACTGGACATGTGAAAGGCATGCAAAGTTGAGCAGGGCACAGCCAAAACCTTGCCCCCTCTTCTTCTTCCTGCTCGGAACTCACCACAGCCCAATGCCAGATTTCTGGCTCAAGCTAGGGTTAGGGTTAGGGTCAGGGTTACGCCTATGCCTAAGCCTAGGTTTAGTGTTCAGAAAACCACAAAGCCAGGAGCTCCAGGGACACTGGCCATGCAAAAGGCATACAAAGTTGAGCACGGAAATGTCAAAAGCTTGCCGCCTCTTCTTTTTCCTGCTTGGAACTCACCACAGCCCAATGCCTGGTTTCTGGCTCAAGCTAGGGTTAGGGTTATGCCTAGGATTAGGGTTGAGAAAACCACAGAGCCAGCAGCTCCAGGGACACTGGACATGTGAGATGCATGCAAAGTTGAGCAGTGTGCAGCCAAAACTTGGCTCCCTCTTCTTCTTCCTGCTCGGAACTCACCACAGCCCACTTCCGGATTTCTGGCTCAAGCTAGGGTTAGGGTTAGGGTTAGGGTTACGCCTACGCCTAAGACTATGCCTAGGCCTAGGTTTAGGGTTCAGAAAACCACAAAGCCAGGAACTCCACGGACACTGACCATGCGAAAGGCATGCCAAGTTGAGCAGTGCGCAGCCAAAACTTTGCTCCCTCTTCTTCTTTCTGCTTGGAACTCACCACAGCCCACTTCCGGATTTCTGGCTCAAGCTAGGGTTAGGGTTAGGGTTAGGGTTACGCCTGCGCCTAAGCCTCCGCCTAGGCCTAGGTTTAGGGTTCAGAAAACCACAAAGCCAGGAGCTCCAGGGACACTGGCCATGCGAAAGGCATGCCAAGTTGAGCAGGGCACAGCCAAAACCTTGCCCCCTCTTCTTCTTCCTGCTCGGAACTCACCACAGCCCAATGCCAGATTTCTGGCTCAAGCTAGGGTTAGGGTTAGGGTTAGCACTAGGATTATGCCAAGGATTAGGGCTGCGAAATCCACAAAGGCAGGAGCTCCAGGGACACTGGACATGTGAAAGGCATGCAAAGTTGAGCAGGGCACAGCCAAAACCTTGCCCCCTCTTCTTCTTCCTGCTCAGAACTCACCACAGCCCACTGCTGGATTTCTGGCTCAAGCTAGGGTTAGGGTTAGGGTCAGGGTCAGGGTTAGGGTAACGCCTAGGGTTAGGGTACAGAGAACCACCGAGCCCAGAGCTCCAGGGATACTCACTATGCAAAAGGCATGCCAAGGTGAGCGCAGCACAGCCCAAAACCTTGCGCCCTCTTCCTTCTTCCTGCTTGGAACTCACCACAGCCCAATGCTCGATTTCTGGCTCAAGCTAGGGTTAGGGTTACGCCTACGCCAAGACCTAGGTTTAGGGTTCAGAAAACCACAAAGCCAGAAGCCCACGGACACTGACCATGCGAAAGGCATGCCAAGTTGAGCACGGAAAAGCCAAAACTTTGCTCCCTCTTCTTCTTTCTGCTTGGAACTCACCACAGCCCACTTCCGGATTTCTGGCTCAAGCTAGGGTTAGGGTTAGGGTTAGGGTTACGCCTGCGCCTAAGCCTCCGCCTAGGCCTAGGTTTAGGGTTCAGAAAACCACAAAGCCAGGAGCTCCAGGGACACTGACCATGCGAAAGGCATGCCAAGTTGAGCAGGGCACAGCCAAAACCTTGCGCCCTCTTCTTCTTTCTGCTTGGAACTCGCCACGGCTCACAACCCGATTTCTGGCTCAAGCTAGGGTTAGGGTTAGGGTTAGGGTTACGCCTACGCCTAAGCCTATGCCTAGGCCTAGGTTTAGGGTTCAGAAAACCACAAAGCCAGAAGCCCACGGACACTGACCATGCGAAAGGCATGCCAAGTTGAGCACGGAAAAGCCAAAACCTTGCTCCCTCTTCTTCTTTCTGCTTGGGACTCGCCAAGGCCCACAACCCAATTTCTGGCTCAAGCTAGGGTTAGGGTTAGGGTTAGCACTAGGATTATGCCAAGGATTAGGGCTGCGAAATCCACAAAGGCAGGAGCTCCAGGGACACTGGACATGTGAAAGGCATGCAAAGTTGAGCAGGGCACAGCCAAAACCTTGCCCCCTCTTCTTCTTCCTGCTCAGAACTCACCACAGCCCACTGCTGGATTTCTGGCTCAAGCTAGGGTTAGGGTTAGGGTTAGGGTCAGGGTCAGGGTTAGGGTAACGCCTAGGGTTAGGGTACAGAGAACCACCGAGCCCAGAGCTCCAGGGATACTCACTATGCAAAAGGCATGCCAAGGTGAGCGCAGCACAGCCCAAAACCTTGCTCCCTCTTCTTCTTCCTGCTTGGAACTCACCACAGCCCAATGCTCGATTTCTGGCTCAAGCTAGGGTTAGGGTTACGCCTACGCCAAGACCTAGGTTTAGTGTTCAGAAAACCACAAAGCCAGGAGCTCCACGGACACTGACCATGCGAAAGGCATGCCAAGTTGAGCACGGAAAAGCCAAAAGCTTGCTCCCTCTTCTTCTTTCTGCTTGGAACTCACCACAGCCCACCGCCGGATTTCTGGCTCAAGCTAGGGTTAGGGTTAGGGTTAGGGTTACGCCTGCGCCTAAGCCTCCGCCTAGGCCTAGGTTTAGGGTTCAGAAAACCACAAAGCCAGGAGCTCCAGGGACACTGGCCATGCGAAAGGCATGCCAAGTTGAGCAGGGCACAGCCAAAACCTTGCCCCCTCTTCTTCTTCCTGCTCGGAACTCACCACAGCCCAATGCCAGATTTCTGGCTCAAGCTAGGGTTAGGGTTAGGGTTAGCACTAGGATTATGCCAAGGATTAGGGCTGCGAAACCCACAAAGGCAGGAGCTCCAGGGACACTGGACATGTGAAAGGCATGCAAAGTTGAGCAGGGCACAGCCAAAACCTTGCCCCCTCTTCTTCTTCCTGCTCGGAACTCACCACAGCCCAATGCCAGATTTCTGGCTCAAGCTAGGGTTAGGGTTAGGGTCAGGGTTACGCCTATGCCTAAGCCTAGGTTTAGTGTTCAGAAAACCACAAAGCCAGGAGCTCCAGGGACACTGGCCATGCAAAAGGCATACAAAGTTGAGCACGGAAATGTCAAAAGCTTGCCGCCTCTTCTTTTTCCTGCTTGGAACTCACCACAGCCCAATGCCTGGTTTCTGGCTCAAGCTAGGGTTAGGGTTATGCCTAGGATTAGGGTTGAGAAAACCACAGAGCCAGCAGCTCCAGGGACACTGGACATGTGAGATGCATGCAAAGTTGAGCAGTGCGCAGCCAAAACTTGGCTCCCTCTTCTTCTTCCTGCTCGGAACTCACCACAGCCCACTTCCGGATTTCTGGCTCAAGCTAGGGTTAGGGTTAGGGTTAGGGTTACGCCTACGCCTAAGACTATGCCTAGGCCTAGGTTTAGGGTTCAGAAAACCACAAAGCCAGGAACTCCACGGACACTGACCATGCGAAAGGCATGCCAAGTTGAGCAGTGCGCAGCCAAAACTTTGCTCCCTCTTCTTCTTTCTGCTTGGAACTCACCACAGCCCACTTCCGGATTTCTGGCTCAAGCTAGGGTTAGGGTTAGGGTTAGGGTTACGCCTGCGCCTAAGCCTCCGCCTAGGCCTAGGTTTAGGGTTCAGAAAACCACAAAGCCAGGAGCTCCAGGGACACTGGCCATGCGAAAGGCATGCCAAGTTGAGCAGGGCACAGCCAAAACCTTGCCCCCTCTTCTTCTTCCTGCTCGGAACTCACCACAGCCCAATGCCAGATTTCTGGCTCAAGCTAGGGTTAGGGTTAGGGTTAGCACTAGGATTATGCCAAGGATTAGGGCTGCGAAATCCACAAAGGCAGGAGCTCCAGGGACACTGGACATGTGAAAGGCATGCAAAGTTGAGCAGGGCACAGCCAAAACCTTGCCCCCTCTTCTTCTTCCTGCTCGGAACTCACCACAGCCCACTGCTGGATTTCTGGCTCAAGCTAGGGTTAGGGTTAGGGTCAGGGTCAGGGTTAGGGTAACGCCTAGGGTTAGGGTACAGAGAACCACCGAGCCCAGAGCTCCAGGGATACTCACTATGCAAAAGGCATGCCAAGGTGAGCGCAGCACAGCCCAAAACCTTGCGCCCTCTTCCTTCTTCCTGCTTGGAACTCACCACAGCCCAATGCTCGATTTCTGGCTCAAGCTAGGGTTAGGGTTACGCCTACGCCAAGACCTAGGTTTAGGGTTCAGAAAACCACAAAGCCAGAAGCCCACGGACACTGACCATGCGAAAGGCATGCCAAGTTGAGCACGGAAAAGCCAAAACTTTGCTCCCTCTTCTTCTTTCTGCTTGGAACTCACCACAGCCCACTTCCGGATTTCTGGCTCAAGCTAGGGTTAGGGTTAGGGTTAGGGTTACGCCTGCGCCTAAGCCTCCGCCTAGGCCTAGGTTTAGGGTTCAGAAAACCACAAAGCCAGGAGCTCCAGGGACACTGGCCATGCGAAAGGCATGCCAAGTTGAGCAGGGCACAGCCAAAACCTTGCCCCCTCTTCTTCTTTCTGCTTGGAACTCGCCACGGCTCACAACCCGATTTCTGGCTCAAGCTAGGGTTAGGGTTAGGGTTAGGGTTACGCCTACGCCTAAGCCTATGCCTAGGCCTAGGTTTAGGGTTCAGAAAACCACAAAGCCAGAAGCCCACGGACACTGACCATGCGAAAGGCATGCCAAGTTGAGCACGGAAAAGCCAAAACCTTGCTCCCTCTTCTTCTTTCTGCTTGGGACTCGCCAAGGCCCACAACCCAATTTCTGGCTCAAGCTAGGGTTAGGGTTAGGGTTAGCACTAGGATTATGCCAAGGATTAGGGCTGCGAAATCCACAAAGGCAGGAGCTCCAGGGACACTGGACATGTGAAAGGCATGCAAAGTTGAGCAGGGCACAGCCAAAACCTTGCCCCCTCTTCTTCTTCCTGCTCAGAACTCACCACAGCCCACTGCTGGATTTCTGGCTCAAGCTAGGGTTAGGGTTAGGGTTAGGGTCAGGGTCAGGGTTAGGGTAACGCCTAGGGTTAGGGTACAGAGAACCACCGAGCCCAGAGCTCCAGGGATACTCACTATGCAAAAGGCATGCCAAGGTGAGCGCAGCACAGCCCAAAACCTTGCTCCCTCTTCTTCTTCCTGCTTGGAACTCACCACAGCCCAATGCTCGATTTCTGGCTCAAGCTAGGGTTAGGGTTACGCCTACGCCAAGACCTAGGTTTAGTGTTCAGAAAACCACAAAGCCAGGAGCTCCACGGACACTGACCATGCGAAAGGCATGCCAAGTTGAGCACGGAAAAGTCAAAAGCTTGCTCCCTCTTCTTCTTTCTGCTTGGAACTCACCACAGCCCACCGCCGGATTTCTGGCTCAAGCTAGGGTTAGGGTTAGGGTTAGGGTTACGCCTGCGCCTAAGCCTCCGCCTAGGCCTAGGTTTAGGGTTCAGAAAACCACAAAGCCAGGAGCTCCAGGGACACTGGCCATGCGAAAGGCATGCCAAGTTGAGCAGGGCACAGCCAAAACCTTGCCCCCTCTTCTTCTTCCTGCTCGGAACTCACCACAGCCCAATGCCAGATTTCTGGCTCAAGCTAGGGTTAGGGTTAGGGTTAGCACTAGGATTATGCCAAGGATTAGGGCTGCGAAATCCACAAAGGCAGGAGCTCCAGGGACACTGGACATGTGAAAGGCATGCAAAGTTGAGCAGGGCACAGCCAAAACCTTGCCCCCTCTTCTTCTTCCTGCTCAGAACTCACCACAGCCCACTGCTGGATTTCTGGCTCAAGCTAGGGTTAGGGTTAGGGTCAGGGTTACGCCTATGCCTAAGCCTAGGTTTAGTGTTCAGAAAACCACAAAGCCAGGAGCTCCAGAGACACTGGCCATGCGAAAGGCATACAAAGTTGAGCACGGAAATGTCAAAAGCTTGCCGCCTCTTCTTTTTCCTGCTTGGAACTCACCACAGCCCAATGCCTGGTTTCTGGCTCAAGCTAGGGTTAGGGTTATGCCTAGGATTAGGGTTGAGAAAACCACAGAGCCAGCAGCTCCAGGGACACTGGACATGTGAGATGCATGCAAAGTTGAGCAGTGCGCAGCCAAAACTTGGCTCCCTCTTCTTCTTCCTGCTCGGAACTCACCACAGCCCACTTCCGGATTTCTGGCTCAAGCTAGGGTTAGGGTTAGGGTTAGGGTTACGCCTACGCCTAAGCCTATGCCTAGGCCTAGGTTTAGGGTTCAGAAAACCACAAAGCCAGGAACTCCACGGACACTGGCCATGCGAAAGGCATGCCAAGTTGAGCAGGGCACAGCCAAAACCTTGCCCCCTCTTCTTCTTTCTGCTTGGAACTCGCCACGGCTCACAACCCGATTTCTGGCTCAAGCTAGGGTCAGGGTTAGGGTTAGGGTTACGCCTATGCCTAAGCCTAGGTTTAGGGTTCAGAAAACCACAAAGCCAGGAGCTCCAGGGACACTGGCCATGCGAAAGTCATACAAAGTTGAGCACGGAAAAGCCAAAACCTTGCCCCCTCTTCTTTTTCCTGCTTGGAACTCACCACAGCCCAATGCCTGGTTTCTGGCTCAAGCTAGGGTTAGGGTTATGCCTAGGATTAGGGTTGAGAAAACCACAGAGCCAGCAGCTCCAGGGACACTGGACATGTGAGATGCATGCCAAGTTGAGCAGTGCGCAGCCAAAACTTGGCTCCCTCTTCTTCTTCCTGCTCGGAACTCACCACAGCCCACCGCCAGATTTCTGGCTCAAGCTAGGGTTAGGGTTAGGGTTACGCCTGCACCTAAGCCTATGCCTAGGCCTAGGTTTAGGGTTCAGAAAACCACAAAGGCAGGAGCTCCAGGGACACTGGCCATGCGAAAGGCATGCCAAGTTGAGCAGGGCACAGCCAAAACCTTGCCCCCTCTTCTTCTTTCTGCTTGGAACTCACCACAGCCCACTTCCGGATTTCTGGCTCAAGCTAGGGTTAGGGTTAGGGTTAGGGTTACGCCTGCGCCTAAGCCTCCGCCTAGGCCTAGGTTTAGGGTTCAGAAAACCACAAAGCCAGGAGCTCCAGGGACACTGACCATGCGAAAGGCATGCCAAGTTGAGCAGGGCACAGCCAAAACCTTGCCCCCTCTTCTTCTTTCTGCTTGGAACTCGCCACGGCTCACAACCCGATTTCTGGCTCAAGCTAGGGTTAGGGTTAGGGTTAGGGTTACGCCTACGCCTAAGCCTATGCCTAGGCCTAGGTTTAGGGTTCAGAAAACCACAAAGCCAGAAGCCCACGGACACTGACCATGCGAAAGGCATGCCAAGTTGAGCACGGAAAAGCCAAAACCTTGCTCCCTCTTCTTCTTTCTGCTTGGGACTCGCCAAGGCCCACAACCCAATTTCTGGCTCAAGCTAGGGTTAGGGTTAGGGTTAGCACTAGGATTATGCCAAGGATTAGGGCTGCGAAATCCACAAAGGCAGGAGCTCCAGGGACACTGGACATGTGAAAGGCATGCAAAGTTGAGCAGGGCACAGCCAAAACCTTGCCCCCTCTTCTTCTTCCTGCTCAGAACTCACCACAGCCCACTGCTGGATTTCTGGCTCAAGCTAGGGTTAGGGTTAGGGTTAGGGTCAGGGTCAGGGTTAGGGTAACGCCTAGGGTTAGGGTACAGAGAACCACCGAGCCCAGAGCTCCAGGGATACTCACTATGCAAAAGGCATGCCAAGGTGAGCGCAGCACAGCCCAAAACCTTGCTCCCTCTTCTTCTTCCTGCTTGGAACTCACCACAGCCCAATGCTCGATTTCTGGCTCAAGCTAGGGTTAGGGTTACGCCTACGCCAAGACCTAGGTTTAGTGTTCAGAAAACCACAAAGCCAGGAGCTCCACGGACACTGACCATGCGAAAGGCATGCCAAGTTGAGCACGGAAAAGCCAAAAGCTTGCTCCCTCTTCTTCTTTCTGCTTGGAACTCACCACAGCCCACCGCCGGATTTCTGGCTCAAGCTAGGGTTAGGGTTAGGGTTAGGGTTACGCCTGCGCCTAAGCCTCCGCCTAGGCCTAGGTTTAGGGTTCAGAAAACCACAAAGCCAGGAGCTCCAGGGACACTGGCCATGCGAAAGGCATGCCAAGTTGAGCAGGGCACAGCCAAAACCTTGCCCCCTCTTCTTCTTCCTGCTCGGAACTCACCACAGCCCAATGCCAGATTTCTGGCTCAAGCTAGGGTTAGGGTTAGGGTTAGCACTAGGATTATGCCAAGGATTAGGGCTGCGAAACCCACAAAGGCAGGAGCTCCAGGGACACTGGACATGTGAAAGGCATGCAAAGTTGAGCAGGGCACAGCCAAAACCTTGCCCCCTCTTCTTCTTCCTGCTCGGAACTCACCACAGCCCAATGCCAGATTTCTGGCTCAAGCTAGGGTTAGGGTTAGGGTCAGGGTTACGCCTATGCCTAAGCCTAGGTTTAGTGTTCAGAAAACCACAAAGCCAGGAGCTCCAGGGACACTGGCCATGCAAAAGGCATACAAAGTTGAGCACGGAAATGTCAAAAGCTTGCCGCCTCTTCTTTTTCCTGCTTGGAACTCACCACAGCCCAATGCCTGGTTTCTGGCTCAAGCTAGGGTTAGGGTTATGCCTAGGATTAGGGTTGAGAAAACCACAGAGCCAGCAGCTCCAGGGACACTGGACATGTGAGATGCATGCAAAGTTGAGCAGTGCGCAGCCAAAACTTGGCTCCCTCTTCTTCTTCCTGCTCGGAACTCACCACAGCCCACTTCCGGATTTCTGGCTCAAGCTAGGGTTAGGGTTAGGGTTAGGGTTACGCCTACGCCTAAGACTATGCCTAGGCCTAGGTTTAGGGTTCAGAAAACCACAAAGCCAGGAACTCCACGGACACTGACCATGCGAAAGGCATGCCAAGTTGAGCAGTGCGCAGCCAAAACTTTGCTCCCTCTTCTTCTTTCTGCTTGGAACTCACCACAGCCCACTTCCGGATTTCTGGCTCAAGCTAGGGTTAGGGTTAGGGTTAGGGTTACGCCTGCGCCTAAGCCTCCGCCTAGGCCTAGGTTTAGGGTTCAGAAAACCACAAAGCCAGGAGCTCCAGGGACACTGGCCATGCGAAAGGCATGCCAAGTTGAGCAGGGCACAGCCAAAACCTTGCCCCCTCTTCTTCTTCCTGCTCGGAACTCACCACAGCCCAATGCCAGATTTCTGGCTCAAGCTAGGGTTAGGGTTAGGGTTAGCACTAGGATTATGCCAAGGATTAGGGCTGCGAAATCCACAAAGGCAGGAGCTCCAGGGACACTGGACATGTGAAAGGCATGCAAAGTTGAGCAGGGCACAGCCAAAACCTTGCCCCCTCTTCTTCTTCCTGCTCGGAACTCACCACAGCCCACTGCTGGATTTCTGGCTCAAGCTAGGGTTAGGGTTAGGGTCAGGGTCAGGGTTAGGGTAACGCCTAGGGTTAGGGTACAGAGAACCACCGAGCCCAGAGCTCCAGGGATACTCACTATGCAAAAGGCATGCCAAGGTGAGCGCAGCACAGCCCAAAACCTTGCGCCCTCTTCCTTCTTCCTGCTTGGAACTCACCACAGCCCAATGCTCGATTTCTGGCTCAAGCTAGGGTTAGGGTTACGCCTACGCCAAGACCTAGGTTTAGGGTTCAGAAAACCACAAAGCCAGAAGCCCACGGACACTGACCATGCGAAAGGCATGCCAAGTTGAGCACGGAAAAGCCAAAACTTTGCTCCCTCTTCTTCTTTCTGCTTGGAACTCACCACAGCCCACTTCCGGATTTCTGGCTCAAGCTAGGGTTAGGGTTAGGGTTAGGGTTACGCCTGCGCCTAAGCCTCCGCCTAGGCCTAGGTTTAGGGTTCAGAAAACCACAAAGCCAGGAGCTCCAGGGACACTGGCCATGCGAAAGGCATGCCAAGTTGAGCAGGGCACAGCCAAAACCTTGCCCCCTCTTCATCTTTCTGCTTGGAACTCGCCACGGCTCACAACCCGATTTCTGGCTCAAGCTAGGGTTAGGGTTAGGGTTAGGGTTACGCCTACGCCTAAGCCTATGCCTAGGCCTAGGTTTAGGGTTCAGAAAACCACAAAGCCAGAAGCCCACGGACACTGACCATGCGAAAGGCATGCCAAGTTGAGCACGGAAAAGCCAAAACCTTGCTCCCTCTTCTTCTTTCTGCTTGGGACTCGCCAAGGCCCACAACCCAATTTCTGGCTCAAGCTAGGGTTAGGGTTAGGGTTAGCACTAGGATTATGCCAAGGATTAGGGCTGCGAAATCCACAAAGGCAGGAGCTCCAGGGACACTGGACATGTGAAAGGCATGCAAAGTTGAGCAGGGCACAGCCAAAACCTTGCCCCCTCTTCTTCTTCCTGCTCAGAACTCACCACAGCCCACTGCTGGATTTCTGGCTCAAGCTAGGGTTAGGGTTAGGGTCAGGGTCAGGGTCAGGGTTAGGGTAACGCCTAGGGTTAGGGTACAGAGAACCACCGAGCCCAGAGCTCCAGGGATACTCACTATGCAAAAGGCATGCCAAGGTGAGCGCAGCACAGCCCAAAACCTTGCTCCCTCTTCTTCTTCCTGCTTGGAACTCACCACAGCCCAATGCTCGATTTCTGGCTCAAGCTAGGGTTAGGGTTACGCCTACGCCAAGACCTAGGTTTAGTGTTCAGAAAACCACAAAGCCAGGAGCTCCACGGACACTGACCATGCGAAAGGCATGCCAAGTTGAGCACGGAAAAGTCAAAAGCTTGCTCCCTCTTCTTCTTTCTGCTTGGAACTCACCACAGCCCACCGCCGGATTTCTGGCTCAAGCTAGGGTTAGGGTTAGGGTTAGGGTTACGCCTGCGCCTAAGCCTCCGCCTAGGCCTAGGTTTAGGGTTCAGAAAACCACAAAGCCAGGAGCTCCAGGGACACTGGCCATGCGAAAGGCATGCCAAGTTGAGCAGGGCACAGCCAAAACCTTGCCCCCTCTTCTTCTTCCTGCTCGGAACTCACCACAGCCCAATGCCAGATTTCTGGCTCAAGCTAGGGTTAGGGTTAGGGTTAGCACTAGGATTATGCCAAGGATTAGGGCTGCGAAATCCACAAAGGCAGGAGCTCCAGGGACACTGGACATGTGAAAGGCATGCAAAGTTGAGCAGGGCACAGCCAAAACCTTGCCCCCTCTTCTTCTTCCTGCTCAGAACTCACCACAGCCCACTGCTGGATTTCTGGCTCAAGCTAGGGTTAGGGTTAGGGTCAGGGTTACGCCTATGCCTAAGCCTAGGTTTAGTGTTCAGAAAACCACAAAGCCAGGAGCTCCAGAGACACTGGCCATGCGAAAGGCATACAAAGTTGAGCACGGAAATGTCAAAAGCTTGCCGCCTCTTCTTTTTCCTGCTTGGAACTCACCACAGCCCAATGCCTGGTTTCTGGCTCAAGCTAGGGTTAGGGTTATGCCTAGGATTAGGGTTGAGAAAACCACAGAGCCAGCAGCTCCAGGGACACTGGACATGTGAGATGCATGCAAAGTTGAGCAGTGCGCAGCCAAAACTTGGCTCCCTCTTCTTCTTCCTGCTCGGAACTCACCACAGCCCACTTCCGGATTTCTGGCTCAAGCTAGGGTTAGGGTTAGGGTTAGGGTTACGCCTACGCCTAAGCCTATGCCTAGGCCTAGGTTTAGGGTTCAGAAAACCACAAAGCCAGGAACTCCACGGACACTGGCCATGCGAAAGGCATGCCAAGTTGAGCAGGGCACAGCCAAAACCTTGCCCCCTCTTCTTCTTTCTGCTTGGAACTCGCCACGGCTCACAACCCGATTTCTGGCTCAAGCTAGGGTCAGGGTTAGGGTTAGGGTTACGCCTATGCCTAAGCCTAGGTTTAGGGTTCAGAAAACCACAAAGCCAGGAGCTCCAGGGACACTGGCCATGCGAAAGTCATACAAAGTTGAGCACGGAAAAGCCAAAACCTTGCCCCCTCTTCTTTTTCCTGCTTGGAACTCACCACAGCCCAATGCCTGGTTTCTGGCTCAAGCTAGGGTTAGGGTTATGCCTAGGATTAGGGTTGAGAAAACCACAGAGCCAGCAGCTCCAGGGACACTGGACATGTGAGATGCATGCCAAGTTGAGCAGTGCGCAGCCAAAACTTGGCTCCCTCTTCTTCTTCCTGCTCGGAACTCACCACAGCCCACCGCCGGATTTCTGGCTCAAGCTAGGGTTAGGGTTAGGGTTACGCCTGCACCTAAGCCTATGCCTAGGCCTAGGTTTAGGGTTCAGAAAACCACAAAGGCAGGAGCTCCAGGGACACTGGCCATGCGAAAGGCATGCCAAGTTGAGCAGGGCACAGCCAAAACCTTGCCCCCTCTTCTTCTTTCTGCTTGGAACTCACCACAGCCCACTTCCGGATTTCTGGCTCAAGCTAGGGTTAGGGTTAGGGTTAGGGTTACGCCTGCGCCTAAGCCTCCGCCTAGGCCTAGGTTTAGGGTTCAGAAAACCACAAAGCCAGGAGCTCCAGGGACACTGACCATGCGAAAGGCATGCCAAGTTGAGCAGGGCACAGCCAAAACCTTGCCCCCTCTTCTTCTTTCTGCTTGGAACTCGCCACGGCTCACAACCCGATTTCTGGCTCAAGCTAGGGTTAGGGTTAGGGTTAGGGTTACGCCTACGCCTAAGCCTATGCCTAGGCCTAGGTTTAGGGTTCAGAAAACCACAAAGCCAGAAGCCCACGGACACTGACCATGCGAAAGGCATGCCAAGTTGAGCACGGAAAAGCCAAAACCTTGCTCCCTCTTCTTCTTTCTGCTTGGGACTCGCCAAGGCCCACAACCCAATTTCTGGCTCAAGCTAGGGTTAGGGTTAGGGTTAGCACTAGGATTATGCCAAGGATTAGGGCTGCGAAATCCACAAAGGCAGGAGCTCCAGGGACACTGGACATGTGAAAGGCATGCAAAGTTGAGCAGGGCACAGCCAAAACCTTGCCCCCTCTTCTTCTTCCTGCTCAGAACTCACCACAGCCCACTGCTGGATTTCTGGCTCAAGCTAGGGTTAGGGTTAGGGTTAGGGTCAGGGTCAGGGTTAGGGTAACGCCTAGGGTTAGGGTACAGAGAACCACCGAGCCCAGAGCTCCAGGGATACTCACTATGCAAAAGGCATGCCAAGGTGAGCGCAGCACAGCCCAAAACCTTGCTCCCTCTTCTTCTTCCTGCTTGGAACTCACCACAGCCCAATGCTCGATTTCTGGCTCAAGCTAGGGTTAGGGTTACGCCTACGCCAAGACCTAGGTTTAGTGTTCAGAAAACCACAAAGCCAGGAGCTCCACGGACACTGACCATGCGAAAGGCATGCCAAGTTGAGCACGGAAAAGCCAAAAGCTTGCTCCCTCTTCTTCTTTCTGCTTGGAACTCACCACAGCCCACCGCCGGATTTCTGGCTCAAGCTAGGGTTAGGGTTAGGGTTAGGGTTACGCCTGCGCCTAAGCCTCCGCCTAGGCCTAGGTTTAGGGTTCAGAAAACCACAAAGCCAGGAGCTCCAGGGACACTGGCCATGCGAAAGGCATGCCAAGTTGAGCAGGGCACAGCCAAAACCTTGCCCCCTCTTCTTCTTCCTGCTCGGAACTCACCACAGCCCAATGCCAGATTTCTGGCTCAAGCTAGGGTTAGGGTTAGGGTTAGCACTAGGATTATGCCAAGGATTAGGGCTGCGAAACCCACAAAGGCAGGAGCTCCAGGGACACTGGACATGTGAAAGGCATGCAAAGTTGAGCAGGGCACAGCCAAAACCTTGCCCCCTCTTCTTCTTCCTGCTCGGAACTCACCACAGCCCAATGCCAGATTTCTGGCTCAAGCTAGGGTTAGGGTTAGGGTCAGGGTTACGCCTATGCCTAAGCCTAGGTTTAGTGTTCAGAAAACCACAAAGCCAGGAGCTCCAGGGACACTGGCCATGCAAAAGGCATACAAAGTTGAGCACGGAAATGTCAAAAGCTTGCCGCCTCTTCTTTTTCCTGCTTGGAACTCACCACAGCCCAATGCCTGGTTTCTGGCTCAAGCTAGGGTTAGGGTTATGCCTAGGATTAGGGTTGAGAAAACCACAGAGCCAGCAGCTCCAGGGACACTGGACATGTGAGATGCATGCAAAGTTGAGCAGTGCGCAGCCAAAACTTGGCTCCCTCTTCTTCTTCCTGCTCGGAACTCACCACAGCCCACTTCCGGATTTCTGGCTCAAGCTAGGGTTAGGGTTAGGGTTAGGGTTACGCCTACGCCTAAGACTATGCCTAGGCCTAGGTTTAGGGTTCAGAAAACCACAAAGCCAGGAACTCCACGGACACTGACCATGCGAAAGGCATGCCAAGTTGAGCAGTGCGCAGCCAAAACTTTGCTCCCTCTTCTTCTTTCTGCTTGGAACTCACCACAGCCCACTTCCGGATTTCTGGCTCAAGCTAGGGTTAGGGTTAGGGTTAGGGTTACGCCTGCGCCTAAGCCTCCGCCTAGGCCTAGGTTTAGGGTTCAGAAAACCACAAAGCCAGGAGCTCCAGGGACACTGGCCATGCGAAAGGCATGCCAAGTTGAGCAGGGCACAGCCAAAACCTTGCCCCCTCTTCTTCTTCCTGCTCGGAACTCACCACAGCCCAATGCCAGATTTCTGGCTCAAGCTAGGGTTAGGGTTAGGGTTAGCACTAGGATTATGCCAAGGATTAGGGCTGCGAAATCCACAAAGGCAGGAGCTCCAGGGACACTGGACATGTGAAAGGCATGCAAAGTTGAGCAGGGCACAGCCAAAACCTTGCCCCCTCTTCTTCTTCCTGCTCGGAACTCACCACAGCCCACTGCTGGATTTCTGGCTCAAGCTAGGGTTAGGGTTAGGGTCAGGGTCAGGGTCAGGGTTAGGGTAACGCCTAGGGTTAGGGTACAGAGAACCACCGAGCCCAGAGCTCCAGGGATACTCACTATGCAAAAGGCATGCCAAGGTGAGCGCAGCACAGCCCAAAACCTTGCGCCCTCTTCCTTCTTCCTGCTTGGAACTCACCACAGCCCAATGCTCGATTTCTGGCTCAAGCTAGGGTTAGGGTTACGCCTACGCCAAGACCTAGGTTTAGGGTTCAGAAAACCACAAAGCCAGAAGCCCACGGACACTGACCATGCGAAAGGCATGCCAAGTTGAGCACGGAAAAGCCAAAACTTTGCTCCCTCTTCTTCTTTCTGCTTGGAACTCACCACAGCCCACTTCCGGATTTCTGGCTCAAGCTAGGGTTAGGGTTAGGGTTAGGGTTACGCCTGCGCCTAAGCCTCCGCCTAGGCCTAGGTTTAGGGTTCAGAAAACCACAAAGCCAGGAGCTCCAGGGACACTGGCCATGCGAAAGGCATGCCAAGTTGAGCAGGGCACAGCCAAAACCTTGCCCCCTCTTCATCTTTCTGCTTGGAACTCGCCACGGCTCACAACCCGATTTCTGGCTCAAGCTAGGGTTAGGGTTAGGGTTAGGGTTACGCCTACGCCTAAGCCTATGCCTAGGCCTAGGTTTAGGGTTCAGAAAACCACAAAGCCAGAAGCCCACGGACACTGACCATGCGAAAGGCATGCCAAGTTGAGCACGGAAAAGCCAAAACCTTGCTCCCTCTTCTTCTTTCTGCTTGGGACTCGCCAAGGCCCACAACCCAATTTCTGGCTCAAGCTAGGGTTAGGGTTAGGGTTAGCACTAGGATTATGCCAAGGATTAGGGCTGCGAAATCCACAAAGGCAGGAGCTCCAGGGACACTGGACATGTGAAAGGCATGCAAAGTTGAGCAGGGCACAGCCAAAACCTTGCCCCCTCTTCTTCTTCCTGCTCAGAACTCACCACAGCCCACTGCTGGATTTCTGGCTCAAGCTAGGGTTAGGGTTAGGGTCAGGGTCAGGGTCAGGGTTAGGGTAACGCCTAGGGTTAGGGTACAGAGAACCACCGAGCCCAGAGCTCCAGGGATACTCACTATGCAAAAGGCATGCCAAGGTGAGCGCAGCACAGCCCAAAACCTTGCTCCCTCTTCTTCTTCCTGCTTGGAACTCACCACAGCCCAATGCTCGATTTCTGGCTCAAGCTAGGGTTAGGGTTACGCCTACGCCAAGACCTAGGTTTAGTGTTCAGAAAACCACAAAGCCAGGAGCTCCACGGACACTGACCATGCGAAAGGCATGCCAAGTTGAGCACGGAAAAGTCAAAAGCTTGCTCCCTCTTCTTCTTTCTGCTTGGAACTCACCACAGCCCACCGCCGGATTTCTGGCTCAAGCTAGGGTTAGGGTTAGGGTTAGGGTTACGCCTGCGCCTAAGCCTCCGCCTAGGCCTAGGTTTAGGGTTCAGAAAACCACAAAGCCAGGAGCTCCAGGGACACTGGCCATGCGAAAGGCATGCCAAGTTGAGCAGGGCACAGCCAAAACCTTGCCCCCTCTTCTTCTTCCTGCTCGGAACTCACCACAGCCCAATGCCAGATTTCTGGCTCAAGCTAGGGTTAGGGTTAGGGTTAGCACTAGGATTATGCCAAGGATTAGGGCTGCGAAATCCACAAAGGCAGGAGCTCCAGGGACACTGGACATGTGAAAGGCATGCAAAGTTGAGCAGGGCACAGCCAAAACCTTGCCCCCTCTTCTTCTTCCTGCTCAGAACTCACCACAGCCCACTGCTGGATTTCTGGCTCAAGCTAGGGTTAGGGTTAGGGTCAGGGTTACGCCTATGCCTAAGCCTAGGTTTAGTGTTCAGAAAACCACAAAGCCAGGAGCTCCAGAGACACTGGCCATGCGAAAGGCATACAAAGTTGAGCACGGAAATGTCAAAAGCTTGCCGCCTCTTCTTTTTCCTGCTTGGAACTCACCACAGCCCAATGCCTGGTTTCTGGCTCAAGCTAGGGTTAGGGTTATGCCTAGGATTAGGGTTGAGAAAACCACAGAGCCAGCAGCTCCAGGGACACTGGACATGTGAGATGCATGCAAAGTTGAGCAGTGCGCAGCCAAAACTTGGCTCCCTCTTCTTCTTCCTGCTCGGAACTCACCACAGCCCACTTCCGGATTTCTGGCTCAAGCTAGGGTTAGGGTTAGGGTTAGGGTTACGCCTACGCCTAAGCCTATGCCTAGGCCTAGGTTTAGGGTTCAGAAAACCACAAAGCCAGGAACTCCACGGACACTGGCCATGCGAAAGGCATGCCAAGTTGAGCAGGGCACAGCCAAAACCTTGCCCCCTCTTCTTCTTTCTGCTTGGAACTCGCCACGGCTCACAACCCGATTTCTGGCTCAAGCTAGGGTCAGGGTTAGGGTTAGGGTTACGCCTATGCCTAAGCCTAGGTTTAGGGTTCAGAAAACCACAAAGCCAGGAGCTCCAGGGACACTGGCCATGCGAAAGTCATACAAAGTTGAGCACGGAAAAGCCAAAACCTTGCCCCCTCTTCTTTTTCCTGCTTGGAACTCACCACAGCCCAATGCCTGGTTTCTGGCTCAAGCTAGGGTTAGGGTTATGCCTAGGATTAGGGTTGAGAAAACCACAGAGCCAGCAGCTCCAGGGACACTGGACATGTGAGATGCATGCCAAGTTGAGCAGTGCGCAGCCAAAACTTGGCTCCCTCTTCTTCTTCCTGCTCGGAACTCACCACAGCCCACCGCCGGATTTCTGGCTCAAGCTAGGGTTAGGGTTAGGGTTACGCCTGCACCTAAGCCTATGCCTAGGCCTAGGTTTAGGGTTCAGAAAACCACAAAGGCAGGAGCTCCAGGGACACTGGCCATGCGAAAGGCATGCCAAGTTGAGCAGGGCACAGCCAAAACCTTGCCCCCTCTTCTTCTTTCTGCTTGGAACTCACCACAGCCCACTTCCGGATTTCTGGCTCAAGCTAGGGTTAGGGTTAGGGTTAGGGTTACGCCTGCGCCTAAGCCTCCGCCTAGGCCTAGGTTTAGGGTTCAGAAAACCACAAAGCCAGGAGCTCCAGGGACACTGACCATGCGAAAGGCATGCCAAGTTGAGCAGGGCACAGCCAAAACCTTGCCCCCTCTTCTTCTTTCTGCTTGGAACTCGCCACGGCTCACAACCCGATTTCTGGCTCAAGCTAGGGTTAGGGTTAGGGTTAGGGTTACGCCTACGCCTAAGCCTATGCCTAGGCCTAGGTTTAGGGTTCAGAAAACCACAAAGCCAGAAGCCCACGGACACTGACCATGCGAAAGGCATGCCAAGTTGAGCACGGAAAAGCCAAAACCTTGCTCCCTCTTCTTCTTTCTGCTTGGGACTCGCCAAGGCCCACAACCCAATTTCTGGCTCAAGCTAGGGTTAGGGTTAGGGTTAGCACTAGGATTATGCCAAGGATTAGGGCTGCGAAATCCACAAAGGCAGGAGCTCCAGGGACACTGGACATGTGAAAGGCATGCAAAGTTGAGCAGGGCACAGCCAAAACCTTGCCCCCTCTTCTTCTTCCTGCTCAGAACTCACCACAGCCCACTGCTGGATTTCTGGCTCAAGCTAGGGTTAGGGTTAGGGTTAGGGTCAGGGTCAGGGTTAGGGTAACGCCTAGGGTTAGGGTACAGAGAACCACCGAGCCCAGAGCTCCAGGGATACTCACTATGCAAAAGGCATGCCAAGGTGAGCGCAGCACAGCCCAAAACCTTGCTCCCTCTTCTTCTTCCTGCTTGGAACTCACCACAGCCCAATGCTCGATTTCTGGCTCAAGCTAGGGTTAGGGTTACGCCTACGCCAAGACCTAGGTTTAGTGTTCAGAAAACCACAAAGCCAGGAGCTCCACGGACACTGACCATGCGAAAGGCATGCCAAGTTGAGCACGGAAAAGCCAAAAGCTTGCTCCCTCTTCTTCTTTCTGCTTGGAACTCACCACAGCCCACCGCCGGATTTCTGGCTCAAGCTAGGGTTAGGGTTAGGGTTAGGGTTACGCCTGCGCCTAAGCCTCCGCCTAGGCCTAGGTTTAGGGTTCAGAAAACCACAAAGCCAGGAGCTCCAGGGACACTGGCCATGCGAAAGGCATGCCAAGTTGAGCAGGGCACAGCCAAAACCTTGCCCCCTCTTCTTCTTCCTGCTCGGAACTCACCACAGCCCAATGCCAGATTTCTGGCTCAAGCTAGGGTTAGGGTTAGGGTTAGCACTAGGATTATGCCAAGGATTAGGGCTGCGAAACCCACAAAGGCAGGAGCTCCAGGGACACTGGACATGTGAAAGGCATGCAAAGTTGAGCAGGGCACAGCCAAAACCTTGCCCCCTCTTCTTCTTCCTGCTCGGAACTCACCACAGCCCAATGCCAGATTTCTGGCTCAAGCTAGGGTTAGGGTTAGGGTCAGGGTTACGCCTATGCCTAAGCCTAGGTTTAGTGTTCAGAAAACCACAAAGCCAGGAGCTCCAGGGACACTGGCCATGCAAAAGGCATACAAAGTTGAGCACGGAAATGTCAAAAGCTTGCCGCCTCTTCTTTTTCCTGCTTGGAACTCACCACAGCCCAATGCCTGGTTTCTGGCTCAAGCTAGGGTTAGGGTTATGCCTAGGATTAGGGTTGAGAAAACCACAGAGCCAGCAGCTCCAGGGACACTGGACATGTGAGATGCATGCAAAGTTGAGCAGTGCGCAGCCAAAACTTGGCTCCCTCTTCTTCTTCCTGCTCGGAACTCACCACAGCCCACTTCCGGATTTCTGGCTCAAGCTAGGGTTAGGGTTAGGGTTAGGGTTACGCCTACGCCTAAGACTATGCCTAGGCCTAGGTTTAGGGTTCAGAAAACCACAAAGCCAGGAACTCCACGGACACTGACCATGCGAAAGGCATGCCAAGTTGAGCAGTGCGCAGCCAAAACTTTGCTCCCTCTTCTTCTTTCTGCTTGGAACTCACCACAGCCCACTTCCGGATTTCTGGCTCAAGCTAGGGTTAGGGTTAGGGTTAGGGTTACGCCTGCGCCTAAGCCTCCGCCTAGGCCTAGGTTTAGGGTTCAGAAAACCACAAAGCCAGGAGCTCCAGGGACACTGGCCATGCGAAAGGCATGCCAAGTTGAGCAGGGCACAGCCAAAACCTTGCCCCCTCTTCTTCTTCCTGCTCGGAACTCACCACAGCCCAATGCCAGATTTCTGGCTCAAGCTAGGGTTAGGGTTAGGGTTAGCACTAGGATTATGCCAAGGATTAGGGCTGCGAAATCCACAAAGGCAGGAGCTCCAGGGACACTGGACATGTGAAAGGCATGCAAAGTTGAGCAGGGCACAGCCAAAACCTTGCCCCCTCTTCTTCTTCCTGCTCGGAACTCACCACAGCCCACTGCTGGATTTCTGGCTCAAGCTAGGGTTAGGGTTAGGGTCAGGGTCAGGGTTAGGGTAACGCCTAGGGTTAGGGTACAGAGAACCACCGAGCCCAGAGCTCCAGGGATACTCACTATGCAAAAGGCATGCCAAGGTGAGCGCAGCACAGCCCAAAACCTTGCGCCCTCTTCCTTCTTCCTGCTTGGAACTCACCACAGCCCAATGCTCGATTTCTGGCTCAAGCTAGGGTTAGGGTTACGCCTACGCCAAGACCTAGGTTTAGGGTTCAGAAAACCACAAAGCCAGAAGCCCACGGACACTGACCATGCGAAAGGCATGCCAAGTTGAGCACGGAAAAGCCAAAACTTTGCTCCCTCTTCTTCTTTCTGCTTGGAACTCACCACAGCCCACTTCCGGATTTCTGGCTCAAGCTAGGGTTAGGGTTAGGGTTAGGGTTACGCCTGCGCCTAAGCCTCCGCCTAGGCCTAGGTTTAGGGTTCAGAAAACCACAAAGCCAGGAGCTCCAGGGACACTGGCCATGCGAAAGGCATGCCAAGTTGAGCAGGGCACAGCCAAAACCTTGCCCCCTCTTCATCTTTCTGCTTGGAACTCGCCACGGCTCACAACCCGATTTCTGGCTCAAGCTAGGGTTAGGGTTAGGGTTAGGGTTACGCCTACGCCTAAGCCTATGCCTAGGCCTAGGTTTAGGGTTCAGAAAACCACAAAGCCAGAAGCCCACGGACACTGACCATGCGAAAGGCATGCCAAGTTGAGCACGGAAAAGCCAAAACCTTGCTCCCTCTTCTTCTTTCTGCTTGGGACTCGCCAAGGCCCACAACCCAATTTCTGGCTCAAGCTAGGGTTAGGGTTAGGGTTAGCACTAGGATTATGCCAAGGATTAGGGCTGCGAAATCCACAAAGGCAGGAGCTCCAGGGACACTGGACATGTGAAAGGCATGCAAAGTTGAGCAGGGCACAGCCAAAACCTTGCCCCCTCTTCTTCTTCCTGCTCAGAACTCACCACAGCCCACTGCTGGATTTCTGGCTCAAGCTAGGGTTAGGGTTAGGGTCAGGGTCAGGGTCAGGGTTAGGGTAACGCCTAGGGTTAGGGTACAGAGAACCACCGAGCCCAGAGCTCCAGGGATACTCACTATGCAAAAGGCATGCCAAGGTGAGCGCAGCACAGCCCAAAACCTTGCTCCCTCTTCTTCTTCCTGCTTGGAACTCACCACAGCCCAATGCTCGATTTCTGGCTCAAGCTAGGGTTAGGGTTACGCCTACGCCAAGACCTAGGTTTAGTGTTCAGAAAACCACAAAGCCAGGAGCTCCACGGACACTGACCATGCGAAAGGCATGCCAAGTTGAGCACGGAAAAGCCAAAAGCTTGCTCCCTCTTCTTCTTTCTGCTTGGAACTCACCACAGCCCACCGCCGGATTTCTGGCTCAAGCTAGGGTTAGGGTTAGGGTTAGGGTTACGCCTGCGCCTAAGCCTCCGCCTAGGCCTAGGTTTAGGGTTCAGAAAACCACAAAGCCAGGAGCTCCAGGGACACTGGCCATGCGAAAGGCATGCCAAGTTGAGCAGGGCACAGCCAAAACCTTGCCCCCTCTTCTTCTTCCTGCTCGGAACTCACCACAGCCCAATGCCAGATTTCTGGCTCAAGCTAGGGTTAGGGTTAGGGTTAGCACTAGGATTATGCCAAGGATTAGGGCTGCGAAACCCACAAAGGCAGGAGCTCCAGGGACACTGGACATGTGAAAGGCATGCAAAGTTGAGCAGGGCACAGCCAAAACCTTGCCCCCTCTTCTTTTTCCTGCTTGGAACTCACCACAGCCCAATGCCTGGTTTCTGGCTCAAGCTAGGGTTAGGGTTATGCCTAGGATTAGGGTTGAGAAAACCACAGAGCCAGCAGCTCCAGGGACACTGGACATGTGAGATGCATGCCAAGTTGAGCAGTGCGCAGCCAAAACTTGGCTCCCTCTTCTTCTTCCTGCTCGGAACTCACCACAGCCCACCGCCGGATTTCTGGCTCAAGCTAGGGTTAGGGTTAGGGTTACGCCTGCACCTAAGCCTATGCCTAGGCCTAGGTTTAGGGTTCAGAAAACCACAAAGGCAGGAGCTCCAGGGACACTGGCCATGCGAAAGGCATGCCAAGTTGAGCAGGGCACAGCCAAAACCTTGCCCCCTCTTCTTCTTTCTGCTTGGAACTCACCACAGCCCACTTCCGGATTTCTGGCTCAAGCTAGGGTTAGGGTTAGGGTTAGGGTTACGCCTGCGCCTAAGCCTCCGCCTAGGCCTAGGTTTAGGGTTCAGAAAACCACAAAGCCAGGAGCTCCAGGGACACTGACCATGCGAAAGGCATGCCAAGTTGAGCAGGGCACAGCCAAAACCTTGCCCCCTCTTCTTCTTTCTGCTTGGAACTCGCCACGGCTCACAACCCGATTTCTGGCTCAAGCTAGGGTTAGGGTTAGGGTTAGGGTTACGCCTACGCCTAAGCCTATGCCTAGGCCTAGGTTTAGGGTTCAGAAAACCACAAAGCCAGAAGCCCACGGACACTGACCATGCGAAAGGCATGCCAAGTTGAGCACGGAAAAGCCAAAACCTTGCTCCCTCTTCTTCTTTCTGCTTGGGACTCGCCAAGGCCCACAACCCAATTTCTGGCTCAAGCTAGGGTTAGGGTTAGGGTTAGCACTAGGATTATGCCAAGGATTAGGGCTGCGAAATCCACAAAGGCAGGAGCTCCAGGGACACTGGACATGTGAAAGGCATGCAAAGTTGAGCAGGGCACAGCCAAAACCTTGCCCCCTCTTCTTCTTCCTGCTCAGAACTCACCACAGCCCACTGCTGGATTTCTGGCTCAAGCTAGGGTTAGGGTTAGGGTTAGGGTCAGGGTCAGGGTTAGGGTAACGCCTAGGGTTAGGGTACAGAGAACCACCGAGCCCAGAGCTCCAGGGATACTCACTATGCAAAAGGCATGCCAAGGTGAGCGCAGCACAGCCCAAAACCTTGCTCCCTCTTCTTCTTCCTGCTTGGAACTCACCACAGCCCAATGCTCGATTTCTGGCTCAAGCTAGGGTTAGGGTTACGCCTACGCCAAGACCTAGGTTTAGTGTTCAGAAAACCACAAAGCCAGGAGCTCCACGGACACTGACCATGCGAAAGGCATGCCAAGTTGAGCACGGAAAAGCCAAAAGCTTGCTCCCTCTTCTTCTTTCTGCTTGGAACTCACCACAGCCCACCGCCGGATTTCTGGCTCAAGCTAGGGTTAGGGTTAGGGTTAGGGTTACGCCTGCGCCTAAGCCTCCGCCTAGGCCTAGGTTTAGGGTTCAGAAAACCACAAAGCCAGGAGCTCCAGGGACACTGGCCATGCGAAAGGCATGCCAAGTTGAGCAGGGCACAGCCAAAACCTTGCCCCCTCTTCTTCTTCCTGCTCGGAACTCACCACAGCCCAATGCCAGATTTCTGGCTCAAGCTAGGGTTAGGGTTAGGGTTAGCACTAGGATTATGCCAAGGATTAGGGCTGCGAAACCCACAAAGGCAGGAGCTCCAGGGACACTGGACATGTGAAAGGCATGCAAAGTTGAGCAGGGCACAGCCAAAACCTTGCCCCCTCTTCTTCTTCCTGCTCGGAACTCACCACAGCCCAATGCCAGATTTCTGGCTCAAGCTAGGGTTAGGGTTAGGGTCAGGGTTACGCCTATGCCTAAGCCTAGGTTTAGTGTTCAGAAAACCACAAAGCCAGGAGCTCCAGGGACACTGGCCATGCAAAAGGCATACAAAGTTGAGCACGGAAATGTCAAAAGCTTGCCGCCTCTTCTTTTTCCTGCTTGGAACTCACCACAGCCCAATGCCTGGTTTCTGGCTCAAGCTAGGGTTAGGGTTATGCCTAGGATTAGGGTTGAGAAAACCACAGAGCCAGCAGCTCCAGGGACACTGGACATGTGAGATGCATGCAAAGTTGAGCAGTGCGCAGCCAAAACTTGGCTCCCTCTTCTTCTTCCTGCTCGGAACTCACCACAGCCCACTTCCGGATTTCTGGCTCAAGCTAGGGTTAGGGTTAGGGTTAGGGTTACGCCTACGCCTAAGACTATGCCTAGGCCTAGGTTTAGGGTTCAGAAAACCACAAAGCCAGGAACTCCACGGACACTGACCATGCGAAAGGCATGCCAAGTTGAGCAGTGCGCAGCCAAAACTTTGCTCCCTCTTCTTCTTTCTGCTTGGAACTCACCACAGCCCACTTCCGGATTTCTGGCTCAAGCTAGGGTTAGGGTTAGGGTTAGGGTTACGCCTGCGCCTAAGCCTCCGCCTAGGCCTAGGTTTAGGGTTCAGAAAACCACAAAGCCAGGAGCTCCAGGGACACTGGCCATGCGAAAGGCATGCCAAGTTGAGCAGGGCACAGCCAAAACCTTGCCCCCTCTTCTTCTTCCTGCTCGGAACTCACCACAGCCCAATGCCAGATTTCTGGCTCAAGCTAGGGTTAGGGTTAGGGTTAGCACTAGGATTATGCCAAGGATTAGGGCTGCGAAATCCACAAAGGCAGGAGCTCCAGGGACACTGGACATGTGAAAGGCATGCAAAGTTGAGCAGGGCACAGCCAAAACCTTGCCCCCTCTTCTTCTTCCTGCTCGGAACTCACCACAGCCCACTGCTGGATTTCTGGCTCAAGCTAGGGTTAGGGTTAGGGTCAGGGTCAGGGTTAGGGTAACGCCTAGGGTTAGGGTACAGAGAACCACCGAGCCCAGAGCTCCAGGGATACTCACTATGCAAAAGGCATGCCAAGGTGAGCGCAGCACAGCCCAAAACCTTGCGCCCTCTTCCTTCTTCCTGCTTGGAACTCACCACAGCCCAATGCTCGATTTCTGGCTCAAGCTAGGGTTAGGGTTACGCCTACGCCAAGACCTAGGTTTAGGGTTCAGAAAACCACAAAGCCAGAAGCCCACGGACACTGACCATGCGAAAGGCATGCCAAGTTGAGCACGGAAAAGCCAAAACTTTGCTCCCTCTTCTTCTTTCTGCTTGGAACTCACCACAGCCCACTTCCGGATTTCTGGCTCAAGCTAGGGTTAGGGTTAGGGTTAGGGTTACGCCTGCGCCTAAGCCTCCGCCTAGGCCTAGGTTTAGGGTTCAGAAAACCACAAAGCCAGGAGCTCCAGGGACACTGGCCATGCGAAAGGCATGCCAAGTTGAGCAGGGCACAGCCAAAACCTTGCCCCCTCTTCATCTTTCTGCTTGGAACTCGCCACGGCTCACAACCCGATTTCTGGCTCAAGCTAGGGTTAGGGTTAGGGTTAGGGTTACGCCTACGCCTAAGCCTATGCCTAGGCCTAGGTTTAGGGTTCAGAAAACCACAAAGCCAGAAGCCCACGGACACTGACCATGCGAAAGGCATGCCAAGTTGAGCACGGAAAAGCCAAAACCTTGCTCCCTCTTCTTCTTTCTGCTTGGGACTCGCCAAGGCCCACAACCCAATTTCTGGCTCAAGCTAGGGTTAGGGTTAGGGTTAGCACTAGGATTATGCCAAGGATTAGGGCTGCGAAATCCACAAAGGCAGGAGCTCCAGGGACACTGGACATGTGAAAGGCATGCAAAGTTGAGCAGGGCACAGCCAAAACCTTGCCCCCTCTTCTTCTTCCTGCTCAGAACTCACCACAGCCCACTGCTGGATTTCTGGCTCAAGCTAGGGTTAGGGTTAGGGTCAGGGTCAGGGTCAGGGTTAGGGTAACGCCTAGGGTTAGGGTACAGAGAACCACCGAGCCCAGAGCTCCAGGGATACTCACTATGCAAAAGGCATGCCAAGGTGAGCGCAGCACAGCCCAAAACCTTGCTCCCTCTTCTTCTTCCTGCTTGGAACTCACCACAGCCCAATGCTCGATTTCTGGCTCAAGCTAGGGTTAGGGTTACGCCTACGCCAAGACCTAGGTTTAGTGTTCAGAAAACCACAAAGCCAGGAGCTCCACGGACACTGACCATGCGAAAGGCATGCCAAGTTGAGCACGGAAAAGCCAAAAGCTTGCTCCCTCTTCTTCTTTCTGCTTGGAACTCACCACAGCCCACCGCCGGATTTCTGGCTCAAGCTAGGGTTAGGGTTAGGGTTAGGGTTACGCCTGCGCCTAAGCCTCCGCCTAGGCCTAGGTTTAGGGTTCAGAAAACCACAAAGCCAGGAGCTCCAGGGACACTGGCCATGCGAAAGGCATGCCAAGTTGAGCAGGGCACAGCCAAAACCTTGCCCCCTCTTCTTCTTCCTGCTCGGAACTCACCACAGCCCAATGCCAGATTTCTGGCTCAAGCTAGGGTTAGGGTTAGGGTTAGCACTAGGATTATGCCAAGGATTAGGGCTGCGAAACCCACAAAGGCAGGAGCTCCAGGGACACTGGACATGTGAAAGGCATGCAAAGTTGAGCAGGGCACAGCCAAAACCTTGCCCCCTCTTCTTCTTCCTGCTCGGAACTCACCACAGCCCAATGCCAGATTTCTGGCTCAAGCTAGGGTTAGGGTTAGGGTCAGGGTTACGCCTATGCCTAAGCCTAGGTTTAGTGTTCAGAAAACCACAAAGCCAGGAGCTCCAGGGACACTGGCCATGCAAAAGGCATACAAAGTTGAGCACGGAAATGTCAAAAGCTTGCCGCCTCTTCTTTTTCCTGCTTGGAACTCACCACAGCCCAATGCCTGGTTTCTGGCTCAAGCTAGGGTTAGGGTTATGCCTAGGATTAGGGTTGAGAAAACCACAGAGCCAGCAGCTCCAGGGACACTGGACATGTGAGATGCATGCAAAGTTGAGCAGTGCGCAGCCAAAACTTGGCTCCCTCTTCTTCTTCCTGCTCGGAACTCACCACAGCCCACTTCCGGATTTCTGGCTCAAGCTAGGGTTAGGGTTAGGGTTAGGGTTACGCCTACGCCTAAGCCTATGCCTAGGCCTAGGTTTAGGGTTCAGAAAACCACAAAGCCAGGAACTCCACGGACACTGACCATGCGAAAGGCATGCCAAGTTGAGCAGTGCGCAGCCAAAACTTTGCTCCCTCTTCTTCTTTCTGCTTGGAACTCACCACAGCCCACTTCCGGATTTCTGGCTCAAGCTAGGGTTAGGGTTAGGGTCAGGGTCAGGGTTAGGGTAACGCCTAGGGTTAGGGTACAGAGAACCACCGAGCCCAGAGCTCCAGGGATACTCACTATGCAAAAGGCATGCCAAGGTGAGCGCAGCACAGCCCAAAACCTTGCGCCCTCTTCCTTCTTCCTGCTTGGAACTCACCACAGCCCAATGCTCGATTTCTGGCTCAAGCTAGGGTTAGGGTTACGCCTACGCCAAGACCTAGGTTTAGGGTCCAGAAAACCACAAAGCCAGAAGCCCACGGACACTGACCATGCGAAAGGCATGCCAAGTTGAGCACGGAAAAGCCAAAACTTTGCTCCCTCTTCTTCTTTCTGCTTGGAACTCACCACAGCCCACCGCCGGATTTCTGGCTCAAGCTAGGGTTAGGGTTAGGGTTAGGGTTACGCCTGCGCCTAAGCCTCCGCCTAGGCCTAGGTTTAGGGTTCAGAAAATCACAAAGCCAGGAGCTCCAGGGACACTGGCCATGCGAAAGGCATGCCAAGTTGAGCAGGGCACAGCCAAAACCTTGCCCCCTCTTCTTCTTTCTGCTTGGAACTCGCCACGGCTCACAACCCGATTTCTGGCTCAAGCTAGGGTTAGGGTTAGGGTTAGGGTTACGCCTACGCCTAAGCCTATGCCTAGGCCTAGGTTTAGGGTTCAGAAAACCACAAAGCCAGAAGCCCACGGACACTGACCATGCGAAAGGCATGCCAAGTTGAGCACGGAAAAGCCAAAACCTTGCTCCCTCTTCTTCTTTCTGCTTGGGACTCGCCAAGGCCCACAACCCAATTTCTGGCTCAAGCTAGGGTTAGGGTTAGGGTTAGCACTAGGATTATGCCAAGGATTAGGGCTGCGAAATCCACAAAGGCAGGAGCTCCAGGGACACTGGACATGTGAAAGGCATGCAAAGTTGAGCAGGGCACAGCCAAAACCTTGCCCCCTCTTCTTCTTCCTGCTCAGAACTCACCACAGCCCACTGCTGGATTTCTGGCTCAAGCTAGGGTTAGGGTTAGGGTTAGGGTCAGGGTCAGGGTTAGGGTAATGCCTAGGGTTAGGGTACAGAGAACCACCGAGCCCAGAGCTCCAGGGATACTCACTATGCAAAAGGCATGCCAAGGTGAGCGCAGCACAGCCCAAAACCTTGCGCCCTCTTCTTCTTCCTGCTTGGAACTCACCACAGCCCAATGCTCGATTTCTGGCTCAAGCTAGGGTTAGGGTTACGCCTACGCCAAGACCTAGGTTTAGTGTTCAGAAAACCACAAAGCCAGGAGCTCCACGGACACTGACCATGCGAAAGGCATGCAAAGTTGAGCACGGAAAAGCCAAAACCTTGCTCCCTCTTCTTCTTTCTGCTTGGAACTCACCACAGCCCACCGCCGGATTTCTGGCTCAAGCTAGGGTTAGGGTTAGGGTTAGGGTTACGCCTGAGCCTAAGCCTCCGCCTAGGCCTAGGTTTAGGGTTCAGAAAACCACAAAGCCAGGAGCTCCAGGGACACTGGCCATGCGAAAGGCATGCCAAGTTGAGCAGGGCACAGCCAAAACCTTGCCCCCTCTTCTTCTTCCTGCTCGGAACTCACCACAGCCCAATGCCAGATTTCTGGCTCAAGCTAGGGTTAGGGTTAGGGTTAGCACTAGGATTATGCCAAGGATTAGGGCTGCGAAATCCACAAAGGCAGGAGCTCCAGGGACACTGGACATGTGAAAGGCATGCAAAGTTGAGCAGGGCACAGCCAAAACCTTGCCCCCTCTTCTTCTTCCTGCTCAGAACTCACCACAGCCCACTGCTGGATTTCTGGCTCAAGCTAGGGTTAGGGTTAGGGTCAGGGTTACGCCTATGCCTAAGCCTAGGTTTAGTGTTCAGAAAACCACAAAGCCAGGAGCTCCAGAGACACTGGCCATGCGAAAGGCATACAAAGTTGAGCACGGAAATGTCAAAAGCTTGCCGCCTCTTCTTTTTCCTGCTTGGAACTCACCACAGCCCAATGCCTGGTTTCTGGCTCAAGCTAGGGTTAGGGTTATGCCTAGGATTAGGGTTGAGAAAACCACAGAGCCAGCAGCTCCAGGGACACTGGACATGTGAGATGCATGCAAAGTTGAGCAGTGCGCAGCCAAAACTTGGCTCCCTCTTCTTCTTCCTGCTCGGAACTCACCACAGCCCACTTCCGGATTTCTGGCTCAAGCTAGGGTTAGGGTTAGGGTTAGGGTTACGCCTACGCCTAAGCCTATGCCTAGGCCTAGGTTTAGGGTTCAGAAAACCACAAAGCCAGGAACTCCACGGACACTGGCCATGCGAAAGGCATGCCAAGTTGAGCAGGGCACAGCCAAAACCTTGCCCCCTCTTCTTCTTTCTGCTTGGAACTCGCCACGGCTCACAACCCGATTTCTGGCTCAAGCTAGGGTTAGGGTTAGGGTTAGGGTTACGCCTATGCCTAAGCCTAGGTTTAGGGTTCAGAAAACCACAAAGGCAGGAGCTCCAGGGACACTGGCCATGCGAAAGTCATACAAAGTTGAGCACGGAAAAGCCAAAACCTTGCCCCCTCTTCTTTTTCCTGCTTGGAACTCACCACAGCCCAATGCCTGGTTTCTGGCTCAAGCTAGGGTTAGGGTTATGCCTAGGATTAGGGTTGAGAAAACCACAGAGCCAGCAGCTCCAGGGACACTGGACATGTGAGATGCATGCAAAGTTGAGCAGTGCGCAGCCAAAACTTGGCTCCCTCTTCTTCTTCCTGCTCGGAACTCACCACAGCCCACCGCCGGATTTCTGGCTCAAGCTAGGGTTAGGGTTAGGGTTACGCCTGCACCTAAGCCTATGCCTAGGCCTAGGTTTAGGGTTCAGAAAACCACAAAGGCAGGAGCTCCAGGGACACTGGCCATGCGAAAGGCATGCCAAGTTGAGCAGGGCACAGCCAAAACCTTGCCCCCTCTTCTTCTTTCTGCTTGGAACTCACCACAGCCCACTTCCGGATTTCTGGCTCAAGCTAGGGTTAGGGTTAGGGTTAGGGTTACGCCTGCGCCTAAGCCTCCGCCTAGGCCTAGGTTTAGGGTTCAGAAAACCACAAAGCCAGGAGCTCCAGGGACACTGACCATGCGAAAGGCATGCCAAGTTGAGCAGGGCACAGCCAAAAGCTTGCCCCCTCTTCTTCTTTCTGCTTGGAACTCGCCACGGCTCACAACCCGATTTCTGGCTCAAGCTAGGGTTAGGGTTAGGGTTAGGGTTACGCCTACGCCTAAGCCTATGCCTAGGCCTAGGTTTAGGGTTCAGAAAACCACAAAGCCAGAAGCCCACGGACACTGACCATGCGAAAGGCATGCCAAGTTGAGCACGGAAAAGCCAAAACCTTGCTCCCTCTTCTTCTTTCTGCTTGGGACTCGCCAAGGCCCACAACCCAATTTCTGGCTCAAGCTAGGGTTAGGGTTAGGGTTAGCACTAGGATTATGCCAAGGATTAGGGCTGCGAAATCCACAAAGGCAGGAGCTCCAGGGACACTGGACATGTGAAAGGCATGCAAAGTTGAGCAGGGCACAGCCAAAACCTTGCCCCCTCTTCTTCTTCCTGCTCAGAACTCACCACAGCCCACTGCTGGATTTCTGGCTCAAGCTAGGGTTAGGGTTAGGGTTAGGGTCAGGGTCAGGGTTAGGGTAACGCCTAGGGTTAGGGTACAGAGAACCACCGAGCCCAGAGCTCCAGGGATACTCACTATGCAAAAGGCATGCCAAGGTGAGCGCAGCACAGCCCAAAACCTTGCTCCCTCTTCTTCTTCCTGCTTGGAACTCACCACAGCCCAATGCTCGATTTCTGGCTCAAGCTAGGGTTAGGGTTACGCCTACGCCAAGACCTAGGTTTAGTGTTCAGAAAACCACAAAGCCAGGAGCTCCACGGACACTGACCATGCGAAAGGCATGCCAAGTTGAGCACGGAAAAGCCAAAAGCTTGCTCCCTCTTCTTCTTTCTGCTTGGAACTCACCACAGCCCACCGCCGGATTTCTGGCTCAAGCTAGGGTTAGGGTTAGGGTTAGGGTTACGCCTGCGCCTAAGCCTCCGCCTAGGCCTAGGTTTAGGGTTCAGAAAACCACAAAGCCAGGAGCTCCAGTGACACTGGCCATGCGAAAGGCATGCCAAGTTGAGCAGGGCACATCCAAAACCTTGCCCCCTCTTCTTCTTCCTGCTCGGAACTCACCACAGCCCAATGCCAGATTTCTGGCTCAAGCTAGGGTTAGGGTTAGGGTTAGCACTAGGATTATGCCAAGGATTAGGGCTGCGAAACCCACAAAGGCAGGAGCTCCAGGGACACTGGACATGTGAAAGGCATGCAAAGTTGAGCAGGGCACAGCCAAAACCTTGCCCCCTCTTCTTCTTCCTGCTCGGAACTCACCACAGCCCAATGCCAGATTTCTGGCTCAAGCTAGGGTTAGGGTTAGGGTCAGGGTTACGCCTATGCCTAAGCCTAGGTTTAGTGTTCAGAAAACCACAAAGCCAGGAGCTCCAGGGACACTGGACATGCAAAAGGCATACAAAGTTGAGCACGGAAATGTCAAAAGCTTGCCGCCTCTTCTTTTTCCTGCTTGGAACTCACCACAGCCCAATGCCTGGTTTCTGGCTCAAGCTAGGGTTAGGGTTATGCCTAGGATTAGGGTTGAGAAAACCACAGAGCCAGCAGCTCCAGGGACACTGGACATGTGAGATGCATGCAAAGTTGAGCAGTGCGCAGCCAAAACTTGGCTCCCTCTTCTTCTTCCTGCTCGGAACTCACCACAGCCCACTTCCGGATTTCTGGCTCAAGCTAGGGTTAGGGTTAGGGTTAGGGTTACGCCTACGCCTAAGACTATGCCTAGGCCTAGGTTTAGGGTTCAGAAAACCACAAAGCCAGGAACTCCACGGACACTGACCATGCGAAAGGCATGCCAAGTTGAGCAGTGCGCAGCCAAAACTTTGCTCCCTCTTCTTCTTTCTGCTTGGAACTCACCACAGCCCACTTCCGGATTTCTGGCTCAAGCTAGGGTTAGGGTTAGGGTTAGGGTTACGCCTGCGCCTAAGCCTCCGCCTAGGCCTAGGTTTAGGGTTCAGAAAACCACAAAGCCAGGAGCTCCAGGGACACTGGCCATGCGAAAGGCATGCCAAGTTGAGCAGGGCACAGCCAAAACCTTGCCCCCTCTTCTTCTTCCTGCTCGGAACTCACCACAGCCCACTGCTGGATTTCTGGCTCAAGCTAGGGTTAGGGTTAGGGTTAGCACTAGGATTATGCCAAGGATTAGGGCTGCGAAATCCACAAAGGCAGGAGCTCCAGGGACACTGGACATGTGAAAGGCATGCAAAGTTGAGCAGGGCACAGCCAAAACCTTGCCCCCTCTTCTTCTTCCTGCTCAGAACTCACCACAGCCCACTGCTGGATTTCTGGCTCAAGCTAGGGTTAGGGTTAGGGTCAGGGTCAGGGTTAGGGTAACGCCTAGGGTTAGGGTACAGAGAACCACTGAGCCCAGAGCTCCAGGGATACTCACTATGCAAAAGGCATGCCAAGGTGAGCGCAGCACAGCCCAAAACCTTGCGCCCTCTTCCTTCTTCCTGCTTGGAACTCACCACAGCCCAATGCTCGATTTCTGGCTCAAGCTAGGGTTAGGGTTACGCCTACGCCAAGACCTAGGTTTAGGGTTCAGAAAACCACAAAGCCAGAAGCCCACGGACACTGACCATGCGAAAGGCATGCCAAGTTGAGCACGGAAAAGCCAAAACTTTGCTCCCTCTTCTTCTTTCTGCTTGGAACTCACCACAGCCCACTTCCGGATTTCTGGCTCAAGCTAGGGTTAGGGTTAGGGTTAGGGTTACGCCTGCGCCTAAGCCTCCGCCTAGGCCTAGGTTTAGGGTTCAGAAAACCACAAAGCCAGGAGCTCCAGGGACACTGGCCATGCGAAAGGCATGCCAAGTTGAGCAGGGCACAGCCAAAACCTTGCCCCCTCTTCTTCTTTCTGCTTGGAACTCGCCACGGCTCACAACCCGATTTCTGGCTCAAGCTAGGGTTAGGGTTAGGGTTAGGGTTACGCCTACGCCTAAGCCTATGCCTAGGCCTAGGTTTAGGGTTCAGAAAACCACAAAGCCAGAAGCCCACGGACACTGACCATGCGAAAGGCATGCCAAGTTGAGCACGGAAAAGCCAAAACCTTGCTCCCTCTTCTTCTTTCTGCTTGGGACTCGCCAAGGCCCACAACCCAATTTCTGGCTCAAGCTAGGGTTAGGGTTAGGGTTAGCACTAGGATTATGCCAAGGATTAGGGCTGCGAAATCCACAAAGGCAGGAGCTCCAGGGACACTGGACATGTGAAAGGCATGCAAAGTTGAGCAGGGCACAGCCAAAACCTTGCCCCCTCTTCTTCTTCCTGCTCAGAACTCACCACAGCCCACTGCTGGATTTCTGGCTCAAGCTAGGGTTAGGGTTAGGGTTAGGGTCAGGGTCAGGGTTAGGGTAACGCCTAGGGTTAGGGTACAGAGAACCACCGAGCCCAGAGCTCCAGGGATACTCACTATGCAAAAGGCATGCCAAGGTGAGCGCAGCACAGCCCAAAACCTTGCTCCCTCTTCTTCTTCCTGCTTGGAACTCACCACAGCCCAATGCTCGATTTCTGGCTCAAGCTAGGGTTAGGGTTACGCCTACGCCAAGACCTAGGTTTAGTGTTCAGAAAACCACAAAGCCAGGAGCTCCACGGACACTGACCATGCGAAAGGCATGCCAAGTTGAGCACGGAAAAGCCAAAAGCTTGCTCCCTCTTCTTCTTTCTGCTTGGAACTCACCACAGCCCACCGCCGGATTTCTGGCTCAAGCTAGGGTTAGGGTTAGGGTTAGGGTTACGCCTGCGCCTAAGCCTCCGCCTAGGCCTAGGTTTAGGGTTCAGAAAACCACAAAGCCAGGAGCTCCAGGGACACTGGCCATGCGAAAGGCATGCCAAGTTGAGCAGGGCACAGCCAAAACCTTGCCCCCTCTTCTTCTTCCTGCTCGGAACTCACCACAGCCCAATGCCAGATTTCTGGCTCAAGCTAGGGTTAGGGTTAGGGTTAGCACTAGGATTATGCCAAGGATTAGGGCTGCGAAATCCACAAAGGCAGGAGCTCCAGGGACACTGGACATGTGAAAGGCATGCAAAGTTGAGCAGGGCACAGCCAAAACCTTGCCCCCTCTTCTTCTTCCTGCTCAGAACTCACCACAGCCCACTGCTGGATTTCTGGCTCAAGCTAGGGTTAGGGTTAGGGTCAGGGTTACGCCTATGCCTAAGCCTAGGTTTAGGGTTCAGAAAACCACAAAGCCAGGAGCTCCAGAGACACTGGCCATGCGAAAGGCATACAAAGTTGAGCACGGAAATGTCAAAAGCTTGCCGCCTCTTCTTTTTCCTGCTTGGAACTCACCACAGCCCAATGCCTGGTTTCTGGCTCAAGCTAGGGTTAGGGTTATGCCTAGGATTAGGGTTGAGAAAACCACAGAGCCAGCAGCTCCAGGGACACTGGACATGTGAGATGCATGCAAAGTTGAGCAGTGCGCAGCCAAAACTTGGCTCCCTCTTCTTCTTCCTGCTCGGAACTCACCACAGCCCACTTCCGGATTTCTGGCTCAAGCTAGGGTTAGGGTTAGGGTTAGGGTTACGCCTACGCCTAAGCCTATGCCTAGGCCTAGGTTTAGGGTTCAGAAAACCACAAAGCCAGGAACTCCACGGACACTGGCCATGCGAAAGGCATGCCAAGTTGAGCAGGGCACAGCCAAAACCTTGCCCCCTCTTCTTCTTTCTGCTTGGAACTCGCCACGGCTCACAACCCGATTTCTGGCTCAAGCTAGGGTCAGGGTTAGGGTTAGGGTTACGCCTATGCCTAAGCCTAGGTTTAGGGTTCAGAAAACCACAAAGGCAGGAGCTCCAGGGACACTGGCCATGCGAAAGTCATACAAAGTTGAGCACGGAAAAGCCAAAACCTTGCCCCCTCTTCTTTTTCCTGCTTGGAACTCACCACAGCCCAATGCCTGGTTTCTGGCTCAAGCTAGGGTTAGGGTTATGCCTAGGATTAGGGTTGAGAAAACCACAGAGCCAGCAGCTCCAGGGACACTGGACATGTGAGATGCATGCAAAGTTGAGCAGTGCGCAGCCAAAACTTGGCTCCCTCTTCTTCTTCCTGCTCGGAACTCACCACAGCCCACCGCCGGATTTCTGGCTCAAGCTAGGGTTAGGGTTAGGGTTACGCCTGCACCTAAGCCTATGCCTAGGCCTAGGTTTAGGGTTCAGAAAACCACAAAGGCAGGAGCTCCAGGGACACTGACCATGCGAAAGGCATGCCAAGTTGAGCAGGGCACAGCCAAAACCTTGCCCCCTCTTCTTCTTTCTGCTTGGAACTCACCACAGCCCACTTCCGGATTTCTGGCTCAAGCTAGGGTTAGGGTTAGGGTTAGGGTTACGCCTGCGCCTAAGCCTCCGCCTAGGCCTAGGTTTAGGGTTCAGAAAACCACAAAGCCAGGAGCTCCAGGGACACTGACCATGCGAAAGGCATGCCAAGTTGAGCAGGGCACAGCCAAAACCTTGCCCCCTCTTCTTCTTTCTGCTTGGAACTCGCCACGGCTCACAACCCGATTTCTGGCTCAAGCTAGGGTTAGGGTTAGGGTTAGGGTTACGCCTACGCCTAAGCCTATGCCTAGGCCTAGGTTTAGGGTTCAGAAAACCACAAAGCCAGAAGCCCACGGACACTGACCATGCGAAAGGCATGCCAAGTTGAGCACGGAAAAGCCAAAACCTTGCTCCCTCTTCTTCTTTCTGCTTGGGACTCGCCAAGGCCCACAACCCAATTTCTGGCTCAAGCTAGGGTTAGGGTTAGGGTTAGCACTAGGATTATGCCAAGGATTAGGGCTGCGAAATCCACAAAGGCAGGAGCTCCAGGGACACTGGACATGTGAAAGGCATGCAAAGTTGAGCAGGGCACAGCCAAAACCTTGCCCCCTCTTCTTCTTCCTGCTCAGAACTCACCACAGCCCACTGCTGGATTTCTGGCTCAAGCTAGGGTTAGGGTTAGGGTTAGGGTCAGGGTCAGGGTTAGGGTAACGCCTAGGGTTAGGGTACAGAGAACCACCGAGCCCAGAGCTCCAGGGATACTCACTATGCAAAAGGCATGCCAAGGTGAGCGCAGCACAGCCCAAAACCTTGCTCCCTCTTCTTCTTCCTGCTTGGAACTCACCACAGCCCAATGCTCGATTTCTGGCTCAAGCTAGGGTTAGGGTTACGCCTACGCCAAGACCTAGGTTTAGTGTTCAGAAAACCACAAAGCCAGGAGCTCCACGGACACTGACCATGCGAAAGGCATGCCAAGTTGAGCACGGAAAAGCCAAAACCTTGCTCCCTCTTCTTCTTTCTGCTTGGAACTCACCACAGCCCACCGCCGGATTTCTGGCTCAAGCTAGGGTTAGGGTTAGGGTTAGGGTTACGCCTGCGCCTAAGCCTCCGCCTAGGCCTAGGTTTAGGGTTCAGAAAACCACAAAGCCAGGAGCTCCAGGGACACTGGCCATGCGAAAGGCATGCCAAGTTGAGCAGGGCACAGCCAAAACCTTGCCCCCTCTTCTTCTTCCTGCTCGGAACTCACCACAGCCCAATGCCAGATTTCTGGCTCAAGCTAGGGTTAGGGTTAGGGTTAGCACTAGGATTATGCCAAGGATTAGGGCTGCGAAATCCACAAAGGCAGGAGCTCCAGGGACACTGGACATGTGAAAGGCATGCAAAGTTGAGCAGGGCACAGCCAAAACCTTGCCCCCTCTTCTTCTTCCTGCTCGGAACTCACCACAGCCCAATGCCAGATTTCTGGCTCAAGCTAGGGTTAGGGTTAGGGTCAGGGTTACGCCTATGCCTAAGCCTAGGTTTAGTGTTCAGAAAACCACAAAGCCAGGAGCTCCAGGGACACTGGCCATGCAAAAGGCATACAAAGTTGAGCACGGAAATGTCAAAAGCTTGCCGCCTCTTCTTTTTCCTGCTTGGAACTCACCACAGCCCAATGCCTGGTTTCTGGCTCAAGCTAGGGTTAGGGTTATGCCTAGGATTAGGGTTGAGAAAACCACAGAGCCAGCAGCTCCAGGGACACTGGACATGTGAGATGCATGCAAAGTTGAGCAGTGCGCAGCCAAAACTTGGCTCCCTCTTCTTCTTCCTGCTCGGAACTCACCACAGCCCACTTCCGGATTTCTGGCTCAAGCTAGGGTTAGGGTTAGGGTTAGGGTTACGCCTACGCCTAAGACTATGCCTAGGCCTAGGTTTAGGGTTCAGAAAACCACAAAGCCAGGAACTCCACGGACACTGACCATGCGAAAGGCATGCCAAGTTGAGCAGTGCGCAGCCAAAACTTTGCTCCCTCTTCTTCTTTCTGCTTGGAACTCACCACAGCCCACTTCCGGATTTCTGGCTCAAGCTAGGGTTAGGGTTAGGGTTAGGGTTACGCCTGCGCCTAAGCCTCCGCCTAGGCCTAGGTTTAGGGTTCAGAAAACCACAAAGCCAGGAGCTCCAGGGACACTGGCCATGCGAAAGGCATGCCAAGTTGAGCAGGGCACAGCCAAAACCTTGCCCCCTCTTCTTCTTCCTGCTCGGAACTCACCACAGCCCAATGCCAGATTTCTGGCTCAAGCTAGGGTTAGGGTTAGGGTTAGCACTAGGATTATGCCAAGGATTAGGGCTGCGAAATCCACAAAGGCAGGAGCTCCAGGGACACTGGACATGTGAAAGGCATGCAAAGTTGAGCAGGGCACAGCCAAAACCTTGCCCCCTCTTCTTCTTCCTGCTCGGAACTCACCACAGCCCACTGCTGGATTTCTGGCTCAAGCTAGGGTTAGGGTTAGGGTCAGGGTCAGGGTTAGGGTAACGCCTAGGGTTAGGGTACAGAGAACCACCGAGCCCAGAGCTCCAGGGATACTCACTATGCAAAAGGCATGCCAAGGTGAGCGCAGCACAGCCCAAAACCTTGCGCCCTCTTCCTTCTTCCTGCTTGGAACTCACCACAGCCCAATGCTCGATTTCTGGCTCAAGCTAGGGTTAGGGTTACGCCTACGCCAAGACCTAGGTTTAGGGTTCAGAAAACCACAAAGCCAGAAGCCCACGGACACTGACCATGCGAAAGGCATGCCAAGTTGAGCACGGAAAAGCCAAAACTTTGCTCCCTCTTCTTCTTTCTGCTTGGAACTCACCACAGCCCACTTCCGGATTTCTGGCTCAAGCTAGGGTTAGGGTTAGGGTTAGGGTTACGCCTGCGCCTAAGCCTCCGCCTAGGCCTAGGTTTAGGGTTCAGAAAACCACAAAGCCAGGAGCTCCAGGGACACTGGCCATGCGAAAGGCATGCCAAGTTGAGCAGGGCACAGCCAAAACCTTGCCCCCTCTTCTTCTTTCTGCTTGGAACTCGCCACGGCTCACAACCCGATTTCTGGCTCAAGCTAGGGTTAGGGTTAGGGTTAGGGTTACGCCTACGCCTAAGCCTATGCCTAGGCCTAGGTTTAGGGTTCAGAAAACCACAAAGCCAGAAGCCCACGGACACTGACCATGCGAAAGGCATGCCAAGTTGAGCACGGAAAAGCCAAAACCTTGCTCCCTCTTCTTCTTTCTGCTTGGGACTCGCCAAGGCCCACAACCCAATTTCTGGCTCAAGCTAGGGTTAGGGTTAGGGTTAGCACTAGGATTATGCCAAGGATTAGGGCTGCGAAATCCACAAAGGCAGGAGCTCCAGGGACACTGGACATGTGAAAGGCATGCAAAGTTGAGCAGGGCACAGCCAAAACCTTGCCCCCTCTTCTTCTTCCTGCTCAGAACTCACCACAGCCCACTGCTGGATTTCTGGCTCAAGCTAGGGTTAGGGTTAGGGTTAGGGTCAGGGTCAGGGTTAGGGTAACGCCTAGGGTTAGGGTACAGAGAACCACCGAGCCCAGAGCTCCAGGGATACTCACTATGCAAAAGGCATGCCAAGGTGAGCGCAGCACAGCCCAAAACCTTGCTCCCTCTTCTTCTTCCTGCTTGGAACTCACCACAGCCCAATGCTCGATTTCTGGCTCAAGCTAGGGTTAGGGTTACGCCTACGCCAAGACCTAGGTTTAGTGTTCAGAAAACCACAAAGCCAGGAGCTCCACGGACACTGACCATGCGAAAGGCATGCCAAGTTGAGCACGGAAAAGCCAAAACCTTGCTCCCTCTTCTTCTTTCTGCTTGGAACTCACCACAGCCCACCGCCGGATTTCTGGCTCAAGTTAGGGTTAGGGTTAGGGTTACGCCTGCGCCTAAGCCTCCGCCTAGGCCTAGGTTTAGGGTTCAGAAAACCACAAAGCCAGGAGCTCCAGGGACACTGGCCATGCGAAAGGCATGCCAAGTTGAGCAGGGCACAGCCAAAACCTTGCCCCCTCTTCTTCTTCCTGCTCGGAACTCACCACAGCCCAATGCCAGATTTCTGGCTCAAGCTAGGGTTAGGGTTAGGGTTAGCACTAGGATTATGCCAAGGATTAGGGCTGCGAAATCCACAAAGGCAGGAGCTCCAGGGACACTGGACATGTGAAAGGCATGCAAAGTTGAGCAGGGCACAGCCAAAACCTTGCCCCCTCTTCTTCTTCCTGCTCAGAACTCACCACAGCCCACTGCTGGATTTCTGGCTCAAGCTAGGGTTAGGGTTAGGGTCAGGGTTACGCCTATGCCTAAGCCTAGGTTTAGTGTTCAGAAAACCACAAAGCCAGGAGCTCCAGAGACACTAGCCATGCGAAAGGCATACAAAGTTGAGCACGGAAATGTCAAAAGCTTGCCGCCTCTTCTTTTTCCTGCTTGGAACTCACCACAGCCCAATGCCTGGTTTCTGGCTCAAGCTAGGGTTAGGGTTATGCCTAGGATTAGGGTTGAGAAAACCACAGAGCCAGCAGCTCCAGGGACACTGGACATGTGAGATGCATGCAAAGTTGAGCAGTGCGCAGCCAAAACTTGGCTCCCTCTTCTTCTTCCTGCTCGGAACTCACCACAGCCCACTTCCGGATTTCTGGCTCAAGCTAGGGTTAGGGTTAGGGTTAGGGTTACGCCTACGCCTAAGCCTATGCCTAGGCCTAGGTTTAGGGTTCAGAAAACCACAAAGCCAGGAACTCCACGGACACTGGCCATGCGAAAGGCATGCCAAGTTGAGCAGGGCACAGCCAAAACCTTGCCCCCTCTTCTTCTTTCTGCTTGGAACTCGCCACGGCTCACAACCCGATTTCTGGCTCAAGCTAGGGCTAGGGTTAGGGTTAGGGTTACGCCTATGCCTAAGCCTAGGTTTAGGGTTCAGAAAACCACAAAGGCAGGAGCTCCAGGGACACTGGCCATGCGAAAGTCATACAAAGTTGAGCACGGAAAAGCCAAAACCTTGCTCCCTCTTCTTTTTCCTGCTTGGAACTCACCACAGCCCAATGCCTGGTTTCTGGCTCAAGCTAGGGTTAGGGTTATGCCTAGGATTAGGGTTGAGAAAACCACAGAGCCAGCAGCTCCAGGGACACTGGACATGTGAGATGCATGCAAAGTTGAGCAGTGCGCAGCCAAAACTTGGCTCCCTCTTCTTCTTCCTGCTCGGAACTCACCACAGCCCACCGCCGGATTTCTGGCTCAAGCTAGGGTTAGGGTTAGGGTTACGCCTGCACCTAAGCCTATGCCTAGGCCTAGGTTTAGGGTTCAGAAAACCACAAAGGCAGGAGCTCCAGGGACACTGGCCATGCGAAAGGCATGCCAAGTTGAGCAGGGCACAGCCAAAACCTTGCCCCCTCTTCTTCTTTCTGCTTGGAACTCACCACAGCCCACTTCCGGATTTCTGGCTCAAGCTAGGGTTAGGGTTAGGGTTAGGGTTACGCCTGCGCCTAAGCCTCCGCCTAGGCCTAGGTTTAGGGTTCAGAAAACCACAAAGCCAGGAGCTCCAGGGACACTGGCCATGCGAAAGGCATGCCAAGTTGAGCAGGGCACAGCCAAAACCTTGCCCCCTCTTCTTCTTTCTGCTTGGAACTCGCCACGGCTCACAACCCGATTTCTGGCTCAAGCTAGGGTTAGGGTTAGGGTTAGGGTTACGCCTACGCCTAAGCCTATGCCTAGGCCTAGGTTTAGGGTTCAGAAAACCACAAAGCCAGAAGCCCACGGACACTGACCATGCGAAAGGCATGCCAAGTTGAGCACGGAAAAGCCAAAACCTTGCTCCCTCTTCTTCTTTCTGCTTGGGACTCGCCAAGGCCCACAACCCAATTTCTGGCTCAAGCTAGGGTTAGGGTTAGGGTTAGCACTAGGATTATGCCAAGGATTAGGGCTGCGAAATCCACAAAGGCAGGAGCTCCAGGGACACTGGACATGTGAAAGGCATGCAAAGTTGAGCAGGGCACAGCCAAAACCTTGCCCCCTCTTCTTCTTCCTGCTCAGAACTCACCACAGCCCACTGCTGGATTTCTGGCTCAAGCTAGGGTTAGGGTTAGGGTTAGGGTCAGGGTCAGGGTTAGGGTAACGCCTAGGGTTAGGGTACAGAGAACCACCGAGCCCAGAGCTCCAGGGATACTCACTATGCAAAAGGCATGCCAAGGTGAGCGCAGCACAGCCCAAAACCTTGCTCCCTCTTCTTCTTCCTGCTTGGAACTCACCACAGCCCAATGCTCGATTTCTGGCTCAAGCTAGGGTTAGGGTTACGCCTACGCCAAGACCTAGGTTTAGTGTTCAGAAAACCACAAAGCCAGGAGCTCCACGGACACTGACCATGCGAAAGGCATGCCAAGTTGAGCACGGAAAAGCCAAAAGCTTGCTCCCTCTTCTTCTTTCTGCTTGGAACTCACCACAGCCCACCGCCGGATTTCTGGCTCAAGCTAGGGTTAGGGTTAGGGTTAGGGTTACGCCTGCGCCTAAGCCTCCGCCTAGGCCTAGGTTTAGGGTTCAGAAAACCACAAAGCCAGGAGCTCCAGGGACACTGGCCATGCGAAAGGCATGCCAAGTTGAGCAGGGCACAGCCAAAACCTTGCCCCCTCTTCTTCTTCCTGCTCGGAACTCACCACAGCCCAATGCCAGATTTCTGGCTCAAGCTAGGGTTAGGGTTAGGGTTAGCACTAGGATTATGCCAAGGATTAGGGCTGCGAAACCCACAAAGGCAGGAGCTCCAGGGACACTGGACATGTGAAAGGCATGCAAAGTTGAGCAGGGCACAGCCAAAACCTTGCCCCCTCTTCTTCTTCCTGCTCGGAACTCACCACAGCCCAATGCCAGATTTCTGGCTCAAGCTAGGGTTAGGGTTAGGGTCAGGGTTACGCCTATGCCTAAGCCTAGGTTTAGTGTTCAGAAAACCACAAAGCCAGGAGCTCCAGGGACACTGGCCATGCAAAAGGCATACAAAGTTGAGCACGGAAATGTCAAAAGCTTGCCGCCTCTTCTTTTTCCTGCTTGGAACTCACCACAGCCCAATGCCTGGTTTCTGGCTCAAGCTAGGGTTAGGGTTATGCCTAGGATTAGGGTTGAGAAAACCACAGAGCCAGCAGCTCCAGGGACACTGGACATGTGAGATGCATGCAAAGTTGAGCAGTGCGCAGCCAAAACTTGGCTCCCTCTTCTTCTTCCTGCTCGGAACTCACCACAGCCCACTTCCGGATTTCTGGCTCAAGCTAGGGTTAGGGTTAGGGTTAGGGTTACGCCTACGCCTAAGACTATGCCTAGGCCTAGGTTTAGGGTTCAGAAAACCACAAAGCCAGGAACTCCACGGACACTGACCATGCGAAAGGCATGCCAAGTTGAGCAGTGCGCAGCCAAAACTTTGCTCCCTCTTCTTCTTTCTGCTTGGAACTCACCACAGCCCACTTCCGGATTTCTGGCTCAAGCTAGGGTTAGGGTTAGGGTTAGGGTTACGCCTGCGCCTAAGCCTCCGCCTAGGCCTAGGTTTAGGGTTCAGAAAACCACAAAGCCAGGAGCTCCAGGGACACTGGCCATGCGAAAGGCATGCCAAGTTGAGCAGGGCACAGCCAAAACCTTGCCCCCTCTTCTTCTTCCTGCTCGGAACTCACCACAGCCCACTGCTGGATTTCTGGCTCAAGCTAGGGTTAGGGTTAGGGTTAGCACTAGGATTATGCCAAGGATTAGGGCTGCGAAATCCACAAAGGCAGGAGCTCCAGGGACACTGGACATGTGAAAGGCATGCAAAGTTGAGCAGGGCACAGCCAAAACCTTGCCCCCTCTTCTTCTTCCTGCTCGGAACTCACCACAGCCCACTGCTGGATTTCTGGCTCAAGCTAGGGTTAGGGTTAGGGTCAGGGTCAGGGTTAGGGTAACGCCTAGGGTTAGGGTACAGAGAACCACCGAGCCCAGAGCTCCAGGGATACTCACTATGCAAAAGGCATGCCAAGGTGAGCGCAGCACAGCCCAAAACCTTGCGCCCTCTTCCTTCTTCCTGCTTGGAACTCACCACAGCCCAATGCTCGATTTCTGGCTCAAGCTAGGGTTAGGGTTAGGGTTAGGGTTACGCCTGCGCCTAAGCCTCCGCCTAGGCCTAGGTTTAAGGTTCAGAAAACCACAAAGCCAGGAGCTCCAGGGACACTGGCCATGCGAAAGGCATGCCAAGTTGAGCAGGGCACAGCCAAAACCTTGCCCCCTCTTCTTCTTTCTGCTTGGAACTCGCCACGGCTCACAACCCGATTTCTGGCTCAAGCTAGGGTTAGGGTTAGGGTTAGGGTTACGCCTACGCCTAAGCCTATGCCTAGGCCTAGGTTTAGGGTTCAGAAAACCACAAAGCCAGAAGCCCACGGACACTGACCATGCGAAAGGCATGCCAAGTTGAGCACGGAAAAGCCAAAACCTTGCTCCCTCTTCTTCTTTCTGCTTGGGACTCGCCAAGGCCCACAACCCAATTTCTGGCTCAAGCTAGGGTTAGGGTTAGGGTTAGCACTAGGATTATGCCAAGGATTAGGGCTGCGAAATCCACAAAGGCAGGAGCTCCAGGGACACTGGACATGTGAAAGGCATGCAAAGTTGAGCAGGGCACAGCCAAAACCTTGCCCCCTCTTCTTCTTCCTGCTCAGAACTCACCACAGCCCACTGCTGGATTTCTGGCTCAAGCTAGGGTTAGGGTTAGGGTTAGGGTCAGGGTCAGGGTTAGGGTAACGCCTAGGGTTAGGGTACAGAGAACCACCGAGCCCAGAGCTCCAGGGATACTCACTATGCAAAAGGCATGCCAAGGTGAGCGCAGCACAGCCCAAAACCTTGCTCCCTCTTCTTCTTCCTGCTTGGAACTCACCACAGCCCAATGCTCGATTTCTGGCTCAAGCTAGGGTTAGGGTTACGCCTACGCCAAGACCTAGGTTTAGTGTTCAGAAAACCACAAAGCCAGGAGCTCCACGGACACTGACCATGCGAAAGGCATGCCAAGTTGAGCACGGAAAAGCCAAAAGCTTGCTCCCTCTTCTTCTTTCTGCTTGGAACTCACCACAGCCCACCGCCGGATTTCTGGCTCAAGCTAGGGTTAGGGTTAGGGTTAGGGTTACGCCTGCGCCTAAGCCTCCGCCTAGGCCTAGGTTTAGGGTTCAGAAAACCACAAAGCCAGGAGCTCCAGGGACACTGGCCATGCGAAAGGCATGCCAAGTTGAGCAGGGCACAGCCAAAACCTTGCCCCCTCTTCTTCTTCCTGCTCGGAACTCACCACAGCCCAATGCCAGATTTCTGGCTCAAGCTAGGGTTAGGGTTAGGGTTAGCACTAGGATTATGCCAAGGATTAGGGCTGCGAAATCCACAAAGGCAGGAGCTCCAGGGACACTGGACATGTGAAAGGCATGCAAAGTTGAGCAGGGCACAGCCAAAACCTTGCCCCCTCTTCTTCTTCCTGCTCAGAACTCACCACAGCCCACTGCTGGATTTCTGTCTCAAGCTAGGGTTAGGGTTAGGGTCAGGGTTACGCCTATGCCTAAGCCTAGGTTTAGTGTTCAGAAAACCACAAAGCCAGGAGCTCCAGAGACACTGGCCATGCGAAAGGCATACAAAGTTGAGCACGGAAATGTCAAAAGCTTGCCGCCTCTTCTTTTTCCTGCTTGGAACTCACCACAGCCCAATGCCTGGTTTCTGGCTCAAGCTAGGGTTAGGGTTATGCCTAGGATTAGGGTTGAGAAAACCACAGAGCCAGCAGCTCCAGGGACACTGGACATGTGAGATGCATGCAAAGTTGAGCAGTGCGCAGCCAAAACTTGGCTCCCTCTTCTTCTTCCTGCTCGGAACTCACCACAGCCCACTTCCGGATTTCTGGCTCAAGCTAGGGTTAGGGTTAGGGTTAGGGTTACGCCTACGCCTAAGCCTATGCCTAGGCCTAGGTTTAGGGTTCAGAAAACCACAAAGCCAGGAACTCCACGGACACTGACCATGCGAAAGGCATGCCAAGTTGAGCAGGGCACAGCCAAAACCTTGCCCCCTCTTCTTCTTTCTGCTTGGAACTCGCCACGGCTCACAACCCGATTTCTGGCTCAAGCTAGGGTTAGGGTTAGGGTTAGGGTTACGCCTATGCCTAAGCCTAGGTTTAGGGTTCAGAAAACCACAAAGCCAGGAGCTCCAGGGACACTGGCCATGCGAAAGGCATGCAAAGTTGAGCACGGAAATGTCAAAAGCTTGCCGCCTCTTCTTTTTCCTGCTTGGAACTCACCACAGCCCAATGCCTGGTTTCTGGCTCAAGCTAGGGTTAGGGTTATGCCTAGGATTAGGGTTGAGAAAACCACAGAGCCAGCAGCTCCAGGGACACTGGACATGTGAGATGCATGCAAAGTTGAGCAGTGCGCAGCCAAAACTTGGCTCCCTCTTCTTCTTCCTGCTCGGAACTCACCACAGCCCACTTCCGGATTTCTGGCTCAAGCTAGGGTTAGGGTTAGGGTTAGGGTTACGCCTACGCCTAAGACTATGCCTAGGCCTAGGTTTAGGGTTCAGAAAACCACAAAGCCAGGAACTCCACGGACACTGACCATGCGAAAGGCATGCCAAGTTGAGCAGTGCGCAGCCAAAACTTTGCTCCCTCTTCTTCTTTCTGCTTGGAACTCACCACAGCCCACTTCCGGATTTCTGGCTCAAGCTAGGGTTAGGGTTAGGGTTAGGGTTACGCCTGCGCCTAAGCCTCCGCCTAGGCCTAGGTTTAGGGTTCAGAAAACCACAAAGCCAGGAGCTCCAGGGACACTGGCCATGCGAAAGGCATGCCAAGTTGAGCAGGGCACAGCCAAAACCTTGCCCCCTCTTCTTCTTCCTGCTCGGAACTCACCACAGCCCACTGCTGGATTTCTGGCTCAAGCTAGGGTTAGGGTTAGGGTTAGCACTAGGATTATGCCAAGGATTAGGGCTGCGAAATCCACAAAGGCAGGAGCTCCAGGGACACTGGACATGTGAAAGGCATGCAAAGTTGAGCAGGGCACAGCCAAAACCTTGCCCCCTCTTCTTCTTCCTGCTCGGAACTCACCACAGCCCACTGCTGGATTTCTGGCTCAAGCTAGGGTTAGGGTTAGGGTCAGGGTCAGGGTTAGGGTAACGCCTAGGGTTAGGGTACAGAGAACCACCGAGCCCAGAGCTCCAGGGATACTCACTATGCAAAAGGCATGCCAAGGTGAGCGCAGCACAGCCCAAAACCTTGCGCCCTCTTCCTTCTTCCTGCTTGGAACTCACCACAGCCCAATGCTCGATTTCTGGCTCAAGCTAGGGTTAGGGTTAGGGTTAGGGTTACGCCTGCGCCTAAGCCTCCGCCTAGGCCTAGGTTTAGGGTTCAGAAAACCACAAAGCCAGGAGCTCCACGGACACTGGCCATGCGAAAGGCATGCCAAGTTGAGCAGGGCACAGCCAAAACCTTGCCCCCTCTTCTTCTTTCTGCTTGGAACTCGCCACGGCTCACAACCCGATTTCTGGCTCAAGCTAGGGTTAGGGTTAGGGTTAGGGTTACGCCTACGCCTAAGCCTATGCCTAGGCCTAGGTTTAGGGTTCAGAAAACCACAAAGCCAGAAGCCCACGGACACTGACCATGCGAAAGGCATGCCAAGTTGAGCATGGAAAAGCCAAAACCTTGCTCCCTCTTCTTCTTTCTGCTTGGGACTCGCCAAGGCCCACAACCCAATTTCTGGCTCAAGCTAGGGTTAGGGTTAGGGTTAGCACTAGGATTATGCCAAGGATTAGGGCTGCGAAATCCACAAAGGCAGGAGCTCCAGGGACACTGGACATGTGAAAGGCATGCAAAGTTGAGCAGGGCACAGCCAAAACCTTGCCCCCTCTTCTTCTTCCTGCTCAGAACTCACCACAGCCCACTGCTGGATTTCTGGCTCAAGCTAGGGTTAGGGTTAGGGTTAGGGTCAGGGTCAGGGTTAGGGTAACGCCTAGGGTTAGGGTACAGAGAACCACCGAGCCCAGAGCTCCAGGGATACTCACTATGCAAAAGGCATGCCAAGGTGAGCGCAGCACAGCCCAAAACCTTGCGCCCTCTTCCTTCTTCCTGCTTGGAACTCACCACAGCCCAATGCTCGATTTCTGGCTCAAGCTAGGGTTAGGGTTACGCCTACGCCAAGACCTAGGTTTAGGGTTCAGAAAACCACAAAGCCAGAAGCCCACGGACACTGACCATGCGAAAGGCATGCCAAGTTGAGCACGGAAAAGCCAAAACTTTGCTCCCTCTTCTTCTTTCTGCTTGGAACTCACCACAGCCCACTTCCGGATTTCTGGCTCAAGCTAGGGTTAGGGTTAGGGTTAGGGTTACGCCTGCGCCTAAGCCTCCGCCTAGGCCTAGGTTTAGGGTTCAGAAAACCACAAAGCCAGGAGCTCCAGGGACACTGGCCATGCGAAAGGCATGCCAAGTTGAGCAGGGCACAGCCAAAACCTTGCTCCCTCTTCTTCTTTCTGCTTGGAACTCGCCACGGCTCACAACCCGATTTCTGGCTCAAGCTAGGGTTAGGGTTAGGGTTAGGGTTACGCCTACGCCTAAGCCTATGCCTAGGCCTAGGTTTAGGGTTCAGAAAACCACAAAGCCAGAAGCCCACGGACACTGACCATGCGAAAGGCATGCCAAGTTGAGCACGGAAAAGCCAAAACCTTGCTCCCTCTTCTTCTTTCTGCTTGGGACTCGCCAAGGCCCACAACCCAATTTCTGGCTCAAGCTAGGGTTAGGGTTAGGGTTAGCACTAGGATTATGCCAAGGATTAGGGCTGCGAAATCCACAAAGGCAGGAGCTCCAGGGACACTGGACATGTGAAAGGCATGCAAAGTTGAGCAGGGCACAGCCAAAACCTTGCCCCCTCTTCTTCTTCCTGCTCAGAACTCACCACAGCCCACTGCTGGATTTCTGGCTCAAGCTAGGGTTAGGGTTAGGGTTAGGGTCAGGGTCAGGGTTAGGGTAACGCCTAGGGTTAGGGTACAGAGAACCACCGAGCCCAGAGCTCCAGGGATACTCACTATGCAAAAGGCATGCCAAGGTGAGCGCAGCACAGCCCAAAACCTTGCTCCCTCTTCTTCTTCCTGCTTGGAACTCACCACAGCCCAATGCTCGATTTCTGGCTCAAGCTAGGGTTAGGGTTACGCCTACGCCAAGACCTAGGTTTAGTGTTCAGAAAACCACAAAGCCAGGAGCTCCACGGACACTGACCATGCGAAAGGCATGCCAAGTTGAGCACGGAAAAGCCAAAAGCTTGCTCCCTCTTCTTCTTTCTGCTTGGAACTCACCACAGCCCACCGCCGGATTTCTGGCTCAAGCTAGGGTTAGGGTTAGGGTTAGGGTTACGCCTGCGCCTAAGCCTCCGCCTAGGCCTAGGTTTAGGGTTCAGAAAACCACAAAGCCAGGAGCTCCAGGGACACTGGCCATGCAAAAGGCATGCCAAGTTGAGCAGGGCACAGCCAAAACCTTGCCCCCTCTTCTTCTTCCTGCTCGGAACTCACCACAGCCCAATGCCAGATTTCTGGCTCAAGCTAGGGTTAGGGTTAGGGTTAGCACTAGGATTATGCCAAGGATTAGGGCTGCGAAATCCACAAAGGCAGGAGCTCCAGGGACACTGGACATGTGAAAGGCATGCAAAGTTGAGCAGGGCACAGCCAAAACCTTGCCCCCTCTTCTTCTTCCTGCTCAGAACTCACCACAGCCCACTGCTGGATTTCTGGCTCAAGCTAGGGTTAGGGTTAGGGTCAGGGTTACGCCTATGCCTAAGCCTAGGTTTAGGGTTCAGAAAACCACAAAGCCAGGAGCTCCAGAGACACTGGCCATGCGAAAGGCATACAAAGTTGAGCACGGAAATGTCAAAAGCTTGCCGCCTCTTCTTTTTCCTGCTTGGAACTCACCACAGCCCACTTCCGGATTTCTGGCTCAAGCTAGGGTTATGGTTAGGGTCAGGGTTACGCCTGCGCCTAAGCCTATGCCTAGGCCTAGGTTTAGGGTTCAGAAAACCACAAAGCCAGGAACTCCACGGACACTGACCATGCGAAAGGCATACAAAGTTGAGCACGGAAATGTCAAAAGCTTGCCGCCTCTTCTTTTTCCTGCTTGGAACTCACCACAGCCCAATGCCTGGTTTCTGGCTCAAGCTAGGGTTAGGGTTATGCCTAGGATTAGGGTTGAGAAAACCACAGAGCCAGCAGCTCCAGGGACACTGGACATGTGAGATGCATGCAAAGTTGAGCAGTGCGCAGCCAAAACTTGGCTCCCTCTTCTTCTTCCTGCTCGGAACTCACCACAGCCCACTTCCGGATTTCTGGCTCAAGCTAGGGTTAGGGTTAGGGTTAGGGTTACGCCTACGCCTAAGCCTATGCCTAGGCCTAGGTTTAGGGTTCAGAAAACCACAAAGCCAGGAACTCCACGGACACTGACCATGCGAAAGGCATGCCAAGTTGAGCAGGGCACAGCCAAAACTTGGCTCCCTCTTCTTCTTTCTGCTTGGAACTCACCACAGCCCACTTCCGGATTTCTGGCTCAAGCTAGGGTTAGGGTTAGGGTTAGGGTTACGCCTGCGCCTAAGCCTCCGCCTAGGCCTAGGTTTAGGGTTCAGAAAACCACAAAGCCAGGAGCTCCAGGGACACTGGCCATGCGAAAGGCATACAAAGTTGAGCACGGAAATGTCAAAAGCTTGCCGCCTCTTCTTTTTCCTGCTTGGAACTCACCACAGCCCAATGCCTGGTTTCTGGCTCAAGCTAGGGTTAGGGTTATGCCTAGGATTAGGGTTGAGAAAACCACAGAGCCAGCAGCTCCAGGGACACTGGACATGTGAGATGCATGCAAAGTTGAGCAGTGCGCAGCCAAAACTTGGCTCCCTCTTCTTCTTCCTGCTCGGAACTCACCACAGCCCACTTCCGGATTTCTGGCTCAAGCTAGGGTTAGGGTTAGGGTTAGGGTTACGCCTACGCCTAAGCCTATGCCTAGGCCTAGGTTTAGGGTTCAGAAAACCACAAAGCCAGGAACTCCACGGACACTGACCATGCGAAAGGCATGCCAAGTTGAGCAGGGCACAGCCAAAACCTTGCCCCCTCTTCTTCTTTCTGCTTGGAACTCGCCACGGCTCACAACCCGATTTCTGGCTCAAGCTAGGGTTAGGGTTAGGGTTACGCCTATGCCTAAGCCTAGGTTTAGGGTTCAGAAAACCACAAAGCCAGGAGCTCCAGGGACACTGGCCATGCGAAAGGCATGCAAAGTTGAGCACGGAAATGTCAAAAGCTTGCCGCCTCTTCTTTTTCCTGCTTGGAACTCACCACAGCCCACTTCCGGATTTCTGGCTCAAGCTAGGGTTATGGTTAGGGTCAGGGTTACGCCTATGCCTAAGCCTAGGTTTAGTGTTCAGAAAACCACAAAGGCAGGAGCTCCAGGGACACTGGCCATGCGAAAGTCATACAAAGTTGAGCACGGAAAAGCCAAAACCTTGCTCCCTCTTCTTTTTCCTGCTTGGAACTCACCACAGCCCAATGCCTGGTTTCTGGCTCAAGCTAGGGTTAGGGTTATGCCTAGGATTAGGGTTGAGAAAACCACAGAGCCAGCAGCTCCAGGGACACTGGACATGTGAGATGCATGCAAAGTTGAGCAGTGCGCAGCCAAAACTTGGCTCCCTCTTCTTCTTCCTGCTCAGAACTCACCACAGCCCACCGCCGGATTTCTGGCTCAAGCTAGGGTTAGGATTAGGGTTAGGGTTACGCCTACGCCTAAGCCTATGCCTAGGCCTAGGTTTAGGGTTCAGAAAACCACAAAGCCAGGAACTCCACGGACACTGGCCATGCGAAAGGCATGCCAAGTTGAGCAGTGCGCAGCCAAAACTTTGCTCCCTCTTCTTCTTTCTGCTTGGAACTCACCACAGCCCAATGCTCGATTTCTGGCTCAAGCTAGGGTTAGGGTTAGGGTTAGGGTTACGCCTGAGCCTAGGCCTCCGCCTAGGCCTAGGTTTAGGGTTCGGAAAACCACAAAGGCAGGAGCTCCAGGGACACTGGCCATGCAAAAGGCATGCCAAGTTGAGCACGGAAAAGCCAAAACTTGGCTCCCTCTTCTTCTTCCTGCTCGGAACTCACCACAGCCCACTTCCGGATTTCTGGCTCAAGCTAGGGTTGGGGTTAGGGTTAGCACTAGGATTATGCCAAGGATTAGGGCTGCGAAATCCACAAAGGCAGGAGCTCCAGGGACACTGGACATGTGAAAGGCATGCAAAGTAGATCAGTGCGCAGCCAAAACTTGGCTCCCTCTTCTTCTTTCTGCTTGGAACTCACCACAGCCCACTTCCGGATTTCTGGCTCAAGCTAGGGTTAGGGTTAGGGTTAGCACTAGGATTATGCCAAGGATTAGGGCTGCGAAATCCACAAAGGCAGGAGCTCCAGGGACACTGACCATGCGAAAGGCATGCCAAGTTGAGCAGGGCACAGCCAAAACTTGGCTCCCTCTTCTTCTTCCTGCTCGGAACTCACCACAGCCCACTGCTGGATTTCTGGCTCAAGCTAGGGTTAGGGTTAGGGTTCGCACTACGGTTATGCCAAGGATTAGGGCTGCAAAATCCACAAAGGCAGGACCTCCAGGGACACTGGACATGTGAAAGGCATGCAAAGTAGATCAGTGCGCAGCCAAAACTTGGCTCCCTCTTCTTCTTTCTGCTTGGAACTCACCACAGCCCACTTCCGGATTTCTGGCTCAAGCTAGGGTTAGGGTTAGGGTTAGGGTTACGCCTACGCCTAAGCCTATGCCTAGGCCTAGGTTTAGGGTTCAGAAAACCACAAAGCCAGGAACTCCACGGACACTGACCATGCGAAAGGCATGCCAAGTTGAGCAGGGCACAGCCAAAACTTGGCTCCCTCTTCTTCTTTCTGCTTGGAACTCACCACAGCCCACTTCCGGATTTCTGGCTCAAGCTAGGGTTAGGGTTAGGGTTAGGGTTACGCCTGCGCCTAAGCCTCCGCCTAGGCCTAGGTTTAGGGTTCAGAAAACCACAAAGCCAGGAGCTCCAGGGACACTGGCCATGCGAAAGGCATACAAAGTTGAGCACGGAAATGTCAAAAGCTTGCCGCCTCTTCTTTTTCCTGCTTGGAACTCACCACAGCCCAATGCCTGGTTTCTGGCTCAAGCTAGGGTTAGGGTTATGCCTAGGATTAGGGTTGAGAAAACCACAGAGCCAGCAGCTCCAGGGACACTGGCCATGCGAAAGGCATGCCAAGTTGAGCAGGGCACAGCCAAAACCTTGCCCCCTCTTCTTCTTCCTGCTCGGAACTCACCACAGCCCACTGCTGGATTTCTGGCTCAAGCTAGGGTTAGGGTTAGGGTTAGCACTAGGATTATGCCAAGGATTAGGGCTGCGAAATCCACAAAGGCAGGAGCTCCAGGGACACTGGACATGTGAAAGGCATGCAAAGTTGAGCAGGGCACAGCCAAAACCTTGCCCCCTCTTCTTCTTCCTGCTCGGAACTCACCACAGCCCACTGCTGGATTTCTGGCTCAAGCTAGGGTTAGGGTTAGGGTCAGGGTCAGGGTTAGGGTAACGCCTAGGGTTAGGGTACAGAGAACCACCGAGCCCAGAGCTCCAGGGATACTCACTATGCAAAAGGCATGCCAAGGTGAGCGCAGCACAGCCCAAAACCTTGCGCCCTCTTCCTTCTTCCTGCTTGGAACTCACCACAGCCCAATGCTCGATTTCTGGCTCAAGCTAGGGTTAGGGTTAGGGTTAGGGTTACGCCTGCGCCTAAGCCTCCGCCTAGGCCTAGGTTTAGGGTTCAGAAAACCACAAAGCCAGGAGCTCCACGGACACTGGCCATGCGAAAGGCATGCCAAGTTGAGCAGGGCACAGCCAAAACCTTGCCCCCTCTTCTTCTTTCTGCTTGGAACTCGCCACGGCTCACAACCCGATTTCTGGCTCAAGCTAGGGTTAGGGTTAGGGTTAGGGTTACGCCTACGCCTAAGCCTATGCCTAGGCCTAGGTTTAGGGTTCAGAAAACCACAAAGCCAGAAGCCCACGGACACTGACCATGCGAAAGGCATGCCAAGTTGAGCATGGAAAAGCCAAAACCTTGCTCCCTCTTCTTCTTTCTGCTTGGGACTCGCCAAGGCCCACAACCCAATTTCTGGCTCAAGCTAGGGTTAGGGTTAGGGTTAGCACTAGGATTATGCCAAGGATTAGGGCTGCGAAATCCACAAAGGCAGGAGCTCCAGGGACACTGGACATGTGAAAGGCATGCAAAGTTGAGCAGGGCACAGCCAAAACCTTGCCCCCTCTTCTTCTTCCTGCTCAGAACTCACCACAGCCCACTGCTGGATTTCTGGCTCAAGCTAGGGTTAGGGTTAGGGTTAGGGTCAGGGTCAGGGTTAGGGTAACGCCTAGGGTTAGGGTACAGAGAACCACCGAGCCCAGAGCTCCAGGGATACTCACTATGCAAAAGGCATGCCAAGGTGAGCGCAGCACAGCCCAAAACCTTGCGCCCTCTTCCTTCTTCCTGCTTGGAACTCACCACAGCCCAATGCTCGATTTCTGGCTCAAGCTAGGGTTAGGGTTACGCCTACGCCAAGACCTAGGTTTAGGGTTCAGAAAACCACAAAGCCAGAAGCCCACGGACACTGACCATGCGAAAGGCATGCCAAGTTGAGCACGGAAAAGCCAAAACTTTGCTCCCTCTTCTTCTTTCTGCTTGGAACTCACCACAGCCCACTTCCGGATTTCTGGCTCAAGCTAGGGTTAGGGTTAGGGTTAGGGTTACGCCTGCGCCTAAGCCTCCGCCTAGGCCTAGGTTTAGGGTTCAGAAAACCACAAAGCCAGGAGCTCCAGGGACACTGGCCATGCGAAAGGCATGCCAAGTTGAGCAGGGCACAGCCAAAACCTTGCTCCCTCTTCTTCTTTCTGCTTGGAACTCGCCACGGCTCACAACCCGATTTCTGGCTCAAGCTAGGGTTAGGGTTAGGGTTAGGGTTACGCCTACGCCTAAGCCTATGCCTAGGCCTAGGTTTAGGGTTCAGAAAACCACAAAGCCAGAAGCCCACGGACACTGACCATGCGAAAGGCATGCCAAGTTGAGCACGGAAAAGCCAAAACCTTGCTCCCTCTTCTTCTTTCTGCTTGGGACTCGCCAAGGCCCACAACCCAATTTCTGGCTCAAGCTAGGGTTAGGGTTAGGGTTAGCACTAGGATTATGCCAAGGATTAGGGCTGCGAAATCCACAAAGGCAGGAGCTCCAGGGACACTGGACATGTGAAAGGCATGCAAAGTTGAGCAGGGCACAGCCAAAACCTTGCCCCCTCTTCTTCTTCCTGCTCAGAACTCACCACAGCCCACTGCTGGATTTCTGGCTCAAGCTAGGGTTAGGGTTAGGGTTAGGGTCAGGGTCAGGGTTAGGGTAACGCCTAGGGTTAGGGTACAGAGAACCACCGAGCCCAGAGCTCCAGGGATACTCACTATGCAAAAGGCATGCCAAGGTGAGCGCAGCACAGCCCAAAACCTTGCTCCCTCTTCTTCTTCCTGCTTGGAACTCACCACAGCCCAATGCTCGATTTCTGGCTCAAGCTAGGGTTAGGGTTACGCCTACGCCAAGACCTAGGTTTAGTGTTCAGAAAACCACAAAGCCAGGAGCTCCACGGACACTGACCATGCGAAAGGCATGCCAAGTTGAGCACGGAAAAGCCAAAAGCTTGCTCCCTCTTCTTCTTTCTGCTTGGAACTCACCACAGCCCACCGCCGGATTTCTGGCTCAAGCTAGGGTTAGGGTTAGGGTTAGGGTTACGCCTGCGCCTAAGCCTCCGCCTAGGCCTAGGTTTAGGGTTCAGAAAACCACAAAGCCAGGAGCTCCAGGGACACTGGCCATGCGAAAGGCATGCCAAGTTGAGCAGGGCACAGCCAAAACCTTGCCCCCTCTTCTTCTTCCTGCTCGGAACTCACCACAGCCCAATGCCAGATTTCTGGCTCAAGCTAGGGTTAGGGTTAGGGTTAGCACTAGGATTATGCCAAGGATTAGGGCTGCGAAATCCACAAAGGCAGGAGCTCCAGGGACACTGGACATGTGAAAGGCATGCAAAGTTGAGCAGGGCACAGCCAAAACCTTGCCCCCTCTTCTTCTTCCTGCTCAGAACTCACCACAGCCCACTGCTGGATTTCTGGCTCAAGCTAGGGTTAGGGTTAGGGTCAGGGTTACGCCTATGCCTAAGCCTAGGTTTAGGGTTCAGAAAACCACAAAGCCAGGAGCTCCAGAGACACTGGCCATGCGAAAGGCATACAAAGTTGAGCACGGAAATGTCAAAAGCTTGCCGCCTCTTCTTTTTCCTGCTTGGAACTCACCACAGCCCACTTCCGGATTTCTGGCTCAAGCTAGGGTTATGGTTAGGGTCAGGGTTACGCCTGCGCCTAAGCCTATGCCTAGGCCTAGGTTTAGGGTTCAGAAAACCACAAAGCCAGGAACTCCACGGACACTGACCATGCGAAAGGCATACAAAGTTGAGCACGGAAATGTCAAAAGCTTGCCGCCTCTTCTTTTTCCTGCTTGGAACTCACCACAGCCCAATGCCTGGTTTCTGGCTCAAGCTAGGGTTAGGGTTATGCCTAGGATTAGGGTTGAGAAAACCACAGAGCCAGCAGCTCCAGGGACACTGGACATGTGAGATGCATGCAAAGTTGAGCAGTGCGCAGCCAAAACTTGGCTCCCTCTTCTTCTTCCTGCTCGGAACTCACCACAGCCCACTTCCGGATTTCTGGCTCAAGCTAGGGTTAGGGTTAGGGTTAGGGTTACGCCTACGCCTAAGCCTATGCCTAGGCCTAGGTTTAGGGTTCAGAAAACCACAAAGCCAGGAACTCCACGGACACTGACCATGCGAAAGGCATGCCAAGTTGAGCAGGGCACAGCCAAAACTTGGCTCCCTCTTCTTCTTTCTGCTTGGAACTCACCACAGCCCACTTCCGGATTTCTGGCTCAAGCTAGGGTTAGGGTTAGGGTTAGGGTTACGCCTGCGCCTAAGCCTCCGCCTAGGCCTAGGTTTAGGGTTCAGAAAACCACAAAGCCAGGAGCTCCAGGGACACTGGCCATGCGAAAGGCATACAAAGTTGAGCACGGAAATGTCAAAAGCTTGCCGCCTCTTCTTTTTCCTGCTTGGAACTCACCACAGCCCAATGCCTGGTTTCTGGCTCAAGCTAGGGTTAGGGTTATGCCTAGGATTAGGGTTGAGAAAACCACAGAGCCAGCAGCTCCAGGGACACTGGACATGTGAGATGCATGCAAAGTTGAGCAGTGCGCAGCCAAAACTTGGCTCCCTCTTCTTCTTCCTGCTCGGAACTCACCACAGCCCACTTCCGGATTTCTGGCTCAAGCTAGGGTTAGGGTTAGGGTTAGGGTTACGCCTACGCCTAAGCCTATGCCTAGGCCTAGGTTTAGGGTTCAGAAAACCACAAAGCCAGGAACTCCACGGACACTGACCATGCGAAAGGCATGCCAAGTTGAGCAGGGCACAGCCAAAACCTTGCCCCCTCTTCTTCTTTCTGCTTGGAACTCGCCACGGCTCACAACCCGATTTCTGGCTCAAGCTAGGGTTAGGGTTAGGGTTACGCCTATGCCTAAGCCTAGGTTTAGGGTTCAGAAAACCACAAAGCCAGGAGCTCCAGGGACACTGGCCATGCGAAAGGCATGCAAAGTTGAGCACGGAAATGTCAAAAGCTTGCCGCCTCTTCTTTTTCCTGCTTGGAACTCACCACAGCCCACTTCCGGATTTCTGGCTCAAGCTAGGGTTATGGTTAGGGTCAGGGTTACGCCTATGCCTAAGCCTAGGTTTAGTGTTCAGAAAACCACAAAGGCAGGAGCTCCAGGGACACTGGCCATGCGAAAGTCATACAAAGTTGAGCACGGAAAAGCCAAAACCTTGCTCCCTCTTCTTTTTCCTGCTTGGAACTCACCACAGCCCAATGCCTGGTTTCTGGCTCAAGCTAGGGTTAGGGTTATGCCTAGGATTAGGGTTGAGAAAACCACAGAGCCAGCAGCTCCAGGGACACTGGACATGTGAGATGCATGCAAAGTTGAGCAGTGCGCAGCCAAAACTTGGCTCCCTCTTCTTCTTCCTGCTCAGAACTCACCACAGCCCACCGCCGGATTTCTGGCTCAAGCTAGGGTTAGGATTAGGGTTAGGGTTACGCCTACGCCTAAGCCTATGCCTAGGCCTAGGTTTAGGGTTCAGAAAACCACAAAGCCAGGAACTCCACGGACACTGGCCATGCGAAAGGCATGCCAAGTTGAGCAGTGCGCAGCCAAAACTTTGCTCCCTCTTCTTCTTTCTGCTTGGAACTCACCACAGCCCAATGCTCGATTTCTGGCTCAAGCTAGGGTTAGGGTTAGGGTTAGGGTTACGCCTGCGCCTAAGCCTCCGCCTAGGCCTAGGTTTAGGGTTCGGAAAACCACAAAGGCAGGAGCTCCAGGGACACTGGCCATGCAAAAGGCATGCCAAGTTGAGCACGGAAAAGCCAAAACTTGGCTCCCTCTTCTTCTTCCTGCTCGGAACTCACCACAGCCCACTTCCGGATTTCTGGCTCAAGCTAGGGTTGGGGTTAGGGTTAGCACTAGGATTATGCCAAGGATTAGGGCTGCGAAATCCACAAAGGCAGGAGCTCCAGGGACACTGGACATGTGAAAGGCATGCAAAGTAGATCAGTGCGCAGCCAAAACTTGGCTCCCTCTTCTTCTTTCTGCTTGGAACTCACCACAGCCCACTTCCGGATTTCTGGCTCAAGCTAGGGTTAGGGTTAGGGTTAGCACTAGGATTATGCCAAGGATTAGGGCTGCGAAATCCACAAAGGCAGGAGCTCCAGGGACACTGACCATGCGAAAGGCATGCCAAGTTGAGCAGGGCACAGCCAAAACTTGGCTCCCTCTTCTTCTTCCTGCTCGGAACTCACCACAGCCCACTGCTGGATTTCTGGCTCAAGCTAGGGTTAGGGTTAGGGTTCGCACTACGGTTATGCCAAGGATTAGGGCTGCAAAATCCACAAAGGCAGGACCTCCAGGGACACTGGACATGTGAAAGGCATGCAAAGTAGATCAGTGCGCAGCCAAAACTTGGCTCCCTCTTCTTCTTTCTGCTTGGAACTCACCACAGCCCACTTCCGGATTTCTGGCTCAAGCTAGGGTTAGGGTTAGGGTTAGGGTTACGCCTACGCCTAAGCCTATGCCTAGGCCTAGGTTTAGGGTTCAGAAAACCACAAAGCCAGGAACTCCACGGACACTGACCATGCGAAAGGCATGCCAAGTTGAGCAGGGCACAGCCAAAACTTGGCTCCCTCTTCTTCTTTCTGCTTGGAACTCACCACAGCCCACTTCCGGATTTCTGGCTCAAGCTAGGGTTAGGGTTAGGGTTAGGGTTACGCCTGCGCCTAAGCCTCCGCCTAGGCCTAGGTTTAGGGTTCAGAAAACCACAAAGCCAGGAGCTCCAGGGACACTGGCCATGCGAAAGGCATACAAAGTTGAGCACGGAAATGTCAAAAGCTTGCCGCCTCTTCTTTTTCCTGCTTGGAACTCACCACAGCCCAATGCCTGGTTTCTGGCTCAAGCTAGGGTTAGGGTTATGCCTAGGATTAGGGTTGAGAAAACCACAGAGCCAGCAGCTCCAGGGACACTGGACATGTGAGATGCATGCAAAGTTGAGCAGTGCGCAGCCAAAACTTGGCTCCCTCTTCTTCTTCCTGCTCGGAACTCACCACAGCCCACTTCCGGATTTCTGGCTCAAGCTAGGGTTAGGGTTAGGGTTAGGGTTACGCCTACGCCTAAGCCTATGCCTAGGCCTAGGTTTAGGGTTCAGAAAACCACAAAGCCAGGAACTCCACGGACACTGACCATGCGAAAGGCATGCCAAGTTGAGCAGGGCACAGCCAAAACCTTGCCCCCTCTTCTTCTTTCTGCTTGGAACTCGCCACGGCTCACAACCCGATTTCTGGCTCAAGCTAGGGTTAGGGTTAGGGTTACGCCTATGCCTAAGCCTAGGTTTAGGGTTCAGAAAACCACAAAGCCAGGAGCTCCAGGGACACTGGCCATGCGAAAGGCATGCAAAGTTGAGCACGGAAATGTCAAAAGCTTGCCGCCTCTTCTTTTTCCTGCTTGGAACTCACCACAGCCCACTTCCGGATTTCTGGCTCAAGCTAGGGTTATGGTTAGGGTCAGGGTTACGCCTATGCCTAAGCCTAGGTTTAGTGTTCAGAAAACCACAAAGGCAGGAGCTCCAGGGACACTGGCCATGCGAAAGTCATACAAAGTTGAGCACGGAAAAGCCAAAACCTTGCTCCCTCTTCTTTTTCCTGCTTGGAACTCACCACAGCCCAATGCCTGGTTTCTGGCTCAAGCTAGGGTTAGGGTTATGCCTAGGATTAGGGTTGAGAAAACCACAGAGCCAGCAGCTCCAGGGACACTGGACATGTGAGATGCATGCAAAGTTGAGCAGTGCGCAGCCAAAACTTGGCTCCCTCTTCTTCTTCCTGCTCAGAACTCACCACAGCCCACCGCCGGATTTCTGGCTCAAGCTAGGGTTAGGATTAGGGTTAGGGTTACGCCTACGCCTAAGCCTATGCCTAGGCCTAGGTTTAGGGTTCAGAAAACCACAAAGCCAGGAACTCCACGGACACTGGCCATGCGAAAGGCATGCCAAGTTGAGCAGTGCGCAGCCAAAACTTTGCTCCCTCTTCTTCTTTCTGCTTGGAACTCACCACAGCCCAATGCTCGATTTCTGGCTCAAGCTAGGGTTAGGGTTAGGGTTAGGGTTACGCCTGCGCCTAAGCCTCCGCCTAGGCCTAGGTTTAGGGTTCGGAAAACCACAAAGGCAGGAGCTCCAGGGACACTGGCCATGCAAAAGGCATGCCAAGTTGAGCACGGAAAAGCCAAAACTTGGCTCCCTCTTCTTCTTCCTGCTCGGAACTCACCACAGCCCACTTCCGGATTTCTGGCTCAAGCTAGGGTTGGGGTTAGGGTTAGCACTAGGATTATGCCAAGGATTAGGGCTGCGAAATCCACAAAGGCAGGAGCTCCAGGGACACTGGACATGTGAAAGGCATGCAAAGTAGATCAGTGCGCAGCCAAAACTTGGCTCCCTCTTCTTCTTTCTGCTTGGAACTCACCACAGCCCACTTCCGGATTTCTGGCTCAAGCTAGGGTTAGGGTTAGGGTTAGCACTAGGATTATGCCAAGGATTAGGGCTGCGAAATCCACAAAGGCAGGAGCTCCAGGGACACTGACCATGCGAAAGGCATGCCAAGTTGAGCAGGGCACAGCCAAAACTTGGCTCCCTCTTCTTCTTCCTGCTCGGAACTCACCACAGCCCACTGCTGGATTTCTGGCTCAAGCTAGGGTTAGGGTTAGGGTTCGCACTACGGTTATGCCAAGGATTAGGGCTGCAAAATCCACAAAGGCAGGACCTCCAGGGACACTGGACATGTGAAAGGCATGCAAAGTAGATCAGTGCGCAGCCAAAACTTGGCTCCCTCTTCTTCTTTCTGCTTGGAACTCACCACAGCCCACTTCCGGATTTCTGGCTCAAGCTAGGGTTAGGGTTAGGGTTAGGGTTACGCCTACGCCTAAGCCTATGCCTAGGCCTAGGTTTAGGGTTCAGAAAACCACAAAGCCAGGAACTCCACGGACACTGACCATGCGAAAGGCATGCCAAGTTGAGCAGGGCACAGCCAAAACTTGGCTCCCTCTTCTTCTTTCTGCTTGGAACTCACCACAGCCCACTTCCGGATTTCTGGCTCAAGCTAGGGTTAGGGTTAGGGTTAGGGTTACGCCTGCGCCTAAGCCTCCGCCTAGGCCTAGGTTTAGGGTTCAGAAAACCACAAAGCCAGGAGCTCCAGGGACACTGGCCATGCGAAAGGCATACAAAGTTGAGCACGGAAATGTCAAAAGCTTGCCGCCTCTTCTTTTTCCTGCTTGGAACTCACCACAGCCCAATGCCTGGTTTCTGGCTCAAGCTAGGGTTAGGGTTATGCCTAGGATTAGGGTTGAGAAAACCACAGAGCCAGCAGCTCCAGGGACACTGGACATGTGAGATGCATGCAAAGTTGAGCAGTGCGCAGCCAAAACTTGGCTCCCTCTTCTTCTTCCTGCTCGGAACTCACCACAGCCCACTTCCGGATTTCTGGCTCAAGCTAGGGTTAGGGTTAGGGTTAGGGTTACGCCTACGCCTAAGCCTATGCCTAGGCCTAGGTTTAGGGTTCAGAAAACCACAAAGCCAGGAACTCCACGGACACTGACCATGCGAAAGGCATGCCAAGTTGAGCAGGGCACAGCCAAAACCTTGCCCCCTCTTCTTCTTTCTGCTTGGAACTCGCCACGGCTCACAACCCGATTTCTGGCTCAAGCTAGGGTTAGGGTTAGGGTTACGCCTATGCCTAAGCCTAGGTTTAGGGTTCAGAAAACCACAAAGCCAGGAGCTCCAGGGACACTGGCCATGCGAAAGGCATGCAAAGTTGAGCACGGAAATGTCAAAAGCTTGCCGCCTCTTCTTTTTCCTGCTTGGAACTCACCACAGCCCAATGCCTGGTTTCTGGCTCAAGCTAGGGTTATGGTTAGGGTCAGGGTTACGCCTATGCCTAAGCCTAGGTTTAGTGTTCAGAAAACCACAAAGGCAGGAGCTCCAGGGACACTGGCCATGCGAAAGTCATACAAAGTTGAGCACGGAAAAGCCAAAACCTTGCTCCCTCTTCTTTTTCCTGCTTGGAACTCACCACAGCCCAATGCCTGGTTTCTGGCTCAAGCTAGGGTTAGGGTTATGCCTAGGATTAGGGTTGAGAAAACCACAGAGCCAGCAGCTCCAGGGACACTGGACATGTGAGATGCATGCAAAGTTGAGCAGTGCGCAGCCAAAACTTGGCTCCCTCTTCTTCTTCCTGCTCAGAACTCACCACAGCCCACCGCCGGATTTCTGGCTCAAGCTAGGGTTAGGATTAGGGTTAGGGTTACGCCTACGCCTAAGCCTATGCCTAGGCCTAGGTTTAGGGTTCAGAAAACCACAAAGCCAGGAACTCCACGGACACTGGCCATGCGAAAGGCATGCCAAGTTGAGCAGTGCGCAGCCAAAACTTTGCTCCCTCTTCTTCTTTCTGCTTGGAACTCACCACAGCCCAATGCTCGATTTCTGGCTCAAGCTAGGGTTAGGGTTAGGGTTAGGGTTACGCCTGCGCCTAAGCCTCCGCCTAGGCCTAGGTTTAGGGTTCGGAAAACCACAAAGGCAGGAGCTCCAGGGACACTGGCCATGCAAAAGGCATGCCAAGTTGAGCACGGAAAAGCCAAAACTTGGCTCCCTCTTCTTCTTCCTGCTCGGAACTCACCACAGCCCACTTCCGGATTTCTGGCTCAAGCTAGGGTTGGGGTTAGGGTTAGCACTAGGATTATGCCAAGGATTAGGGCTGCGAAATCCACAAAGGCAGGAGCTCCAGGGACACTGGACATGTGAAAGGCATGCAAAGTAGATCAGTGCGCAGCCAAAACTTGGCTCCCTCTTCTTCTTTCTGCTTGGAACTCACCACAGCCCACTTCCGGATTTCTGGCTCAAGCTAGGGTTAGGGTTAGGGTTAGCACTAGGATTATGCCAAGGATTAGGGCTGCGAAATCCACAAAGGCAGGAGCTCCAGGGACACTGACCATGCGAAAGGCATGCCAAGTTGAGCAGGGCACAGCCAAAACTTGGCTCCCTCTTCTTCTTCCTGCTCGGAACTCACCACAGCCCACTGCTGGATTTCTGGCTCAAGCTAGGGTTAGGGTTAGGGTTCGCACTACGGTTATGCCAAGGATTAGGGCTGCAAAATCCACAAAGGCAGGACCTCCAGGGACACTGGACATGTGAAAGGCATGCAAAGTAGATCAGTGCGCAGCCAAAACTTGGCTCCCTCTTCTTCTTTCTGCTTGGAACTCACCACAGCCCACTTCCGGATTTCTGGCTCAAGCTAGGGTTAGGGTTAGGGTTACGCCTGCACCTAAGCCTATGCCTAGGCCTAGGTTTAGGGTTCAGAAAACCACAAAGCCAGGAGCTCCAGGGACACTGACCATGCGAAAGGCATGCCAAGTTGAGCACGGAAAAGCCAAAACCTTGCTCCCTCTTCTTCTTTCTGCTTGGAACTCACCACAGCCCACCGCCGGATTTCTGGCTCAAGCTAGGGTTAGGGTTAGGGTTAGGGTTACGCCTGCGCCTAAGCCTCCGCCTAGGCCTAGGTTTAGGGTTCAGAAAACCACAAAGCCAGGAGCTCCAGGGACACTGGCCATGCGAAAGGCATGCCAAGTTGAGCAGGGCACAGCCAAAACCTTGCCCCCTCTTCTTCTTCCTGCTCGGAACTCACCACAGCCCAATGCCAGATTTCTGGCTCAAGCTAGGGTTAGGGTTAGGGTTAGCACTAGGATTATGCCAAGGATTAGGGCTGCGAAATCCACAAAGGCAGGAGCTCCAGGGACACTGGACATGTGAAAGGCATGCAAAGTTGAGCAGGGCACAGCCAAAACCTTGCCCCCTCTTCTTCTTCCTGCTCAGAACTCACCACAGCCCAATGCCAGATTTCTGGCTCAAGCTAGGGTTAGGGTTAGGGTCAGGGTTACGCCTATGCCTAAGCCTAGGTTTAGTGTTCAGAAAACCACAAAGCCAGGAGCTCCAGAGACACTGGCCATGCGAAAGGCATACAAAGTTGAGCACGGAAATGTCAAAAGCTTGCCGCCTCTTCTTTTTCCTGCTTGGAACTCACCACAGCCCAATGCCGGGTTTCTCGCTCAAGCTAGGGTTAGGGTTATGCCTAGGATTAGGGTTGAGAAAACCACAGAGCCAGCAGCTCCAGGGACACTGGACATGTGAGATGCATGCAAAGTTGAGCAGTGCGCAGCCAAAACTTGGCTCCCTCTTCTTCTTCCTGCTCGGAACTCACCATAGCCCACCGCCGGATTTCTGGCTCAAGCTAGGGTTAGGGTTAGGGTTAGGGTTACGCCTACGCCTAAGCCTATGCCTAGGCCTAGGTTTAGGGTTCAGAAAACCACAAAGCCAGGAACTCCACGGACACTGGCCATGCGAAAGGCATGCCAAGTTGAGCAGTGCGCAGCCAAAACTTGGCTCCCTCTTCTTCTTTCTGCTTGGAACTCACCACAGCCCACTTCCGGATTTCTGGCTCAAGCTAGGGTTAGGGTTAGGGTTAGGGTTACGCCTGCGCCTAAGCCTCCGCCTAGGCCTAGGTTTAGGGTTCGGAAAACGACAAAGGCAGGAGCTCCAGGGACACTGGACACGCAAAAGGCATGCCAAGTTGAGCACGGAAAAGCCAAAACTTGGCTCCCTCTTCTTCTTCCTGCTCGGAACTCACCACAGCCCACTTCCGGATTTCTGGCTCAAGCTAGGGTTAGGGTTAGGGTTAGCACTAGGATTATGCCAAGGATTAGGGCTGCGAAATCCACAAAGGCAGGAGCTCCAGGGACACTGGACATGTGAAAGGCATGCAAAGTAGATCAGTGCGCAGCCAAAACTTGGCTCCCTCTTCTTCTTTCTGCTTGGAACTCACCACAGCCCACTGCTGGATTTCTGGCTCAAGCTAGGGTTAGGGTTAGGGTTAGCACTAGGATTATGCCAAGGATTAGGGCTGCGAAATCCACAAAGGCAGGAGCTCCAGGGACACTGACCATGCGAAAGGCATGCCAAGTTGAGCAGGGCACAGCCAAAACTTGGCTCCCTCTTCTTCTTCCTGCTCGGAACTCACTACAGCCCACTGCTGGATTTCTGGCTCAAGCTAGGGTTAGGGTTAGGGTTCGCACTACGGTTATGCCAAGGATTAGGGCTGCAAAATCCACAAAGGCAGGAGCTCCAGGGACACTGGACATGTGAAAGGCATGCAAAGTAGATCAGTGCGCAGCCAAAACTTGGCTCCCTCTTCTTCTTTCTGCTCGGAACTCACCACAGCCCACTGCTGGATTTCTGGCTCAAGCTAGGGTTAGGGTTAGGGTTAGCACTAGGATTATTCCAAGGATTAGGGCTACAAAATCCACAAAGGCAGGAGCTCCAGGGACACTGGACATGTGAAAGGCATGCAAAGTAGATCAGTGCGCAGCCAAAACTTGGCTCCCTCTTCTTCTTTCTGCTTGGAACTCACCACAGCCCACTTCCGGATTTCTGGCTCAAGCTAGGGTTAGGGTTAGGGTTACGCCTGCACCTAAGCCTATGCCTAGGCCTAGGTTTAGGGTTCAGAAAACCACAAAGCCAGGAGCTCCAGGGACACTGGCCATGCGAAAGGCATGCAAAGTTGAGCAGGGCACAGCCAAAACCTTGCCCCCTCTTCTTCTTCCTGCTCGGAACTCACCACAGCCCACTGCTGGATTTCTGGCTCAAGCTAGGGTTAGGGTTAGGGTTAGGGTCAGGGTTAGGGTAACGCCTAGGGTTAGGGTACAGAGAACCACCGAGCCCAGAGCTCCAGGGATACTCACTATGCAAAAGGCATGCCAAGGTGAGCGCAGCACAGCCCAAAACCTTGCTCCCTCTTCTTCTTCCTGCTTGGAACTCACCACAGCCCAATGCTCGATTTCTGGCTCAAGCTAGGGTTAGGGTTACGCCTACGCCAAGACCTAGGTTTAGTGTTCAGAAAACCACAAAGCCAGGAGCTCCACGGACACTGACCATGCGAAAGGCATGCCAAGTTGAGCACGGAAAAGCCAAAACCTTGCTCCCTCTTCTTCTTTCTGCTTGGAACTCACCACAGCCCACCGCCGGATTTCTGGCTCAAGCTAGGGTTAGGGTTAGGGTTAGGGTTACGCCTGCGCCTAAGCCTCCGCCTAGGCCTAGGTTTAGGGTTCAGAAAACCACAAAGCCAGGAGCTCCAGGGACACTGGCCATGCGAAAGGCATGCCAAGTTGAGCAGGGCACAGCCAAAACCTTGCCCCCTCTTCTTCTTCCTGCTCGGAACTCACCACAGCCCAATGCCAGATTTCTGGCTCAAGCTAGGGTTAGGGTTAGGGTTAGCACTAGGATTATGCCAAGGATTAGGGCTGCGAAATCCACAAAGGCAGGAGCTCCAGGGACACTGGACATGTGAAAGGCATGCAAAGTTGAGCAGGGCACAGCCAAAACCTTGCCCCCTCTTCTTCTTCCTGCTCAGAACTCACCACAGCCCAATGCCAGATTTCTGGCTCAAGCTAGGGTTAGGGTTAGGGTCAGGGTTACGCCTATGCCTAAGCCTAGGTTTAGTGTTCAGAAAACCACAAAGCCAGGAGCTCCAGAGACACTGGCCATGCGAAAGGCATACAAAGTTGAGCACGGAAATGTCAAAAGCTTGCCGCCTCTTCTTTTTCCTGCTTGGAACTCACCACAGCCCAATGCCTGGTTTCTGGCTCAAGCTAGGGTTAGGGTTATGCCTAGGATTAGGGTTGAGAAAACCACAGAGCCAGCAGCTCCAGGGACACTGGACATGTGAGATGCATGCAAAGTTGAGCAGTGCGCAGCCAAAACTTGGCTCCCTCTTCTTCTTCCTGCTCAGAACTCACCACAGCCCACTTCCGGATTTCTGGCTCAAGCTAGGGTTAGGGTTAGGGTTAGGGTTACGCCTACGCCTAAGCCTATGCCTAGGCCTAGGTTTAGGGTTCAGAAAACCACAAAGCCAGGAACTCCACGGACACTGACCATGCGAAAGGCATGCCAAGTTGAGCAGGGCACAGCCAAAACCTTGCCCCCTCTTCTTCTTTCTGCTTGGAACTCGCCACGGCTCACAACCCGATTTCTGGCTCAAGCTAGGGTTAGGGTTAGGGTTAGGGTTACGCCTATGCCTAAGCCTAGGTTTAGGGTTCAGAAAACCACAAAGCCAGGAGCTCCAGGGACACTGGCCATGCGAAAGGCATGCAAAGTTGAGCACGGAAATGTCAAAAGCTTGCCGCCTCTTCTTTTTCCTGCTTGGAACTCACCACAGCCCAATGCCTGGTTTCTGGCTCAAGCTAGGGTTAGGGTTATGCCTAGGATTAGGGTTGAGAAAACCACAGAGCCAGCAGCTCCAGGGACACTGGACATGTGAGATGCATGCAAAGTTGAGCAGTGCGCAGCCAAAACTTGGCTCCCTCTTCTTCTTCCTGCTCGGAACTCACCACAGCCCACTTCCGGATTTCTGGCTCAAGCTAGGGTTAGGGTTAGGGTTAGGGTTACGCCTACGCCTAAGACTATGCCTAGGCCTAGGTTTAGGGTTCAGAAAACCACAAAGCCAGGAACTCCACGGACACTGACCATGCGAAAGGCATGCCAAGTTGAGCAGTGCGCAGCCAAAACTTTGCTCCCTCTTCTTCTTTCTGCTTGGAACTCACCACAGCCCACTTCCGGATTTCTGGCTCAAGCTAGGGTTAGGGTTAGGGTTAGGGTTACGCCTGCGCCTAAGCCTCCGCCTAGGCCTAGGTTTAGGGTTCAGAAAACCACAAAGCCAGGAGCTCCAGGGACACTGGCCATGCGAAAGGCATGCCAAGTTGAGCAGGGCACAGCCAAAACCTTGCCCCCTCTTCTTCTTCCTGCTCGGAACTCACCACAGCCCAATGCCAGATTTCTGGCTCAAGCTAGGGTTAGGGTTAGGGTTAGCACTAGGATTATGCCAAGGATTAGGGCTGCGAAATCCACAAAGGCAGGAGCTCCAGGGACACTGGACATGTGAAAGGCATGCAAAGTTGAGCAGGGCACAGCCAAAACCTTGCCCCCTCTTCTTCTTCCTGCTCGGAACTCACCACAGCCCACTGCTGGATTTCTGGCTCAAGCTAGGGTTAGGGTTAGGGTCAGGGTCAGGGTTAGGGTAACGCCTAGGGTTAGGGTACAGAGAACCACCGAGCCCAGAGCTCCAGGGATACTCACTATGCAAAAGGCATGCCAAGGTGAGCGCAGCACAGCCCAAAACCTTGCGCCCTCTTCCTTCTTCCTGCTTGGAACTCACCACAGCCCAATGCTCGATTTCTGGCTCAAGCTAGGGTTAGGGTTAGGGTTAGGGTTACGCCTGCGCCTAAGCCTCCGCCTAGGCCTAGGTTTAGGGTTCAGAAAACCACAAAGCCAGGAGCTCCAGGGACACTGGCCATGCGAAAGGCATGCCAAGTTGAGCAGGGCACAGCCAAAACCTTGCCCCCTCTTCTTCTTTCTGCTTGGAACTCGCCACGGCTCACAACCCGATTTCTGGCTCAAGCTAGGGTTAGGGTTAGGGTTAGGGTTACGCCTACGCCTAAGCCTATGCCTAGGCCTAGGTTTAGGGTTCAGAAAACCACAAAGCCAGAAGCCCACGGACACTGACCATGCGAAAGGCATGCCAAGTTGAGCACGGAAAAGCCAAAACCTTGCTCCCTCTTCTTCTTTCTGCTTGGGACTCGCCAAGGCCCACAACCCAATTTCTGGCTCAAGCTAGGGTTAGGGTTAGGGTTAGCACTAGGATTATGCCAAGGATTAGGGCTGCGAAATCCACAAAGGCAGGAGCTCCAGGGACACTGGACATGTGAAAGGCATGCAAAGTTGAGCAGGGCACAGCCAAAACCTTGCCCCCTCTTCTTCTTCCTGCTCAGAACTCACCACAGCCCACTGCTGGATTTCTGGCTCAAGCTAGGGTTAGGGTTAGGGTTAGGGTCAGGGTCAGGGTTAGGGTAACGCCTAGGGTTAGGGTACAGAGAACCACCGAGCCCAGAGCTCCAGGGATACTCACTATGCAAAAGGCATGCCAAGGTGAGCGCAGCACAGCCCAAAACCTTGCTCCCTCTTCTTCTTCCTGCTTGGAACTCACCACAGCCCAATGCTCGATTTCTGGCTCAAGCTAGGGTTAGGGTTACGCCTACGCCAAGACCTAGGTTTAGTGTTCAGAAAACCACAAAACCAGGAGCTCCACGGACACTGACCATGCGAAAGGCATGCCAAGTTGAGCACGGAAAAGCCAAAAGCTTGCTCCCTCTTCTTCTTTCTGCTTGGAACTCACCACAGCCCACCGCCGGATTTCTGGCTCAAGCTAGGGTTAGGGTTAGGGTTAGGGTTACGCCTGCGCCTAAGCCTCCGCCTAGGCCTAGGTTTAGGGTTCAGAAAACCACAAAGCCAGGAGCTCCAGGGACACTGGCCATGCGAAAGGCATGCCAAGTTGAGCAGGGCACAGCCAAAACCTTGCCCCCTCTTCTTCTTCCTGCTCGGAACTCACCACAGCCCAATGCCAGATTTCTGGCTCAAGCTAGGGTTAGGGTTAGGGTTAGCACTAGGATTATGCCAAGGATTAGGGCTGCGAAATCCACAAAGGCAGGAGCTCCAGGGACACTGGACATGTGAAAGGCATGCAAAGTTGAGCAGGGCACAGCCAAAACCTTGCCCCCTCTTCTTCTTCCTGCTCAGAACTCACCACAGCCCACTGCTGGATTTCTGGCTCAAGCTAGGGTTAGGGTTAGGGTCAGGGTTACGCCTATGCCTAAGCCTAGGTTTAGGGTTCAGAAAACCACAAAGCCAGGAGCTCCAGAGACACTGGCCATGCGAAAGGCATACAAAGTTGAGCACGGAAATGTCAAAAGCTTGCCGCCTCTTCTTTTTCCTGCTTGGAACTCACCACAGCCCAATGCCTGGTTTCTGGCTCAAGCTAGGGTTAGGGTTATGCCTAGGATTAGGGTTGAGAAAACCACAGAGCCAGCAGCTCCAGGGACACTGGACATGTGAGATGCATGCAAAGTTGAGCAGTGCGCAGCCAAAACTTGGCTCCCTCTTCTTCTTTCTGCTCGGAACTCACCACAGCCCACTTCCGGATTTCTGGCTCAAGCTAGGGTTAGGGTTAGGGTTAGGGTTACGCCTACGCCTAAGCCTATGCCTAGGCCTAGGTTTAGGGTTCAGAAAACCACAAAGCCAGGAACTCCACGGACACTGACCATGCGAAAGGCATGCCAAGTTGAGCAGGGCACAGCCAAAACCTTGCCCCCTCTTCTTCTTTCTGCTTGGAACTCGCCACGGCTCACAACCCGATTTCTGGCTCAAGCTAGGGTTAGGGTTAGGGTTAGGGTTACGCCTATGCCTCCGCCTAGGTTTAGGGTTCAGAAAACCACAAAGCCAGGAGCTCCAGGGACACTGGCCATGCGAAAGGCATGCAAAGTTGAGCACGGAAATGTCAAAAGCTTGCCGCCTCTTCTTTTTCCTGCTTGGAACTCACCACAGCCCAATGCCTGGTTTCTGGCTCAAGCTAGGGTTAGGGTTATGCCTAGGATTAGGGTTGAGAAAACCACAGAGCCAGCAGCTCCAGGGACACTGGACATTTGAGATGCATGCAAAGTTGAGCAGTGCGCAGCCAAAACTTGGCTCCCTCTTCTTCTTCCTGCTCGGAACTCACCACAGCCCACTTCCGGATTTCTGGCTCAAGCTAGGGTTAGGGTTAGGGTTAGGGTTACGCCTACGCCTAAGACTATGCCTAGGCCTAGGTTTAGGGTTCAGAAAACCACAAAGCCAGGAACTCCACGGACACTGACCATGCGAAAGGCATGCCAAGTTGAGCAGTGCGCAGCCAAAACTTTGCTCCCTCTTCTTCTTTCTGCTTGGAACTCACCACAGCCCACTTCCGGATTTCTGGCTCAAGCTAGGGTTAGGGTTAGGGTTAGGGTTACGCCTGCGCCTAAGCCTCCGCCTAGGCCTAGGTTTAGGGTTCAGAAAACCACAAAGCCAGGAGCTCCAGGGACACTGGCCATGCGAAAGGCATGCCAAGTTGAGCAGGGCACAGCCAAAACCTTGCCCCCTCTTCTTCTTCCTGCTCGGAACTCACCACAGCCCACTGCTGGATTTCTGGCTCAAGCTAGGGTTAGGGTTAGGGTTAGCACTAGGATTATGCCAAGGATTAGGGCTGCGAAATCCACAAAGGCAGGAGCTCCAGGGACACTGGACATGTGAAAGGCATGCAAAGTTGAGCAGGGCACAGCCAAAACCTTGCTCCCTCTTCTTCTTCCTGCTCGGAACTCACCACAGCCCACTGCTGGATTTCTGGCTCAAGCTAGGGTTAGGGTTAGGGTCAGGGTCAGGGTTAGGGTAACGCCTAGGGTTAGGGTACAGAGAACCACCGAGCCCAGAGCTCCAGGGATACTCACTATGCAAAAGGCATGCCAAGGTGAGCGCAGCACAGCCCAAAACCTTGCGCCCTCTTCCTTCTTCCTGCTTGGAACTCACCACAGCCCAATGCTCGATTTCTGGCTCAAGCTAGGGTTAGGGTTAGGGTTAGGGTTACGCCTGCGCCTAAGCCTCCGCCTAGGCCTAGGTTTAGGGTTCAGAAAACCACAAAGCCAGGAGCTCCAGGGACACTGGCCATGCGAAAGGCATGCCAAGTTGAGCAGGGCACAGCCAAAACCTTGCCCCCTCTTCTTCTTTCTGCTTGGAACTCGCCACGGCTCACAACCCGATTTCTGGCTCAAGCTAGGGTTAGGGTTAGGGTTAGGGTTACGCCTACGCCTAAGCCTATGCCTAGGCCTAGGTTTAGGGTTCAGAAAACCACAAAGCCAGAAGCCCACGGACACTGACCATGCGAAAGGCATGCCAAGTTGAGCACGGAAAAGCCAAAACCTTGCTCCCTCTTCTTCTTTCTGCTTGGGACTCGCCAAGGCCCACAACCCAATTTCTGGCTCAAGCTAGGGTTAGGGTTAGGGTTAGCACTAGGATTATGCCAAGGATTAGGGCTGCGAAATCCACAAAGGCAGGAGCTCCAGGGACACTGGACATGTGAAAGGCATGCAAAGTTGAGCAGGGCACAGCCAAAACCTTGCCCCCTCTTCTTCTTCCTGCTCAGAACTCACCACAGCCCACTGCTGGATTTCTGGCTCAAGCTAGGGTTAGGGTTAGGGTTAGGGTCAGGGTCAGGGTTAGGGTAACGCCTAGGGTTAGGGTACAGAGAACCACCGAGCCCAGAGCTCCAGGGATACTCACTATGCAAAAGGCATGCCAAGGTGAGCGCAGCACAGCCCAAAACCTTGCTCCCTCTTCTTCTTCCTGCTTGGAACTCACCACAGCCCAATGCTCGATTTCTGGCTCAAGCTAGGGTTAGGGTTACGCCTACGCCAAGACCTAGGTTTAGTGTTCAGAAAACCACAAAACCAGGAGCTCCACGGACACTGACCATGCGAAAGGCATGCCAAGTTGAGCACGGAAAAGCCAAAAGCTTGCTCCCTCTTCTTCTTTCTGCTTGGAACTCACCACAGCCCACCGCCGGATTTCTGGCTCAAGCTAGGGTTAGGGTTAGGGTTAGGGTTACGCCTGCGCCTAAGCCTCCGCCTAGGCCTAGGTTTAGGGTTCAGAAAACCACAAAGCCAGGAGCTCCAGGGACACTGGCCATGCGAAAGGCATGCCAAGTTGAGCAGGGCACAGCCAAAACCTTGCCCCCTCTTCTTCTTCCTGCTCGGAACTCACCACAGCCCAATGCCAGATTTCTGGCTCAAGCTAGGGTTAGGGTTAGGGTTAGCACTAGGATTATGCCAAGGATTAGGGCTGCGAAATCCACAAAGGCAGGAGCTCCAGGGACACTGGACATGTGAAAGGCATGCAAAGTTGAGCAGGGCACAGCCAAAACCTTGCCCCCTCTTCTTCTTCCTGCTCAGAACTCACCACAGCCCACTGCTGGATTTCTGGCTCAAGCTAGGGTTAGGGTTAGGGTCAGGGTTACGCCTATGCCTAAGCCTAGGTTTAGGGTTCAGAAAACCACAAAGCCAGGAGCTCCAGAGACACTGGCCATGCGAAAGGCATACAAAGTTGAGCACGGAAATGTCAAAAGCTTGCCGCCTCTTCTTTTTCCTGCTTGGAACTCACCACAGCCCAATGCCTGGTTTCTGGCTCAAGCTAGGGTTAGGGTTATGCCTAGGATTAGGGTTGAGAAAACCACAGAGCCAGCAGCTCCAGGGACACTGGACATGTGAGATGCATGCAAAGTTGAGCAGTGCGCAGCCAAAACTTGGCTCCCTCTTCTTCTTTCTGCTCGGAACTCACCACAGCCCACTTCCGGATTTCTGGCTCAAGCTAGGGTTAGGGTTAGGGTTAGGGTTACGCCTACGCCTAAGCCTATGCCTAGGCCTAGGTTTAGGGTTCAGAAAACCACAAAGCCAGGAACTCCACGGACACTGACCATGCGAAAGGCATGCCAAGTTGAGCAGGGCACAGCCAAAACCTTGCCCCCTCTTCTTCTTTCTGCTTGGAACTCGCCACGGCTCACAACCCGATTTCTGGCTCAAGCTAGGGTTAGGGTTAGGGTTAGGGTTACGCCTATGCCTCCGCCTAGGTTTAGGGTTCAGAAAACCACAAAGCCAGGAGCTCCAGGGACACTGGCCATGCGAAAGGCATGCAAAGTTGAGCACGGAAATGTCAAAAGCTTGCCGCCTCTTCTTTTTCCTGCTTGGAACTCACCACAGCCCAATGCCTGGTTTCTGGCTCAAGCTAGGGTTAGGGTTATGCCTAGGATTAGGGTTGAGAAAACCACAGAGCCAGCAGCTCCAGGGACACTGGACATGTGAGATGCATGCAAAGTTGAGCAGTGCGCAGCCAAAACTTGGCTCCCTCTTCTTCTTCCTGCTCGGAACTCACCACAGCCCACTTCCGGATTTCTGGCTCAAGCTAGGGTTAGGGTTAGGGTTAGGGTTACGCCTACGCCTAAGACTATGCCTAGGCCTAGGTTTAGGGTTCAGAAAACCACAAAGCCAGGAACTCCACGGACACTGACCATGCGAAAGGCATGCCAAGTTGAGCAGTGCGCAGCCAAAACTTTGCTTCCTCTTCTTCTTTCTGCTTGGAACTCACCACAGCCCACTTCCGGATTTCTGGCTCAAGCTAGGGTTAGGGTTAGGGTTAGGGTTACGCCTGCGCCTAAGCCTCCGCCTAGGCCTAGGTTTAGGGTTCAGAAAACCACAAAGCCAGGAGCTCCAGGGACACTGGCCATGCGAAAGGCATGCCAAGTTGAGCAGGGCACAGCCAAAACCTTGCCCCCTCTTCTTCTTCCTGCTCGGAACTCACCACAGCCCACTGCTGGATTTCTGGCTCAAGCTAGGGTTAGGGTTAGGGTTAGCACTAGGATTATGCCAAGGATTAGGGCTGCGAAATCCACAAAGGCAGGAGCTCCAGGGACACTGGACATGTGAAAGGCATGCAAAGTTGAGCAGGGCACAGCCAAAACCTTGCTCCCTCTTCTTCTTCCTGCTCGGAACTCACCACAGCCCACTGCTGGATTTCTGGCTCAAGCTAGGGTTAGGGTTAGGGTCAGGGTCAGGGTTAGGGTAACGCCTAGGGTTAGGGTACAGAGAACCACCGAGCCCAGAGCTCCAGGGATACTCACTATGCAAAAGGCATGCCAAGGTGAGCGCAGCACAGCCCAAAACCTTGCGCCCTCTTCCTTCTTCCTGCTTGGAACTCACCACAGCCCAATGCTCGATTTCTGGCTCAAGCTAGGGTTAGGGTTAGGGTTAGGGTTACGCCTGCGCCTAAGCCTCCGCCTAGGCCTAGGTTTAGGGTTCAGAAAACCACAAAGCCAGGAGCTCCAGGGACACTGGCCATGCGAAAGGCATGCCAAGTTGAGCAGGGCACAGCCAAAACCTTGCCCCCTCTTCTTCTTTCTGCTTGGAACTCGCCACGGCTCACAACCCGATTTCTGGCTCAAGCTAGGGTTAGGGTTAGGGTTAGCACTAGGATTATGCCAAGGATTAGGGCTGCGAAATCCACAAAGGCAGGAGCTCCAGGGACACTGGACATGTGAAAGGCATGCAAAGTTGAGCAGGGCACAGCCAAAACCTTGCCCCCTCTTCTTCTTCCTGCTCAGAACTCACCACAGCCCACTGCTGGATTTCTGGCTCAAGCTAGGGTTAGGGTTAGGGTTAGGGTCAGGGTCAGGGTTAGGGTAACGCCTAGGGTTAGGGTACAGAGAACCACCGAGCCCAGAGCTCCAGGGATACTCACTATGCAAAAGGCATGCCAAGGTGAGCGCAGCACAGCCCAAAACCTTGCTCCCTCTTCTTCTTCCTGCTTGGAACTCACCACAGCCCAATGCTCGATTTCTGGCTCAAGCTAGGGTTAGGGTTACGCCTACGCCAAGACCTAGGTTTAGTGTTCAGAAAACCACAAAACCAGGAGCTCCACGGACACTGACCATGCGAAAGGCATGCCAAGTTGAGCACGGAAAAGCCAAAAGCTTGCTCCCTCTTCTTCTTTCTGCTTGGAACTCACCACAGCCCACCGCCGGATTTCTGGCTCAAGCTAGGGTTAGGGTTAGGGTTAGGGTTACGCCTGCGCCTAAGCCTCCGCCTAGGCCTAGGTTTAGGGTTCAGAAAACCACAAAGCCAGGAGCTCCAGGGACACTGGCCATGCGAAAGGCATGCCAAGTTGAGCAGGGCACAGCCAAAACCTTGCCCCCTCTTCTTCTTCCTGCTCGGAACTCACCACAGCCCAATGCCAGATTTCTGGCTCAAGCTAGGGTTAGGGTTAGGGTTAGCACTAGGATTATGCCAAGGATTAGGGCTGCGAAATCCACAAAGGCAGGAGCTCCAGGGACACTGGACATGTGAAAGGCATGCAAAGTTGAGCAGGGCACAGCCAAAACCTTGCCCCCTCTTCTTCTTCCTGCTCAGAACTCACCACAGCCCACTGCTGGATTTCTGGCTCAAGCTAGGGTTAGGGTTAGGGTCAGGGTTACGCCTATGCCTAAGCCTAGGTTTAGGGTTCAGAAAACCACAAAGCCAGGAGCTCCAGAGACACTGGCCATGCGAAAGGCATACAAAGTTGAGCACGGAAATGTCAAAAGCTTGCCGCCTCTTCTTTTTCCTGCTTGGAACTCACCACAGCCCACTTCCGGATTTCTGGCTCAAGCTAGGGTTATGGTTAGGGTCAGGGTTACGCCTATGCCTAAGCCTAGGTTTAGTGTTCAGAAAACCACAAAGGCAGGAGCTCCAGGGACACTGGCCATGCGAAAGTCATACAAAGTTGAGCACGGAAAAGCCAAAACCTTGCTCCCTCTTCTTTTTCCTGCTTGGAACTCACCACAGCCCAATGCCTGGTTTCTGGCTCAAGCTAGGGTTAGGGTTATGCCTAGGATTAGGGTTGAGAAAACCACAGAGCCAGCAGCTCCAGGGACACTGGACATGTGAGATGCATGCAAAGTTGAGCAGTGCGCAGCCAAAACTTGGCTCCCTCTTCTTCTTCCTGCTCGGAACTCACCACAGCCCACCGCCGGATTTCTGGCTCAAGCTAGGGTTAGGGTTAGGGTTAGGGTCAGGGTTACGCCTATGCCTAAGCCTATGCCTAGGCCTAGGTTTAGGGTTCAGAAAACCACAAAGCCAGGAACTCCACGGACACTGGCCATGCGAAAGGCATGCCAAGTTGAGCAGTGCGCAGCCAAAACTTTGCTCCCTCTTCTTCTTTCTGCTTGGAACTCACCACAGCCCAATGCTCGATTTCTGGCTCAAGCTAGGGTTAGGGTTAGGGTTAGGGTTACGCCTGCGCCTAAGCCTCCGCCTAGGCCTAGGTTTAGGGTTCGGAAAACCACAAAGGCAGGAGCTCCAGGGACACTGGCCATGCAAAAGGCATGCCAAGTTGAGCACGGAAAAGCCAAAACTTGGCTCCCTCTTCTTCTTCCTGCTCGGAACTCACCACAGCCCACTTCCGGATTTCTGGCTCAAGCTAGGGTTGGGGTTAGGGTTAGCACTAGGATTATGCCAAGGATTAGGGCTGCGAAATCCACAAAGGCAGGAGCTCCAGGGACACTGGACATGTGAAAGGCATGCAAAGTAGATCAGTGCGCAGCCAAAACTTGGCTCCCTCTTCTTCTTTCTGCTTGGAACTCACCACAGCCCACTTCCGGATTTCTGGCTCAAGCTAGGGTTAGGGTTAGGGTTAGCACTAGGATTATGCCAAGGATTAGGGCTGCGAAATCCACAAAGGCAGGAGCTCCAGGGACACTGACCATGCGAAAGGCATGCCAAGTTGAGCAGGGCACAGCCAAAACTTGGCTCCCTCTTCTTCTTCCTGCTCGGAACTCACCACAGCCCACTGCTGGATTTCTGGCTCAAGCTAGGGTTAGGGTTAGGGTTCGCACTACGGTTATGCCAAGGATTAGGGCTGCAAAATCCACAAAGGCAGGACCTCCAGGGACACTGGACATGTGAAAGGCATGCAAAGTAGATCAGTGCGCAGCCAAAACTTGGCTCCCTCTTCTTCTTTCTGCTTGGAACTCACCACAGCCCACTTCCGGATTTCTGGCTCAAGCTAGGGTTAGGGTTAGGGTTACGCCTGCACCTAAGCCTATGCCTAGGCCTAGGTTTAGGGTTCAGAAAACCACAAAGCCAGGAGCTCCACGGACACTGACCATGCGAAAGGCATGCCAAGTTGAGCACGGAAAAGCCAAAACTTTGCTCCCTCTTCTTCTTTCTGCTTGGAACTCACCACAGCCCACCGCCGGATTTCTGGCTCAAGCTAGGGTTAGGGTTAGGGTTAGGGTTACGCCTGCGCCTAAGCCTCCGCCTAGGCCTAGGTTTAGGGTTCAGAAAACCACAAAGCCAGGAGCTCCAGGGACACTGGCCATGCGAAAGGCATGCCAAGTTGAGCAGGGCACAGCCAAAACCTTGCCCCCTCTTCTTCTTCCTGCTCGGAACTCACCACAGCCCAATGCCAGATTTCTGGCTCAAGCTAGGGTTAGGGTTAGGGTTAGCACTAGGATTATGCCAAGGATTAGGGCTGCGAAATCCACAAAGGCAGGAGCTCCAGGGACACTGGACATGTGAAAGGCATGCAAAGTTGAGCAGGGCAGAGCCAAAACCTTGCCCCCTCTTCTTCTTCCTGCTCGGAACTCACCACAGCCCAATGCCAGATTTCTGGCTCAAGCTAGGGTTAGGGTTAGGGTCAGGGTTACGCCTATGCCTAAGCCTAGGTTTAGTGTTCAGAAAACCACAAAGCCAGGAGCTCCAGAGACACTGGCCATGCGAAAGGCATACAAAGTTGAGCACGGAAATGTCAAAAGCTTGCCGCCTCTTCTTTTTCCTGCTTGGAACTCACCACAGCCCAATGCCTGGTTTCTCGCTCAAGCTAGGGTTAGGGTTATGCCTAGGATTAGGGTTGAGAAAACCACAGAGCCAGCAGCTCCAGGGACACTGGACATGTGAGATGCATGCAAAGTTGAGCAGTGCGCAGCCAAAACTTGGCTCCCTCTTCTTCTTCCTGCTCGGAACTCACCATAGCCCACCGCCGGATTTCTGGCTCAAGCTAGGGTTAGGGTTAGGGTTAGGGTTAGGGTTACGCCTACGCCTAAGCCTATGCCTAGGCCTAGGTTTAGGGTTCAGAAAACCACAAAGCCAGGAGCTCCACGGACACTGGCCATGCGAAAGGCATGCCAAGTTGAGCAGTGCGCAGCCAAAACTTGGCTCCCTCTTCTTCTTTCTGCTTGGAACTCACCACAGCCCACTTCCGGATTTCTGGCTCAAGCTAGGGTTAGGGTTAGGGTTAGCACTAGGATTATGCCAAGGATTAGGGCTGCGAAATCCACAAAGGCAGGAGCTCCAGGGACACTGGACATGTGAAAGGCATGCAAAGTAGATCAGTGCGCAGCCAAAACTTGGCTCCCTCTTCTTCTTTCTGCTTGGAACTCACCACAGCCCACTTCCGGATTTCTGGCTCAAGCTAGGGTTAGGGTTAGGGTTAGCACTAGGATTATGCCAAGGATTAGGGCTGCGAAATCCACAAAGGCAGGAGCTCCAGGGACACTGACCATGCGAAAGGCATGCCAAGTTGAGCAGGGCACAGCCAAAACTTGGCTCCCTCTTCTTCTTCCTGCTCGGAACTCACTACAGCCCACTGCTGGATTTCTGGCTCAAGCTAGGGTTAGGGTTAGGGTTCGCACTACGGTTATGCCAAGGATTAGGGCTGCAAAATCCACAAAGGCAGGAGCTCCAGGGACACTGGACATGTGAAAGGCATGCAAAGTAGATCAGTGCGCAGCCAAAACTTGGCTCCCTCTTCTTCTTTCTGCTCGGAACTCACCACAGCCCACTGCTGGATTTCTGGCTCAAGCTAGGGTTAGGGTTAGGGTTAGCACTAGGATTATGCCAAGGATTAGGGCTACAAAATCCACAAAGGCAGGAGCTCCAGGGACACTGGACATGTGAAAGGCATGCAAAGTAGATCAGTGCGCAGCCAAAACTTGGCTCCCTCTTCTTCTTTCTGCTTGGAACTCACCACAGCCCACTTCCGGATTTCTGGCTCAAGCTAGGGTTAGGGTTAGGGTTACGCCTGCACCTAAGCCTATGCCTAGGCCTAGGTTTAGGGTTCAGAAAACCACAAAGCCAGGAGCTCCAGGGACACTGGCCATGCGAAAGGCATGCAAAGTTGAGCAGGGCACAGCCAAAACCTTGCCCCCTCTTCTTCTTCCTGCTCGGAACTCACCACAGCCCACTGCTGGATTTCTGGCTCAAGCTAGGGTTAGGGTTAGGGTTAGGGTCAGGGTTAGGGTAACGCCTAGGGTTAGGGTACAGAGAACCACCGAGCCCAGAGCTCCAGGGATACTCACTATGCAAAAGGCATGCCAAGGTGAGCGCAGCACAGCCCAAAACCTTGCTCCCTCTTCTTCTTCCTGCTTGGAACTCACCACAGCCCAATGCTCGATTTCTGGCTCAAGCTAGGGTTAGGGTTACACCTACGCCAAGACCTAGGTTTAGTGTTCAGAAAACCACAAAGCCAGGAGCTCCACGGACACTGACCATGCGAAAGGCATGCCAAGTTGAGCACGGAAAAGCCAAAACCTTGCTCCCTCTTCTTCTTTCTGCTTGGAACTCACCACAGCCCACCGCCGGATTTCTGGCTCAAGCTAGGGTTAGGGTTAGGGTTAGGGTTACGCCTGCGCCTAAGCCTCCGCCTAGGCCTAGGTTTAGGGTTCAGAAAACCACAAAGCCAGGAGCTCCAGGGACACTGGCCATGCGAAAGGCATGCCAAGTTGAGCAGGGCACAGCCAAAACCTTGCTCCCTCTTCTTCTTTCTGCTTGGAACTCACCACAGCCCACCGCCGGATTTCTGGCTCAAGCTAGGGTTAGGGTTAGGGTTAGGGTTACGCCTACGCCTAAGCCTCCGCCTAGGCCTAGGTTTAGGGTTCAGAAAACCACAAAGCCAGAAGCCCACGGACACTGACCATGCGAAAGGCATGCCAAGTTGAGCACGGAAAAGCCAAAACCTTGCTCCCTCTTCTTCTTTCTGCTTGGGACTCGCCAAGGCCCACAACCCAATTTCTGGCTCAAGCTAGGGTTAGGGTTAGGGTTAGCACTAGGATTATGCCAAGGATTAGGGCTGCGAAATCCACAAAGGCAGGAGCTCCAGGGACACTGGACATGTGAAAGGCATGCAAAGTTGTGCAGGGCACAGCCAAAACCTTGCCCCCTCTTCTTCTTCCTGCTCAGAACTCACCACAGCCCACTGCTGGATTTCTGGCTCAAGCTAGGGTTAGGGTTAGGGTTAGGGTCAGGGTCAGGGTTAGGGTAACGCCTAGGGTTAGGGTACAGAGAACCACCGAGCCCAGAGCTCCAGGGATACTCACTATGCAAAAGGCATGCCAAGGTGAGCGCAGCACAGGCTAAAACCTTGCTCCCTCTTCTTCTTCCTGCTTGGAACTCACCACAGCCCAATGCTCGATTTCTGGCTCAAGCTAGGGTTAGGGTTACACCTACGCCAAGACCTAGGTTTAGTGTTCAGAAAACCACAAACCCAGGAGCTCCACGGACACTGACCATGCGAAAGGCATGCCAAGTTGAGCACGGAAAAGCCAAAAGCTTGCTCCCTCTTCTTCTTTCTGCTTGGAACTCACCACAGCCCACCGCCGGATTTCTGGCTCAAGCTAGGGTTAGGGTTAGGGTTAGGGTTACGCCTGCGCCTAAGCCTCCGCCTAGGCCTAGGTTTAGGGTTCAGAAAACCACAAAGCCAGGAGCTCCAGGGACACTGGCCATGCGAAAGGCATGCCAAGTTGAGCAGGGCACAGCCAAAACCTTGCCCCCTCTTCTTCTTCCTGCTCGGAACTCACCACAGCCCAATGCCAGATTTCTGGCTCAAGCTAGGGTTAGGGTTAGGGTTAGCACTAGGATTATGCCAAGGATTAGGGCTGCGAAACCCACAAAGGCAGGAGCTCCAGGGACACTGGACATGTGAAAGGCATGCAAAGTTGAGCAGGGCACAGCCAAAACCTTGCCCCCTCTTCTTCTTCCTGCTCGGAACTCACCACAGCCCACTGCTGGATTTCTGGCTCAAGCTAGGGTTAGGGTTAGGGTTAGCACTAGGATTATGCCAAGGATTAGGGCTGCGAAATCCACAAAGGCAGGAGCTCCAGGGACACTGGACATGTGAAAGGCATGCAAAGTTGAGCAGGGCACAGCCAAAACCTTGCTCCCTCTTCTTCTTCCTGCTCGGAACTCACCACAGCCCACTGCTGGATTTCTGGCTCAAGCTAGGGTTAGGGTTAGGGTCAGGGTCAGGGTTAGGGTAACGCCTAGGGTTAGGGTACAGAGAACCACCGAGCCCAGAGCTCCAGGGATACTCACTATGCAAAAGGCATGCCAAGGTGAGCGCAGCACAGCCCAAAACCTTGCGCCCTCTTCCTTCTTCCTGCTTGGAACTCACCACAGCCCAATGCTCGATTTCTGGCTCAAGCTAGGGTTAGGGTTAGGGTTAGGGTTACGCCTGCGCCTAAGCCTCCGCCTAGGCCTAGGTTTAGGGTTCAGAAAACCACAAAGCCAGGAGCTCCAGGGACACTGGCCATGCGAAAGGCATGCCAAGTTGAGCAGGGCACAGCCAAAACCTTGCCCCCTCTTCTTCTTTCTGCTTGGAACTCGCCACGGCTCACAACCCGATTTCTGGCTCAAGCTAGGGTTAGGGTTAGGGTTAGGGTTACGCCTACGCCTAAGCCTATGCCTAGGCCTAGGTTTAGGGTTCAGAAAACCACAAAGCCAGAAGCCCACGGACACTGACCATGCGAAAGGCATGCCAAGTTGAGCACGGAAAAGCCAAAACCTTGCTCCCTCTTCTTCTTTCTGCTTGGGACTCGCCAAGGCCCACAACCCAATTTCTGGCTCAAGCTAGGGTTAGGGTTAGGGTTAGCACTAGGATTATGCCAAGGATTAGGGCTGCGAAATCCACAAAGGCAGGAGCTCCAGGGACACTGGACATGTGAAAGGCATGCAAAGTTGAGCAGGGCACAGCCAAAACCTTGCCCCCTCTTCTTCTTCCTGCTCAGAACTCACCACAGCCCACTGCTGGATTTCTGGCTCAAGCTAGGGTTAGGGTTAGGGTTAGGGTCAGGGTCAGGGTTAGGGTAACGCCTAGGGTTAGGGTACAGAGAACCACCGAGCCCAGAGCTCCAGGGATACTCACTATGCAAAAGGCATGCCAAGGTGAGCGCAGCACAGCCCAAAACCTTGCTCCCTCTTCTTCTTCCTGCTTGGAACTCACCACAGCCCAATGCTCGATTTCTGGCTCAAGCTAGGGTTAGGGTTACGCCTACGCCAAGACCTAGGTTTAGTGTTCAGAAAACCACAAAACCAGGAGCTCCACGGACACTGACCATGCGAAAGGCATGCCAAGTTGAGCACGGAAAAGCCAAAAGCTTGCTCCCTCTTCTTCTTTCTGCTTGGAACTCACCACAGCCCACCGCCGGATTTCTGGCTCAAGCTAGGGTTAGGGTTAGGGTTAGGGTTACGCCTGCGCCTAAGCCTCCGCCTAGGCCTAGGTTTAGGGTTCAGAAAACCACAAAGCCAGGAGCTCCAGGGACACTGGCCATGCGAAAGGCATGCCAAGTTGAGCAGGGCACAGCCAAAACCTTGCCCCCTCTTCTTCTTCCTGCTCGGAACTCACCACAGCCCAATGCCAGATTTCTGGCTCAAGCTAGGGTTAGGGTTAGGGTTAGCACTAGGATTATGCCAAGGATTAGGGCTGCGAAATCCACAAAGGCAGGAGCTCCAGGGACACTGGACATGTGAAAGGCATGCAAAGTTGAGCAGGGCACAGCCAAAACCTTGCCCCCTCTTCTTCTTCCTGCTCAGAACTCACCACAGCCCACTGCTGGATTTCTGGCTCAAGCTAGGGTTAGGGTTAGGGTCAGGGTTACGCCTATGCCTAAGCCTAGGTTTAGGGTTCAGAAAACCACAAAGCCAGGAGCTCCAGAGACACTGGCCATGCGAAAGGCATACAAAGTTGAGCACGGAAATGTCAAAAGCTTGCCGCCTCTTCTTTTTCCTGCTTGGAACTCACCACAGCCCAATGCCTGGTTTCTGGCTCAAGCTAGGGTTAGGGTTATGCCTAGGATTAGGGTTGAGAAAACCACAGAGCCAGCAGCTCCAGGGACACTGGACATGTGAGATGCATGCAAAGTTGAGCAGTGCGCAGCCAAAACTTGGCTCCCTCTTCTTCTTTCTGCTCGGAACTCACCACAGCCCACTTCCGGATTTCTGGCTCAAGCTAGGGTTAGGGTTAGGGTTAGGGTTACGCCTACGCCTAAGCCTATGCCTAGGCCTAGGTTTAGGGTTCAGAAAACCACAAAGCCAGGAACTCCACGGACACTGACCATGCGAAAGGCATGCCAAGTTGAGCAGGGCACAGCCAAAACCTTGCCCCCTCTTCTTCTTTCTGCTTGGAACTCGCCACGGCTCACAACCCGATTTCTGGCTCAAGCTAGGGTTAGGGTTAGGGTTAGGGTTACGCCTATGCCTCCGCCTAGGTTTAGGGTTCAGAAAACCACAAAGCCAGGAGCTCCAGGGACACTGGCCATGCGAAAGGCATGCAAAGTTGAGCACGGAAATGTCAAAAGCTTGCCGCCTCTTCTTTTTCCTGCTTGGAACTCACCACAGCCCAATGCCTGGTTTCTGGCTCAAGCTAGGGTTAGGGTTATGCCTAGGATTAGGGTTGAGAAAACCACAGAGCCAGCAGCTCCAGGGACACTGGACATGTGAGATGCATGCAAAGTTGAGCAGTGCGCAGCCAAAACTTGGCTCCCTCTTCTTCTTCCTGCTCGGAACTCACCACAGCCCACTTCCGGATTTCTGGCTCAAGCTAGGGTTAGGGTTAGGGTTAGGGTTACGCCTACGCCTAAGACTATGCCTAGGCCTAGGTTTAGGGTTCAGAAAACCACAAAGCCAGGAACTCCACGGACACTGACCATGCGAAAGGCATGCCAAGTTGAGCAGTGCGCAGCCAAAACTTTGCTTCCTCTTCTTCTTTCTGCTTGGAACTCACCACAGCCCACTTCCGGATTTCTGGCTCAAGCTAGGGTTAGGGTTAGGGTTAGGGTTACGCCTGCGCCTAAGCCTCCGCCTAGGCCTAGGTTTAGGGTTCAGAAAACCACAAAGCCAGGAGCTCCAGGGACACTGGCCATGCGAAAGGCATGCCAAGTTGAGCAGGGCACAGCCAAAACCTTGCCCCCTCTTCTTCTTCCTGCTCGGAACTCACCACAGCCCACTGCTGGATTTCTGGCTCAAGCTAGGGTTAGGGTTAGGGTTAGCACTAGGATTATGCCAAGGATTAGGGCTGCGAAATCCACAAAGGCAGGAGCTCCAGGGACACTGGACATGTGAAAGGCATGCAAAGTTGAGCAGGGCACAGCCAAAACCTTGCTCCCTCTTCTTCTTCCTGCTCGGAACTCACCACAGCCCACTGCTGGATTTCTGGCTCAAGCTAGGGTTAGGGTTAGGGTCAGGGTCAGGGTTAGGGTAACGCCTAGGGTTAGGGTACAGAGAACCACCGAGCCCAGAGCTCCAGGGATACTCACTATGCAAAAGGCATGCCAAGGTGAGCGCAGCACAGCCCAAAACCTTGCGCCCTCTTCCTTCTTCCTGCTTGGAACTCACCACAGCCCAATGCTCGATTTCTGGCTCAAGCTAGGGTTAGGGTTAGGGTTAGGGTTACGCCTGCGCCTAAGCCTCCGCCTAGGCCTAGGTTTAGGGTTCAGAAAACCACAAAGCCAGGAGCTCCAGGGACACTGGCCATGCGAAAGGCATGCCAAGTTGAGCAGGGCACAGCCAAAACCTTGCCCCCTCTTCTTCTTTCTGCTTGGAACTCGCCACGGCTCACAACCCGATTTCTGGCTCAAGCTAGGGTTAGGGTTAGGGTTAGCACTAGGATTATGCCAAGGATTAGGGCTGCGAAATCCACAAAGGCAGGAGCTCCAGGGACACTGGACATGTGAAAGGCATGCAAAGTTGAGCAGGGCACAGCCAAAACCTTGCCCCCTCTTCTTCTTCCTGCTCAGAACTCACCACAGCCCACTGCTGGATTTCTGGCTCAAGCTAGGGTTAGGGTTAGGGTTAGGGTCAGGGTCAGGGTTAGGGTAACGCCTAGGGTTAGGGTACAGAGAACCACCGAGCCCAGAGCTCCAGGGATACTCACTATGCAAAAGGCATGCCAAGGTGAGCGCAGCACAGCCCAAAACCTTGCTCCCTCTTCTTCTTCCTGCTTGGAACTCACCACAGCCCAATGCTCGATTTCTGGCTCAAGCTAGGGTTAGGGTTACGCCTACGCCAAGACCTAGGTTTAGTGTTCAGAAAACCACAAAACCAGGAGCTCCACGGACACTGACCATGCGAAAGGCATGCCAAGTTGAGCACGGAAAAGCCAAAAGCTTGCTCCCTCTTCTTCTTTCTGCTTGGAACTCACCACAGCCCACCGCCGGATTTCTGGCTCAAGCTAGGGTTAGGGTTAGGGTTAGGGTTACGCCTGCGCCTAAGCCTCCGCCTAGGCCTAGGTTTAGGGTTCAGAAAACCACAAAGCCAGGAGCTCCAGGGACACTGGCCATGCGAAAGGCATGCCAAGTTGAGCAGGGCACAGCCAAAACCTCGCCCCCTCTTCTTCTTCCTGCTCGGAACTCACCACAGCCCAATGCCAGATTTCTGGCTCAAGCTAGGGTTAGGGTTAGGGTTAGCACTAGGATTATGCCAAGGATTAGGGCTGCGAAATCCACAAAGGCAGGAGCTCCAGGGACACTGGACATGTGAAAGGCATGCAAAGTTGAGCAGGGCACAGCCAAAACCTTGCCCCCTCTTCTTCTTCCTGCTCAGAACTCACCACAGCCCACTGCTGGATTTCTGGCTCAAGCTAGGGTTAGGGTTAGGGTCAGGGTTACGCCTATGCCTAAGCCTAGGTTTAGGGTTCAGAAAACCACAAAGCCAGGAGCTCCAGAGACACTGGCCATGCGAAAGGCATACAAAGTTGAGCACGGAAATGTCAAAAGCTTGCCGCCTCTTCTTTTTCCTGCTTGGAACTCACCACAGCCCACTTCCGGATTTCTGGCTCAAGCTAGGGTTATGGTTAGGGTCAGGGTTACGCCTATGCCTAAGCCTAGGTTTAGTGTTCAGAAAACCACAAAGGCAGGAGCTCCAGGGACACTGGCCATGCGAAAGTCATACAAAGTTGAGCACGGAAAAGCCAAAACCTTGCTCCCTCTTCTTTTTCCTGCTTGGAACTCACCACAGCCCAATGCCTGGTTTCTGGCTCAAGCTAGGGTTAGGGTTATGCCTAGGATTAGGGTTGAGAAAACCACAGAGCCAGCAGCTCCAGGGACACTGGACATGTGAGATGCATGCAAAGTTGAGCAGTGCGCAGCCAAAACTTGGCTCCCTCTTCTTCTTCCTGCTCGGAACTCACCACAGCCCACCGCCGGATTTCTGGCTCAAGCTAGGGTTAGGGTTAGGGTTAGGGTCAGGGTTACGCCTACGCCTAAGCCTATGCCTAGGCCTAGGTTTAGGGTTCAGAAAACCACAAAGCCAGGAACTCCACGGACACTGGCCATGCGAAAGGCATGCCAAGTTGAGCAGTGCGCAGCCAAAACTTTGCTCCCTCTTCTTCTTTCTGCTTGGAACTCACCACAGCCCAATGCTCGATTTCTGGCTCAAGCTAGGGTTAGGGTTAGGGTTAGGGTTACGCCTGCGCCTAAGCCTCCGCCTAGGCCTAGGTTTAGGGTTCGGAAAACCACAAAGGCAGGAGCTCCAGGGACACTGGCCATGCAAAAGGCATGCCAAGTTGAGCACGGAAAAGCCAAAACTTGGCTCCCTCTTCTTCTTCCTGCTCGGAACTCACCACAGCCCACTTCCGGATTTCTGGCTCAAGCTAGGGTTGGGGTTAGGGTTAGCACTAGGATTATGCCAAGGATTAGGGCTGCGAAATCCACAAAGGCAGGAGCTCCAGGGACACTGGACATGTGAAAGGCATGCAAAGTAGATCAGTGCGCAGCCAAAACTTGGCTCCCTCTTCTTCTTTCTGCTTGGAACTCACCACAGCCCACTTCCGGATTTCTGGCTCAAGCTAGGGTTAGGGTTAGGGTTAGCACTAGGATTATGCCAAGGATTAGGGCTGCGAAATCCACAAAGGCAGGAGCTCCAGGGACACTGACCATGCGAAAGGCATGCCAAGTTGAGCAGGGCACAGCCAAAACTTGGCTCCCTCTTCTTCTTCCTGCTCGGAACTCACCACAGCCCACTGCTGGATTTCTGGCTCAAGCTAGGGTTAGGGTTAGGGTTCGCACTACGGTTATGCCAAGGATTAGGGCTGCAAAATCCACAAAGGCAGGACCTCCAGGGACACTGGACATGTGAAAGGCATGCAAAGTAGATCAGTGCGCAGCCAAAACTTGGCTCCCTCTTCTTCTTTCTGCTTGGAACTCACCACAGCCCACTTCCGGATTTCTGGCTCAAGCTAGGGTTAGGGTTAGGGTTACGCCTGCACCTAAGCCTATGCCTAGGCCTAGGTTTAGGGTTCAGAAAACCACAAAGCCAGGAGCTCCACGGACACTGACCATGCGAAAGGCATGCCAAGTTGAGCACGGAAAAGCCAAAACCTTGCTCCCTCTTCTTCTTTCTGCTTGGAACTCACCACAGCCCACCGCCGGATTTCTGGCTCAAGCTAGGGTTAGGGTTAGGGTTAGGGTTACGCCTGCGCCTAAGCCTCCGCCTAGGCCTAGGTTTAGGGTTCAGAAAACCACAAAGCCAGGAGCTCCAGGGACACTGGCCATGCGAAAGGCATGCCAAGTTGAGCAGGGCACAGCCAAAACCTTGCCCCCTCTTCTTCTTCCTGCTCGGAACTCACCACAGCCCAATGCCAGATTTCTGGCTCAAGCTAGGGTTAGGGTTAGGGTTAGCACTAGGATTATGCCAAGGATTAGGGCTGCGAAATCCACAAAGGCAGGAGCTCCAGGGACACTGGACATGTGAAAGGCATGCAAAGTTGAGCAGGGCAGAGCCAAAACCTTGCCCCCTCTTCTTCTTCCTGCTCGGAACTCACCACAGCCCAATGCCAGATTTCTGGCTCAAGCTAGGGTTAGGGTTAGGGTCAGGGTTACGCCTATGCCTAAGCCTAGGTTTAGTGTTCAGAAAACCACAAAGCCAGGAGCTCCAGAGACACTGGCCATGCGAAAGGCATACAAAGTTGAGCACGGAAATGTCAAAAGCTTGCCGCCTCTTCTTTTTCCTGCTTGGAACTCACCACAGCCCAATGCCTGGTTTCTCGCTCAAGCTAGGGTTAGGGTTATGCCTAGGATTAGGGTTGAGAAAACCACAGAGCCAGCAGCTCCAGGGACACTGGACATGTGAGATGCATGCAAAGTTGAGCAGTGCGCAGCCAAAACTTGGCTCCCTCTTCTTCTTCCTGCTCGGAACTCACCATAGCCCACCGCCGGATTTCTGGCTCAAGCTAGGGTTAGGGTTAGGGTTAGGGTTAGGGTTACGCCTACGCCTAAGCCTATGCCTAGGCCTAGGTTTAGGGTTCAGAAAACCACAAAGCCAGGAACTCCACGGACACTGGCCATGCGAAAGGCATGCCAAGTTGAGCAGTGCGCAGCCAAAACTTGGCTCCCTCTTCTTCTTTCTGCTTGGAACTCACCACAGCCCACTTCCGGATTTCTGGCTCAAGCTAGGGTTAGGGTTAGGGTTAGCACTAGGATTATGCCAAGGATTAGGGCTGCGAAATCCACAAAGGCAGGAGCTCCAGGGACACTGGACATGTGAAAGGCATGCAAAGTAGATCAGTGCGCAGCCAAAACTTGGCTCCCTCTTCTTCTTTCTGCTTGGAACTCACCACAGCCCACTTCCGGATTTCTGGCTCAAGCTAGGGTTAGGGTTAGGGTTAGCACTAGGATTATGCCAAGGATTAGGGCTGCGAAATCCACAAAGGCAGGAGCTCCAGGGACACTGACCATGCGAAAGGCATGCCAAGTTGAGCAGGGCACAGCCAAAACTTGGCTCCCTCTTCTTCTTCCTGCTCGGAACTCACTACAGCCCACTGCTGGATTTCTGGCTCAAGCTAGGGTTAGGGTTAGGGTTCGCACTACGGTTATGCCAAGGATTAGGGCTGCAAAATCCACAAAGGCAGGAGCTCCAGGGACACTGGACATGTGAAAGGCATGCAAAGTAGATCAGTGCGCAGCCAAAACTTGGCTCCCTCTTCTTCTTTCTGCTCGGAACTCACCACAGCCCACTGCTGGATTTCTGGCTCAAGCTAGGGTTAGGGTTAGGGTTAGCACTAGGATTATGCCAAGGATTAGGGCTACAAAATCCACAAAGGCAGGAGCTCCAGGGACACTGGACATGTGAAAGGCATGCAAAGTAGATCAGTGCGCAGCCAAAACTTGGCTCCCTCTTCTTCTTTCTGCTTGGAACTCACCACAGCCCACTTCCGGATTTCTGGCTCAAGCTAGGGTTAGGGTTAGGGTTACGCCTGCACCTAAGCCTATGCCTAGGCCTAGGTTTAGGGTTCAGAAAACCACAAAGCCAGGAGCTCCAGGGACACTGGCCATGCGAAAGGCATGCAAAGTTGAGCAGGGCACAGCCAAAACCTTGCCCCCTCTTCTTCTTCCTGCTCGGAACTCACCACAGCCCACTGCTGGATTTCTGGCTCAAGCTAGGGTTAGGGTTAGGGTTAGGGTCAGGGTTAGGGTAACGCCTAGGGTTAGGGTACAGAGAACCACCGAGCCCAGAGCTCCAGGGATACTCACTATGCAAAAGGCATGCCAAGGTGAGCGCAGCACAGCCCAAAACCTTGCTCCCTCTTCTTCTTCCTGCTTGGAACTCACCACAGCCCAATGCTCGATTTCTGGCTCAAGCTAGGGTTAGGGTTACACCTACGCCAAGACCTAGGTTTAGTGTTCAGAAAACCACAAAGCCAGGAGCTCCACGGACACTGACCATGCGAAAGGCATGCCAAGTTGAGCACGGAAAAGCCAAAACCTTGCTCCCTCTTCTTCTTTCTGCTTGGAACTCACCACAGCCCACCGCCGGATTTCTGGCTCAAGCTAGGGTTAGGGTTAGGGTTAGGGTTACGCCTGCGCCTAAGCCTCCGCCTAGGCCTAGGTTTAGGGTTCAGAAAACCACAAAGCCAGGAGCTCCAGGGACACTGGCCATGCGAAAGGCATGCCAAGTTGAGCAGGGCACAGCCAAAACCTTGCTCCCTCTTCTTCTTTCTGCTTGGAACTCACCACAGCCCACCGCCGGATTTCTGGCTCAAGCTAGGGTTAGGGTTAGGGTTAGGGTTACGCCTACGCCTAAGCCTCCGCCTAGGCCTAGGTTTAGGGTTCAGAAAACCACAAAGCCAGAAGCCCACGGACACTGACCATGCGAAAGGCATGCCAAGTTGAGCACGGAAAAGCCAAAACCTTGCTCCCTCTTCTTCTTTCTGCTTGGGACTCGCCAAGGCCCACAACCCAATTTCTGGCTCAAGCTAGGGTTAGGGTTAGGGTTAGCACTAGGATTATGCCAAGGATTAGGGCTGCGAAATCCACAAAGGCAGGAGCTCCAGGGACACTGGACATGTGAAAGGCATGCAAAGTTGTGCAGGGCACAGCCAAAACCTTGCCCCCTCTTCTTCTTCCTGCTCAGAACTCACCACAGCCCACTGCTGGATTTCTGGCTCAAGCTAGGGTTAGGGTTAGGGTTAGGGTCAGGGTCAGGGTTAGGGTAACGCCTAGGGTTAGGGTACAGAGAACCACCGAGCCCAGAGCTCCAGGGATACTCACTATGCAAAAGGCATGCCAAGGTGAGCGCAGCACAGGCTAAAACCTTGCTCCCTCTTCTTCTTCCTGCTTGGAACTCACCACAGCCCAATGCTCGATTTCTGGCTCAAGCTAGGGTTAGGGTTACACCTACGCCAAGACCTAGGTTTAGTGTTCAGAAAACCACAAACCCAGGAGCTCCACGGACACTGACCATGCGAAAGGCATGCCAAGTTGAGCACGGAAAAGCCAAAAGCTTGCTCCCTCTTCTTCTTTCTGCTTGGAACTCACCACAGCCCACCGCCGGATTTCTGGCTCAAGCTAGGGTTAGGGTTAGGGTTAGGGTTACGCCTGCGCCTAAGCCTCCGCCTAGGCCTAGGTTTAGGGTTCAGAAAACCACAAAGCCAGGAGCTCCAGGGACACTGGCCATGCGAAAGGCATGCCAAGTTGAGCAGGGCACAGCCAAAACCTTGCCCCCTCTTCTTCTTCCTGCTCGGAACTCACCACAGCCCAATGCCAGATTTCTGGCTCAAGCTAGGGTTAGGGTTAGGGTTAGCACTAGGATTATGCCAAGGATTAGGGCTGCGAAACCCACAAAGGCAGGAGCTCCAGGGACACTGGACATGTGAAAGGCATGCAAAGTTGAGCAGGGCACAGCCAAAACCTTGCCCCCTCTTCTTCTTCCTGCTCGGAACTCACCACAGCCCACTGCTGGATTTCTGGCTCAAGCTAGGGTTAGGGTTAGGGTCAGGGTTACGCCTATGCCTAAGCCTAGGTTTAGGGTTCAGAAAACCACAAAGCCAGGAGCTCCAGGGACACTGGCCATGCAAAAGGCATACAAAGTTGAGCATGGAAATGTCAAAAGCTTGCCGCCTCTTCTTTTTCCTGCTTGGAACTCACCACAGCCCAATGCCTGGTTTCTGGCTCAAGCTAGGGTTAGGGTTATGCCTAGGATTAGGGTTGAGAAAACCACAGAGCCAGCAGCTCCAGGGACACTGGACATGTGAGATGCATGCAAAGTTGAGCAGTGCGCAGCCAAAACTTGGCTCCCTCTTCTTCTTCCTGCTCGGAACTCACCACAGCCCACTTCCGGATTTCTGGCTCAAGCTAGGGTTAGGGTTAGGGTTAGGGTTACGCCTACGCCTAAGACTATGCCTAGGCCTAGGTTTAGGGTTCAGAAAACCACAAAGCCAGGAACTCCACGGACACTGACCATGCGAAAGGCATGCCAAGTTGAGCAGTGCGCAGCCAAAACTTTGCTCCCTCTTCTTCTTTCTGCTTGGAACTCACCACAGCCCACTTCCGGATTTCTGGCTCAAGCTAGGGTTAGGGTTAGGGTTAGGGTTACGCCTGCGCCTAAGCCTCCGCCTAGGCCTAGGTTTAGGGTTCAGAAAACCACAAAGCCAGGAGCTCCAGGGACACTGGCCATGCGAAAGGCATGCCAAGTTGAGCAGGGCACAGCCAAAACCTTGCCCCCTCTTCTTCTTCCTGCTCGGAACTCACCACAGCCCAATGCCAGATTTCTGGCTCAAGCTAGGGTTAGGGTTAGGGTTAGCACTAGGATTATGCCAAGGATTAGGGCTGCGAAATCCACAAAGGCAGGAGCTCCAGGGACACTGGACATGTGAAAGGCATGCAAAGTTGAGCAGGGCACAGCCAAAACCTTGCCCCCTCTTCTTCTTCCTGCTCGGAACTCACCACAGCCCACTGCTGGATTTCTGGCTCAAGCTAGGGTTAGGGTTAGGGTCAGGGTCAGGGTTAGGGTAACGCCTAGGGTTAGGGTACAGAGAACCACCGAGCCCAGAGCTCCAGGGATACTCACTATGCAAAAGGCATGCCAAGGTGAGCGCAGCACAGCCCAAAACCTTGCGCCCTCTTCCTTCTTCCTGCTTGGAACTCACCACAGCCCAATGCTCGATTTCTGGCTCAAGCTAGGGTTAGGGTTAGGGTTAGGGTTACGCCTGCGCCTAAGCCTCCGCCTAGGCCTAGGTTTAGGGTTCAGAAAACCACAAAGCCAGGAGCTCCAGGGACACTGGCCATGCGAAAGGCATGCCAAGTTGAGCAGGGCACAGCCAAAACCTTGCCCCCTCTTCTTCTTTCTGCTTGGAACTCGCCACGGCTCACAACCCGATTTCTGGCTCAAGCTAGGGTTAGGGTTAGGGTTAGGGTTACGCCTACGCCTAAGCCTATGCCTAGGCCTAGGTTTAGGGTTCAGAAAACCACAAAGCCAGAAGCCCACGGACACTGACCATGCGAAAGGCATGCCAAGTTGAGCACGGAAAAGCCAAAACCTTGCTCCCTCTTCTTCTTTCTGCTTGGGACTCGCCAAGGCCCACAACCCAATTTCTGGCTCAAGCTAGGGTTAGGGTTAGGGTTAGCACTAGGATTATGCCAAGGATTAGGGCTGCGAAATCCACAAAGGCAGGAGCTCCAGGGACACTGGACATGTGAAAGGCATGCAAAGTTGAGCAGGGCACAGCCAAAACCTTGCCCCCTCTTCTTCTTCCTGCTCAGAACTCACCACAGCCCACTGCTGGATTTCTGGCTCAAGCTAGGGTTAGGGTTAGGGTTAGGGTCAGGGTCAGGGTTAGGGTAACGCCTAGGGTTAGGGTACAGAGAACCACCGAGCCCAGAGCTCCAGGGGTACTCACTATGCAAAAGGCATGCCAAGGTGAGCGCAGCACAGCCCAAAACCTTGCTCCCTCTTCTTCTTCCTGCTTGGAACTCACCACAGCCCAATGCTCGATTTCTGGCTCAAGCTAGGGTTAGGGTTACGCCTACGCCAAGACCTAGGTTTAGTGTTCAGAAAACCACAAAGCCAGGAGCTCCACGGACACTGACCATGCGAAAGGCATGCCAAGTTGAGCACGGAAAAGCCAAAAGCTTGCTCCCTCTTCTTCTTTCTGCTTGGAACTCACCACAGCCCACCGCCGGATTTCTGGCTCAAGCTAGGGTTAGGGTTAGGGTTAGGGTTACGCCTGCGCCTAAGCCTCCGCCTAGGCCTAGGTTTAGGGTTCAGAAAACCACAAAGCCAGGAGCTCCAGGGACACTGGCCATGCGAAAGGCATGCCAAGTTGAGCAGGGCACAGCCAAAACCTTGCCCCCTCTTCTTCTTCCTGCTCGGAACTCACCACAGCCCAATGCCAGATTTCTGGCTCAAGCTAGGGTTAGGGTTAGGGTTAGCACTAGGATTATGCCAAGGATTAGGGCTGCGAAATCCACAAAGGCAGGAGCTCCAGGGACACTGGACATGTGAAAGGCATGCAAAGTTGAGCAGGGCACAGCCAAAACCTTGCCCCCTCTTCTTCTTCCTGCTCAGAACTCACCACAGCCCACTGCTGGATTTCTGGCTCAAGCTAGGGTTAGGGTTAGGGTCAGGGTTACGCCTATGCCTAAGCCTAGGTTTAGGGTTCAGAAAACCACAAAGCCAGGAGCTCCAGAGACACTGGCCATGCGAAAGGCATACAAAGTTGAGCACGGAAATGTCAAAAGCTTGCCGCCTCTTCTTTTTCCTGCTTGGAACTCACCACAGCCCAATGCCTGGTTTCTGGCTCAAGCTAGGGTTAGGGTTATGCCTAGGATTAGGGTTGAGAAAACCACAGAGCCAGCAGCTCCAGGGACACTGGACATGTGAGATGCATGCCAAGTTGAGCAGTGCGCAGCCAAAACTTGGCTCCCTCTTCTTCTTCCTGCTCGGAACTCACCACAGCCCACTTCCGGATTTCTGGCTCAAGCTAGGGTTAGGGTTAGGGTTAGGGTTACGCCTACGCCTAAGCCTATGCCTAGGCCTAGGTTTAGGGTTCAGAAAACCACAAAGCCAGGAACTCCACGGACACTGACCATGCGAAAGGCATGCCAAGTTGAGCAGGGCACAGCCAAAACCTTGCCCCCTCTTCTTCTTTCTGCTTGGAACTCGCCACGGCTCACAACCCGATTTCTGGCTCAAGCTAGGGTTAGGGTTAGGGTTAGGGTTACGCCTATGCCTAAGCCTAGGTTTAGGGTTCAGAAAACCACAAAGCCAGGAGCTCCAGGGACACTGGCCATGCGAAAGGCATGCAAAGTTGAGCACGGAAATGTCAAAAGCTTGCCGCCTCTTCTTTTTCCTGCTTGGAACTCACCACAGCCCACTTCCGGATTTCTGGCTCAAGCTAGGGTTAGGGTTAGGGTTAGGGTTACGCCTGCGCCTAAGCCTCCGCCTAGGCCTAGGTTTAGGGTTCAGAAAACCACAAAGCCAGGAGCTCCAGGGACACTGGCCATGCGAAAGGCATGCCAAGTTGAGCAGGGCACAGCCAAAACCTTGCCCCCTCTTCTTCTTTCTGCTTGGAACTCGCCACGGCTCACAACCCAATTTCTGGCTCAAGCTAGGGTTAGGGTTAGGGTTAGGGTTACGCCTACGCCTAAGCCTATGCCTAGGCCTAGGTTTAGGGTTCAGAAAACCACAAAGCCAGAAGCCCACGGACACTGACCATGCGAAAGGCATGCCAAGTTGAGCACGGAAAAGCCAAAACCTTGCTCCCTCTTCTTCTTTCTGCTTGGGACTCGCCAAGGCCCACAACCCAATTTCTGGCTCAAGCTAGGGTTAGGGTTAGGGTTAGCACTAGGATTATGCCAAGGATTAGGGCTGCGAAATCCACAAAGGCAGGAGCTCCAGGGACACTGGACATGTGAAAGGCATGCAAAGTTGAGCAGGGCACAGCCAAAACCTTGCCCCCTCTTCTTCTTCCTGCTCAGAACTCACCACAGCCCACTGCTGGATTTCTGGCTCAAGCTAGGGTTAGGGTTAGGGTTAGGGTCAGGGTCAGGGTTAGGGTAACGCCTAGGGTTAGGGTACAGAGAACCACCGAGCCCAGAGCTCCAGGGATACTCACTATGCAAAAGGCATGCCAAGGTGAGCGCAGCACAGCCCAAAACCTTGCTCCCTCTTCTTCTTCCTGCTTGGAACTCACCACAGCCCAATGCTCGATTTCTGGCTCAAGCTAGGGTTAGGGTTACGCCTACGCCAAGACCTAGGTTTAGTGTTCAGAAAACCACAAAGCCAGGAGCTCCACGGACACTGACCATGCGAAAGGCATGCCAAGTTGAGCACGGAAAAGCCAAAAGCTTGCTCCCTCTTCTTCTTTCTGCTTGGAACTCACCACAGCCCACCGCCGGATTTCTGGCTCAAGCTAGGGTTAGGGTTAGGGTTAGGGTTACGCCTGCGCCTAAGCCTCCGCCTAGGCCTAGGTTTAGGGTTCAGAAAACCACAAAGCCAGGAGCTCCAGGGACACTGGCCATGCGAAAGGCATGCCAAGTTGAGCAGGGCACAGCCAAAACCTTGCCCCCTCTTCTTCTTCCTGCTCGGAACTCACCACAGCCCAATGCCAGATTTCTGGCTCAAGCTAGGGTTAGGGTTAGGGTTAGCACTAGGATTATGCCAAGGATTAGGGCTGCGAAATCCACAAAGGCAGGAGCTCCAGGGACACTGGACATGTGAAAGGCATGCAAAGTTGAGCAGGGCACAGCCAAAACCTTGCCCCCTCTTCTTCTTCCTGCTCAGAACTCACCACAGCCCACTGCTGGATTTCTGGCTCAAGCTAGGGTTAGGGTTAGGGTCAGGGTTACGCCTATGCCTAAGCCTAGGTTTAGTGTTCAGAAAACCACAAAGCCAGGAACTCCAGAGACACTGGCCATGCGAAAGGCATACAAAGTTGAGCACGGAAATGTCAAAAGCTTGCCGCCTCTTCTTTTTCCTGCTTGGAACTCACCACAGCCCAATGCCTGGTTTCTGGCTCAAGCTAGGGTTAGGGTTATGCCTAGGATTAGGGTTGAGAAAACCACAGAGCCAGCAGCTCCAGGGACACTGGACATGTGAGATGCATGCAAAGTTGAGCAGTGCGCAGCCAAAACTTGGCTCCCTCTTCTTCTTCCTGCTCGGAACTCACCACAGCCCACTTCCGGATTTCTGGCTCAAGCTAGGGTTAGGGTTAGGGTTAGGGTTACGCCTACGCCTAAGCCTATGCCTAGGCCTAGGTTTAGGGTTCAGAAAACCACAAAGCCAGGAACTCCACGGACACTGACCATGCGAAAGGCATGCCAAGTTGAGCAGGGCACAGCCAAAACCTTGCCCCCTCTTCTTCTTTCTGCTTGGAACTCGCCACGGCTCACAACCCGATTTCTGGCTCAAGCTAGGGTTAGGGTTAGGGTTAGGGTTACGCCTATGCCTAAGCCTAGGTTTAGGGTTCAGAAAACCACAAAGCCAGGAGCTCCAGGGACACTGGCCATGCGAAAGGCATGCAAAGTTGAGCACGGAAATGTCAAAAGCTTGCCGCCTCTTCTTTTTCCTGCTTGGAACTCACCACAGCCCAATGCCTGGTTTCTGGCTCAAGCTAGGGTTAGGGTTATGCCTAGGATTAGGGTTGAGAAAACCACAGAGCCAGCAGCTCCAGGGACACTGGACATGTGAGATGCATGCAAAGTTGAGCAGTGCGCAGCCAAAACTTGGCTCCCTCTTCTTCTTCCTGCTCGGAACTCACCACAGCCCACTTCCGGATTTCTGGCTCAAGCTAGGGTTAGGGTTAGGGTTAGGGTTACGCCTACGCCTAAGACTATGCCTAGGCCTAGGTTTAGGGTTCAGAAAACCACAAAGCCAGGAACTCCACGGACACTGACCATGCGAAAGGCATGCCAAGTTGAGCAGTGCGCAGCCAAAACTTTGCTCCCTCTTCTTCTTTCTGCTTGGAACTCACCACAGCCCACTTCCGGATTTCTGGCTCAAGCTAGGGTTAGGGTTAGGGTTAGGGTTACGCCTGCGCCTAAGCCTCCGCCTAGGCCTAGGTTTAGGGTTCAGAAAACCACAAAGCCAGGAGCTCCAGGGACACTGGCCATGCGAAAGGCATGCCAAGTTGAGCAGGGCACAGCCAAAACCTTGCCCCCTCTTCTTCTTCCTGCTCGGAACTCACCACAGCCCAATGCCAGATTTCTGGCTCAAGCTAGGGTTAGGGTTAGGGTTAGCACTAGGATTATGCCAAGGATTAGGGCTGCGAAATCCACAAAGGCAGGAGCTCCAGGGACACTGGACATGTGAAAGGCATGCAAAGTTGAGCAGGGCACAGCCAAAACCTTGCCCCCTCTTCTTCTTCCTGCTCGGAACTCACCACAGCCCACTGCTGGATTTCTGGCTCAAGCTAGGGTTAGGGTTAGGGTCAGGGTCAGGGTTAGGGTAACGCCTAGGGTTAGGGTACAGAGAACCACCGAGCCCAGAGCTCCAGGGATACTCACTATGCAAAAGGCATGCCAAGGTGAGCGCAGCACAGCCCAAAACCTTGCGCCCTCTTCCTTCTTCCTGCTTGGAACTCACCACAGCCCAATGCTCGATTTCTGGCTCAAGCTAGGGTTAGGGTTAGGGTTAGGGTTACGCCTGCGCCTAAGCCTCCGCCTAGGCCTAGGTTTAGGGTTCAGAAAACCACAAAGCCAGGAGCTCCAGGGACACTGGCCATGCGAAAGGCATGCCAAGTTGAGCAGGGCACAGCCAAAACCTTGCCCCCTCTTCTTCTTTCTGCTTGGAACTCGCCACGGCTCACAACCCGATTTCTGGCTCAAGCTAGGGTTAGGGTTAGGGTTAGGGTTACGCCTACGCCTAAGCCTATGCCTAGGCCTAGGTTTAGGGTTCAGAAAACCACAAAGCCAGAAGCCCACGGACACTGACCATGCGAAAGGCATGCCAAGTTGAGCACGGAAAAGCCAAAACCTTGCTCCCTCTTCTTCTTTCTGCTTGGGACTCGCCAAGGCCCACAACCCAATTTCTGGCTCAAGCTAGGGTTAGGGTTAGGGTTAGCACTAGGATTATGCCAAGGATTAGGGCTGCGAAATCCACAAAGGCAGGAGCTCCAGGGACACTGGACATGTGAAAGGCATGCAAAGTTGAGCAGGGCACAGCCAAAACCTTGCCCCCTCTTCTTCTTCCTGCTCAGAACTCACCACAGCCCACTGCTGGATTTCTGGCTCAAGCTAGGGTTAGGGTTAGGGTTAGGGTCAGGGTCAGGGTTAGGGTAACGCCTAGGGTTAGGGTACAGAGAACCACCGAGCCCAGAGCTCCAGGGGTACTCACTATGCAAAAGGCATGCCAAGGTGAGCGCAGCACAGCCCAAAACCTTGCTCCCTCTTCTTCTTCCTGCTTGGAACTCACCACAGCCCAATGCTCGATTTCTGGCTCAAGCTAGGGTTAGGGTTACGCCTACGCCAAGACCTAGGTTTAGTGTTCAGAAAACCACAAAGCCAGGAGCTCCACGGACACTGACCATGCGAAAGGCATGCCAAGTTGAGCACGGAAAAGCCAAAAGCTTGCTCCCTCTTCTTCTTTCTGCTTGGAACTCACCACAGCCCACCGCCGGATTTCTGGCTCAAGCTAGGGTTAGGGTTAGGGTTAGGGTTACGCCTGCGCCTAAGCCTCCGCCTAGGCCTAGGTTTAGGGTTCAGAAAACCACAAAGCCAGGAGCTCCAGGGACACTGGCCATGCGAAAGGCATGCCAAGTTGAGCAGGGCACAGCCAAAACCTTGCCCCCTCTTCTTCTTCCTGCTCGGAACTCACCACAGCCCAATGCCAGATTTCTGGCTCAAGCTAGGGTTAGGGTTAGGGTTAGCACTAGGATTATGCCAAGGATTAGGGCTGCGAAATCCACAAAGGCAGGAGCTCCAGGGACACTGGACATGTGAAAGGCATGCAAAGTTGAGCAGGGCACAGCCAAAACCTTGCCCCCTCTTCTTCTTCCTGCTCAGAACTCACCACAGCCCACTGCTGGATTTCTGGCTCAAGCTAGGGTTAGGGTTAGGGTCAGGGTTACGCCTATGCCTAAGCCTAGGTTTAGGGTTCAGAAAACCACAAAGCCAGGAGCTCCAGAGACACTGGCCATGCGAAAGGCATACAAAGTTGAGCACGGAAATGTCAAAAGCTTGCCGCCTCTTCTTTTTCCTGCTTGGAACTCACCACAGCCCAATGCCTGGTTTCTGGCTCAAGCTAGGGTTAGGGTTATGCCTAGGATTAGGGTTGAGAAAACCACAGAGCCAGCAGCTCCAGGGACACTGGACATGTGAGATGCATGCCAAGTTGAGCAGTGCGCAGCCAAAACTTGGCTCCCTCTTCTTCTTCCTGCTCGGAACTCACCACAGCCCACTTCCGGATTTCTGGCTCAAGCTAGGGTTAGGGTTAGGGTTAGGGTTACGCCTACGCCTAAGCCTATGCCTAGGCCTAGGTTTAGGGTTCAGAAAACCACAAAGCCAGGAACTCCACGGACACTGACCATGCGAAAGGCATGCCAAGTTGAGCAGGGCACAGCCAAAACCTTGCCCCCTCTTCTTCTTTCTGCTTGGAACTCGCCACGGCTCACAACCCGATTTCTGGCTCAAGCTAGGGTTAGGGTTAGGGTTAGGGTTACGCCTATGCCTAAGCCTAGGTTTAGGGTTCAGAAAACCACAAAGCCAGGAGCTCCAGGGACACTGGCCATGCGAAAGGCATGCAAAGTTGAGCACGGAAATGTCAAAAGCTTGCCGCCTCTTCTTTTTCCTGCTTGGAACTCACCACAGCCCACTTCCGGATTTCTGGCTCAAGCTAGGGTTAGGGTTAGGGTTAGGGTTACGCCTGCGCCTAAGCCTCCGCCTAGGCCTAGGTTTAGGGTTCAGAAAACCACAAAGCCAGGAGCTCCAGGGACACTGGCCATGCGAAAGGCATGCCAAGTTGAGCAGGGCACAGCCAAAACCTTGCCCCCTCTTCTTCTTTCTGCTTGGAACTCGCCACGGCTCACAACCCAATTTCTGGCTCAAGCTAGGGTTAGGGTTAGGGTTAGGGTTACGCCTACGCCTAAGCCTATGCCTAGGCCTAGGTTTAGGGTTCAGAAAACCACAAAGCCAGAAGCCCACGGACACTGACCATGCGAAAGGCATGCCAAGTTGAGCACGGAAAAGCCAAAACCTTGCTCCCTCTTCTTCTTTCTGCTTGGGACTCGCCAAGGCCCACAACCCAATTTCTGGCTCAAGCTAGGGTTAGGGTTAGGGTTAGCACTAGGATTATGCCAAGGATTAGGGCTGCGAAATCCACAAAGGCAGGAGCTCCAGGGACACTGGACATGTGAAAGGCATGCAAAGTTGAGCAGGGCACAGCCAAAACCTTGCCCCCTCTTCTTCTTCCTGCTCAGAACTCACCACAGCCCACTGCTGGATTTCTGGCTCAAGCTAGGGTTAGGGTTAGGGTTAGGGTCAGGGTCAGGGTTAGGGTAACGCCTAGGGTTAGGGTACAGAGAACCACCGAGCCCAGAGCTCCAGGGATACTCACTATGCAAAAGGCATGCCAAGGTGAGCGCAGCACAGCCCAAAACCTTGCTCCCTCTTCTTCTTCCTGCTTGGAACTCACCACAGCCCAATGCTCGATTTCTGGCTCAAGCTAGGGTTAGGGTTACGCCTACGCCAAGACCTAGGTTTAGTGTTCAGAAAACCACAAAGCCAGGAGCTCCACGGACACTGACCATGCGAAAGGCATGCCAAGTTGAGCACGGAAAAGCCAAAAGCTTGCTCCCTCTTCTTCTTTCTGCTTGGAACTCACCACAGCCCACCGCCGGATTTCTGGCTCAAGCTAGGGTTAGGGTTAGGGTTAGGGTTACGCCTGCGCCTAAGCCTCCGCCTAGGCCTAGGTTTAGGGTTCAGAAAACCACAAAGCCAGGAGCTCCAGGGACACTGGCCATGCGAAAGGCATGCCAAGTTGAGCAGGGCACAGCCAAAACCTTGCCCCCTCTTCTTCTTCCTGCTCGGAACTCACCACAGCCCAATGCCAGATTTCTGGCTCAAGCTAGGGTTAGGGTTAGGGTTAGCACTAGGATTATGCCAAGGATTAGGGCTGCGAAATCCACAAAGGCAGGAGCTCCAGGGACACTGGACATGTGAAAGGCATGCAAAGTTGAGCAGGGCACAGCCAAAACCTTGCCCCCTCTTCTTCTTCCTGCTCAGAACTCACCACAGCCCACTGCTGGATTTCTGGCTCAAGCTAGGGTTAGGGTTAGGGTCAGGGTTACGCCTATGCCTAAGCCTAGGTTTAGTGTTCAGAAAACCACAAAGCCAGGAACTCCAGAGACACTGGCCATGCGAAAGGCATACAAAGTTGAGCACGGAAATGTCAAAAGCTTGCCGCCTCTTCTTTTTCCTGCTTGGAACTCACCACAGCCCAATGCCTGGTTTCTGGCTCAAGCTAGGGTTAGGGTTATGCCTAGGATTAGGGTTGAGAAAACCACAGAGCCAGCAGCTCCAGGGACACTGGACATGTGAGATGCATGCAAAGTTGAGCAGTGCGCAGCCAAAACTTGGCTCCCTCTTCTTCTTCCTGCTCGGAACTCACCACAGCCCACTTCCGGATTTCTGGCTCAAGCTAGGGTTAGGGTTAGGGTTAGGGTTACGCCTACGCCTAAGCCTATGCCTAGGCCTAGGTTTAGGGTTCAGAAAACCACAAAGCCAGGAACTCCACGGACACTGACCATGCGAAAGGCATGCCAAGTTGAGCAGGGCACAGCCAAAACCTTGCCCCCTCTTCTTCTTTCTGCTTGGAACTCGCCACGGCTCACAACCCGATTTCTGGCTCAAGCTAGGGTTAGGGTTAGGGTTAGGGTTACGCCTATGCCTAAGCCTAGGTTTAGGGTTCAGAAAACCACAAAGCCAGGAGCTCCAGGGACACTGGCCATGCGAAAGGCATGCAAAGTTGAGCACGGAAATGTCAAAAGCTTGCCGCCTCTTCTTTTTCCTGCTTGGAACTCACCACAGCCCAATGCCTGGTTTCTGGCTCAAGCTAGGGTTAGGGTTATGCCTAGGATTAGGGTTGAGAAAACCACAGAGCCAGCAGCTCCAGGGACACTGGACATGTGAGATGCATGCAAAGTTGAGCAGTGCGCAGCCAAAACTTGGCTCCCTCTTCTTCTTCCTGCTCGGAACTCACCACAGCCCACTTCCGGATTTCTGGCTCAAGCTAGGGTTAGGGTTAGGGTTAGGGTTACGCCTACGCCTAAGACTATGCCTAGGCCTAGGTTTAGGGTTCAGAAAACCACAAAGCCAGGAACTCCACGGACACTGACCATGCGAAAGGCATGCCAAGTTGAGCAGTGCGCAGCCAAAACTTTGCTCCCTCTTCTTCTTTCTGCTTGGAACTCACCACAGCCCACTTCCGGATTTCTGGCTCAAGCTAGGGTTAGGGTTAGGGTTAGGGTTACGCCTGCGCCTAAGCCTCCGCCTAGGCCTAGGTTTAGGGTTCAGAAAACCACAAAGCCAGGAGCTCCAGGGACACTGGCCATGCGAAAGGCATGCCAAGTTGAGCAGGGCACAGCCAAAACCTTGCCCCCTCTTCTTCTTCCTGCTCGGAACTCACCACAGCCCACTGCTGGATTTCTGGCTCAAGCTAGGGTTAGGGTTAGGGTTAGCACTAGGATTATGCCAAGGATTAGGGCTGCGAAATCCACAAAGGCAGGAGCTCCAGGGACACTGGACATGTGAAAGGCATGCAAAGTTGAGCAGGGCACAGCCAAAACCTTGCCCCCTCTTCTTCTTCCTGCTCGGAACTCACCACAGCCCACTGCTGGATTTCTGGCTCAAGCTAGGGTTAGGGTTAGGGTCAGGGTCAGGGTTAGGGTAACGCCTAGGGTTAGGGTACAGAGAACCACCGAGCCCAGAGCTCCAGGGATACTCACTATGCAAAAGGCATGCCAAGGTGAGCGCAGCACAGCCCAAAACCTTGCGCCCTCTTCCTTCTTCCTGCTTGGAACTCACCACAGCCCAATGCTCGATTTCTGGCTCAAGCTAGGGTTAGGGTTAGGGTTAGGGTTACGCCTGCGCCTAAGCCTCCGCCTAGGCCTAGGTTTAGGGTTCAGAAAACCACAAAGCCAGGAGCTCCAGGGACACTGGCCATGCGAAAGGCATGCCAAGTTGAGCAGGGCACAGCCAAAACCTTGCCCCCTCTTCTTCTTTCTGCTTGGAACTCGCCACGGCTCACAACCCGATTTCTGGCTCAAGCTAGGGTTAGGGTTAGGGTTAGGGTTACGCCTACGCCTAAGCCTATGCCTAGGCCTAGGTTTAGGGTTCAGAAAACCACAAAGCCAGAAGCCCACGGACACTGACCATGCGAAAGGCATGCCAAGTTGAGCACGGAAAAGCCAAAACCTTGCTCCCTCTTCTTCTTTCTGCTTGGGACTTGCCAAGGCCCACAACCCAATTTCTGGCTCAAGCTAGGGTTAGGGTTAGGGTTAGCACTAGGATTATGCCAAGGATTAGGGCTGCGAAATCCACAAAGGCAGGAGCTCCAGGGACACTGGACATGTGAAAGGCATGCAAAGTTGAGCAGGGCACAGCCAAAACCTTGCCCCCTCTTCTTCTTCCTGCTCAGAACTCACCACAGCCCACTGCTGGATTTCTGGCTCAAGCTAGAGTTAGGGTTAGGGTTAGGGTCAGGGTCAGGGTTAGGGTAACGCCTAGGGTTAGGGTACAGAGAACCACCGAGCCCAGAGCTCCAGGGATACTCACTATGCAAAAGGCATGCCAAGGTGAGCGCAGCACAGCCCAAAACCTTGCTCCCTCTTCTTCTTCCTGCTTGGAACTCACCACAGCCCAATGCTCGATTTCTGGCTCAAGCTAGGGTTAGGGTTACGCCTACGCCAAGACCTAGGTTTAGTGTTCAGAAAACCACAAAGCCAGGAGCTCCACGGACACTGACCATGCGAAAGGCATGCCAAGTTGAGCACGGAAAAGCCAAAACCTTGCTCCCTCTTCTTCTTTCTGCTTGGAACTCACCACAGCCCACCGCCGGATTTCTGGCTCAAGCTAGGGTTAGGGTTAGGGTTAGGGTTACGCCTGCGCCTAAGCCTCCGCCTAGGCCTAGGTTTAGGGTTCAGAAAACCACAAAGCCAGGAGCTCCAGGGACACTGGCCATGCGAAAGGCATGCCAAGTTGAGCAGGGCACAGCCAAAACCTTGCCCCCTCTTCTTCTTCCTGCTCGGAACTCACCACAGCCCAATGCCAGATTTCTGGCTCAAGCTAGGGTTAGGGTTAGGGTTAGCACTAGGATTATGCCAAGGATTAGGGCTGCGAAATCCACAAAGGCAGGAGCTCCAGGGACACTGGACATGTGAAAGGCATGCAAAGTTGAGCAGGGCACAGCCAAAACCTTGCCCCCTCTTCTTCTTCCTGCTCAGAACTCACCACAGCCCACTGCTGGATTTCTGGCTCAAGCTAGGGTTAGGGTTAGGGTCAGGGTTACGCCTATGCCTAAGCCTAGGTTTAGGGTTCAGAAAACCACAAAGCCAGGAGCTCCAGAGACACTGGCCATGCGAAAGGCATACAAAGTTGAGCACGGAAATGTCAAAAGCTTGCCGCCTCTTCTTTTTCCTGCTTGGAACTCACCACAGCCCAATGCCTGGTTTCTGGCTCAAGCTAGGGTTAGGGTTATGCCTAGGATTAGGGTTGAGAAAACCACAGAGCCAGCAGCTCCAGGGACACTGGACATGTGAGATGCATGCAAAGTTGAGCAGTGCGCAGCCAAAACTTGGCTCCCTCTTCTTCTTCCTGCTCGGAACTCACCACAGCCCACTTCCGGATTTCTGGCTCAAGCTAGGGTTAGGGTTAGGGTTAGGGTTACGCCTACGCCTAAGCCTATGCCTAGGCCTAGGTTTAGGGTTCAGAAAACCACAAAGCCAGGAACTCCACGGACACTGACCATGCGAAAGGCATGCCAAGTTGAGCAGGGCACAGCCAAAACCTTGCCCCCTCTTCTTCTTTCTGCTTGGAACTCGCCACGGCTCACAACCCGATTTCTGGCTCAAGCTAGGGTTAGGGTTAGGGTTAGGGTTACGCCTATGCCTAAGCCTAGGTTTAGGGTTCAGAAAACCACAAAGCCAGGAGCTCCAGGGACACTGGCCATGCGAAAGGCATGCAAAGTTGAGCACGGAAATGTCAAAAGCTTGCCGCCTCTTCTTTTTCCTGCTTGGAACTCACCACAGCCCACTTCCGGATTTCTGGCTCAAGCTAGGGTTAGGGTTAGGGTTAGGGTTACGCCTGCGCCTAAGCCTCCGCCTAGGCCTAGGTTTAGGGTTCAGAAAACCACAAAGCCAGGAGCTCCAGGGACACTGGCCATGCGAAAGGCATGCCAAGTTGAGCAGGGCACAGCCAAAACCTTGCCCCCTCTTCTTCTTTCTGCTTGGAACTCGCCACGGCTCACAACCCGATTTCTGGCTCAAGCTAGGGTTAGGGTTAGGGTTAGGGTTACGCCTACGCCTAAGCCTATGCCTAGGCCTAGGTTTAGGGTTCAGAAAACCACAAAGCCAGAAGCCCACGGACACTGACCATGCGAAAGGCATGCCAAGTTGAGGACGGAAAAGCCAAAACCTTGCTCCCTCTTCTTCTTTCTGCTTGGGACTCGCCAAGGCCCACAACCCAATTTCTGGCTCAAGCTAGGGTTAGGGTTAGGGTTAGCACTAGGATTATGCCAAGGATTAGGGCTGCGAAATCCACAAAGGCAGGAGCTCCAGGGACACTGGACATGTGAAAGGCATGCAAAGTTGAGCAGGGCACAGCCAAAACCTTGCCCCCTCTTCTTCTTCCTGCTCAGAACTCACCACAGCCCACTGCTGGATTTCTGGCTCAAGCTAGGGTTAGGGTTAGGGTTAGGGTCAGGGTCAGGGTTAGGGTAACGCCTAGGGTTAGGGTACAGAGAACCACCGAGCCCAGAGCTCCAGGGATACTCACTATGCAAAAGGCATGCCAAGGTGAGCGCAGCACAGCCCAAAACCTTGCTCCCTCTTCTTCTTCCTGCTTGGAACTCACCACAGCCCAATGCTCGATTTCTGGCTCAAGCTAGGGTTAGGGTTACGCCTACGCCAAGACCTAGGTTTAGTGTTCAGAAAACCACAAAGCCAGGAGCTCCACGGACACTGACCATGCGAAAGGCATGCCAAGTTGAGCACGGAAAAGCCAAAAGCTTGCTCCCTCTTCTTCTTTCTGCTTGGAACTCACCACAGCCCACCGCCGGATTTCTGGCTCAAGCTAGGGTTAGGGTTAGGGTTAGGGTTACGCCTGCGCCTAAGCCTCCGCCTAGGCCTAGGTTTAGGGTTCAGAAAACCACAAAGCCAGGAGCTCCAGGGACACTGGCCATGCGAAAGGCATGCCAAGTTGAGCAGGGCACAGCCAAAACCTTGCCCCCTCTTCTTCTTCCTGCTCGGAACTCACCACAGCCCAATGCCAGATTTCTGGCTCAAGCTAGGGTTAGGGTTAGGGTTAGCACTAGGATTATGCCAAGGATTAGGGCTGCGAAATCCACAAAGGCAGGAGCTCCAGGGACACTGGACATGTGAAAGGCATGCAAAGTTGAGCAGGGCACAGCCAAAACCTTGCCCCCTCTTCTTCTTCCTGCTCGGAACTCACCACAGCCCACTTCCGGATTTCTGGCTCAAGCTAGGGTTAGGGTTAGGGTTAGGGTTACGCCTACGCCTAAGCCTATGCCTAGGCCTAGGTTTAGGGTTCAGAAAACCACAAAGCCAGGAACTCCACGGACACTGACCATGCGAAAGGCATGCCAAGTTGAGCAGGGCACAGCCAAAACCTTGCCCCCTCTTCTTCTTTCTGCTTGGAACTCGCCACGGCTCACAACCCGATTTCTGGCTCAAGCTAGGGTTAGGGTTAGGGTTAGGGTTACGCCTATGCCTAAGCCTAGGTTTAGGGTTCAGAAAACCACAAAGCCAGGAGCTCCAGGGACACTGGCCATGCGAAAGGCATGCAAAGTTGAGCACGGAAATGTCAAAAGCTTGCCGCCTCTTCTTTTTCCTGCTTGGAACTCACCACAGCCCAATGCCTGGTTTCTGGCTCAAGCTAGGGTTAGGGTTATGCCTAGGATTAGGGTTGAGAAAACCACAGAGCCAGCAGCTCCAGGGACACTGGACATGTGAGATGCATGCAAAGTTGAGCAGTGCGCAGCCAAAACTTGGCTCCCTCTTCTTCTTCCTGCTCGGAACTCACCACAGCCCACTTCCGGATTTCTGGCTCAAGCTAGGGTTAGGGTTAGGGTTAGGGTGACGCCTACGCCTAAGACTATGCCTAGGCCTAGGTTTAGGGTTCAGAAAACCACAAAGCCAGGAGCTCCACGGACACTGACCATGCGAAAGGCATGCCAAGTTGAGCAGTGCGCAGCCAAAACTTTGCTCCCTCTTCTTCTTTCTGCTTGGAACTCACCACAGCCCACTTCCGGATTTCTGGCTCAAGCTAGGGTTAGGGTTAGGGTTAGGGTTACGCCTGCGCCTAAGCCTCCGCCTAGGCCTAGGTTTAGGGTTCAGAAAACCACAAAGCCAGGAGCTCCAGGGACATTGGCCATGCGAAAGGCATGCCAAGTTGAGCAGGGCACAGCCAAAACCTTGCCCCCTCTTCTTCTTCCTGCTCGGAACTCACCACAGCCCAATGCCAGATTTCTGGCTCAAGCTAGGGTTAGGGTTAGGGTTAGCACTAGGATTATGCCAAGGATTAGGGCTGCGAAATCCACAAAGGCAGGAGCTCCAGGGACACTGGACATGTGAAAGGCATGCAAAGTTGAGCAGGGCACAGCCAAAACCTTGCCCCCTCTTCTTCTTCCTGCTCGGAACTCACCACAGCCCACTGCTGGATTTCTGGCTCAAGCTAGGGTTAGGGTTAGGGTCAGGGTCAGGGTTAGGGTAACGCCTAGGGTTAGGGTACAGAGAACCACCGAGCCCAGAGCTCCAGGGATACTCACTATGCAAAAGGCATGCCAAGGTGAGCGCAGCACAGCCCAAAACCTTGCGCCCTCTTCCTTCTTCCTGCTTGGAACTCACCACAGCCCAATGCTCGATTTCTGGCTCAAGCTAGGGTTAGGGTTAGGGTTAGGGTTACGCCTGCGCCTAAGCCTCCGCCTAGGCCTAGGTTTAGGGTTCAGAAAACCACAAAGCCAGGAGCTCCAGGGACACTGGCCATGCGAAAGGCATGCCAAGTTGAGCAGGGCACAGCCAAAACCTTGCCCCCTCTTCTTCTTTCTGCTTGGAACTCGCCACGGCTCACAACCCGATTTCTGGCTCAAGCTAGGGTTAGGGTTAGGGTTAGGGTTACGCCTACGCCTAAGCCTATGCCTAGGCCTAGGTTTAGGGTTCAGAAAACCACAAAGCCAGAAGCCCACGGACACTGACCATGCGAAAGGCATGCCAAGTTGAGCACGGAAAAGCCAAAACCTTGCTCCCTCTTCTTCTTTCTGCTTGGGACTCGCCAAGGCCCACAACCCAATTTCTGGCTCAAGCTAGGGTTAGGGTTAGGGTTAGCACTAGGATTATGCCAAGGATTAGGGCTGCGAAATCCACAAAGGCAGGAGCTCCAGGGACACTGGACATGTGAAAGGCATGCAAAGTTGAGCAGGGCACAGCCAAAACCTTGCCCCCTCTTCTTCTTCCTGCTCAGAACTCACCACAGCCCACTGCTGGATTTCTGGCTCAAGCTAGGGTTAGGGTTAGGGTTAGGGTCAGGGTCAGGGTTAGGGTAACGCCTAGGGTTAGGGTACAGAGAACCACCGAGCCCAGAGCTCCAGGGATACTCACTATGCAAAAGGCATGCCAAGGTGAGCGCAGCACAGCCCAAAACCTTGCTCCCTCTTCTTCTTCCTGCTTGGAACTCACCACAGCCCAATGCTCGATTTCTGGCTCAAGCTAGGGTTAGGGTTACGCCTACGCCAAGACCTAGGTTTAGTGTTCAGAAAACCACAAAGCCAGGAGCTCCACGGACACTGACCATGCGAAAGGCATGCCAAGTTGAGCACGGAAAAGCCAAAAGCTTGCTCCCTCTTCTTCTTTCTGCTTGGAACTCACCACAGCCCACCGCCGGATTTCTGGCTCAAGCTAGGGTTAGGGTTAGGGTTAGGGTTACGCCTGCGCCTAAGCCTCCGCCTAGGCCTAGGTTTAGGGTTCAGAAAACCACAAAGCCAGGAGCTCCAGGGACACTGGCCATGCGAAAGGCATGCCAAGTTGAGCAGGGCACAGCCAAAACCTTGCCCCCTCTTCTTCTTCCTGCTCGGAACTCACCACAGCCCAATGCCAGATTTCTGGCTCAAGCTAGGGTTAGGGTTAGGGTTAGCACTAGGATTATGCCAAGGATTAGGGCTGCGAAATCCACAAAGGCAGGAGCTCCAGGGACACTGGACATGTGAAAGGCATGCAAAGTTGAGCAGGGCACAGCCAAAACCTTGCCCCCTCTTCTTCTTCCTGCTCAGAACTCACCACAGCCCAATGCCAGATTTCTGGCTCAAGCTAGGGTTAGGGTTAGGGTCAGGGTTACGCCTATGCCTAAGCCTAGGTTTAGTGTTCAGAAAACCACAAAGCCAGGAGCTCCAGAGACACTGGCCATGCGAAAGGCATACAAAGTTGAGCACGGAAATGTCAAAAGCTTGCCGCCTCTTCTTTTTCCTGCTTGGAACTCACCACAGCCCAATGCCTGGTTTCTCGCTCAAGCTAGGGTTAGGGTTATGCCTAGGATTAGGGTTGAGAAAACCACAGAGCCAGCAGCTCCAGGGACACTGGACATGTGAGATGCATGCAAAGTTGAGCAGTGCGCAGCCAAAACTTGGCTCCCTCTTCTTCTTCCTGCTCGGAACTCACCATAGCCCACCGCCGGATTTCTGGCTCAAGCTAGGGTTAGGGTTAGGGTTAGGGTTACGCCTACGCCTAAGCCTATGCCTAGGCCTAGGTTTAGGGTTCAGAAAACCACAAAGCCAGGAACTCCACGGACACTGGCCATGCGAAAGGCATGCCAAGTTGAGCAGTGCGCAGCCAAAACTTGGCTCCCTCTTCTTCTTTCTGCTTGGAACTCACCACAGCCCACTTCCGGATTTCTGGCTCAAGCTAGGGTTAGGGTTAGGGTTAGGGTTACGCCTGCGCCTAAGCCTCCGCCTAGGCCTAGGTTTAGGGTTCGGAAAACGACAAAGGCAGGAGCTCCAGGGACACTGGACACGCAAAAGGCATGCCAAGTTGAGCACGGAAAAGCCAAAACTTGGCTCCCTCTTCTTCTTCCTGCTCGGAACTCACCACAGCCCACTTCCGGATTTCTGGCTCAAGCTAGGGTTAGGGTTAGGGTTAGCACTAGGATTATGCCAAGGATTAGGGCTGCGAAATCCACAAAGGCAGGAGCTCCAGGGACACTGGACATGTGAAAGGCATGCAAAGTAGATCAGTGCGCAGCCAAAACTTGGCTCCCTCTTCTTCTTTCTGCTTGGAACTCACCACAGCCCACTTCCGGATTTCTGGCTCAAGCTAGGGTTAGGGTTAGGGTTAGCACTAGGATTATGCCAAGGATTAGGGCTGCGAAATCCACAAAGGCAGGAGCTCCAGGGACACTGACCATGCGAAAGGCATGCCAAGTTGAGCAGGGCACAGCCAAAACTTGGCTCCCTCTTCTTCTTCCTGCTCGGAACTCACTACAGCCCACTGCTGGATTTCTGGCTCAAGCTAGGGTTAGGGTTAGGGTTCGCACTACGGTTATGCCAAGGATTAGGGCTGCAAAATCCACAAAGGCAGGAGCTCCAGGGACACTGGACATGTGAAAGGCATGCAAAGTAGATCAGTGCGCAGCCAAAACTTGGCTCCCTCTTCTTCTTTCTGCTCGGAACTCACCACAGCCCACTGCTGGATTTCTGGCTCAAGCTAGGGTTAGGGTTAGGGTTCGCACTAGGATTATGCCAAGGATTAGGGCTACAAAATCCACAAAGGCAGGAGCTCCAGGGACACTGGACATGTGAAAGGCATGCAAAGTAGATCAGTGCGCAGCCAAAACTTGGCTCCCTCTTCTTCTTTCTGCTTGGAACTCACCACAGCCCACTTCCGGATTTCTGGCTCAAGCTAGGGTTAGGGTTAGGGTTACGCCTGCACCTAAGCCTATGCCTAGGCCTAGGTTTAGGGTTCAGAAAACCACAAAGCCAGGAGCTCCAGGGACACTGGCCATGCGAAAGGCATGCAAAGTTGAGCAGGGCACAGCCAAAACCTTGCCCCCTCTTCTTCTTCCTGCTCGGAACTCACCACAGCCCACTGCTGGATTTCTGGCTCAAGCTAGGGTTAGGGTTAGGGTTAGGGTCAGGGTTAGGGTAACGCCTAGGGTTAGGGTACAGAGAACCACCGAGCCCAGAGCTCCAGGGATACTCACTATGCAAAAGGCATGCCAAGGTGAGCGCAGCACAGCCCAAAACCTTGCTCCCTCTTCTTCTTCCTGCTTGGAACTCACCACAGCCCAATGCTCGATTTCTGGCTCAAGCTAGGTTTAGGGTTACACCTACGCCAAGACCTAGGTTTAGTGTTCAGAAAACCACAAAGCCAGGAGCTCCACGGACACTGACCATGCGAAAGGCATGCCAAGTTGAGCACGGAAAAGCCAAAAGCTTGCTCCCTCTTCTTCTTTCTGCTTGGAACTCACCACAGCCCACCGCCGGATTTCTGGCTCAAGCTAGGGTTAGGGTTAGGGTTAGGGTTACGCCTGCGCCTAAGCCTCCGCCTAGGCCTAGGTTTAGGGTTCAGAAAACCACAAAGCCAGGAGCTCCAGGGACACTGGCCATGCGAAAGGCATGCCAAGTTGAGCAGGGCACAGCCAAAACCTTGCCCCCTCTTCTTCTTTCTGCTTGGAACTCGCCACGGCTCACAACCCGATTTCTGGCTCAAGCTAGGGTTAGGGTTAGGGTTAGGGTTACGCCTACGCCTAAGCCTATGCCTAGGCCTAGGTTTAGGGTTCAGAAAACCACAAAGCCAGAAGCCCACGGACACTGACCATGCGAAAGGCATGCCAAGTTGAGCACGGAAAAGCCAAAACCTTGCTCCCTCTTCTTCTTTCTGCTTGGGACTCGCCAAGGCCCACAACCCAATTTCTGGCTCAAGCTAGGGTTAGGGTTAGGGTTAGCACTAGGATTATGCCAAGGATTAGGGCTGCGAAATCCACAAAGGCAGGAGCTCCAGGGACACTGGACATGTGAAAGGCATGCAAAGTTGAGCAGGGCACAGCCAAAACCTTGCCCCCTCTTCTTCTTCCTGCTCAGAACTCACCACAGCCCACTGCTGGATTTCTGGCTCAAGCTAGGGTTAGGGTTAGGGTTAGGGTCAGGGTCAGGGTTAGGGTAACGCCTAGGGTTAGGGTACAGAGAACCACCGAGCCCAGAGCTCCAGGGATACTCACTATGCAAAAGGCATGCCAAGGTGAGCGCAGCACAGCCCAAAACCTTGCTCCCTCTTCTTCTTCCTGCTTGGAACTCACCACAGCCCAATGCTCGATTTCTGGCTCAAGCTAGGGTTAGGGTTACGCCTACGCCAAGACCTAGGTTTAGTGTTCAGAAAACCACAAAGCCAGGAGCTCCACGGACACTGACCATGCGAAAGGCATGCCAAGTTGAGCACGGAAAAGCCAAAAGCTTGCTCCCTCTTCTTCTTTCTGCTTGGAACTCACCACAGCCCACCGCCGGATTTCTGGCTCAAGCTAGGGTTAGGGTTAGGGTTAGGGTTACGCCTGCGCCTAAGCCTCCGCCTAGGCCTAGGTTTAGGGTTCAGAAAACCACAAAGCCAGGAGCTCCAGGGACACTGGCCATGCGAAAGGCATGCCAAGTTGAGCAGGGCACAGCCAAAACCTTGCCCCCTCTTCTTCTTCCTGCTCGGAACTCACCACAGCCCAATGCCAGATTTCTGGCTCAAGCTAGGGTTAGGGTTAGGGTTAGCACTAGGATTATGCCAAGGATTAGGGCTGCGAAATCCACAAAGGCAGGAGCTCCAGGGACACTGGACATGTGAAAGGCATGCAAAGTTGAGCAGGGCACAGCCAAAACCTTGCCCCCTCTTCTTCTTCCTGCTCAGAACTCACCACAGCCCACTGCTGGATTTCTGGCTCAAGCTAGGGTTAGGGTTAGGGTCAGGGTTACGCCTATGCCTAAGCCTAGGTTTAGTGTTCAGAAAACCACAAAGCCAGGAACTCCAGAGACACTGGCCATGCGAAAGGCATACAAAGTTGAGCACGGAAATGTCAAAAGCTTGCCGCCTCTTCTTTTTCCTGCTTGGAACTCACCACAGCCCAATGCCTGGTTTCTGGCTCAAGCTAGGGTTAGGGTTATGCCTAGGATTAGGGTTGAGAAAACCACAGAGCCAGCAGCTCCAGGGACACTGGACATGTGAGATGCATGCAAAGTTGAGCAGTGCGCAGCCAAAACTTGGCTCCCTCTTCTTCTTCCTGCTCGGAACTCACCACAGCCCACTTCCGGATTTCTGGCTCAAGCTAGGGTTAGGGTTAGGGTTAGGGTTACGCCTACGCCTAAGCCTATGCCTAGGCCTAGGTTTAGGGTTCAGAAAACCACAAAGCCAGGAACTCCACGGACACTGACCATGCGAAAGGCATGCCAAGTTGAGCAGGGCACAGCCAAAACCTTGCCCCCTCTTCTTCTTTCTGCTTGGAACTCGCCACGGCTCACAACCCGATTTCTGGCTCAAGCTAGGGTTAGGGTTAGGGTTAGGGTTACGCCTATGCCTAAGCCTAGGTTTAGGGTTCAGAAAACCACAAAGCCAGGAGCTCCAGGGACACTGGCCATGCGAAAGGCATGCAAAGTTGAGCACGGAAATGTCAAAAGCTTGCCGCCTCTTCTTTTTCCTGCTTGGAACTCACCACAGCCCAATGCCTGGTTTCTGGCTCAAGCTAGGGTTAGGGTTATGCCTAGGATTAGGGTTGAGAAAACCACAGAGCCAGCAGCTCCAGGGACACTGGACATGTGAGATGCATGCAAAGTTGAGCAGTGCGCAGCCAAAACTTGGCTCCCTCTTCTTCTTCCTGCTCGGAACTCACCACAGCCCACTTCCGGATTTCTGGCTCAAGCTAGGGTTAGGGTTAGGGTTAGGGTTACGCCTACGCCTAAGACTATGCCTAGGCCTAGGTTTAGGGTTCAGAAAACCACAAAGCCAGGAACTCCACGGACACTGACCATGCGAAAGGCATGCCAAGTTGAGCAGTGCGCAGCCAAAACTTTGCTCCCTCTTCTTCTTTCTGCTTGGAACTCACCACAGCCCACTTCCGGATTTCTGGCTCAAGCTAGGGTTAGGGTTAGGGTTAGGGTTACGCCTGCGCCTAAGCCTCCGCCTAGGCCTAGGTTTAGGGTTCAGAAAACCACAAAGCCAGGAGCTCCAGGGACACTGGCCATGCGAAAGGCATGCCAAGTTGAGCAGGGCACAGCCAAAACCTTGCCCCCTCTTCTTCTTCCTGCTCGGAACTCACCACAGCCCACTGCTGGATTTCTGGCTCAAGCTAGGGTTAGGGTTAGGGTTAGCACTAGGATTATGCCAAGGATTAGGGCTGCGAAATCCACAAAGGCAGGAGCTCCAGGGACACTGGACATGTGAAAGGCATGCAAAGTTGAGCAGGGCACAGCCAAAACCTTGCCCCCTCTTCTTCTTCCTGCTCGGAACTCACCACAGCCCACTGCTGGATTTCTGGCTCAAGCTAGGGTTAGGGTTAGGGTCAGGGTCAGGGTTAGGGTAACGCCTAGGGTTAGGGTACAGAGAACCACCGAGCCCAGAGCTCCAGGGATACTCACTATGCAAAAGGCATGCCAAGGTGAGCGCAGCACAGCCCAAAACCATGCGCCCTCTTCCTTCTTCCTGCTTGGAACTCACCACAGCCCAATGCTCGATTTCTGGCTCAAGCTAGGGTTAGGGTTAGGGTTAGGGTTACGCCTGCGCCTAAGCCTCCGCCTAGGCCTAGGTTTAGGGTTCAGAAAACCACAAAGCCAGGAGCTCCAGGGACACTGGCCATGCGAAAGGCATGCCAAGTTGAGCAGGGCACAGCCAAAACCTTGCCCCCTCTTCTTCTTTCTGCTTGGAACTCGCCACGGCTCACAACCCGATTTCTGGCTCAAGCTAGGGTTAGGGTTAGGGTTAGGGTTACGCCTACGCCTAAGCCTATGCCTAGGCCTAGGTTTAGGGTTCAGAAAACCACAAAGCCAGAAGCCCACGGACACTGACCATGCGAAAGGCATGCCAAGTTGAGCACGGAAAAGCCAAAACCTTGCTCCCTCTTCTTCTTTCTGCTTGGGACTCGCCAAGGCCCACAACCCAATTTCTGGCTCAAGCTAGGGTTAGGGTTAGGGTTAGCACTAGGATTATGCCAAGGATTAGGGCTGCGAAATCCACAAAGGCAGGAGCTCCAGGGACACTGGACATGTGAAAGGCATGCAAAGTTGAGCAGGGCACAGCCAAAACCTTGCCCCCTCTTCTTCTTCCTGCTCAGAACTCACCACAGCCCACTGCTGGATTTCTGGCTCAAGCTAGGGTTAGGGTTAGGGTTAGGGTCAGGGTCAGGGTTAGGGTAACGCCTAGGGTTAGGGTACAGAGAACCACCGAGCCCAGAGCTCCAGGGATACTCACTATGCAAAAGGCATGCCAAGGTGAGCGCAGCACAGCCCAAAACCTTGCTCCCTCTTCTTCTTCCTGCTTGGAACTCACCACAGCCCAATGCTCGATTTCTGGCTCAAGCTAGGGTTAGGGTTACGCCTACGCCAAGACCTAGGTTTAGTGTTCAGAAAACCACAAAGCCAGGAGCTCCACGGACACTGACCATGCGAAAGGCATGCCAAGTTGAGCACGGAAAAGCCAAAAGCTTGCTCCCTCTTCTTCTTTCTGCTTGGAACTCACCACAGCCCACCGCCGGATTTCTGGCTCAAGCTAGGGTTAGGGTTAGGGTTAGGGTTACGCCTGCGCCTAAGCCTCCGCCTAGGCCTAGGTTTAGGGTTCAGAAAACCACAAAGCCAGGAGCTCCAGGGACACTGGCCATGCGAAAGGCATGCCAAGTTGAGCAGGGCACAGCCAAAACCTTGCCCCCTCTTCTTCTTCCTGCTCGGAACTCACCACAGCCCAATGCCAGATTTCTGGCTCAAGCTAGGGTTAGGGTTAGGGTTAGCACTAGGATTATGCCAAGGATTAGGGCTGCGAAATCCACAAAGGCAGGAGCTCCAGGGACACTGGACATGTGAAAGGCATGCAAAGTTGAGCAGGGCACAGCCAAAACCTTGCCCCCTCTTCTTCTTCCTGCTCAGAACTCACCACAGCCCACTGCTGGATTTCTGGCTCAAGCTAGGGTTAGGGTTAGGGTCAGGGTTACGCCTATGCCTAAGCCTAGGTTTAGGGTTCAGAAAACCACAAAGCCAGGAGCTCCAGAGACACTGGCCATGCGAAAGGCATACAAAGTTGAGCACGGAAATGTCAAAAGCTTGCCGCCTCTTCTTTTTCCTGCTTGGAACTCACCACAGCCCAATGCCTGGTTTCTGGCTCAAGCTAGGGTTAGGGTTATGCCTAGGATTAGGGTTGAGAAAACCACAGAGCCAGCAGCTCCAGGGACACTGGACATGTGAGATGCATGCAAAGTTGAGCAGTGCGCAGCCAAAACTTGGCTCCCTCTTCTTCTTCCTGCTCGGAACTCACCACAGCCCACTTCCGGATTTCTGGCTCAAGCTAGGGTTAGGGTTAGGGTTAGGGTTACGCCTACGCCTAAGCCTATGCCTAGGCCTAGGTTTAGGGTTCAGAAAACCACAAAGCCAGGAACTCCACGGACACTGACCATGCGAAAGGCATGCCAAGTTGAGCAGGGCACAGCCAAAACCTTGCCCCCTCTTCTTCTTTCTGCTTGGAACTCGCCACGGCTCACAACCCGATTTCTGGCTCAAGCTAGGGTTAGGGTTAGGGTTAGGGTTACGCCTATGCCTAAGCCTAGGTTTAGGGTTCAGAAAACCACAAAGCCAGGAGCTCCAGGGACACTGGCCATGCGAAAGGCATGCAAAGTTGAGCACGGAAATGTCAAAAGCTTGCCGCCTCTTCTTTTTCCTGCTTGGAACTCACCACAGCCCACTTCCGGATTTCTGGCTCAAGCTAGGGTTAGGGTTAGGGTTAGGGTTACGCCTGCGCCTAAGCCTCCGCCTAGGCCTAGGTTTAGGGTTCAGAAAACCACAAAGCCAGGAGCTCCAGGGACACTGGCCATGCGAAAGGCATGCCAAGTTGAGCAGGGCACAGCCAAAACCTTGCCCCCTCTTCTTCTTTCTGCTTGGAACTCGCCACGGCTCACAACCCGATTTCTGGCTCAAGCTAGGGTTAGGGTTAGGGTTAGGGTTACGCCTACGCCTAAGCCTATGCCTAGGCCTAGGTTTAGGGTTCAGAAAACCACAAAGCCAGAAGCCCACGGACACTGACCATGCGAAAGGCATGCCAAGTTGAGCACGGAAAAGCCAAAACCTTGCTCCCTCTTCTTCTTTCTGCTTGGGACTCGCCAAGGCCCACAACCCAATTTCTGGCTCAAGCTAGGGTTAGGGTTAGGGTTAGCACTAGGATTATGCCAAGGATTAGGGCTGCGAAATCCACAAAGGCAGGAGCTCCAGGGACACTGGACATGTGAAAGGCATGCAAAGTTGAGCAGGGCACAGCCAAAACCTTGCCCCCTCTTCTTCTTCCTGCTCAGAACTCACCACAGCCCACTGCTGGATTTCTGGCTCAAGCTAGGGTTAGGGTTAGGGTTAGGGTCAGGGTCAGGGTTAGGGTAACGCCTAGGGTTAGGGTACAGAGAACCACCGAGCCCAGAGCTCCAGGGATACTCACTATGCAAAAGGCATGCCAAGGTGAGCGCAGCACAGCCCAAAACCTTGCTCCCTCTTCTTCTTCCTGCTTGGAACTCACCACAGCCCAATGCTCGATTTCTGGCTCAAGCTAGGGTTAGGGTTACGCCTACGCCAAGACCTAGGTTTAGTGTTCAGAAAACCACAAAGCCAGGAGCTCCACGGACACTGACCATGCGAAAGGCATGCCAAGTTGAGCACGGAAAAGCCAAAAGCTTGCTCCCTCTTCTTCTTTCTGCTTGGAACTCACCACAGCCCACCGCCGGATTTCTGGCTCAAGCTAGGGTTAGGGTTAGGGTTAGGGTTACGCCTGCGCCTAAGCCTCCGCCTAGGCCTAGGTTTAGGGTTCAGAAAACCACAAAGCCAGGAGCTCCAGGGACACTGGCCATGCGAAAGGCATGCCAAGTTGAGCAGGGCACAGCCAAAACCTTGCCCCCTCTTCTTCTTCCTGCTCGGAACTCACCACAGCCCAATGCCAGATTTCTGGCTCAAGCTAGGGTTAGGGTTAGGGTTAGCACTAGGATTATGCCAAGGATTAGGGCTGCGAAATCCACAAAGGCAGGAGCTCCAGGGACACTGGACATGTGAAAGGCATGCAAAGTTGAGCAGGGCACAGCCAAAACCTTGCCCCCTCTTCTTCTTCCTGCTCAGAACTCACCACAGCCCACTGCTGGATTTCTGGCTCAAGCTAGGGTTAGGGTTAGGGTCAGGGTTACGCCTATGCCTAAGCCTAGGTTTAGTGTTCAGAAAACCACAAAGCCAGGAACTCCAGAGACACTGGCCATGCGAAAGGCATACAAAGTTGAGCACGGAAATGTCAAAAGCTTGCCGCCTCTTCTTTTTCCTGCTTGGAACTCACCACAGCCCAATGCCTGGTTTCTGGCTCAAGCTAGGGTTAGGGTTATGCCTAGGATTAGGGTTGAGAAAACCACAGAGCCAGCAGCTCCAGGGACACTGGACATGTGAGATGCATGCAAAGTTGAGCAGTGCGCAGCCAAAACTTGGCTCCCTCTTCTTCTTCCTGCTCGGAACTCACCACAGCCCACTTCCGGATTTCTGGCTCAAGCTAGGGTTAGGGTTAGGGTTAGGGTTACGCCTACGCCTAAGCCTATGCCTAGGCCTAGGTTTAGGGTTCAGAAAACCACAAAGCCAGGAACTCCACGGACACTGACCATGCGAAAGGCATGCCAAGTTGAGCAGGGCACAGCCAAAACCTTGCCCCCTCTTCTTCTTTCTGCTTGGAACTCGCCACGGCTCACAACCCGATTTCTGGCTCAAGCTAGGGTTAGGGTTAGGGTTAGGGTTACGCCTATGCCTAAGCCTAGGTTTAGGGTTCAGAAAACCACAAAGCCAGGAGCTCCAGGGACACTGGCCATGCGAAAGGCATGCAAAGTTGAGCACGGAAATGTCAAAAGCTTGCCGCCTCTTCTTTTTCCTGCTTGGAACTCACCACAGCCCAATGCCTGGTTTCTGGCTCAAGCTAGGGTTAGGGTTATGCCTAGGATTAGGGTTGAGAAAACCACAGAGCCAGCAGCTCCAGGGACACTGGACATGTGAGATGCATGCAAAGTTGAGCAGTGCGCAGCCAAAACTTGGCTCCCTCTTCTTCTTCCTGCTCGGAACTCACCACAGCCCACTTCCGGATTTCTGGCTCAAGCTAGGGTTAGGGTTAGGGTTAGGGTTACGCCTACGCCTAAGCCTATGCCTAGGCCTAGGTTTAGGGTTCAGAAAACCACAAAGCCAGGAACTCCACGGACACTGACCATGCGAAAGGCATGCCAAGTTGAGCAGTGCGCAGCCAAAACTTTGCTCCCTCTTCTTCTTTCTGCTTGGAACTCACCACAGCCCACTTCCGGATTTCTGGCTCAAGCTAGGGTTAGGGTTAGGGTTAGGGTTACGCCTGCGCCTAAGCCTCCGCCTAGGCCTAGGTTTAGGGTTCAGAAAACCACAAAGCCAGGAGCTCCAGGGACACTGGCCATGCGAAAGGCATGCCAAGTTGAGCAGGGCACAGCCAAAACCTTGCCCCCTCTTCTTCTTCCTGCTCGGAACTCACCACAGCCCACTGCTGGATTTCTGGCTCAAGCTAGGGTTAGGGTTAGGGTTAGCACTAGGATTATGCCAAGGATTAGGGCTGCGAAATCCACAAAGGCAGGAGCTCCAGGGACACTGGACATGTGAAAGGCATGCAAAGTTGAGCAGGGCACAGCCAAAACCTTGCCCCCTCTTCTTCTTCCTGCTCGGAACTCACCACAGCCCACTGCTGGATTTCTGGCTCAAGCTAGGGTTAGGGTTAGGGTCAGGGTCAGGGTTAGGGTAACGCCTAGGGTTAGGGTACAGAGAACCACCGAGCCCAGAGCTCCAGGGATACTCACTATGCAAAAGGCATGCCAAGGTGAGCGCAGCACAGCCCAAAACCTTGCGCCCTCTTCCTTCTTCCTGCTTGGAACTCACCACAGCCCAATGCTCGATTTCTGGCTCAAGCTAGGGTTAGGGTTAGGGTTAGGGTTACGCCTGCGCCTAAGCCTCCGCCTAGGCCTAGGTTTAGGGTTCAGAAAACCACAAAGCCAGGAGCTCCAGGGACACTGGCCATGCGAAAGGCATGCCAAGTTGAGCAGGGCACAGCCAAAACCTTGCCCCCTCTTCTTCTTTCTGCTTGGAACTCGCCACGGCTCACAACCCGATTTCTGGCTCAAGCTAGGGTTAGGGTTAGGGTTAGGGTTACGCCTACGCCTAAGCCTATGCCTAGGCCTAGGTTTAGGGTTCAGAAAACCACAAAGCCAGAAGCCCACGGACACTGACCATGCGAAAGGCATGCCAAGTTGAGCACGGAAAAGCCAAAACCTTGCTCCCTCTTCTTCTTTCTGCTTGGGACTCGCCAAGGCCCACAACCCAATTTCTGGCTCAAGCTAGGGTTAGGGTTAGGGTTAGCACTAGGATTATGCCAAGGATTAGGGCTGCGAAATCCACAAAGGCAGGAGCTCCAGGGACACTGGACATGTGAAAGGCATGCAAAGTTGAGCAGGGCACAGCCAAAACCTTGCCCCCTCTTCTTCTTCCTGCTCAGAACTCACCACAGCCCACTGCTGGATTTCTGGCTCAAGCTAGGGTTAGGGTTAGGGTTAGGGTCAGGGTCAGGGTTAGGGTAACGCCTAGGGTTAGGGTACAGAGAACCACCGAGCCCAGAGCTCCAGGGATACTCACTATGCAAAAGGCATGCCAAGGTGAGCGCAGCACAGCCCAAAACCTTGCTCCCTCTTCTTCTTCCTGCTTGGAACTCACCACAGCCCAATGCTCGATTTCTGGCTCAAGCTAGGGTTAGGGTTACGCCTACGCCAAGACCTAGGTTTAGTGTTCAGAAAACCACAAAGCCAGGAGCTCCACGGACACTGACCATGCGAAAGGCATGCCAAGTTGAGCACGGAAAAGCCAAAAGCTTGCTCCCTCTTCTTCTTTCTGCTTGGAACTCACCACAGCCCACCGCCGGATTTCTGGCTCAAGCTAGGGTTAGGGTTAGGGTTAGGGTTACGCCTGCGCCTAAGCCTCCGCCTAGGCCTAGGTTTAGGGTTCAGAAAACCACAAAGCCAGGAGCTCCAGGGACACTGGCCATGCGAAAGGCATGCCAAGTTGAGCAGGGCACAGCCAAAACCTTGCCCCCTCTTCTTCTTCCTGCTCGGAACTCACCACAGCCCAATGCCAGATTTCTGGCTCAAGCTAGGGTTAGGGTTAGGGTTAGCACTAGGATTATGCCAAGGATTAGGGCTGCGAAATCCACAAAGGCAGGAGCTCCAGGGACACTGGACATGTGAAAGGCATGCAAAGTTGAGCAGGGCACAGCCAAAACCTTGCCCCCTCTTCTTCTTCCTGCTCAGAACTCACCACAGCCCAATGCCAGATTTCTGGCTCAAGCTAGGGTTAGGGTTAGGGTCAGGGTTACGCCTATGCCTAAGCCTAGGTTTAGTGTTCAGAAAACCACAAAGCCAGGAGCTCCAGAGACACTGGCCATGCGAAAGGCATACAAAGTTGAGCACGGAAATGTCAAAAGCTTGCCGCCTCTTCTTTTTCCTGCTTGGAACTCACCACAGCCCAATGCCTGGTTTCTCGCTCAAGCTAGGGTTAGGGTTATGCCTAGGATTAGGGTTGAGAAAACCACAGAGCCAGCAGCTCCAGGGACACTGGACATGTGAGATGCATGCAAAGTTGAGCAGTGCGCAGCCAAAACTTGGCTCCCTCTTCTTCTTCCTGCTCGGAACTCACCATAGCCCACCGCCGGATTTCTGGCTCAAGCTAGGGTTAGGGTTAGGGTTAGGGTTACGCCTACGCCTAAGCCTATGCCTAGGCCTAGGTTTAGGGTTCAGAAAACCACAAAGCCAGGAACTCCACGGACACTGGCCATGCGAAAGGCATGCCAAGTTGAGCAGTGCGCAGCCAAAACTTGGCTCCCTCTTCTTCTTTCTGCTTGGAACTCACCACAGCCCACTTCCGGATTTCTGGCTCAAGCTAGGGTTAGGGTTAGGGTTAGGGTTACGCCTGCGCCTAAGCCTCCGCCTAGGCCTAGGTTTAGGGTTCGGAAAACGACAAAGGCAGGAGCTCCAGGGACACTGGACACGCAAAAGGCATGCCAAGTTGAGCACGGAAAAGCCAAAACTTGGCTCCCTCTTCTTCTTCCTGCTCGGAACTCACCACAGCCCACTTCCGGATTTCTGGCTCAAGCTAGGGTTAGGGTTAGGGTTAGCACTAGGATTATGCCAAGGATTAGGGCTGCGAAATCCACAAAGGCAGGAGCTCCAGGGACACTGGACATGTGAAAGGCATGCAAAGTAGATCAGTGCGCAGCCAAAACTTGGCTCCCTCTTCTTCTTTCTGCTTGGAACTCACCACAGCCCACTTCCGGATTTCTGGCTCAAGCTAGGGTTAGGGTTAGGGTTAGCACTAGGATTATGCCAAGGATTAGGGCTGCGAAATCCACAAAGGCAGGAGCTCCAGGGACACTGACCATGCGAAAGGCATGCCAAGTTGAGCAGGGCACAGCCAAAACTTGGCTCCCTCTTCTTCTTCCTGCTCGGAACTCACTACAGCCCACTGCTGGATTTCTGGCTCAAGCTAGGGTTAGGGTTAGGGTTCGCACTACGGTTATGCCAAGGATTAGGGCTGCAAAATCCACAAAGGCAGGAGCTCCAGGGACACTGGACATGTGAAAGGCATGCAAAGTAGATCAGTGCGCAGCCAAAACTTGGCTCCCTCTTCTTCTTTCTGCTCGGAACTCACCACAGCCCACTGCTGGATTTCTGGCTCAAGCTAGGGTTAGGGTTAGGGTTCGCACTAGGATTATGCCAAGGATTAGGGCTACAAAATCCACAAAGGCAGGAGCTCCAGGGACACTGGACATGTGAAAGGCATGCAAAGTAGATCAGTGCGCAGCCAAAACTTGGCTCCCTCTTCTTCTTTCTGCTTGGAACTCACCACAGCCCACTTCCGGATTTCTGGCTCAAGCTAGGGTTAGGGTTAGGGTTACGCCTGCACCTAAGCCTATGCCTAGGCCTAGGTTTAGGGTTCAGAAAACCACAAAGCCAGGAGCTCCAGGGACACTGGCCATGCGAAAGGCATGCAAAGTTGAGCAGGGCACAGCCAAAACCTTGCCCCCTCTTCTTCTTCCTGCTCGGAACTCACCACAGCCCACTGCTGGATTTCTGGCTCAAGCTAGGGTTAGGGTTAGGGTTAGGGTCAGGGTTAGGGTAACGCCTAGGGTTAGGGTACAGAGAACCACCGAGCCCAGAGCTCCAGGGATACTCACTATGCAAAAGGCATGCCAAGGTGAGCGCAGCACAGCCCAAAACCTTGCTCCCTCTTCTTCTTCCTGCTTGGAACTCACCACAGCCCAATGCTCGATTTCTGGCTCAAGCTAGGGTTAGGGTTACACCTACGCCAAGACCTAGGTTTAGTGTTCAGAAAACCACAAAGCCAGGAGCTCCACGGACACTGACCATGCGAAAGGCATGCCAAGTTGAGCACGGAAAAGCCAAAACCTTGCTCCCTCTTCTTCTTTCTGCTTGGAACTCACCACAGCCCACCGCCGGATTTCTGGCTCAAGCTAGGGTTAGGGTTAGGGTTAGGGTTACGCCTGCGCCTAAGCCTCCGCCTAGGCCTAGGTTTAGGGTTCAGAAAACCACAAAGCCAGGAGCTCCAGGGACACTGGCCATGCGAAAGGCATGCCAAGTTGAGCAGGGCACAGCCAAAACCTTGCTCCCTCTTCTTCTTTCTGCTTGGAACTCACCACAGCCCACCGCCGGATTTCTGGCTCAAGCTAGGGTTAGGGTTAGGGTTAGGGTTACGCCTACGCCTAAGCCTATGCCTAGGCCTAGGTTTAGGGTTCAGAAAACCACAAAGCCAGAAGCCCACGGACACTGACCATGCGAAAGGCATGCCAAGTTGAGCACGGAAAAGCCAAAACCTTGCTCCCTCTTCTTCTTTCTGCTTGGGACTCGCCAAGGCCCACAACCCAATTTCTGGCTCAAGCTAGGGTTAGGGTTAGGGTTAGCACTAGGATTATGCCAAGGATTAGGGCTGCGAAATCCACAAAGGCAGGAGCTCCAGGGACACTGGACATGTGAAAGGCATGCAAAGTTGAGCAGGGCACAGCCAAAACCTTGCCCCCTCTTCTTCTTCCTGCTCAGAACTCACCACAGCCCACTGCTGGATTTCTGGCTCAAGCTAGGGTTAGGGTTAGGGTTAGGGTCAGGGTCAGGGTTAGGGTAACGCCTAGGGTTAGGGTACAGAGAACCACCGAGCCCAGAGCTCCAGGGATACTCACTATGCAAAAGGCATGCCAAGGTGAGCGCAGCACAGCCCAAAACCTTGCTCCCTCTTCTTCTTCCTGCTTGGAACTCACCACAGCCCAATGCTCGATTTCTGGCTCAAGCTAGGGTTAGGGTTACACCTACGCCAAGACCTAGGTTTAGTGTTCAGAAAACCACAAACCCAGGAGCTCCACGGACACTGACCATGCGAAAGGCATGCCAAGTTGAGCACGGAAAAGCCAAAAGCTTGCTCCCTCTTCTTCTTTCTGCTTGGAACTCACCACAGCCCACCGCCGGATTTCTGGCTCAAGCTAGGGTTAGGGTTAGGGTTAGGGTTACGCCTGCGCCTAAGCCTCCGCCTAGGCCTAGGTTTAGGGTTCAGAAAACCACAAAGCCAGGAGCTCCAGGGACACTGGCCATGCGAAAGGCATGCCAAGTTGAGCAGGGCACAGCCAAAACCTTGCCCCCTCTTCTTCTTCCTGCTCGGAACTCACCACAGCCCAATGCCAGATTTCTGGCTCAAGCTAGGGTTAGGGTTAGGGTTAGCACTAGGATTATGCCAAGGATTAGGGCTGCGAAACCCACAAAGGCAGGAGCTCCAGGGACACTGGACATGTGAAAGGCATGCAAAGTTGAGCAGGGCACAGCCAAAACCTTGCCCCCTCTTCTTCTTCCTGCTCGGAACTCACCACAGCCCAATGCCAGATTTCTGGCTCAAGCTAGGGTTAGGGTTAGGGTCAGGGTTACGCCTATGCCTAAGCCTAGGTTTAGGGTTCAGAAAACCACAAAGCCAGGAGCTCCAGGGACACTGGCCATGCAAAAGGCATACAAAGTTGAGCACGGAAATGTCAAAAGCTTGCCGCCTCTTCTTTTTCCTGCTTGGAACTCACCACAGCCCAATGCCTGGTTTCTGGCTCAAGCTAGGGTTAGGGTTATGCCTAGGATTAGGGTTGAGAAAACCACAGAGCCAGCAGCTCCAGGGACACTGGACATGTGAGATGCATGCAAAGTTGAGCAGTGCGCAGCCAAAACTTGGCTCCCTCTTCTTCTTCCTGCTCGGAACTCACCACAGCCCACTTCCGGATTTCTGGCTCAAGCTAGGGTTAGGGTTAGGGTTAGGGTTACGCCTACGCCTAAGACTATGCCTAGGCCTAGGTTTAGGGTTCAGAAAACCACAAAGCCAGGAACTCCACGGACACTGACCATGCGAAAGGCATGCCAAGTTGAGCAGTGCGCAGCCAAAACTTTGCTCCCTCTTCTTCTTTCTGCTTGGAACTCACCACAGCCCACTTCCGGATTTCTGGCTCAAGCTAGGGTTAGGGTTAGGGTTAGGGTTAGGGTTACGCCTGCGCCTAAGCCTCCGCCTAGGCCTAGGTTTAGGGTTCAGAAAACCACAAAGCCAGGAGCTCCAGGGACACTGGCCATGCGAAAGGCATGCCAAGTTGAGCAGGGCACAGCCAAAACCTTGCCCCCTCTTCTTCTTCCTGCTCGGAACTCACCACAGCCCAATGCCAGATTTCTGGCTCAAGCTAGGGTTAGGGTTAGGGTTAGCACTAGGATTATGCCAAGGATTAGGGCTGCGAAATCCACAAAGGCAGGAGCTCCAGGGACACTGGACATGTGAAAGGCATGCAAAGTTGAGCAGGGCACAGCCAAAACCTTGCCCCCTCTTCTTCTTCCTGCTCGGAACTCACCACAGCCCACTGCTGGATTTCTGGCTCAAGCTAGGGTTAGGGTTAGGGTCAGGGTCAGGGTTAGGGTAACGCCTAGGGTTAGGGTACAGAGAACCACCGAGCCCAGAGCTCCAGGGATACTCACTATGCAAAAGGCATGCCAAGGTGAGCGCAGCACAGCCCAAAACCTTGCGCCCTCTTCCTTCTTCCTGCTTGGAACTCACCACAGCCCAATGCTCGATTTCTGGCTCAAGCTAGGGTTAGGGTTACGCCTACGCCAAGACCTAGGTTTAGGGTTCAGAAAACCACAAAGCCAGAAGCCCACGGACACTGACCATGCGAAAGGCATGCCAAGTTGAGCACGGAAAAGCCAAAACTTTGCTCCCTCTTCTTCTTTCTGCTTGGAACTCACCACAGCCCACTTCCGGATTTCTGGCTCAAGCTAGGGTTAGGGTTAGGGTTAGGGTTACGCCTGCGCCTAAGCCTCCGCCTAGGCCTAGGTTTAGGGTTCAGAAAACCACAAAGCCAGGAGCTCCAGGGACACTGGCCATGCGAAAGGCATGCCAAGTTGAGCAGGGCACAGCCAAAACCTTGCTCCCTCTTCTTCTTTCTGCTTGGAACTCGCCACGGCTCACAACCCGATTTCTGGCTCAAGCTAGGGTTAGGGTTAGGGTTAGGGTTACGCCTACGCCTAAGCCTATGCCTAGGCCTAGGTTTAGGGTTCAGAAAACCACAAAGCCAGAAGCCCACGGACACTGACCATGCGAAAGGCATGCCAAGTTGAGCACGGAAAAGCCAAAACCTTGCTCCCTCTTCTTCTTTCTGCTTGGGACTCGCCAAGGCCCACAACCCAATTTCTGGCTCAAGCTAGGGTTAGGGTTAGGGTTAGCACTAGGATTATGCCAAGGATTAGGGCTGCGAAATCCACAAAGGCAGGAGCTCCAGGGACACTGGACATGTGAAAGGCATGCAAAGTTGAGCAGGGCACAGCCAAAACCTTGCCCCCTCTTCTTCTTCCTGCTCAGAACTCACCACAGCCCACTGCTGGATTTCTGGCTCAAGCTAGGGTTAGGGTTAGGGTTAGGGTCAGGGTCAGGGTTAGGGTAACGCCTAGGGTTAGGGTACAGAGAACCACCGAGCCCAGAGCTCCAGGGATACTCACTATGCAAAAGGCATGCCAAGGTGAGCGCAGCACAGCCCAAAACCTTGCTCCCTCTTCTTCTTCCTGCTTGGAACTCACCACAGCCCAATGCTCGATTTCTGGCTCAAGCTAGGGTTAGGGTTACGCCTACGCCAAGACCTAGGTTTAGTGTTCAGAAAACCACAAAGCCAGGAGCTCCACGGACACTGACCATGCGAAAGGCATGCCAAGTTGAGCACGGAAAAGCCAAAAGCTTGCTCCCTCTTCTTCTTTCTGCTTGGAACTCACCACAGCCCACCGCCGGATTTCTGGCTCAAGCTAGGGTTAGGGTTAGGGTTAGGGTTACGCCTGCGCCTAAGCCTCCGCCTAGGCCTAGGTTTAGGGTTCAGAAAACCACAAAGCCAGGAGCTCCAGGGACACTGGCCATGCGAAAGGCATGCCAAGTTGAGCAGGGCACAGCCAAAACCTTGCCCCCTCTTCTTCTTCCTGCTCGGAACTCACCACAGCCCAATGCCAGATTTCTGGCTCAAGCTAGGGTTAGGGTTAGGGTTAGCACTAGGATTATGCCAAGGATTAGGGCTGCGAAATCCACAAAGGCAGGAGCTCCAGGGACACTGGACATGTGAAAGGCATGCAAAGTTGAGCAGGGCACAGCCAAAACCTTGCCCCCTCTTCTTCTTCCTGCTCAGAACTCACCACAGCCCACTGCTGGATTTCTGGCTCAAGCTAGGGTTAGGGTTAGGGTCAGGGTTACGCCTATGCCTAAGCCTAGGTTTAGTGTTCAGAAAACCACAAAGCCAGGAGCTCCAGAGACACTGGCCATGCGAAAGGCATACAAAGTTGAGCACGGAAATGTCAAAAGCTTGCCGCCTCTTCTTTTTCCTGCTTGGAACTCACCACAGCCCAATGCCTGGTTTCTGGCTCAAGCTAGGGTTAGGGTTATGCCTAGGATTAGGGTTGAGAAAACCACAGAGCCAGCAGCTCCAGGGACACTGGACATGTGAGATGCATGCAAAGTTGAGCAGTGCGCAGCCAAAACTTGGCTCCCTCTTCTTCTTCCTGCTCAGAACTCACCACAGCCCACTTCCGGATTTCTGGCTCAAGCTAGGGTTAGGGTTAGGGTTAGGGTTACGCCTACGCCTAAGCCTATGCCTAGGCCTAGGTTTAGGGTTCAGAAAACCACAAAGCCAGGAACTCCACGGACACTGACCATGCGAAAGGCATGCCAAGTTGAGCAGGGCACAGCCAAAACCTTGCCCCCTCTTCTTCTTTCTGCTTGGAACTCGCCACGGCTCACAACCCGATTTCTGGCTCAAGCTAGGGTTAGGGTTAGGGTTAGGGTTACGCCTATGCCTAAGCCTAGGTTTAGGGTTCAGAAAACCACAAAGCCAGGAGCTCCAGGGACACTGGACATGTGAGATGCATGCAAAGTTGAGCAGTGCGCAGCCAAAACTTGGCTCCCTCTTCTTCTTCCTGCTCAGAACTCACCACAGCCCACTTCCGGATTTCTGGCTCAAGCTAGGGTTAGGGTTAGGGTTAGGGTTACGCCTACGCCTAAGCCTATGCCTAGGCCTAGGTTTAGGGTTCAGAAAACCACAAAGCCAGAAGCCCACGGACACTGACCATGCGAAAGGCATGCCAAGTTGAGCACGGAAAAGCCAAAACCTTGCTCCCTCTTCTTCTTTCTGCTTGGGACTCGCCAAGGCCCACAACCCAATTTCTGGCTCAAGCTAGGGTTAGGGTTAGGGTTAGCACTAGGATTATGCCAAGGATTAGGGCTGCGAAATCCACAAAGGCAGGAGCTCCAGGGACACTGGACATGTGAAAGGCATGCAAAGTTGAGCAGGGCACAGCCAAAACCTTGCCCCCTCTTCTTCTTCCTGCTCAGAACTCACCACAGCCCACTGCTGGATTTCTGGCTCAAGCTAGGGTTAGGGTTAGGGTTAGGGTCAGGGTCAGGGTTAGGGTAACGCCTAGGGTTAGGGTACAGAGAACCACCGAGCCCAGAGCTCCAGGGATACTCACTATGCAAAAGGCATGCCAAGGTGAGCGCAGCACAGCCCAAAACCTTGCTCCCTCTTCTTCTTCCTGCTTGGAACTCACCACAGCCCAATGCTCGATTTCTGGCTCAAGCTAGGGTTAGGGTTACGCCTACGCCAAGACCTAGGTTTAGTGTTCAGAAAACCACAAAGCCAGGAGCTCCACGGACACTGACCATGCGAAAGGCATGCCAAGTTGAGCACGGAAAAGCCAAAAGCTTGCTCCCTCTTCTTCTTTCTGCTTGGAACTCACCACAGCCCACCGCCGGATTTCTGGCTCAAGCTAGGGTTAGGGTTAGGGTCAGGGTTACGCCTGCGCCTAAGCCTCCGCCTAGGCCTAGGTTTAGGGTTCAGAAAACCACAAAGCCAGGAGCTCCAGGGACACTGGCCATGCGAAAGGCATGCCAAGTTGAGCAGGGCACAGCCAAAACCTTGCCCCCTCTTCTTCTTCCTGCTCGGAACTCACCACAGCCCAATGCCAGATTTCTGGCTCAAGCTAGGGTTAGGGTTAGGGTTAGCACTAGGATTATGCCAAGGATTAGGGCTGCGAAATCCACAAAGGCAGGAGCTCCAGGGACACTGGACATGTGAAAGGCATGCAAAGTTGAGCAGGGCACAGCCAAAACCTTGCCCCCTCTTCTTCTTCCTGCTCAGAACTCACCACAGCCCACTGCTGGATTTCTGGCTCAAGCTAGGGTTAGGGTTAGGGTCAGGGTTACGCCTATGCCTAAGCCTAGGTTTAGTGTTCAGAAAACCACAAAGCCAGGAGCTCCAGAGACACTGGCCATGCGAAAGGCATACAAAGTTGAGCACGGAAATGTCAAAAGCTTGCCGCCTCTTCTTTTTCCTGCTTGGAACTCACCACAGCCCAATGCCTGGTTTCTGGCTCAAGCTAGGGTTAGGGTTATGCCTAGGATTAGGGTTGAGAAAACCACAGAGCCAGCAGCTCCAGGGACACTGGACATGTGAGATGCATGCAAAGTTGAGCAGTGCGCAGCCAAAACTTGGCTCCCTCTTCTTCTTCCTGCTCAGAACTCACCACAGCCCACTTCCGGATTTCTGGCTCAAGCTAGGGTTAGGGTTAGGGTTAGGGTTACGCCTACGCCTAAGCCTATGCCTAGGCCTAGGTTTAGGGTTCAGAAAACCACAAAGCCAGGAACTCCACGGACACTGACCATGCGAAAGGCATGCCAAGTTGAGCAGGGCACAGCCAAAACCTTGCCCCCTCTTCTTCTTTCTGCTTGGAACTCGCCACGGCTCACAACCCGATTTCTGGCTCAAGCTAGGGTTAGGGTTAGGGTTAGGGTTACGCCTATGCCTAAGCCTAGGTTTAGGGTTCAGAAAACCACAAAGCCAGGAGCTCCAGGGACACTGGCCATGCGAAAGGCATGCAAAGTTGAGCACGGAAATGTCAAAAGCTTGCCGCCTCTTCTTTTTCCTGCTTGGAACTCACCACAGCCCAATGCCTGGTTTCTGGCTCAAGCTAGGGTTAGGGTTATGCCTAGGATTAGGGTTGAGAAAACCACAGAGCCAGCAGCTCCAGGGACACTGGACATGTGAGATGCATGCAAAGTTGAGCAGTGCGCAGCCAAAACTTGGCTCCCTCTTCTTCTTCCTGCTCGGAACTCACCACAGCCCACTTCCGGATTTCTGGCTCAAGCTAGGGTTAGGGTTAGGGTTAGGGTTACGCCTACGCCTAAGACTATGCCTAGGCCTAGGTTTAGGGTTCAGAAAACCACAAAGCCAGGAACTCCACGGACACTGACCATGCGAAAGGCATGCCAAGTTGAGCAGTGCGCAGCCAAAACTTTGCTCCCTCTTCTTCTTTCTGCTTGGAACTCACCACAGCCCACTTCCGGATTTCTGGCTCAAGCTAGGGTTAGGGTTAGGGTTAGGGTTACGCCTGCGCCTAAGCCTCCGCCTAGGCCTAGGTTTAGGGTTCAGAAAACCACAAAGCCAGGAACTCCACGGACACTGGCCATGCGAAAGGCATGCCAAGTTGAGCAGGGCACAGCCAAAACCTTGCCCCCTCTTCTTCTTCCTGCTCGGAACTCACCACAGCCCAATGCCAGATTTCTGGCTCAAGCTAGGGTTAGGGTTAGGGTTAGCACTAGGATTATGCCAAGGATTAGGGCTGCGAAATCCACAAAGGCAGGAGCTCCAGGGACACTGGACATGTGAAAGGCATGCAAAGTTGAGCAGGGCACAGCCAAAACCTTGCCCCCTCTTCTTCTTCCTGCTCGGAACTCACCACAGCCCACTGCTGGATTTCTGGCTCAAGCTAGGGTTAGGGTTAGGGTCAGGGTCAGGGTTAGGGTAACGCCTAGGGTTAGGGTACAGAGAACCACCGAGCCCAGAGCTCCAGGGATACTCACTATGCAAAAGGCATGCCAAGGTGAGCGCAGCACAGCCCAAAACCTTGCGCCCTCTTCCTTCTTCCTGCTTGGAACTCACCACAGCCCAATGCTCGATTTCTGGCTCAAGCTAGGGTTAGGGTTAGGGTTAGGGTTACGCCTGCGCCTAAGCCTCCGCCTAGGCCTAGGTTTAGGGTTCAGAAAACCACAAAGCCAGGAGCTCCAGGGACACTGGCCATGCGAAAGGCATGCCAAGTTGAGCAGGGCACAGCCAAAACCTTGCCCCCTCTTCTTCTTTCTGCTTGGAACTCGCCACGGCTCACAACCCGATTTCTGGCTCAAGCTAGGGTTAGGGTTAGGGTTAGGGTTACGCCTACGCCTAAGCCTATGCCTAGGCCTAGGTTTAGGGTTCAGAAAACCACAAAGCCAGAAGCCCACGGACACTGACCATGCGAAAGGCATGCCAAGTTGAGCACGGAAAAGCCAAAACCTTGCTCCCTCTTCTTCTTTCTGCTTGGGACTCGCCAAGGCCCACAACCCAATTTCTGGCTCAAGCTAGGGTTAGGGTTAGGGTTAGCACTAGGATTATGCCAAGGATTAGGGCTGCGAAATCCACAAAGGCAGGAGCTCCAGGGACACTGGACATGTGAAAGGCATGCAAAGTTGAGCAGGGCACAGCCAAAACCTTGCCCCCTCTTCTTCTTCCTGCTCAGAACTCACCACAGCCCACTGCTGGATTTCTGGCTCAAGCTAGGGTTAGGGTTAGGGTTAGGGTCAGGGTCAGGGTTAGGGTAACGCCTAGGGTTAGGGTACAGAGAACCACCGAGCCCAGAGCTCCAGGGATACTCACTATGCAAAAGGCATGCCAAGGTGAGCGCAGCACAGCCCAAAACCTTGCTCCCTCTTCTTCTTCCTGCTTGGAACTCACCACAGCCCAATGCTCGATTTCTGGCTCAAGCTAGGGTTAGGGTTACGCCTACGCCAAGACCTAGGTTTAGTGTTCAGAAAACCACAAAGCCAGGAGCTCCACGGACACTGACCATGCGAAAGGCATGCCAAGTTGAGCACGGAAAAGCCAAAAGCTTGCTCCCTCTTCTTCTTTCTGCTTGGAACTCACCACAGCCCACCGCCGGATTTCTGGCTCAAGCTAGGGTTAGGGTTAGGGTTAGGGTTACGCCTGCGCCTAAGCCTCCGCCTAGGCCTAGGTTTAGGGTTCAGAAAACCACAAAGCCAGGAGCTCCAGGGACACTGGCCATGCGAAAGGCATGCCAAGTTGAGCAGGGCACAGCCAAAACCTTGCCCCCTCTTCTTCTTCCTGCTCGGAACTCACCACAGCCCAATGCCAGATTTCTGGCTCAAGCTAGGGTTAGGGTTAGGGTTAGCACTAGGATTATGCCAAGGATTAGGGCTGCGAAATCCACAAAGGCAGGAGCTCCAGGGACACTGGACATGTGAAAGGCATGCAAAGTTGAGCAGGGCACAGCCAAAACCTTGCCCCCTCTTCTTCTTCCTGCTCAGAACTCACCACAGCCCACTGCTGGATTTCTGGCTCAAGCTAGGGTTAGGGTTAGGGTCAGGGTTACGCCTATGCCTAAGCCTAGCTTTAGGGTTCAGAAAACCACAAAGCCAGGAGCTCCAGAGACACTGGCCATGCGAAAGGCATACAAAGTTGAGCACGGAAATGTCAAAAGCTTGCCGCCTCTTCTTTTTCCTGCTTGGAACTCACCACAGCCCAATGCCTGGTTTCTGGCTCAAGCTAGGGTTAGGGTTATGCCTAGGATTAGGGTTGAGAAAACCACAGAGCCAGCAGCTCCAGGGACACTGGACATGTGAGATGCATGCAAAGTTGAGCAGTGCGCAGCCAAAACTTGGCTCCCTCTTCTTCTTCCTGCTCAGAACTCACCACAGCCCACTTCCGGATTTCTGGCTCAAGCTAGGGTTAGGGTTAGGGTTAGGGTTACGCCTACGCCTAAGCCTATGCCTAGGCCTAGGTTTAGGGTTCAGAAAACCACAAAGCCAGGAACTCCACGGACACTGACCATGCGAAAGGCATGCCAAGTTGAGCAGGGCACAGCCAAAACCTTGCCCCCTCTTCTTCTTTCTGCTTGGAACTCGCCACGGCTCACAACCCGATTTCTGGCTCAAGCTAGGGTTAGGGTTAGGGTTAGGGTTACGCCTATGCCTAAGCCTAGGTTTAGGGTTCAGAAAACCACAAAGCCAGGAGCTCCAGGGACACTGGCCATGCGAAAGGCATGCAAAGTTGAGCACGGAAATGTCAAAAGCTTGCCGCCTCTTCTTTTTCCTGCTTGGAACTCACCACAGCCCAATGCCTGGTTTCTGGCTCAAGCTAGGGTTAGGGTTATGCCTAGGATTAGGGTTGAGAAAACCACAGAGCCAGCAGCTCCAGGGACACTGGACATGTGAGATGCATGCAAAGTTGAGCAGTGCGCAGCCAAAACTTGGCTCCCTCTTCTTCTTCCTGCTCGGAACTCACCACAGCCCACTTCCGGATTTCTGGCTCAAGCTAGGGTTAGGGTTAGGGTTAGGGTTACGCCTACGCCTAAGACTATGCCTAGGCCTAGGTTTAGGGTTCAGAAAACCACAAAGCCAGGAACTCCACGGACACTGACCATGCGAAAGGCATGCCAAGTTGAGCAGTGCGCAGCCAAAACTTTGCTCCCTCTTCTTCTTTCTGCTTGGAACTCACCACAGCCCACTTCCGGATTTCTGGCTCAAGCTAGGGTTAGGGTTAGGGTTAGGGTTACGCCTGCGCCTAAGCCTCCGCCTAGGCCTAGGTTTAGGGTTCAGAAAACCACAAAGGCAGGAGCTCCAGGGACACTGGCCATGCGAAAGGCATGCCAAGTTGAGCAGGGCACAGCCAAAACCTTGCCCCCTCTTCTTCTTCCTGCTCGGAACTCACCACAGCCCAATGCCAGATTTCTGGCTCAAGCTAGGGTTAGGGTTAGGGTTAGCACTAGGATTATGCCAAGGATTAGGGCTGCGAAATCCACAAAGGCAGGAGCTCCAGGGACACTGGACATGTGAAAGGCATGCAAAGTTGAGCAGGGCACAGCCAAAACCTTGCCCCCTCTTCTTCTTCCTGCTCGGAACTCACCACAGCCCACTGCTGGATTTCTGGCTCAAGCTAGGGTTAGGGTTAGGGTTAGGGTCAGGGTCAGGGTTAGGGTAACGCCTAGGGTTAGGGTACAGAGAACCACCGAGCCCAGAGCTCCAGGGATACTCACTATGCAAAAGGCATGCCAAGGTGAGCGCAGCACAGCCCAAAACCTTGCGCCCTCTTCCTTCTTCCTGCTTGGAACTCACCACAGCCCAATGCTCGATTTCTGGCTCAAGCTAGGGTTAGGGTTAGGGTTAGGGTTACGCCTGCGCCTAAGCCTCCGCCTAGGCCTAGGTTTAGGGTTCAGAAAACCACAAAGCCAGGAGCTCCAGGGACACTGGCCATGCGAAAGGCATGCCAAGTTGAGCAGGGCACAGCCAAAACCTTGCCCCCTCTTCTTCTTTCTGCTTGGAACTCGCCACGGCTCACAACCCGATTTCTGGCTCAAGCTAGGGTTAGGGTTAGGGTTAGGGTTACGCCTACGCCTAAGCCTATGCCTAGGCCTAGGTTTAGGGTTCAGAAAACCACAAAGCCAGAAGCCCACGGACACTGACCATGCGAAAGGCATGCCAAGTTGAGCACGGAAAAGCCAAAACCTTGCTCCCTCTTCTTCTTTCTGCTTGGGACTCGCCAAGGCCCACAACCCAATTTCTGGCTCAAGCTAGGGTTAGGGTTAGGGTTAGCACTAGGATTATGCCAAGGATTAGGGCTGCGAAATCCACAAAGGCAGGAGCTCCAGGGACACTGGACATGTGAAAGGCATGCAAAGTTGAGCAGGGCACAGCCAAAACCTTGCCCCCTCTTCTTCTTCCTGCTCAGAACTCACCACAGCCCACTGCTGGATTTCTGGCTCAAGCTAGGGTTAGGGTTAGGGTTAGGGTCAGGGTCAGGGTTAGGGTAACGCCTAGGGTTAGGGTACAGAGAACCACCGAGCCCAGAGCTCCAGGGATACTCACTATGCAAAAGGCATGCCAAGGTGAGCGCAGCACAGCCCAAAACCTTGCTCCCTCTTCTTCTTCCTGCTTGGAACTCACCACAGCCCAATGCTCGATTTCTGGCTCAAGCTAGGGTTAGGGTTACGCCTACGCCAAGACCTAGGTTTAGTGTTCAGAAAACCACAAAGCCAGGAGCTCCACGGACACTGACCATGCGAAAGGCATGCCAAGTTGAGCACGGAAAAGCCAAAAGCTTGCTCCCTCTTCTTCTTTCTGCTTGGAACTCACCACAGCCCACCGCCGGATTTCTGGCTCAAGCTAGGGTTAGGGTTAGGGTTAGGGTTACGCCTGCGCCTAAGCCTCCGCCTAGGCCTAGGTTTAGGGTTCAGAAAACCACAAAGCCAGGAGCTCCAGGGACACTGGCCATGCGAAAGGCATGCCAAGTTGAGCAGGGCACAGCCAAAACCTTGCCCCCTCTTCTTCTTCCTGCTCGGAACTCACCACAGCCCAATGCCAGATTTCTGGCTCAAGCTAGGGTTAGGGTTAGGGTTAGCACTAGGATTATGCCAAGGATTAGGGCTGCGAAATCCACAAAGGCAGGAGCTCCAGGGACACTGGACATGTGAAAGGCATGCAAAGTTGAGCAGGGCACAGCCAAAACCTTGCCCCCTCTTCTTCTTCCTGCTCAGAACTCACCACAGCCCACTGCTGGATTTCTGGCTCAAGCTAGGGTTAGGGTTAGGGTCAGGGTTACGCCTATGCCTAAGCCTAGCTTTAGGGTTCAGAAAACCACAAAGCCAGGAGCTCCAGAGACACTGGCCATGCGAAAGGCATACAAAGTTGAGCACGGAAATGTCAAAAGCTTGCCGCCTCTTCTTTTTCCTGCTTGGAACTCACCACAGCCCACTTCCGGATTTCTGGCTCAAGCTAGGGTTATGGTTAGGGTCAGGGTTACGCCTGCGCCTAAGCCTATGCCTAGGCCTAGGTTTAGGGTTCAGAAAACCACAAAGCCAGGAACTCCACGGACACTGACCATGCGAAAGGCATACAAAGTTGAGCACGGAAATGTCAAAAGCTTGCCGCCTCTTCTTTTTCCTGCTTGGAACTCACCACAGCCCAATGCCTGGTTTCTGGCTCAAGCTAGGGTTAGGGTTATGCCTAGGATTAGGGTTGAGAAAACCACAGAGCCAGCAGCTCCAGGGACACTGGACATGTGAGATGCATGCAAAGTTGAGCAGTGCGCAGCCAAAACTTGGCTCCCTCTTCTTCTTCCTGCTCGGAACTCACCACAGCCCACTTCCGGATTTCTGGCTCAAGCTAGGGTTAGGGTTAGGGTTAGGGTTACGCCTACGCCTAAGCCTATGCCTAGGCCTAGGTTTAGGGTTCAGAAAACCACAAAGCCAGGAACTCCACGGACACTGACCATGCGAAAGGCATGCCAAGTTGAGCAGGGCACAGCCAAAACTTGGCTCCCTCTTCTTCTTTCTGCTTGGAACTCACCACAGCCCAATGCCAGATTTCTGGCTCAAGCTAGGGTTAGGGTTAGGGTTAGGGTTACGCCTGCGCCTAAGCCTCCGCCTAGGCCTAGGTTTAGGGTTCAGAAAACCACAAAGCCAGGAGCTCCAGGGACACTGGCCATGCGAAAGGCATACAAAGTTGAGCACGGAAATGTCAAAAGCTTGCCGCCTCTTCTTTTTCCTGCTTGGAACTCACCACAGCCCAATGCCTGGTTTCTGGCTCAAGCTAGGGTTAGGGTTATGCCTAGGATTAGGGTTGAGAAAACCACAGAGCCAGCAGCTCCAGGGACACTGGACATGTGAGATGCATGCAAAGTTGAGCAGTGCGCAGCCAAAACTTGGCTCCCTCTTCTTCTTCCTGCTCGGAACTCACCACAGCCCACTTCCGGATTTCTGGCTCAAGCTAGGGTTAGGGTTAGGGTTAGGGTTACGCCTACGCCTAAGCCTATGCCTAGGCCTAGGTTTAGGGTTCAGAAAACCACAAAGCCAGGAACTCCACGGACACTGACCATGCGAAAGGCATGCCAAGTTGAGCAGGGCACAGCCAAAACCTTGCCCCCTCTTCTTCTTTCTGCTTGGAACTCGCCACGGCTCACAACCCGATTTCTGGCTCAAGCTAGGGTTAGGGTTAGGGTTACGCCTATGCCTAAGCCTAGGTTTAGGGTTCAGAAAACCACAAAGCCAGGAGCTCCAGGGACACTGGCCATGCGAAAGGCATGCAAAGTTGAGCACGGAAATGTCAAAAGCTTGCCGCCTCTTCTTTTTCCTGCTTGGAACTCACCACAGCCCACTTCCGGATTTCTGGCTCAAGCTAGGGTTATGGTTAGGGTCAGGGTTACGCCTATGCCTAAGCCTAGGTTTAGTGTTCAGAAAACCACAAAGGCAGGAGCTCCAGGGACACTGGCCATGCGAAAGTCATACAAAGTTGAGCACGGAAAAGCCAAAACCTTGCTCCCTCTTCTTTTTCCTGCTTGGAACTCACCACAGCCCAATGCCTGGTTTCTGGCTCAAGCTAGGGTTAGGGTTATGCCTAGGATTAGGGTTGAGAAAACCACAGAGCCAGCAGCTCCAGGGACACTGGACATGTGAGATGCATGCAAAGTTGAGCAGTGCGCAGCCAAAACTTGGCTCCCTCTTCTTCTTCCTGCTCAGAACTCACCACAGCCCACCGCCGGATTTCTGGCTCAAGCTAGGGTTAGGATTAGGGTTAGGGTTACGCCTACGCCTAAGCCTATGCCTAGGCCTAGGTTTAGGGTTCAGAAAACCACAAAGCCAGGAACTCCACGGACACTGGCCATGCGAAAGGCATGCCAAGTTGAGCAGTGCGCAGCCAAAACTTTGCTCCCTCTTCTTCTTTCTGCTTGGAACTCACCACAGCCCAATGCTCGATTTCTGGCTCAAGCTAGGGTTAGGGTTAGGGTTAGGGTTACGCCTGCGCCTAAGCCTCCGCCTAGGCCTAGGTTTAGGGTTCGGAAAACCACAAAGGCAGGAGCTCCAGGGACACTGGCCATGCAAAAGGCATGCCAAGTTGAGCAGTGCGCAGCCAAAACTTGGCTCCCTCTTCTTCTTTCTGCTTGGAACTCACCACAGCCCACTTCCGGATTTCTGGCTCAAGCTAGGGTTAGGGTTAGGGTTAGCACTAGGATTATGCCAAGGATTAGGGCTGCGAAATCCACAAAGGCAGGAGCTCCAGGGACACTGACCATGCGAAAGGCATGCCAAGTTGAGCAGGGCACAGCCAAAACTTGGCTCCCTCTTCTTCTTCCTGCTCGGAACTCACCACAGCCCACTGCTGGATTTCTGGCTCAAGCTAGGGTTAGGGTTAGGGTTCGCACTACGGTTATGCCAAGGATTAGGGCTGCAAAATCCACAAAGGCAGGAGCTCCAGGGACACTGGACATGTGAAAGGCATGCAAAGTAGATCAGTGCGCAGCCAAAACTTGGCTCCCTCTTCTTCTTTCTGCTTGGAACTCACCACAGCCCACTTCCGGATTTCTGGCTCAAGCTAGGGTTAGGGTTAGGGTTACGCCTGCACCTAAGCCTATGCCTAGGCCTAGGTTAAGGGTTCAGAAAACCACAAAGCCAGGAGCTCCACGGACACTGGCCATGCGAAAGGCATGCCAAGTTGAGCACGGAAAAGCCAAAACCTTGCTCCCTCTTCTTCTTTCTGCTTGGAACTCACCACAGCCCACCGCCGGATTTCTGGCTCAAGCTAGGGTTAGGGTTAGGGTTAGGGTTACGCCTGCGCCTAAGCCTCCGCCTAGGCCTAGGTTTAGGGTTCAGAAAACCACAAAGCCAGGAGCTCCAGGGACACTGGCCATGCGAAAGGCATGCCAAGTTGAGCAGGGCACAGCCAAAACCTTGCCCCCTCTTCTTCTTCCTGCTCGGAACTCACCACAGCCCAATGCCAGATTTCTGGCTCAAGCTAGGGTTAGGGTTAGGGTTAGCACTAGGATTATGCCAAGGATTAGGGCTGCGAAATCCACAAAGGCAGGAGCTCCAGGGACACTGGACATGTGAAAGGCATGCAAAGTTGAGCAGGGCAGAGCCAAAACCTTGCCCCCTCTTCTTCTTCCTGCTCGGAACTCACCACAGCCCAATGCCAGATTTCTGGCTCAAGCTAGGGTTAGGGTTAGGGTCAGGGTTACGCCTATGCCTAAGCCTAGGTTTAGGGTTCAGAAAACCACAAAGCCAGGAGCTCCAGAGACACTGGCCATGCGAAAGGCATACAAAGTTGAGCACGGAAATGTCAAAAGCTTGCCGCCTCTTCTTTTTCCTGCTTGGAACTCACCACAGCCCAATGCCTGGTTTCTGGCTCAAGCTAGGGTTAGGGTTATGCCTAGGATTAGGGTTGAGAAAACCACAGAGCCAGCAGCTCCAGGGACACTGGACATGTGAGATGCATGCAAAGTTGAGCAGTGCGCAGCCAAAACTTGGCTCCCTCTTCTTCTTCCTGCTCGGAACTCACCATAGCCCACCGCCGGATTTCTGGCTCAAGCTAGGGTTAGGGTTAGGGTTAGGGTTACGCCTACGCCTAAGCCTATGCCTAGGCCTAGGTTTAGGGTTCAGAAAACCACAAAGCCAGGAACTCCACGGACACTGGCCATGCGAAAGGCATGCCAAGTTGAGCAGTGCGCAGCCAAAACTTGGCTCCCTCTTCTTCTTTCTGCTTGGAACTCACCACAGCCCACTTCCGGATTTCTGGCTCAAGCTAGGGTTAGGGTTAGGGTTAGCACTAGGATTATGCCAAGGATTAGGGCTGCGAAATCCACAAAGGCAGGAGCTCCAGGGACACTGGACATGTGAAAGGCATGCAAAGTAGATCAGTGCGCAGCCAAAACTTGGCTCCCTCTTCTTCTTTCTGCTTGGAACTCACCACAGCCCACTGCTGGATTTCTGGCTCAAGCTAGGGTTAGGGTTAGGGTTAGCACTAGGATTATGCCAAGGATTAGGGCTGCGAAATCCACAAAGGCAGGAGCTCCAGGGACACTGACCATGCGAAAGGCATGCCAAGTTGAGCAGGGCACAGCCAAAACTTGGCTCCCTCTTCTTCTTCCTGCTCGGAACTCACTACAGCCCACTGCTGGATTTCTGGCTCAAGCTAGGGTTAGGGTTAGGGTTCGCACTACGGTTATGCCAAGGATTAGGGCTGCAAAATCCACAAAGGCAGGAGCTCCAGGGACACTGGACATGTGAAAGGCATGCAAAGTAGATCAGTGCGCAGCCAAAACTTGGCTCCCTCTTCTTCTTTCTGCTCGGAACTCACCACAGCCCACTGCTGGATTTCTGGCTCAAGCTAGGGTTAGGGTTAGGGTTAGCACTAGGATTATGCCAAGGATTAGGGCTACAAAATCCACAAAGGCAGGAGCTCCAGGGACACTGGACATGTGAAAGGCATGCAAAGTAGATCAGTGCGCAGCCAAAACTTGGCTCCCTCTTCTTCTTTCTGCTTGGAACTCACCACAGCCCACTTCCGGATTTCTGGCTCAAGCTAGGGTTAGGGTTAGGGTTACGCCTGCACCTAAGCCTATGCCTAGGCCTAGGTTTAGGGTTCAGAAAACCACAAAGCCAGGAGCTCCAGGGACACTGGCCATGCGAAAGGCATGCAAAGTTGAGCAGGGCACAGCCAAAACCTTGCCCCCTCTTCTTCTTCCTGCTCGGAACTCACCACAGCCCACTGCTGGATTTCTGGCTCAAGCTAGGGTTAGGGTTAGGGTTAGGGTCAGGGTTAGGGTAACGCCTAGGGTTAGGGTACAGAGAACCACCAAGCCCAGAGCTCCAGGGATACTCACTATGCAAAAGGCATGCCAAGGTGAGCGCAGCACAGCCCAAAACCTTGCGCCCTCTTCTTCTTCCTGCTTGGAACTCACCACAGCCCAATGCTCGATTTCTGGCTCAAGCTAGGGTTAGGGTTACGCCTACGCCAAGACCTAGGTTTAGTGTTCAGAAAACCACAAAGCCAGGAGCTCCACGGACACTGACCATGCGAAAGGCATGCCAAGTTGAGCACGGAAAAGCCAAAAGCTTGCTCCCTCTTCTTCTTTCTGCTTGGAACTCACCACAGCCCACCGCCGGATTTCTGGCTCAAGCTAGGGTTAGGGTTAGGGTTAGGGTTACGCCTGCGCCTAAGCCTCCGCCTAGGCCTAGGTTTAGGGTTCAGAAAACCACAAAGCCAGGAGCTCCAGGGACACTGGCCATGCGAAAGGCATGCCAAGTTGAGCAGGGCACAGCCAAAACCTTGCCCCCTCTTCTTCTTCCTGCTCGGAACTCACCACAGCCCAATGCCAGATTTCTGGCTCAAGCTAGGGTTAGGGTTAGGGTTAGCACTAGGATTATGCCAAGGATTAGGGCTGCGAAATCCACAAAGGCAGGAGCTCCAGGGACACTGGACATGTGAAAGGCATGCAAAGTTGAGCAGGGCACAGCCAAAACCTTGCCCCCTCTTCTTCTTCCTGCTCAGAACTCACCACAGCCCACTGCTGGATTTCTGGCTCAAGCTAGGGTTAGGGTTAGGGTCAGGGTTACGCCTATGCCTAAGCCTAGCTTTAGGGTTCAGAAAACCACAAAGCCAGGAGCTCCAGAGACACTGGCCATGCGAAAGGCATACAAAGTTGAGCACGGAAATGTCAAAAGCTTGCCGCCTCTTCTTTTTCCTGCTTGGAACTCACCACAGCCCACTTCCGGATTTCTGGCTCAAGCTAGGGTTATGGTTAGGGTCAGGGTTACGCCTGCGCCTAAGCCTATGCCTAGGCCTAGGTTTAGGGTTCAGAAAACCACAAAGCCAGGAACTCCACGGACACTGACCATGCGAAAGGCATACAAAGTTGAGCACGGAAATGTCAAAAGCTTGCCGCCTCTTCTTTTTCCTGCTTGGAACTCACCACAGCCCAATGCCTGGTTTCTGGCTCAAGCTAGGGTTAGGGTTATGCCTAGGATTAGGGTTGAGAAAACCACAGAGCCAGCAGCTCCAGGGACACTGGACATGTGAGATGCATGCAAAGTTGAGCAGTGCGCAGCCAAAACTTGGCTCCCTCTTCTTCTTCCTGCTCGGAACTCACCACAGCCCACTTCCGGATTTCTGGCTCAAGCTAGGGTTAGGGTTAGGGTTAGGGTTACGCCTACGCCTAAGCCTATGCCTAGGCCTAGGTTTAGGGTTCAGAAAACCACAAAGCCAGGAACTCCACGGACACTGACCATGCGAAAGGCATGCCAAGTTGAGCAGGGCACAGCCAAAACTTGGCTCCCTCTTCTTCTTTCTGCTTGGAACTCACCACAGCCCAATGCCAGATTTCTGGCTCAAGCTAGGGTTAGGGTTAGGGTTAGGGTTACGCCTGCGCCTAAGCCTCCGCCTAGGCCTAGGTTTAGGGTTCAGAAAACCACAAAGCCAGGAGCTCCAGGGACACTGGCCATGCGAAAGGCATACAAAGTTGAGCACGGAAATGTCAAAAGCTTGCCGCCTCTTCTTTTTCCTGCTTGGAACTCACCACAGCCCAATGCCTGGTTTCTGGCTCAAGCTAGGGTTAGGGTTATGCCTAGGATTAGGGTTGAGAAAACCACAGAGCCAGCAGCTCCAGGGACACTGGACATGTGAGATGCATGCAAAGTTGAGCAGTGCGCAGCCAAAACTTGGCTCCCTCTTCTTCTTCCTGCTCGGAACTCACCACAGCCCACTTCCGGATTTCTGGCTCAAGCTAGGGTTAGGGTTAGGGTTAGGGTTACGCCTACGCCTAAGCCTATGCCTAGGCCTAGGTTTAGGGTTCAGAAAACCACAAAGCCAGGAACTCCACGGACACTGACCATGCGAAAGGCATGCCAAGTTGAGCAGGGCACAGCCAAAACCTTGCCCCCTCTTCTTCTTTCTGCTTGGAACTCGCCACGGCTCACAACCCGATTTCTGGCTCAAGCTAGGGTTAGGGTTAGGGTTACGCCTATGCCTAAGCCTAGGTTTAGGGTTCAGAAAACCACAAAGCCAGGAGCTCCAGGGACACTGGCCATGCGAAAGGCATGCAAAGTTGAGCACGGAAATGTCAAAAGCTTGCCGCCTCTTCTTTTTCCTGCTTGGAACTCACCACAGCCCACTTCCGGATTTCTGGCTCAAGCTAGGGTTATGGTTAGGGTCAGGGTTACGCCTATGCCTAAGCCTAGGTTTAGTGTTCAGAAAACCACAAAGGCAGGAGCTCCAGGGACACTGGCCATGCGAAAGTCATACAAAGTTGAGCACGGAAAAGCCAAAACCTTGCTCCCTCTTCTTTTTCCTGCTTGGAACTCACCACAGCCCAATGCCTGGTTTCTGGCTCAAGCTAGGGTTAGGGTTATGCCTAGGATTAGGGTTGAGAAAACCACAGAGCCAGCAGCTCCAGGGACACTGGACATGTGAGATGCATGCAAAGTTGAGCAGTGCGCAGCCAAAACTTGGCTCCCTCTTCTTCTTCCTGCTCAGAACTCACCACAGCCCACCGCCGGATTTCTGGCTCAAGCTAGGGTTAGGATTAGGGTTAGGGTTACGCCTACGCCTAAGCCTATGCCTAGGCCTAGGTTTAGGGTTCAGAAAACCACAAAGCCAGGAACTCCACGGACACTGGCCATGCGAAAGGCATGCCAAGTTGAGCAGTGCGCAGCCAAAACTTTGCTCCCTCTTCTTCTTTCTGCTTGGAACTCACCACAGCCCAATGCTCGATTTCTGGCTCAAGCTAGGGTTAGGGTTAGGGTTAGGGTTACGCCTGCGCCTAAGCCTCCGCCTAGGCCTAGGTTTAGGGTTCGGAAAACCACAAAGGCAGGAGCTCCAGGGACACTGGCCATGCAAAAGGCATGCCAAGTTGAGCAGTGCGCAGCCAAAACTTGGCTCCCTCTTCTTCTTTCTGCTTGGAACTCACCACAGCCCACTTCCGGATTTCTGGCTCAAGCTAGGGTTAGGGTTAGGGTTAGCACTAGGATTATGCCAAGGATTAGGGCTGCGAAATCCACAAAGGCAGGAGCTCCAGGGACACTGACCATGCGAAAGGCATGCCAAGTTGAGCAGGGCACAGCCAAAACTTGGCTCCCTCTTCTTCTTCCTGCTCGGAACTCACCACAGCCCACTGCTGGATTTCTGGCTCAAGCTAGGGTTAGGGTTAGGGTTCGCACTACGGTTATGCCAAGGATTAGGGCTGCAAAATCCACAAAGGCAGGACCTCCAGGGACACTGGACATGTGAAAGGCATGCAAAGTAGATCAGTGCGCAGCCAAAACTTGGCTCCCTCTTCTTCTTTCTGCTTGGAACTCACCACAGCCCACTTCCGGATTTCTGGCTCAAGCTAGGGTTAGGGTTAGGGTTACGCCTGCACCTAAGCCTATGCCTAGGCCTAGGTTAAGGGTTCAGAAAACCACAAAGCCAGGAGCTCCACGGACACTGGCCATGCGAAAGGCATGCCAAGTTGAGCACGGAAAAGCCAAAACCTTGCTCCCTCTTCTTCTTTCTGCTTGGAACTCACCACAGCCCACCGCCGGATTTCTGGCTCAAGCTAGGGTTAGGGTTAGGGTTAGGGTTACGCCTGCGCCTAAGCCTCCGCCTAGGCCTAGGTTTAGGGTTCAGAAAACCACAAAGCCAGGAGCTCCAGGGACACTGGCCATGCGAAAGGCATGCCAAGTTGAGCAGGGCACAGCCAAAACCTTGCCCCCTCTTCTTCTTCCTGCTCGGAACTCACCACAGCCCAATGCCAGATTTCTGGCTCAAGCTAGGGTTAGGGTTAGGGTTAGCACTAGGATTATGCCAAGGATTAGGGCTGCGAAATCCACAAAGGCAGGAGCTCCAGGGACACTGGACATGTGAAAGGCATGCAAAGTTGAGCAGGGCAGAGCCAAAACCTTGCCCCCTCTTCTTCTTCCTGCTCGGAACTCACCACAGCCCAATGCCAGATTTCTGGCTCAAGCTAGGGTTAGGGTTAGGGTCAGGGTTACGCCTATGCCTAAGCCTAGGTTTAGGGTTCAGAAAACCACAAAGCCAGGAGCTCCAGAGACACTGGCCATGCGAAAGGCATACAAAGTTGAGCACGGAAATGTCAAAAGCTTGCCGCCTCTTCTTTTTCCTGCTTGGAACTCACCACAGCCCAATGCCTGGTTTCTGGCTCAAGCTAGGGTTAGGGTTATGCCTAGGATTAGGGTTGAGAAAACCACAGAGCCAGCAGCTCCAGGGACACTGGACATGTGAGATGCATGCAAAGTTGAGCAGTGCGCAGCCAAAACTTGGCTCCCTCTTCTTCTTCCTGCTCGGAACTCACCATAGCCCACCGCCGGATTTCTGGCTCAAGCTAGGGTTAGGGTTAGGGTTAGGGTTACGCCTACGCCTAAGCCTATGCCTAGGCCTAGGTTTAGGGTTCAGAAAACCACAAAGCCAGGAACTCCACGGACACTGGCCATGCGAAAGGCATGCCAAGTTGAGCAGTGCGCAGCCAAAACTTGGCTCCCTCTTCTTCTTTCTGCTTGGAACTCACCACAGCCCACTTCCGGATTTCTGGCTCAAGCTAGGGTTAGGGTTAGGGTTAGCACTAGGATTATGCCAAGGATTAGGGCTGCGAAATCCACAAAGGCAGGAGCTCCAGGGACACTGGACATGTGAAAGGCATGCAAAGTAGATCAGTGCGCAGCCAAAACTTGGCTCCCTCTTCTTCTTTCTGCTTGGAACTCACCACAGCCCACTGCTGGATTTCTGGCTCAAGCTAGGGTTAGGGTTAGGGTTAGCACTAGGATTATGCCAAGGATTAGGGCTGCGAAATCCACAAAGGCAGGAGCTCCAGGGACACTGACCATGCGAAAGGCATGCCAAGTTGAGCAGGGCACAGCCAAAACTTGGCTCCCTCTTCTTCTTCCTGCTCGGAACTCACTACAGCCCACTGCTGGATTTCTGGCTCAAGCTAGGGTTAGGGTTAGGGTTCGCACTACGGTTATGCCAAGGATTAGGGCTGCAAAATCCACAAAGGCAGGAGCTCCAGGGACACTGGACATGTGAAAGGCATGCAAAGTAGATCAGTGCGCAGCCAAAACTTGGCTCCCTCTTCTTCTTTCTGCTCGGAACTCACCACAGCCCACTGCTGGATTTCTGGCTCAAGCTAGGGTTAGGGTTAGGGTTAGCACTAGGATTATGCCAAGGATTAGGGCTACAAAATCCACAAAGGCAGGAGCTCCAGGGACACTGGACATGTGAAAGGCATGCAAAGTAGATCAGTGCGCAGCCAAAACTTGGCTCCCTCTTCTTCTTTCTGCTTGGAACTCACCACAGCCCACTTCCGGATTTCTGGCTCAAGCTAGGGTTAGGGTTAGGGTTACGCCTGCACCTAAGCCTATGCCTAGGCCTAGGTTTAGGGTTCAGAAAACCACAAAGCCAGGAGCTCCAGGGACACTGGCCATGCGAAAGGCATGCAAAGTTGAGCAGGGCACAGCCAAAACCTTGCCCCCTCTTCTTCTTCCTGCTCGGAACTCACCACAGCCCACTGCTGGATTTCTGGCTCAAGCTAGGGTTAGGGTTAGGGTTAGGGTCAGGGTTAGGGTAACGCCTAGGGTTAGGGTACAGAGAACCACCGAGCCCAGAGCTCCAGGGATACTCACTATGCAAAAGGCATGCCAAGGTGAGCGCAGCACAGCCCAAAACCTTGCTCCCTCTTCTTCTTCCTGCTTGGAACTCACCACAGCCCAATGCTCGATTTCTGGCTCAAGCTAGGGTTAGGGTTACGCCTACGCCAAGACCTAGGTTTAGTGTTCAGAAAACCACAAAGCCAGGAGCTCCACGGACACTGACCATGCGAAAGGCATGCCAAGTTGAGCACGGAAAAGCCAAAACCTTGCTCCCTCTTCTTCTTTCTGCTTGGAACTCACCACAGCCCACCGCCGGATTTCTGGCTCAAGCTAGGGTTAGGGTTAGGGTTAGGGTTACGCCTGCGCCTAAGCCTCCGCCTAGGCCTAGGTTTAGGGTTCAGAAAACCACAAAGCCAGGAGCTCCAGGGACACTGGCCATGCGAAAGGCATGCCAAGTTGAGCAGGGCACAGCCAAAACCTTGCCCCCTCTTCTTCTTCCTGCTCGGAACTCACCACAGCCCAATGCCAGATTTCTGGCTCAAGCTAGGGTTAGGGTTAGGGTTAGCACTAGGATTATGCCAAGGATTAGGGCTGCGAAATCCACAAAGGCAGGAGCTCCAGGGACACTGGACATGTGAAAGGCATGCAAAGTTGAGCAGGGCACAGCCAAAACCTTGCCCCCTCTTCTTCTTCCTGCTCAGAACTCACCACAGCCCAATGCCAGATTTCTGGCTCAAGCTAGGGTTAGGGTTAGGGTCAGGGTTACGCCTATGCCTAAGCCTAGGTTTAGTGTTCAGAAAACCACAAAGCCAGGAGCTCCAGAGACACTGGCCATGCGAAAGGCATACAAAGTTGAGCACGGAAATGTCAAAAGCTTGCCGCCTCTTCTTTTTCCTGCTTGGAACTCACCACAGCCCAATGCCTGGTTTCTGGCTCAAGCTAGGGTTAGGGTTATGCCTAGGATTAGGGTTGAGAAAACCACAGAGCCAGCAGCTCCAGGGACACTGGACATGTGAGATGCATGCAAAGTTGAGCAGTGCGCAGCCAAAACTTGGCTCCCTCTTCTTCTTCCTGCTCAGAACTCACCACAGCCCACTTCCGGATTTCTGGCTCAAGCTAGGGTTAGGGTTAGGGTTAGGGTTACGCCTACGCCTAAGCCTATGCCTAGGCCTAGGTTTAGGGTTCAGAAAACCACAAAGCCAGGAACTCCACGGACACTGACCATGCGAAAGGCATGCCAAGTTGAGCAGGGCACAGCCAAAACCTTGCCCCCTCTTCTTCTTTCTGCTTGGAACTCGCCACGGCTCACAACCCGATTTCTGGCTCAAGCTAGGGTTAGGGTTAGGGTTAGGGTTACGCCTATGCCTAAGCCTAGGTTTAGGGTTCAGAAAACCACAAAGCCAGGAGCTCCAGGGACACTGGCCATGCGAAAGGCATGCAAAGTTGAGCACGGAAATGTCAAAAGCTTGCCGCCTCTTCTTTTTCCTGCTTGGAACTCACCACAGCCCAATGCCTGGTTTCTGGCTCAAGCTAGGGTTAGGGTTATGCCTAGGATTAGGGTTGAGAAAACCACAGAGCCAGCAGCTCCAGGGACACTGGACATGTGAGATGCATGCAAAGTTGAGCAGTGCGCAGCCAAAACTTGGCTCCCTCTTCTTCTTCCTGCTCGGAACTCACCACAGCCCACTTCCGGATTTCTGGCTCAAGCTAGGGTTAGGGTTAGGGTTAGGGTTACGCCTACGCCTAAGACTATGCCTAGGCCTAGGTTTAGGGTTCAGAAAACCACAAAGCCAGGAACTCCACGGACACTGACCATGCGAAAGGCATGCCAAGTTGAGCAGTGCGCAGCCAAAACTTTGCTCCCTCTTCTTCTTTCTGCTTGGAACTCACCACAGCCCACTTCCGGATTTCTGGCTCAAGCTAGGGTTAGGGTTAGGGTTAGGGTTACGCCTGCGCCTAAGCCTCCGCCTAGGCCTAGGTTTAGGGTTCAGAAAACCACAAAGCCAGGAGCTCCAGGGACACTGGCCATGCGAAAGGCATGCCAAGTTGAGCAGGGCACAGCCAAAACCTTGCCCCCTCTTCTTCTTCCTGCTCGGAACTCACCACAGCCCAATGCCAGATTTCTGGCTCAAGCTAGGGTTAGGGTTAGGGTTAGCACTAGGATTATGCCAAGGATTAGGGCTGCGAAATCCACAAAGGCAGGAGCTCCAGGGACACTGGACATGTGAAAGGCATGCAAAGTTGAGCAGGGCACAGCCAAAACCTTGCCCCCTCTTCTTCTTCCTGCTCGGAACTCACCACAGCCCACTGCTGGATTTCTGGCTCAAGCTAGGGTTAGGGTTAGGGTCAGGGTCAGGGTTAGGGTAACGCCTAGGGTTAGGGTACAGAGAACCACCGAGCCCAGAGCTCCAGGGATACTCACTATGCAAAAGGCATGCCAAGGTGAGCGCAGCACAGCCCAAAACCTTGCGCCCTCTTCCTTCTTCCTGCTTGGAACTCACCACAGCCCAATGCTCGATTTCTGGCTCAAGCTAGGGTTAGGGTTAGGGTTAGGGTTACGCCTGCGCCTAAGCCTCCGCCTAGGCCTAGGTTTAGGGTTCAGAAAACCACAAAGCCAGGAGCTCCAGGGACACTGGCCATGCGAAAGGCATGCCAAGTTGAGCAGGGCACAGCCAAAACCTTGCCCCCTCTTCTTCTTTCTGCTTGGAACTCGCCACGGCTCACAACCCGATTTCTGGCTCAAGCTAGGGTTAGGGTTAGGGTTAGGGTTACGCCTACGCCTAAGCCTATGCCTAGGCCTAGGTTTAGGGTTCAGAAAACCACAAAGCCAGAAGCCCACGGACACTGACCATGCGAAAGGCATGCCAAGTTGAGCACGGAAAAGCCAAAACCTTGCTCCCTCTTCTTCTTTCTGCTTGGGACTCGCCAAGGCCCACAACCCAATTTCTGGCTCAAGCTAGGGTTAGGGTTAGGGTTAGCACTAGGATTATGCCAAGGATTAGGGCTGCGAAATCCACAAAGGCAGGAGCTCCAGGGACACTGGACATGTGAAAGGCATGCAAAGTTGAGCAGGGCACAGCCAAAACCTTGCCCCCTCTTCTTCTTCCTGCTCAGAACTCACCACAGCCCACTGCTGGATTTCTGGCTCAAGCTAGGGTTAGGGTTAGGGTTAGGGTCAGGGTCAGGGTTAGGGTAACGCCTAGGGTTAGGGTACAGAGAACCACCGAGCCCAGAGCTCCAGGGATACTCACTATGCAAAAGGCATGCCAAGGTGAGCGCAGCACAGCCCAAAACCTTGCTCCCTCTTCTTCTTCCTGCTTGGAACTCACCACAGCCCAATGCTCGATTTCTGGCTCAAGCTAGGGTTAGGGTTACGCCTACGCCAAGACCTAGGTTTAGTGTTCAGAAAACCACAAAACCAGGAGCTCCACGGACACTGACCATGCGAAAGGCATGCCAAGTTGAGCACGGAAAAGCCAAAAGCTTGCTCCCTCTTCTTCTTTCTGCTTGGAACTCACCACAGCCCACCGCCGGATTTCTGGCTCAAGCTAGGGTTAGGGTTAGGGTTAGGGTTACGCCTGCGCCTAAGCCTCCGCCTAGGCCTAGGTTTAGGGTTCAGAAAACCACAAAGCCAGGAGCTCCAGGGACACTGGCCATGCGAAAGGCATGCCAAGTTGAGCAGGGCACAGCCAAAACCTTGCCCCCTCTTCTTCTTCCTGCTCGGAACTCACCACAGCCCAATGCCAGATTTCTGGCTCAAGCTAGGGTTAGGGTTAGGGTTAGCACTAGGATTATGCCAAGGATTAGGGCTGCGAAATCCACAAAGGCAGGAGCTCCAGGGACACTGGACATGTGAAAGGCATGCAAAGTTGAGCAGGGCACAGCCAAAACCTTGCCCCCTCTTCTTCTTCCTGCTCAGAACTCACCACAGCCCACTGCTGGATTTCTGGCTCAAGCTAGGGTTAGGGTTAGGGTCAGGGTTACGCCTATGCCTAAGCCTAGGTTTAGGGTTCAGAAAACCACAAAGCCAGGAGCTCCAGAGACACTGGCCATGCGAAAGGCATACAAAGTTGAGCACGGAAATGTCAAAAGCTTGCCGCCTCTTCTTTTTCCTGCTTGGAACTCACCACAGCCCAATGCCTGGTTTCTGGCTCAAGCTAGGGTTAGGGTTATGCCTAGGATTAGGGTTGAGAAAACCACAGAGCCAGCAGCTCCAGGGACACTGGACATGTGAGATGCATGCAAAGTTGAGCAGTGCGCAGCCAAAACTTGGCTCCCTCTTCTTCTTCCTGCTCGGAACTCACCACAGCCCACCGCCGGATTTCTGGCTCAAGCTAGGGTTAGGGTTAGGGTTAGGGTTACGCCTACGCCTAAGCCTATGCCTAGGCCTAGGTTTAGGGTTCAGAAAACCACAAAGCCAGGAACTCCACGGACACTGACCATGCGAAAGGCATGCCAAGTTGAGCAGGGCACAGCCAAAACCTTGCCCCCTCTTCTTCTTTCTGCTTGGAACTCGCCACGGCTCACAACCCGATTTCTGGCTCAAGCTAGGGTTAGGGTTAGGGTTAGGGTTACGCCTATGCCTCCGCCTAGGTTTAGGGTTCAGAAAACCACAAAGCCAGGAGCTCCAGGGACACTGGCCATGCGAAAGGCATGCAAAGTTGAGCACGGAAATGTCAAAAGCTTGCCGCCTCTTCTTTTTCCTGCTTGGAACTCACCACAGCCCAATGCCTGGTTTCTGGCTCAAGCTAGGGTTAGGGTTATGCCTAGGATTAGGGTTGAGAAAACCACAGAGCCAGCAGCTCCAGGGACACTGGACATGTGAGATGCATGCAAAGTTGAGCAGTGCGCAGCCAAAACTTGGCTCCCTCTTCTTCTTCCTGCTCGGAACTCACCACAGCCCACTTCCGGATTTCTGGCTCAAGCTAGGGTTAGGGTTAGGGTTAGGGTTACGCCTACGCCTAAGACTATGCCTAGGCCTAGGTTTAGGGTTCAGAAAACCACAAAGCCAGGAACTCCACGGACACTGACCATGCGAAAGGCATGCCAAGTTGAGCAGTGCGCAGCCAAAACTTTGCTCCCTCTTCTTCTTTCTGCTTGGAACTCACCACAGCCCACTTCCGGATTTCTGGCTCAAGCTAGGGTTAGGGTTAGGGTTAGGGTTACGCCTGCGCCTAAGCCTCCGCCTAGGCCTAGGTTTAGGGTTCAGAAAACCACAAAGCCAGGAGCTCCAGGGACACTGGCCATGCGAAAGGCATGCCAAGTTGAGCAGGGCACAGCCAAAACCTTGCCCCCTCTTCTTCTTCCTGCTCGGAACTCACCACAGCCCACTGCTGGATTTCTGGCTCAAGCTAGGGTTAGGGTTAGGGTTAGCACTAGGATTATGCCAAGGATTAGGGCTGCGAAATCCACAAAGGCAGGAGCTCCAGGGACACTGGACATGTGAAAGGCATGCAAAGTTGAGCAGGGCACAGCCAAAACCTTGCCCCCTCTTTTTCTTCCTGCTCAGAACTCACCACAGCCCACTGCTGGATTTCTGGCTCAAGCTAGGGTTAGGGTTAGGGTTAGGGTCAGGGTCAGGGTTAGGGTAACGCCTAGGGTTAGGGTACAGAGAACCACCGAGCCCAGAGCTCCAGGGATACTCACTATGCAAAAGGCATGCCAAGGTGAGCGCAGCACAGCCCAAAACCTTGCGCCCTCTTCCTTCTTCCTGCTTGGAACTCACCACAGCCCAATGCTCGATTTCTGGCTCAAGCTAGGGTTAGGGTTAGGGTTAGGGTTACGCCTGCGCCTAAGCCTCCGCCTAGGCCTAGGTTTAGGGTTCAGAAAACCACAAAGCCAGGAGCTCCAGGGACACTGGCCATGCGAAAGGCATGCCAAGTTGAGCAGGGCACAGCCAAAACCTTGCCCCCTCTTCTTCTTTCTGCTTGGAACTCGCCACGGCTCACAACCCGATTTCTGGCTCAAGCTAGGGTTAGGGTTAGGGTTAGGGTTACGCCTACGCCTAAGCCTATGCCTAGGCCTAGGTTTAGGGTTCAGAAAACCACAAAGCCAGAAGCCCACGGACACTGACCATGCGAAAGGCATGCCAAGTTGAGCACGGAAAAGCCAAAACCTTGCTCCCTCTTCTTCTTTCTGCTTGGGACTCGCCAAGGCCCACAACCCAATTTCTGGCTCAAGCTAGGGTTAGGGTTAGGGTTAGCACTAGGATTATGCCAAGGATTAGGGCTGCGAAATCCACAAAGGCAGGAGCTCCAGGGACACTGGACATGTGAAAGGCATGCAAAGTTGAGCAGGGCACAGCCAAAACCTTGCCCCCTCTTCTTCTTCCTGCTCAGAACTCACCACAGCCCACTGCTGGATTTCTGGCTCAAGCTAGGGTTAGGGTTAGGGTTAGGGTCAGGGTCAGGGTTAGGGTAACGCCTAGGGTTAGGGTACAGAGAACCACCGAGCCCAGAGCTCCAGGGATACTCACTATGCAAAAGGCATGCCAAGGTGAGCGCAGCACAGCCCAAAACCTTGCTCCCTCTTCTTCTTCCTGCTTGGAACTCACCACAGCCCAATGCTCGATTTCTGGCTCAAGCTAGGGTTAGGGTTACGCCTACGCCAAGACCTAGGTTTAGTGTTCAGAAAACCACAAAACCAGGAGCTCCACGGACACTGACCATGCGAAAGGCATGCCAAGTTGAGCACGGAAAAGCCAAAAGCTTGCTCCCTCTTCTTCTTTCTGCTTGGAACTCACCACAGCCCACCGCCGGATTTCTGGCTCAAGCTAGGGTTAGGGTTAGGGTTAGGGTTACGCCTGCGCCTAAGCCTCCGCCTAGGCCTAGGTTTAGGGTTCAGAAAACCACAAAGCCAGGAGCTCCAGGGACACTGGCCATGCGAAAGGCATGCCAAGTTGAGCAGGGCACAGCCAAAACCTTGCCCCCTCTTCTTCTTCCTGCTCGGAACTCACCACAGCCCAATGCCAGATTTCTGGCTCAAGCTAGGGTTAGGGTTAGGGTTAGCACTAGGATTATGCCAAGGATTAGGGCTGCGAAATCCACAAAGGCAGGAGCTCCAGGGACACTGGACATGTGAAAGGCATGCAAAGTTGAGCAGGGCACAGCCAAAACCTTGCCCCCTCTTCTTCTTCCTGCTCAGAACTCACCACAGCCCACTGCTGGATTTCTGGCTCAAGCTAGGGTTAGGGTTAGGGTCAGGGTTACGCCTATGCCTAAGCCTAGGTTTAGGGTTCAGAAAACCACAAAGCCAGGAGCTCCAGAGACACTGGCCATGCGAAAGGCATACAAAGTTGAGCACGGAAATGTCAAAAGCTTGCCGCCTCTTCTTTTTCCTGCTTGGAACTCACCACAGCCCAATGCCTGGTTTCTGGCTCAAGCTAGGGTTAGGGTTATGCCTAGGATTAGGGTTGAGAAAACCACAGAGCCAGCAGCTCCAGGGACACTGGACATGTGAGATGCATGCAAAGTTGAGCAGTGCGCAGCCAAAACTTGGCTCCCTCTTCTTCTTCCTGCTCGGAACTCACCACAGCCCACTTCCGGATTTCTGGCTCAAGCTAGGGTTAGGGTTAGGGTTAGGGTTACGCCTACGCCTAAGCCTATGCCTAGGCCTAGGTTTAGGGTTCAGAAAACCACAAAGCCAGGAACTCCACGGACACTGACCATGCGAAAGGCATGCCAAGTTGAGCAGGGCACAGCCAAAACCTTGCCCCCTCTTCTTCTTTCTGCTTGGAACTCGCCACGGCTCACAACCCGATTTCTGGCTCAAGCTAGGGTTAGGGTTAGGGTTAGGGTTACGCCTATGCCTCCGCCTAGGTTTAGGGTTCAGAAAACCACAAAGCCAGGAGCTCCAGGGACACTGGCCATGCGAAAGGCATGCAAAGTTGAGCACGGAAATGTCAAAAGCTTGCCGCCTCTTCTTTTTCCTGCTTGGAACTCACCACAGCCCAATGCCTGGTTTCTGGCTCAAGCTAGGGTTAGGGTTATGCCTAGGATTAGGGTTGAGAAAACCACAGAGCCAGCAGCTCCAGGGACACTGGACATGTGAGATGCATGCAAAGTTGAGCAGTGCGCAGCCAAAACTTGGCTCCCTCTTCTTCTTCCTGCTCGGAACTCACCACAGCCCACTTCCGGATTTCTGGCTCAAGCTAGGGTTAGGGTTAGGGTTAGGGTTACGCCTACGCCTAAGACTATGCCTAGGCCTAGGTTTAGGGTTCAGAAAACCACAAAGCCAGGAACTCCACGGACACTGACCATGCGAAAGGCATGCCAAGTTGAGCAGTGCGCAGCCAAAACTTTGCTCCCTCTTCTTCTTTCTGCTTGGAACTCACCACAGCCCACTTCCGGATTTCTGGCTCAAGCTAGGGTTAGGGTTAGGGTTAGGGTTACGCCTGCGCCTAAGCCTCCGCCTAGGCCTAGGTTTAGGGTTCAGAAAACCACAAAGCCAGGAGCTCCAGGGACACTGGCCATGCGAAAGGCATGCCAAGTTGAGCAGGGCACAGCCAAAACCTTGCCCCCTCTTCTTCTTCCTGCTCGGAACTCACCACAGCCCACTGCTGGATTTCTGGCTCAAGCTAGGGTTAGGGTTAGGGTTAGCACTAGGATTATGCCAAGGATTAGGGCTGCGAAATCCACAAAGGCAGGAGCTCCAGGGACACTGGACATGTGAAAGGCATGCAAAGTTGAGCAGGGCACAGCCAAAACCTTGCCCCCTCTTTTTCTTCCTGCTCAGAACTCACCACAGCCCACTGCTGGATTTCTGGCTCAAGCTAGGGTTAGGGTTAGGGTTAGGGTCAGGGTCAGGGTTAGGGTAACGCCTAGGGTTAGGGTACAGAGAACCACCGAGCCCAGAGCTCCAGGGATACTCACTATGCAAAAGGCATGCCAAGGTGAGCGCAGCACAGCCCAAAACCTTGCGCCCTCTTCCTTCTTCCTGCTTGGAACTCACCACAGCCCAATGCTCGATTTCTGGCTCAAGCTAGGGTTAGGGTTAGGGTCAGGGTTACGCCTATGCCTAAGCCTAGGTTTAGGGTTCAGAAAACCACAAAGCCAGGAGCTCCAGAGACACTGGCCATGCGAAAGGCATACAAAGTTGAGCACGGAAATGTCAAAAGCTTGCCGCCTCTTCTTTTTCCTGCTTGGAACTCACCACAGCCCACTTCCGGATTTCTGGCTCAAGCTAGGGTTATGGTTAGGGTCAGGGTTACGCCTATGCCTAAGCCTAGGTTTAGTGTTCAGAAAACCACAAAGGCAGGAGCTCCAGGGACACTGGCCATGCGAAAGTCATACAAAGTTGAGCACGGAAAAGCCAAAACCTTGCTCCCTCTTCTTTTTCCTGCTTGGAACTCACCACAGCCCAATGCCTGGTTTCTGGCTCAAGCTAGGGTTAGGGTTATGCCTAGGATTAGGGTTGAGAAAACCACAGAGCCAGCAGCTCCAGGGACACTGGACATGTGAGATGCATGCAAAGTTGAGCAGTGCGCAGCCAAAACTTGGCTCCCTCTTCTTCTTCCTGCTCGGAACTCACCACAGCCCACCGCCGGATTTCTGGCTCAAGCTAGGGTTAGGGTTAGGGTTAGGGTTACGCCTACGCCTAAGCCTATGCCTAGGCCTAGGTTTAGGGTTCAGAAAACCACAAAGCCAGGAACTCCACGGACACTGGCCATGCGAAAGGCATGCCAAGTTGAGCAGTGCGCAGCCAAAACTTTGCTCCCTCTTCTTCTTTCTGCTTGGAACTCACCACAGCCCAATGCTCGATTTCTGGCTCAAGCTAGGGTTAGGGTTAGGGTTAGGGTTACGCCTGCGCCTAAGCCTCCGCCTAGGCCTAGGTTTAGGGTTCGGAAAACCACAAAGGCAGGAGCTCCAGGGACACTGGCCATGCAAAAGGCATGCCAAGTTGAGCACGGAAAAGCCAAAACTTGGCTCCCTCTTCTTCTTCCTGCTCGGAACTCACCACAGCCCACTTCCGGATTTCTGGCTCAAGCTAGGGTTGGGGTTAGGGTTAGCACTAGGATTATGCCAAGGATTAGGGCTGCGAAATCCACAAAGGCAGGAGCTCCAGGGACACTGGACATGTGAAAGGCATGCAAAGTAGATCAGTGCGCAGCCAAAACTTGGCTCCCTCTTCTTCTTTCTGCTTGGAACTCACCACAGCCCACTTCCGGATTTCTGGCTCAAGCTAGGGTTAGGGTTAGGGTTAGCACTAGGATTATGCCAAGGATTAGGGCTGCGAAATCCACAAAGGCAGGAGCTCCAGGGACACTGACCATGCGAAAGGCATGCCAAGTTGAGCAGGGCACAGCCAAAACTTGGCTCCCTCTTCTTCTTCCTGCTCGGAACTCACCACAGCCCACTGCTGGATTTCTGGCTCAAGCTAGGGTTAGGGTTAGGGTTCGCACTACGGTTATGCCAAGGATTAGGGCTGCAAAATCCACAAAGGCAGGACCTCCAGGGACACTGGACATGTGAAAGGCATGCAAAGTAGATCAGTGCGCAGCCAAAACTTGGCTCCCTCTTCTTCTTTCTGCTTGGAACTCACCACAGCCCACTTCCGGATTTCTGGCTCAAGCTAGGGTTAGGGTTAGGGTTACGCCTGCACCTAAGCCTATGCCTAGGCCTAGGTTTAGGGTTCAGAAAACCACAAAGCCAGGAGCTCCACGGACACTGACCATGCGAAAGGCATGCCAAGTTGAGCACGGAAAAGCCAAAACCTTGCTCCCTCTTCTTCTTTCTGCTTGGAACTCACCACAGCCCACCGCCGGATTTCTGGCTCAAGCTAGGGTTAGGGTTAGGGTTAGGGTTACGCCTGCGCCTAAGCCTCCGCCTAGGCCTAGGTTTAGGGTTCAGAAAACCACAAAGCCAGGAGCTCCAGGGACACTGGCCATGCGAAAGGCATGCCAAGTTGAGCAGGGCACAGCCAAAACCTTGCCCCCTCTTCTTCTTCCTGCTCGGAACTCACCACAGCCCAATGCCAGATTTCTGGCTCAAGCTAGGGTTAGGGTTAGGGTTAGCACTAGGATTATGCCAAGGATTAGGGCTGCGAAATCCACAAAGGCAGGAGCTCCAGGGACACTGGACATGTGAAAGGCATGCAAAGTTGAGCAGGGCAGAGCCAAAACCTTGCCCCCTCTTCTTCTTCCTGCTCGGAACTCACCACAGCCCAATGCCAGATTTCTGGCTCAAGCTAGGGTTAGGGTTAGGGTCAGGGTTACGCCTATGCCTAAGCCTAGGTTTAGTGTTCAGAAAACCACAAAGCCAGGAGCTCCAGAGACACTGGCCATGCGAAAGGCATACAAAGTTGAGCACGGAAATGTCAAAAGCTTGCCGCCTCTTCTTTTTCCTGCTTGGAACTCACCACAGCCCAATGCCTGGTTTCTGGCTCAAGCTAGGGTTAGGGTTATGCCTAGGATTAGGGTTGAGAAAACCACAGAGCCAGCAGCTCCAGGGACACTGGACATGTGAGATGCATGCAAAGTTGAGCAGTGCGCAGCCAAAACTTGGCTCCCTCTTCTTCTTCCTGCTCGGAACTCACCATAGCCCACCGCCGGATTTCTGGCTCAAGCTAGGGTTAGGGTTAGGGTTAGGGTTACGCCTACGCCTAAGCCTATGCCTAGGCCTAGGTTTAGGGTTCAGAAAACCACAAAGCCAGGAACTCCACGGACACTGGCCATGCGAAAGGCATGCCAAGTTGAGCAGTGCGCAGCCAAAACTTGGCTCCCTCTTCTTCTTTCTGCTTGGAACTCACCACAGCCCACTTCCGGATTTCTGGCTCAAGCTAGGGTTAGGGTTAGGGTTAGGGTTACGCCTGCGCCTAAGCCTCCGCCTAGGCCTAGGTTTAGGGTTCGGAAAACGACAAAGGCAGGAGCTCCAGGGACACTGGACACGCAAAAGGCATGCCAAGTTGAGCACGGAAAAGCCAAAACTTGGCTCCCTCTTCTTCTTCCTGCTCGGAACTCACCACAGCCCACTTCCGGATTTCTGGCTCAAGCTAGGGTTAGGGTTAGGGTTAGCACTAGGATTATGCCAAGGATTAGGGCTGCGAAATCCACAAAGGCAGGAGCTCCAGGGACACTGGACATGTGAAAGGCATGCAAAGTAGATCAGTGCGCAGCCAAAACTTGGCTCCCTCTTCTTCTTTCTGCTTGGAACTCACCACAGCCCACTTCCGGATTTCTGGCTCAAGCTAGGGTTAGGGTTAGGGTTAGCACTAGGATTATGCCAAGGATTAGGGCTGCGAAATCCACAAAGGCAGGAGCTCCAGGGACACTGACCATGCGAAAGGCATGCCAAGTTGAGCAGGGCACAGCCAAAACTTGGCTCCCTCTTCTTCTTCCTGCTCGGAACTCACTACAGCCCACTGCTGGATTTCTGGCTCAAGCTAGGGTTAGGGTTAGGGTTCGCACTACGGTTATGCCAAGGATTAGGGCTGCAAAATCCACAAAGGCAGGAGCTCCAGGGACACTGGACATGTGAAAGGCATGCAAAGTAGATCAGTGCGCAGCCAAAACTTGGCTCCCTCTTCTTCTTTCTGCTCGGAACTCACCACAGCCCACTGCTGGATTTCTGGCTCAAGCTAGGGTTAGGGTTAGGGTTAGCACTAGGATTATGCCAAGGATTAGGGCTACAAAATCCACAAAGGCAGGAGCTCCAGGGACACTGGACATGTGAAAGGCATGCAAAGTAGATCAGTGCGCAGCCAAAACTTGGCTCCCTCTTCTTCTTTCTGCTTGGAACTCACCACAGCCCACTTCCGGATTTCTGGCTCAAGCTAGGGTTAGGGTTAGGGTTACGCCTGCACCTAAGCCTATGCCTAGGCCTAGGTTTAGGGTTCAGAAAACCACAAAGCCAGGAGCTCCAGGGACACTGGCCATGCGAAAGGCATGCAAAGTTGAGCAGGGCACAGCCAAAACCTTGCCCCCTCTTCTTCTTCCTGCTCGGAACTCACCACAGCCCACTGCTGGATTTCTGGCTCAAGCTAGGGTTAGGGTTAGGGTTAGGGTCAGGGTTAGGGTAACGCCTAGGGTTAGGGTACAGAGAACCACCGAGCCCAGAGCTCCAGGGATACTCACTATGCAAAAGGCATGCCAAGGTGAGCGCAGCACAGCCCAAAACCTTGCTCCCTCTTCTTCTTCCTGCTTGGAACTCACCACAGCCCAATGCTCGATTTCTGGCTCAAGCTAGGGTTAGGGTTACACCTACGCCAAGACCTAGGTTTAGTGTTCAGAAAACCACAAAGCCAGGAGCTCCACGGACACTGACCATGCGAAAGGCATGCCAAGTTGAGCACGGAAAAGCCAAAACCTTGCTCCCTCTTCTTCTTTCTGCTTGGAACTCACCACAGCCCACCGCCGGATTTCTGGCTCAAGCTAGGGTTAGGGTTAGGGTTAGGGTTACGCCTGCGCCTAAGCCTCCGCCTAGGCCTAGGTTTAGGGTTCAGAAAACCACAAAGCCAGGAGCTCCAGGGACACTGGCCATGCGAAAGGCATGCCAAGTTGAGCAGGGCACAGCCAAAACCTTGCTCCCTCTTCTTCTTTCTGCTTGGAACTCACCACAGCCCACCGCCGGATTTCTGGCTCAAGCTAGGGTTAGGGTTAGGGTTAGGGTTACGCCTACGCCTAAGCCTCCGCCTAGGCCTAGGTTTAGGGTTCAGAAAACCACAAAGCCAGAAGCCCACGGACACTGACCATGCGAAAGGCATGCCAAGTTGAGCACGGAAAAGCCAAAACCTTGCTCCCTCTTCTTCTTTCTGCTTGGGACTCGCCAAGGCCCACAACCCAATTTCTGGCTCAAGCTAGGGTTAGGGTTAGGGTTAGCACTAGGATTATGCCAAGGATTAGGGCTGCGAAATCCACAAAGGCAGGAGCTCCAGGGACACTGGACATGTGAAAGGCATGCAAAGTTGTGCAGGGCACAGCCAAAACCTTGCCCCCTCTTCTTCTTCCTGCTCAGAACTCACCACAGCCCACTGCTGGATTTCTGGCTCAAGCTAGGGTTAGGGTTAGGGTTAGGGTCAGGGTCAGGGTTAGGGTAACGCCTAGGGTTAGGGTACAGAGAACCACCGAGCCCAGAGCTCCAGGGATACTCACTATGCAAAAGGCATGCCAAGGTGAGCGCAGCACAGCCCAAAACCTTGCTCCCTCTTCTTCTTCCTGCTTGGAACTCACCACAGCCCAATGCTCGATTTCTGGCTCAAGCTAGGGTTAGGGTTACACCTACGCCAAGACCTAGGTTTAGTGTTCAGAAAACCACAAACCCAGGAGCTCCACGGACACTGACCATGCGAAAGGCATGCCAAGTTGAGCACGGAAAAGCCAAAAGCTTGCTCCCTCTTCTTCTTTCTGCTTGGAACTCACCACAGCCCACCGCCGGATTTCTGGCTCAAGCTAGGGTTAGGGTTAGGGTTAGGGTTACGCCTGCGCCTAAGCCTCCGCCTAGGCCTAGGTTTAGGGTTCAGAAAACCACAAAGCCAGGAGCTCCAGGGACACTGGCCATGCGAAAGGCATGCCAAGTTGAGCAGGGCACAGCCAAAACCTTGCCCCCTCTTCTTCTTCCTGCTCGGAACTCACCACAGCCCAATGCCAGATTTCTGGCTCAAGCTAGGGTTAGGGTTAGGGTTAGCACTAGGATTATGCCAAGGATTAGGGCTGCGAAACCCACAAAGGCAGGAGCTCCAGGGACACTGGACATGTGAAAGGCATGCAAAGTTGAGCAGGGCACAGCCAAAACCTTGCCCCCTCTTCTTCTTCCTGCTCGGAACTCACCACAGCCCACTGCTGGATTTCTGGCTCAAGCTAGGGTTAGGGTTAGGGTCAGGGTTACGCCTATGCCTAAGCCTAGGTTTAGGGTTCAGAAAACCACAAAGCCAGGAGCTCCAGGGACACTGGCCATGCAAAAGGCATACAAAGTTGAGCACGGAAATGTCAAAAGCTTGCCGCCTCTTCTTTTTCCTGCTTGGAACTCACCACAGCCCAATGCCTGGTTTCTGGCTCAAGCTAGGGTTAGGGTTATGCCTAGGATTAGGGTTGAGAAAACCACAGAGCCAGCAGCTCCAGGGACACTGGACATGTGAGATGCATGCAAAGTTGAGCAGTGCGCAGCCAAAACTTGGCTCCCTCTTCTTCTTCCTGCTCGGAACTCACCACAGCCCACTTCCGGATTTCTGGCTCAAGCTAGGGTTAGGGTTAGGGTTAGGGTTACGCCTACGCCTAAGCCTATGCCTAGGCCTAGGTTTAGGGTTCAGAAAACCACAAAGCCAGGAACTCCACGGACACTGACCATGCGAAAGGCATGCCAAGTTGAGCAGTGCGCAGCCAAAACTTTGCTCCCTCTTCTTCTTTCTGCTTGGAACTCACCACAGCCCACTTCCGGATTTCTGGCTCAAGCTAGGGTTAGGGTTAGGGTTAGGGTTACGCCTGCGCCTAAGCCTCCGCCTAGGCCTAGGTTTAGGGTTCAGAAAACCACAAAGCCAGGAGCTCCAGGGACACTGGCCATGCGAAAGGCATGCCAAGTTGAGCAGGGCACAGCCAAAACCTTGCCCCCTCTTCTTCTTCCTGCTCGGAACTCACCACAGCCCAATGCCAGATTTCTGGCTCAAGCTAGGGTTAGGGTTAGGGTTAGCACTAGGATTATGCCAAGGATTAGGGCTGCGAAATCCACAAAGGCAGGAGCTCCAGGGACACTGGACATGTGAAAGGCATGCAAAGTTGAGCAGGGCACAGCCAAAACCTTGCCCCCTCTTCTTCTTCCTGCTCGGAACTCACCACAGCCCACTGCTGGATTTCTGGCTCAAGCTAGGGTTAGGGTTAGGGTCAGGGTCAGGGTTAGGGTAACGCCTAGGGTTAGGGTACAGAGAACCACCGAGCCCAGAGCTCCAGGGATACTCACTATGCAAAAGGCATGCCAAGGTGAGCGCAGCACAGCCCAAAACCTTGCGCCCTCTTCCTTCTTCCTGCTTGGAACTCACCACAGCCCAATGCTCGATTTCTGGCTCAAGCTAGGGTTAGGGTTAGGGTTAGGGTTACGCCTGCGCCTAAGCCTCCGCCTAGGCCTAGGTTTAGGGTTCAGAAAACCACAAAGCCAGGAGCTCCAGGGACACTGGCCATGCGAAAGGCATGCCAAGTTGAGCAGGGCACAGCCAAAACCTTGCCCCCTCTTCTTCTTTCTGCTTGGAACTCGCCACGGCTCACAACCCGATTTCTGGCTCAAGCTAGGGTTAGGGTTAGGGTTAGGGTTACGCCTACGCCTAAGCCTATGCCTAGGCCTAGGTTTAGGGTTCAGAAAACCACAAAGCCAGAAGCCCACGGACACTGACCATGCGAAAGGCATGCCAAGTTGAGCACGGAAAAGCCAAAACCTTGCTCCCTCTTCTTCTTTCTGCTTGGGACTCGCCAAGGCCCACAACCCAATTTCTGGCTCAAGCTAGGGTTAGGGTTAGGGTTAGCACTAGGATTATGCCAAGGATTAGGGCTGCGAAATCCACAAAGGCAGGAGCTCCAGGGACACTGGACATGTGAAAGGCATGCAAAGTTGAGCAGGGCACAGCCAAAACCTTGCCCCCTCTTCTTCTTCCTGCTCAGAACTCACCACAGCCCACTGCTGGATTTCTGGCTCAAGCTAGGGTTAGGGTTAGGGTTAGGGTCAGGGTCAGGGTTAGGGTAACGCCTAGGGTTAGGGTACAGAGAACCACCGAGCCCAGAGCTCCAGGGATACTCACTATGCAAAAGGCATGCCAAGGTGAGCGCAGCACAGCCCAAAACCTTGCTCCCTCTTCTTCTTCCTGCTTGGAACTCACCACAGCCCAATGCTCGATTTCTGGCTCAAGCTAGGGTTAGGGTTACGCCTACGCCAAGACCTAGGTTTAGTGTTCAGAAAACCACAAAGCCAGGAGCTCCACGGACACTGACCATGCGAAAGGCATGCCAAGTTGAGCACGGAAAAGCCAAAAGCTTGCTCCCTCTTCTTCTTTCTGCTTGGAACTCACCACAGCCCACCGCCGGATTTCTGGCTCAAGCTAGGGTTAGGGTTAGGGTTAGGGTTACGCCTGCGCCTAAGCCTCCGCCTAGGCCTAGGTTTAGGGTTCAGAAAACCACAAAGCCAGGAGCTCCAGGGACACTGGCCATGCGAAAGGCATGCCAAGTTGAGCAGGGCACAGCCAAAACCTTGCCCCCTCTTCTTCTTCCTGCTCGGAACTCACCACAGCCCAATGCCAGATTTCTGGCTCAAGCTAGGGTTAGGGTTAGGGTTAGCACTAGGATTATGCCAAGGATTAGGGCTGCGAAATCCACAAAGGCAGGAGCTCCAGGGACACTGGACATGTGAAAGGCATGCAAAGTTGAGCAGGGCACAGCCAAAACCTTGCCCCCTCTTCTTCTTCCTGCTCAGAACTCACCACAGCCCACTGCTGGATTTCTGGCTCAAGCTAGGGTTAGGGTTAGGGTCAGGGTTACGCCTATGCCTAAGCCTAGGTTTAGGGTTCAGAAAACCACAAAGCCAGGAGCTCCAGAGACACTGGCCATGCGAAAGGCATACAAAGTTGAGCACGGAAATGTCAAAAGCTTGCCGCCTCTTCTTTTTCCTGCTTGGAACTCACCACAGCCCAATGCCTGGTTTCTGGCTCAAGCTAGGGTTAGGGTTATGCCTAGGATTAGGGTTGAGAAAACCACAGAGCCAGCAGCTCCAGGGACACTGGACATGTGAGATGCATGCAAAGTTGAGCAGTGCGCAGCCAAAACTTGGCTCCCTCTTCTTCTTCCTGCTCGGAACTCACCACAGCCCACTTCCGGATTTCTGGCTCAAGCTAGGGTTAGGGTTAGGGTTAGGGTTACGCCTACGCCTAAGCCTATGCCTAGGCCTAGGTTTAGGGTTCAGAAAACCACAAAGCCAGGAACTCCACGGACACTGACCATGCGAAAGGCATGCCAAGTTGAGCAGGGCACAGCCAAAACCTTGCCCCCTCTTCTTCTTTCTGCTTGGAACTCGCCACGGCTCACAACCCGATTTCTGGCTCAAGCTAGGGTTAGGGTTAGGGTTAGGGTTACGCCTATGCCTAAGCCTAGGTTTAGGGTTCAGAAAACCACAAAGCCAGGAGCTCCAGGGACACTGGCCATGCGAAAGGCATGCAAAGTTGAGCACGGAAATGTCAAAAGCTTGCCGCCTCTTCTTTTTCCTGCTTGGAACTCACCACAGCCCACTTCCGGATTTCTGGCTCAAGCTAGGGTTAGGGTTAGGGTTAGGGTTACGCCTGCGCCTAAGCCTCCGCCTAGGCCTAGGTTTAGGGTTCAGAAAACCACAAAGCCAGGAGCTCCAGGGACACTGGCCATGCGAAAGGCATGCCAAGTTGAGCAGGGCACAGCCAAAACCTTGCCCCCTCTTCTTCTTTCTGCTTGGAACTCGCCACGGCTCACAACCCGATTTCTGGCTCAAGCTAGGGTTAGGGTTAGGGTTAGGGTTACGCCTACGCCTAAGCCTATGCCTAGGCCTAGGTTTAGGGTTCAGAAAACCACAAAGCCAGAAGCCCACGGACACTGACCATGCGAAAGGCATACCAAGTTGAGGACGGAAAAGCCAAAACCTTGCTCCCTCTTCTTCTTTCTGCTTGGGACTCGCCAAGGCCCACAACCCAATTTCTGGCTCAAGCTAGGGTTAGGGTTAGGGTTAGCACTAGGATTATGCCAAGGATTAGGGCTGCGAAATCCACAAAGGCAGGAGCTCCAGGGACACTGGACATGTGAAAGGCATGCAAAGTTGAGCAGGGCACAGCCAAAACCTTGCCCCCTCTTCTTCTTCCTGCTCAGAACTCACCACAGCCCACTGCTGGATTTCTGGCTCAAGCTAGGGTTAGGGTTAGGGTTAGGGTCAGGGTCAGGGTTAGGGTAATGCCTAGGGTTAGGGTACAGAGAACCACCGAGCCCAGAGCTCCAGGGATACTCACTATGCAAAAGGCATGCCAAGGTGAGCGCAGCACAGCCCAAAACCTTGCTCCCTCTTCTTCTTCCTGCTTGGAACTCACCACAGCCCAATGCTCGATTTCTGGCTCAAGCTAGGGTTAGGGTTACGCCTACGCCAAGACCTAGGTTTAGTGTTCAGAAAACCACAAAGCCAGGAGCTCCACGGACACTGACCATGCGAAAGGCATGCCAAGTTGAGCACGGAAAAGCCAAAAGCTTGCTCCCTCTTCTTCTTTCTGCTTGGAACTCACCACAGCCCACCGCCGGATTTCTGGCTCAAGCTAGGGTTAGGGTTAGGGTTAGGGTTACGCCTGCGCCTAAGCCTCCGCCTAGGCCTAGGTTTAGGGTTCAGAAAACCACAAAGCCAGGAGCTCCAGGGACACTGGCCATGCGAAAGGCATGCCAAGTTGAGCAGGGCACAGCCAAAACCTTGCCCCCTCTTCTTCTTCCTGCTCGGAACTCACCACAGCCCAATGCCAGATTTCTGGCTCAAGCTAGGGTTAGGGTTAGGGTTAGCACTAGGATTATGCCAAGGATTAGGGCTGCGAAATCCACAAAGGCAGGAGCTCCAGGGACACTGGACATGTGAAAGGCATGCAAAGTTGAGCAGGGCACAGCCAAAACCTTGCCCCCTCTTCTTCTTCCTGCTCAGAACTCACCACAGCCCACTGCTGGATTTCTGGCTCAAGCTAGGGTTAGGGTTAGGGTCAGGGTTACGCCTATGCCTAAGCCTAGGTTTAGGGTTCAGAAAACCACAAAGCCAGGAGCTCCAGAGACACTGGCCATGCGAAAGGCATACAAAGTTGAGCACGGAAATGTCAAAAGCTTGCCGCCTCTTCTTTTTCCTGCTTGGAACTCACCACAGCCCAATGCCTGGTTTCTGGCTCAAGCTAGGGTTAGGGTTATGCCTAGGATTAGGGTTGAGAAAACCACAGAGCCAGCAGCTCCAGGGACACTGGACATGTGAGATGCATGCAAAGTTGAGCAGTGCGCAGCCAAAACTTGGCTCCCTCTTCTTCTTCCTGCTCGGAACTCACCACAGCCCACTTCCGGATTTCTGGCTCAAGCTAGGGTTAGGGTTAGGGTTAGGGTTACGCCTACGCCTAAGCCTATGCCTAGGCCTAGGTTTAGGGTTCAGAAAACCACAAAGCCAGGAACTCCACGGACACTGACCATGCGAAAGGCATGCCAAGTTGAGCAGGGCACAGCCAAAACCTTGCCCCCTCTTCTTCTTTCTGCTTGGAACTCGCCACGGCTCACAACCCGATTTCTGGCTCAAGCTAGGGTTAGGGTTAGGGTTAGGGTTACGCCTATGCCTAAGCCTAGGTTTAGGGTTCAGAAAACCACAAAGCCAGGAGCTCCAGGGACACTGGCCATGCGAAAGGCATGCAAAGTTGAGCACGGAAATGTCAAAAGCTTGCCGCCTCTTCTTTTTCCTGCTTGGAACTCACCACAGCCCACTTCCGGATTTCTGGCTCAAGCTAGGGTTAGGGTTAGGGTTAGGGTTACGCCTGCGCCTAAGCCTCCGCCTAGGCCTAGGTTTAGGGTTCAGAAAACCACAAAGCCAGGAGCTCCAGGGACACTGGCCATGCGAAAGGCATGCCAAGTTGAGCAGGGCACAGCCAAAACCTTGCCCCCTCTTCTTCTTTCTGCTTGGAACTCGCCACGGCTCACAACCCGATTTCTGGCTCAAGCTAGGGTTAGGGTTAGGGTTAGGGTTACGCCTACGCCTAAGCCTATGCCTAGGCCTAGGTTTAGGGTTCAGAAAACCACAAAGCCAGAAGCCCACGGACACTGACCATGCGAAAGGCATGCCAAGTTGAGCACGGAAAAGCCAAAACCTTGCTCCCTCTTCTTCTTTCTGCTTGGGACTCGCCAAGGCCCACAACCCAATTTCTGGCTCAAGCTAGGGTTAGGGTTAGGGTTAGCACTAGGATTATGCCAAGGATTAGGGCTGCGAAATCCACAAAGGCAGGAGCTCCAGGGACACTGGACATGTGAAAGGCATGCAAAGTTGAGCAGGGCACAGCCAAAACCTTGCCCCCTCTTCTTCTTCCTGCTCAGAACTCACCACAGCCCACTGCTGGATTTCTGGCTCAAGCTAGGGTTAGGGTTAGGGTTAGGGTCAGGGTCAGGGTTAGGGTAACGCCTAGGGTTAGGGTACAGAGAACCACCGAGCCCAGAGCTCCAGGGATACTCACTATGCAAAAGGCATGCCAAGGTGAGCGCAGCACAGCCCAAAACCTTGCTCCCTCTTCTTCTTCCTGCTTGGAACTCACCACAGCCCAATGCTCGATTTCTGGCTCAAGCTAGGGTTAGGGTTACGCCTACGCCAAGACCTAGGTTTAGTGTTCAGAAAACCACAAAGCCAGGAGCTCCACGGACACTGACCATGCGAAAGGCATGCCAAGTTGAGCACGGAAAAGCCAAAAGCTTGCTCCCTCTTCTTCTTTCTGCTTGGAACTCACCACAGCCCACCGCCGGATTTCTGGCTCAAGCTAGGGTTAGGGTTAGGGTTAGGGTTACGCCTGCGCCTAAGCCTCCGCCTAGGCCTAGGTTTAGGGTTCAGAAAACCACAAAGCCAGGAGCTCCAGGGACACTGGCCATGCGAAAGGCATGCCAAGTTGAGCAGGGCACAGCCAAAACCTTGCCCCCTCTTCTTCTTCCTGCTCGGAACTCACCACAGCCCAATGCCAGATTTCTGGCTCAAGCTAGGGTTAGGGTTAGGGTTAGCACTAGGATTATGCCAAGGATTAGGGCTGCGAAATCCACAAAGGCAGGAGCTCCAGGGACACTGGACATGTGAAAGGCATGCAAAGTTGAGCAGGGCACAGCCAAAACCTTGCCCCCTCTTCTTCTTCCTGCTCAGAACTCACCACAGCCCACTGCTGGATTTCTGGCTCAAGCTAGGGTTAGGGTTAGGGTCAGGGTTACGCCTATGCCTAAGCCTAGGTTTAGTGTTCAGAAAACCACAAAGCCAGGAACTCCAGAGACACTGGCCATGCGAAAGGCATACAAAGTTGAGCACGGAAATGTCAAAAGCTTGCCGCCTCTTCTTTTTCCTGCTTGGAACTCACCACAGCCCAATGCCTGGTTTCTGGCTCAAGCTAGGGTTAGGGTTATGCCTAGGATTAGGGTTGAGAAAACCACAGAGCCAGCAGCTCCAGGGACACTGGACATGTGAGATGCATGCAAAGTTGAGCAGTGCGCAGCCAAAACTTGGCTCCCTCTTCTTCTTCCTGCTCGGAACTCACCACAGCCCACTTCCGGATTTCTGGCTCAAGCTAGGGTTAGGGTTAGGGTTAGGGTTACGCCTACGCCTAAGCCTATGCCTAGGCCTAGGTTTAGGGTTCAGAAAACCACAAAGCCAGGAACTCCACGGACACTGACCATGCGAAAGGCATGCCAAGTTGAGCAGGGCACAGCCAAAACCTTGCCCCCTCTTCTTCTTTCTGCTTGGAACTCGCCACGGCTCACAACCCGATTTCTGGCTCAAGCTAGGGTTAGGGTTAGGGTTAGGGTTACGCCTATGCCTAAGCCTAGGTTTAGGGTTCAGAAAACCACAAAGCCAGGAGCTCCAGGGACACTGGCCATGCGAAAGGCATGCAAAGTTGAGCACGGAAATGTCAAAAGCTTGCCGCCTCTTCTTTTTCCTGCTTGGAACTCACCACAGCCCAATGCCTGGTTTCTGGCTCAAGCTAGGGTTAGGGTTATGCCTAGGATTAGGGTTGAGAAAACCACAGAGCCAGCAGCTCCAGGGACACTGGACATGTGAGATGCATGCAAAGTTGAGCAGTGCGCAGCCAAAACTTGGCTCCCTCTTCTTCTTCCTGCTCGGAACTCACCACAGCCCACTTCCGGATTTCTGGCTCAAGCTAGGGTTAGGGTTAGGGTTAGGGTTACGCCTACGCCTAAGACTATGCCTAGGCCTAGGTTTAGGGTTCAGAAAACCACAAAGCCAGGAACTCCACGGACACTGACCATGCGAAAGGCATGCCAAGTTGAGCAGTGCGCAGCCAAAACTTTGCTCCCTCTTCTTCTTTCTGCTTGGAACTCACCACAGCCCACTTCCGGATTTCTGGCTCAAGCTAGGGTTAGGGTTAGGGTTAGGGTTACGCCTGCGCCTAAGCCTCCGCCTAGGCCTAGGTTTAGGGTTCAGAAAACCACAAAGCCAGGAGCTCCAGGGACACTGGCCATGCGAAAGGCATGCCAAGTTGAGCAGGGCACAGCCAAAACCTTGCCCCCTCTTCTTCTTCCTGCTCGGAACTCACCACAGCCCACTGCTGGATTTCTGGCTCAAGCTAGGGTTAGGGTTAGGGTTAGCACTAGGATTATGCCAAGGATTAGGGCTGCGAAATCCACAAAGGCAGGAGCTCCAGGGACACTGGACATGTGAAAGGCATGCAAAGTTGAGCAGGGCACAGCCAAAACCTTGCCCCCTCTTCTTCTTCCTGCTCGGAACTCACCACAGCCCACTGCTGGATTTCTGGCTCAAGCTAGGGTTAGGGTTAGGGTCAGGGTCAGGGTTAGGGTAACGCCTAGGGTTAGGGTACAGAGAACCACCGAGCCCAGAGCTCCAGGGATACTCACTATGCAAAAGGCATGCCAAGGTGAGCGCAGCACAGCCCAAAACCTTGCGCCCTCTTCCTTCTTCCTGCTTGGAACTCACCACAGCCCAATGCTCGATTTCTGGCTCAAGCTAGGGTTAGGGTTAGGGTTAGGGTTACGCCTGCGCCTAAGCCTCCGCCTAGGCCTAGGTTTAGGGTTCAGAAAACCACAAAGCCAGGAGCTCCAGGGACACTGGCCATGCGAAAGGCATGCCAAGTTGAGCAGGGCACAGCCAAAACCTTGCCCCCTCTTCTTCTTTCTGCTTGGAACTCGCCACGGCTCACAACCCGATTTCTGGCTCAAGCTAGGGTTAGGGTTAGGGTTAGGGTTACGCCTACGCCTAAGCCTATGCCTAGGCCTAGGTTTAGGGTTCAGAAAACCACAAAGCCAGAAGCCCACGGACACTGACCATGCGAAAGGCATGCCAAGTTGAGCACGGAAAAGCCAAAACCTTGCTCCCTCTTCTTCTTTCTGCTTGGGACTCGCCAAGGCCCACAACCCAATTTCTGGCTCAAGCTAGGGTTAGGGTTAGGGTTAGCACTAGGATTATGCCAAGGATTAGGGCTGCGAAATCCACAAAGGCAGGAGCTCCAGGGACACTGGACATGTGAAAGGCATGCAAAGTTGAGCAGGGCACAGCCAAAACCTTGCCCCCTCTTCTTCTTCCTGCTCAGAACTCACCACAGCCCACTGCTGGATTTCTGGCTCAAGCTAGGGTTAGGGTTAGGGTTAGGGTCAGGGTCAGGGTTAGGGTAACGCCTAGGGTTAGGGTACAGAGAACCACCGAGCCCAGAGCTCCAGGGATACTCACTATGCAAAAGGCATGCCAAGGTGAGCGCAGCACAGCCCAAAACCTTGCTCCCTCTTCTTCTTCCTGCTTGGAACTCACCACAGCCCAATGCTCGATTTCTGGCTCAAGCTAGGGTTAGGGTTACGCCTACGCCAAGACCTAGGTTTAGTGTTCAGAAAACCACAAAGCCAGGAGCTCCACGGACACTGACCATGCGAAAGGCATGCCAAGTTGAGCACGGAAAAGCCAAAAGCTTGCTCCCTCTTCTTCTTTCTGCTTGGAACTCACCACAGCCCACCGCCGGATTTCTGGCTCAAGCTAGGGTTAGGGTTAGGGTTAGGGTTACGCCTGCGCCTAAGCCTCCGCCTAGGCCTAGGTTTAGGGTTCAGAAAACCACAAAGCCAGGAGCTCCAGGGACACTGGCCATGCGAAAGGCATGCCAAGTTGAGCAGGGCACAGCCAAAACCTTGCCCCCTCTTCTTCTTCCTGCTCGGAACTCACCACAGCCCAATGCCAGATTTCTGGCTCAAGCTAGGGTTAGGGTTAGGGTTAGCACTAGGATTATGCCAAGGATTAGGGCTGCGAAATCCACAAAGGCAGGAGCTCCAGGGACACTGGACATGTGAAAGGCATGCAAAGTTGAGCAGGGCACAGCCAAAACCTTGCCCCCTCTTCTTCTTCCTGCTCAGAACTCACCACAGCCCAATGCCAGATTTCTGGCTCAAGCTAGGGTTAGGGTTAGGGTCAGGGTTACGCCTATGCCTAAGCCTAGGTTTAGTGTTCAGAAAACCACAAAGCCAGGAGCTCCAGAGACACTGGCCATGCGAAAGGCATACAAAGTTGAGCACGGAAATGTCAAAAGCTTGCCGCCTCTTCTTTTTCCTGCTTGGAACTCACCACAGCCCAATGCCTGGTTTCTCGCTCAAGCTAGGGTTAGGGTTATGCCTAGGATTAGGGTTGAGAAAACCACAGAGCCAGCAGCTCCAGGGACACTGGACATGTGAGATGCATGCAAAGTTGAGCAGTGCGCAGCCAAAACTTGGCTCCCTCTTCTTCTTCCTGCTCGGAACTCACCATAGCCCACCGCCGGATTTCTGGCTCAAGCTAGGGTTAGGGTTAGGGTTAGGGTTACGCCTACGCCTAAGCCTATGCCTAGGCCTAGGTTTAGGGTTCAGAAAACCACAAAGCCAGGAACTCCACGGACACTGGCCATGCGAAAGGCATGCCAAGTTGAGCAGTGCGCAGCCAAAACTTGGCTCCCTCTTCTTCTTTCTGCTTGGAACTCACCACAGCCCACTTCCGGATTTCTGGCTCAAGCTAGGGTTAGGGTTAGGGTTAGGGTTACGCCTGCGCCTAAGCCTCCGCCTAGGCCTAGGTTTAGGGTTCGGAAAACGACAAAGGCAGGAGCTCCAGGGACACTGGACACGCAAAAGGCATGCCAAGTTGAGCACGGAAAAGCCAAAACTTGGCTCCCTCTTCTTCTTCCTGCTCGGAACTCACCACAGCCCACTTCCGGATTTCTGGCTCAAGCTAGGGTTAGGGTTAGGGTTAGCACTAGGATTATGCCAAGGATTAGGGCTGCGAAATCCACAAAGGCAGGAGCTCCAGGGACACTGGACATGTGAAAGGCATGCAAAGTAGATCAGTGCGCAGCCAAAACTTGGCTCCCTCTTCTTCTTTCTGCTTGGAACTCACCACAGCCCACTTCCGGATTTCTGGCTCAAGCTAGGGTTAGGGTTAGGGTTAGCACTAGGATTATGCCAAGGATTAGGGCTGCGAAATCCACAAAGGCAGGAGCTCCAGGGACACTGACCATGCGAAAGGCATGCCAAGTTGAGCAGGGCACAGCCAAAACTTGGCTCCCTCTTCTTCTTCCTGCTCGGAACTCACTACAGCCCACTGCTGGATTTCTGGCTCAAGCTAGGGTTAGGGTTAGGGTTCGCACTACGGTTATGCCAAGGATTAGGGCTGCAAAATCCACAAAGGCAGGAGCTCCAGGGACACTGGACATGTGAAAGGCATGCAAAGTAGATCAGTGCGCAGCCAAAACTTGGCTCCCTCTTCTTCTTTCTGCTCGGAACTCACCACAGCCCACTGCTGGATTTCTGGCTCAAGCTAGGGTTAGGGTTAGGGTTCGCACTAGGATTATGCCAAGGATTAGGGCTACAAAATCCACAAAGGCAGGAGCTCCAGGGACACTGGACATGTGAAAGGCATGCAAAGTAGATCAGTGCGCAGCCAAAACTTGGCTCCCTCTTCTTCTTTCTGCTTGGAACTCACCACAGCCCACTTCCGGATTTCTGGCTCAAGCTAGGGTTAGGGTTAGGGTTACGCCTGCACCTAAGCCTATGCCTAGGCCTAGGTTTAGGGTTCAGAAAACCACAAAGCCAGGAGCTCCAGGGACACTGGCCATGCGAAAGGCATGCAAAGTTGAGCAGGGCACAGCCAAAACCTTGCCCCCTCTTCTTCTTCCTGCTCGGAACTCACCACAGCCCACTGCTGGATTTCTGGCTCAAGCTAGGGTTAGGGTTAGGGTTAGGGTCAGGGTTAGGGTAACGCCTAGGGTTAGGGTACAGAGAACCACCGAGCCCAGAGCTCCAGGGATACTCACTATGCAAAAGGCATGCCAAGGTGAGCGCAGCACAGCCCAAAACCTTGCTCCCTCTTCTTCTTCCTGCTTGGAACTCACCACAGCCCAATGCTCGATTTCTGGCTCAAGCTAGGGTTAGGGTTACACCTACGCCAAGACCTAGGTTTAGTGTTCAGAAAACCACAAAGCCAGGAGCTCCACGGACACTGACCATGCGAAAGGCATGCCAAGTTGAGCACGGAAAAGCCAAAAGCTTGCTCCCTCTTCTTCTTTCTGCTTGGAACTCACCACAGCCCACCGCCGGATTTCTGGCTCAAGCTAGGGTTAGGGTTAGGGTTAGGGTTACGCCTGCGCCTAAGCCTCCGCCTAGGCCTAGGTTTAGGGTTCAGAAAACCACAAAGCCAGGAGCTCCAGGGACACTGGCCATGCGAAAGGCATGCCAAGTTGAGCAGGGCACAGCCAAAACCTTGCCCCCTCTTCTTCTTCCTGCTCGGAACTCACCACAGCCCAATGCCAGATTTCTGGCTCAAGCTAGGGTTAGGGTTAGGGTTAGCACTAGGATTATGCCAAGGATTAGGGCTGCGAAATCCACAAAGGCAGGAGCTCCAGGGACACTGGACATGTGAAAGGCATGCAAAGTTGAGCAGGGCACAGCCAAAACCTTGCCCCCTCTTCTTCTTCCTGCTCAGAACTCACCACAGCCCACTGCTGGATTTCTGGCTCAAGCTAGGGTTAGGGTTAGGGTCAGGGTTACGCCTATGCCTAAGCCTAGGTTTAGTGTTCAGAAAACCACAAAGCCAGGAACTCCAGAGACACTGGCCATGCGAAAGGCATACAAAGTTGAGCACGGAAATGTCAAAAGCTTGCCGCCTCTTCTTTTTCCTGCTTGGAACTCACCACAGCCCAATGCCTGGTTTCTGGCTCAAGCTAGGGTTAGGGTTATGCCTAGGATTAGGGTTGAGAAAACCACAGAGCCAGCAGCTCCAGGGACACTGGACATGTGAGATGCATGCAAAGTTGAGCAGTGCGCAGCCAAAACTTGGCTCCCTCTTCTTCTTCCTGCTCGGAACTCACCACAGCCCACTTCCGGATTTCTGGCTCAAGCTAGGGTTAGGGTTAGGGTTAGGGTTACGCCTACGCCTAAGCCTATGCCTAGGCCTAGGTTTAGGGTTCAGAAAACCACAAAGCCAGGAACTCCACGGACACTGACCATGCGAAAGGCATGCCAAGTTGAGCAGGGCACAGCCAAAACCTTGCCCCCTCTTCTTCTTTCTGCTTGGAACTCGCCACGGCTCACAACCCGATTTCTGGCTCAAGCTAGGGTTAGGGTTAGGGTTAGGGTTACGCCTATGCCTAAGCCTAGGTTTAGGGTTCAGAAAACCACAAAGCCAGGAGCTCCAGGGACACTGGCCATGCGAAAGGCATGCAAAGTTGAGCACGGAAATGTCAAAAGCTTGCCGCCTCTTCTTTTTCCTGCTTGGAACTCACCACAGCCCAATGCCTGGTTTCTGGCTCAAGCTAGGGTTAGGGTTATGCCTAGGATTAGGGTTGAGAAAACCACAGAGCCAGCAGCTCCAGGGACACTGGACATGTGAGATGCATGCAAAGTTGAGCAGTGCGCAGCCAAAACTTGGCTCCCTCTTCTTCTTCCTGCTCGGAACTCACCACAGCCCACTTCCGGATTTCTGGCTCAAGCTAGGGTTAGGGTTAGGGTTAGGGTTACGCCTACGCCTAAGACTATGCCTAGGCCTAGGTTTAGGGTTCAGAAAACCACAAAGCCAGGAACTCCAGGGACACTGGCCATGCGAAAGGCATGCCAAGTTGAGCAGGGCACAGCCAAAACCTTGCCCCCTCTTCTTCTTCCTGCTCGGAACTCACCACAGCCCACTGCTGGATTTCTGGCTCAAGCTAGGGTTAGGGTTAGGGTTAGCACTAGGATTATGCCAAGGATTAGGGCTGCGAAATCCACAAAGGCAGGAGCTCCAGGGACACTGGACATGTGAAAGGCATGCAAAGTTGAGCAGGGCACAGCCAAAACCTTGCCCCCTCTTCTTCTTCCTGCTCGGAACTCACCACAGCCCACTGCTGGATTTCTGGCTCAAGCTAGGGTTAGGGTTAGGGTCAGGGTCAGGGTTAGGGTAACGCCTAGGGTTAGGGTACAGAGAACCACCGAGCCCAGAGCTCCAGGGATACTCACTATGCAAAAGGCATGCCAAGGTGAGCGCAGCACAGCCCAAAACCATGCGCCCTCTTCCTTCTTCCTGCTTGGAACTCACCACAGCCCAATGCTCGATTTCTGGCTCAAGCTAGGGTTAGGGTTAGGGTTAGGGTTACGCCTGCGCCTAAGCCTCCGCCTAGGCCTAGGTTTAGGGTTCAGAAAACCACAAAGCCAGGAGCTCCAGGGACACTGGCCATGCGAAAGGCATGCCAAGTTGAGCAGGGCACAGCCAAAACCTTGCCCCCTCTTCTTCTTTCTGCTTGGAACTCGCCACGGCTCACAACCCGATTTCTGGCTCAAGCTAGGGTTAGGGTTAGGGTTAGGGTTACGCCTACGCCTAAGCCTATGCCTAGGCCTAGGTTTAGGGTTCAGAAAACCACAAAGCCAGAAGCCCACGGACACTGACCATGCGAAAGGCATGCCAAGTTGAGCACGGAAAAGCCAAAACCTTGCTCCCTCTTCTTCTTTCTGCTTGGGACTCGCCAAGGCCCACAACCCAATTTCTGGCTCAAGCTAGGGTTAGGGTTAGGGTTAGCACTAGGATTATGCCAAGGATTAGGGCTGCGAAATCCACAAAGGCAGGAGCTCCAGGGACACTGACCATGCGAAAGGCATGCCAAGTTGAGCAGTGCGCAGCCAAAACTTTGCTCCCTCTTCTTCTTTCTGCTTGGAACTCACCACAGCCCACTTCCGGATTTCTGGCTCAAGCTAGGGTTAGGGTTAGGGTTAGGGTTACGCCTGCGCCTAAGCCTCCGCCTAGGCCTAGGTTTAGGGTTCAGAAAACCACAAAGCCAGGAGCTCCAGGGACACTGGCCATGCGAAAGGCATGCCAAGTTGAGCAGGGCACAGCCAAAACCTTGCCCCCTCTTCTTCTTCCTGCTCGGAACTCACCACAGCCCACTGCTGGATTTCTGGCTCAAGCTAGGGTTAGGGTTAGGGTTAGCACTAGGATTATGCCAAGGATTAGGGCTGCGAAATCCACAAAGGCAGGAGCTCCAGGGACACTGGACATGTGAAAGGCATGCAAAGTTGAGCAGGGCACAGCCAAAACCTTGCCCCCTCTTCTTCTTCCTGCTCGGAACTCACCACAGCCCACTGCTGGATTTCTGGCTCAAGCTAGGGTTAGGGTTAGGGTCAGGGTCAGGGTTAGGGTAACGCCTAGGGTTAGGGTACAGAGAACCACCGAGCCCAGAGCTCCAGGGATACTCACTATGCAAAAGGCATGCCAAGGTGAGCGCAGCACAGCCCAAAACCTTGCGCCCTCTTCCTTCTTCCTGCTTGGAACTCACCACAGCCCAATGCTCGATTTCTGGCTCAAGCTAGGGTTAGGGTTAGGGTTAGGGTTACGCCTGCGCCTAAGCCTCCGCCTAGGCCTAGGTTTAGGGTTCAGAAAACCACAAAGCCAGGAGCTCCAGGGACACTGGCCATGCGAAAGGCATGCCAAGTTGAGCAGGGCACAGCCAAAACCTTGCCCCCTCTTCTTCTTTCTGCTTGGAACTCGCCACGGCTCACAACCCGATTTCTGGCTCAAGCTAGGGTTAGGGTTAGGGTTAGGGTTACGCCTACGCCTAAGCCTATGCCTAGGCCTAGGTTTAGGGTTCAGAAAACCACAAAGCCAGAAGCCCACGGACACTGACCATGCGAAAGGCATGCCAAGTTGAGCACGGAAAAGCCAAAACCTTGCTCCCTCTTCTTCTTTCTGCTTGGGACTCGCCAAGGCCCACAACCCAATTTCTGGCTCAAGCTAGGGTTAGGGTTAGGGTTAGCACTAGGATTATGCCAAGGATTAGGGCTGCGAAATCCACAAAGGCAGGAGCTCCAGGGACACTGGACATGTGAAAGGCATGCAAAGTTGAGCAGGGCACAGCCAAAACCTTGCCCCCTCTTCTTCTTCCTGCTCAGAACTCACCACAGCCCACTGCTGGATTTCTGGCTCAAGCTAGGGTTAGGGTTAGGGTTAGGGTCAGGGTCAGGGTTAGGGTAACGCCTAGGGTTAGGGTACAGAGAACCACCGAGCCCAGAGCTCCAGGGATACTCACTATGCAAAAGGCATGCCAAGGTGAGCGCAGCACAGCCCAAAACCTTGCTCCCTCTTCTTCTTCCTGCTTGGAACTCACCACAGCCCAATGCTCGATTTCTGGCTCAAGCTAGGGTTAGGGTTACGCCTACGCCAAGACCTAGGTTTAGTGTTCAGAAAACCACAAAGCCAGGAGCTCCACGGACACTGACCATGCGAAAGGCATGCCAAGTTGAGCACGGAAAAGCCAAAAGCTTGCTCCCTCTTCTTCTTTCTGCTTGGAACTCACCACAGCCCACCGCCGGATTTCTGGCTCAAGCTAGGGTTAGGGTTAGGGTTAGGGTTACGCCTGCGCCTAAGCCTCCGCCTAGGCCTAGGTTTAGGGTTCAGAAAACCACAAAGCCAGGAGCTCCAGGGACACTGGCCATGCGAAAGGCATGCCAAGTTGAGCAGGGCACAGCCAAAACCTTGCCCCCTCTTCTTCTTCCTGCTCGGAACTCACCACAGCCCAATGCCAGATTTCTGGCTCAAGCTAGGGTTAGGGTTAGGGTTAGCACTAGGATTATGCCAAGGATTAGGGCTGCGAAATCCACAAAGGCAGGAGCTCCAGGGACACTGGACATGTGAAAGGCATGCAAAGTTGAGCAGGGCACAGCCAAAACCTTGCCCCCTCTTCTTCTTCCTGCTCAGAACTCACCACAGCCCAATGCCAGATTTCTGGCTCAAGCTAGGGTTAGGGTTAGGGTCAGGGTTACGCCTATGCCTAAGCCTAGGTTTAGTGTTCAGAAAACCACAAAGCCAGGAGCTCCAGAGACACTGGCCATGCGAAAGGCATACAAAGTTGAGCACGGAAATGTCAAAAGCTTGCCGCCTCTTCTTTTTCCTGCTTGGAACTCACCACAGCCCAATGCCTGGTTTCTCGCTCAAGCTAGGGTTAGGGTTATGCCTAGGATTAGGGTTGAGAAAACCACAGAGCCAGCAGCTCCAGGGACACTGGACATGTGAGATGCATGCAAAGTTGAGCAGTGCGCAGCCAAAACTTGGCTCCCTCTTCTTCTTCCTGCTCGGAACTCACCATAGCCCACCGCCGGATTTCTGGCTCAAGCTAGGGTTAGGGTTAGGGTTAGGGTTACGCCTACGCCTAAGCCTATGCCTAGGCCTAGGTTTAGGGTTCAGAAAACCACAAAGCCAGGAACTCCACGGACACTGGCCATGCGAAAGGCATGCCAAGTTGAGCAGTGCGCAGCCAAAACTTGGCTCCCTCTTCTTCTTTCTGCTTGGAACTCACCACAGCCCACTTCCGGATTTCTGGCTCAAGCTAGGGTTAGGGTTAGGGTTAGGGTTACGCCTGCGCCTAAGCCTCCGCCTAGGCCTAGGTTTAGGGTTCGGAAAACGACAAAGGCAGGAGCTCCAGGGACACTGGACACGCAAAAGGCATGCCAAGTTGAGCACGGAAAAGCCAAAACTTGGCTCCCTCTTCTTCTTCCTGCTCGGAACTCACCACAGCCCACTTCCGGATTTCTGGCTCAAGCTAGGGTTAGGGTTAGGGTTAGCACTAGGATTATGCCAAGGATTAGGGCTGCGAAATCCACAAAGGCAGGAGCTCCAGGGACACTGGACATGTGAAAGGCATGCAAAGTAGATCAGTGCGCAGCCAAAACTTGGCTCCCTCTTCTTCTTTCTGCTTGGAACTCACCACAGCCCACTTCCGGATTTCTGGCTCAAGCTAGGGTTAGGGTTAGGGTTAGCACTAGGATTATGCCAAGGATTAGGGCTGCGAAATCCACAAAGGCAGGAGCTCCAGGGACACTGACCATGCGAAAGGCATGCCAAGTTGAGCAGGGCACAGCCAAAACTTGGCTCCCTCTTCTTCTTCCTGCTCGGAACTCACTACAGCCCACTGCTGGATTTCTGGCTCAAGCTAGGGTTAGGGTTAGGGTTCGCACTACGGTTATGCCAAGGATTAGGGCTGCAAAATCCACAAAGGCAGGAGCTCCAGGGACACTGGACATGTGAAAGGCATGCAAAGTAGATCAGTGCGCAGCCAAAACTTGGCTCCCTCTTCTTCTTTCTGCTCGGAACTCACCACAGCCCACTGCTGGATTTCTGGCTCAAGCTAGGGTTAGGGTTAGGGTTCGCACTAGGATTATGCCAAGGATTAGGGCTACAAAATCCACAAAGGCAGGAGCTCCAGGGACACTGGACATGTGAAAGGCATGCAAAGTAGATCAGTGCGCAGCCAAAACTTGGCTCCCTCTTCTTCTTTCTGCTTGGAACTCACCACAGCCCACTTCCGGATTTCTGGCTCAAGCTAGGGTTAGGGTTAGGGTTACGCCTGCACCTAAGCCTATGCCTAGGCCTAGGTTTAGGGTTCAGAAAACCACAAAGCCAGGAGCTCCAGGGACACTGGCCATGCGAAAGGCATGCAAAGTTGAGCAGGGCACAGCCAAAACCTTGCCCCCTCTTCTTCTTCCTGCTCGGAACTCACCACAGCCCACTGCTGGATTTCTGGCTCAAGCTAGGGTTAGGGTTAGGGTTAGGGTCAGGGTTAGGGTAACGCCTAGGGTTAGGGTACAGAGAACCACCGAGCCCAGAGCTCCAGGGATACTCACTATGCAAAAGGCATGCCAAGGTGAGCGCAGCACAGCCCAAAACCTTGCTCCCTCTTCTTCTTCCTGCTTGGAACTCACCACAGCCCAATGCTCGATTTCTGGCTCAAGCTAGGGTTAGGGTTACACCTACGCCAAGACCTAGGTTTAGTGTTCAGAAAACCACAAAGCCAGGAGCTCCACGGACACTGACCATGCGAAAGGCATGCCAAGTTGAGCACGGAAAAGCCAAAACCTTGCTCCCTCTTCTTCTTTCTGCTTGGAACTCACCACAGCCCACCGCCGGATTTCTGGCTCAAGCTAGGGTTAGGGTTAGGGTTAGGGTTACGCCTGCGCCTAAGCCTCCGCCTAGGCCTAGGTTTAGGGTTCAGAAAACCACAAAGCCAGGAGCTCCAGGGACACTGGCCATGCGAAAGGCATGCCAAGTTGAGCAGGGCACAGCCAAAACCTTGCCCCCTCTTCTTCTTTCTGCTTGGAACTCGCCACGGCTCACAACCCGATTTCTGGCTCAAGCTAGGGTTAGGGTTAGGGTTAGGGTTACGCCTACGCCTAAGCCTATGCCTAGGCCTAGGTTTAGGGTTCAGAAAACCACAAAGCCAGAAGCCCACGGACACTGACCATGCGAAAGGCATGCCAAGTTGAGCACGGAAAAGCCAAAACCTTGCTCCCTCTTCTTCTTTCTGCTTGGGACTCGCCAAGGCCCACAACCCAATTTCTGGCTCAAGCTAGGGTTAGGGTTAGGGTTAGCACTAGGATTATGCCAAGGATTAGGGCTGCGAAATCCACAAAGGCAGGAGCTCCAGGGACACTGGACATGTGAAAGGCATGCAAAGTTGAGCAGGGCACAGCCAAAACCTTGCCCCCTCTTCTTCTTCCTGCTCAGAACTCACCACAGCCCACTGCTGGATTTCTGGCTCAAGCTAGGGTTAGGGTTAGGGTTAGGGTCAGGGTCAGGGTTAGGGTAACGCCTAGGGTTAGGGTACAGAGAACCACCGAGCCCAGAGCTCCAGGGATACTCACTATGCAAAAGGCATGCCAAGGTGAGCGCAGCACAGCCCAAAACCTTGCTCCCTCTTCTTTTTCCTGCTTGGAACTCACCACAGCCCAATGCTCGATTTCTGGCTCAAGCTAGGGTTAGGGTTACGCCTACGCCAAGACCTAGGTTTAGTGTTCAGAAAACCACAAAGCCAGGAGCTCCACGGACACTGACCATGCGAAAGGCATGCCAAGTTGAGCACGGAAAAGCCAAAAGCTTGCTCCCTCTTCTTCTTTCTGCTTGGAACTCACCACAGCCCACCGCCGGATTTCTGGCTCAAGCTAGGGTTAGGGTTAGGGTTAGGGTTACGCCTGCGCCTAAGCCTCCGCCTAGGCCTAGGTTTAGGGTTCAGAAAACCACAAAGCCAGGAGCTCCAGGGACACTGGCCATGCGAAAGGCATGCCAAGTTGAGCAGGGCACAGCCAAAACCTTGCCCCCTCTTCTTCTTCCTGCTCGGAACTCACCACAGCCCAATGCCAGATTTCTGGCTCAAGCTAGGGTTAGGGTTAGGGTTAGCACTAGGATTATGCCAAGGATTAGGGCTGCGAAATCCACAAAGGCAGGAGCTCCAGGGACACTGGACATGTGAAAGGCATGCAAAGTTGAGCAGGGCACAGCCAAAACCTTGCCCCCTCTTCTTCTTCCTGCTCAGAACTCACCACAGCCCACTGCTGGATTTCTGGCTCAAGCTAGGGTTAGGGTTAGGGTCAGGGTTACGCCTATGCCTAAGCCTAGGTTTAGTGTTCAGAAAACCACAAAGCCAGGAACTCCAGAGACACTGGCCATGCGAAAGGCATACAAAGTTGAGCACGGAAATGTCAAAAGCTTGCCGCCTCTTCTTTTTCCTGCTTGGAACTCACCACAGCCCAATGCCTGGTTTCTGGCTCAAGCTAGGGTTAGGGTTATGCCTAGGATTAGGGTTGAGAAAACCACAGAGCCAGCAGCTCCAGGGACACTGGACATGTGAGATGCATGCAAAGTTGAGCAGTGCGCAGCCAAAACTTGGCTCCCTCTTCTTCTTCCTGCTCGGAACTCACCACAGCCCACTTCCGGATTTCTGGCTCAAGCTAGGGTTAGGGTTAGGGTTAGGGTTACGCCTACGCCTAAGCCTATGCCTAGGCCTAGGTTTAGGGTTCAGAAAACCACAAAGCCAGGAACTCCACGGACACTGACCATGCGAAAGGCATGCCAAGTTGAGCAGGGCACAGCCAAAACCTTGCCCCCTCTTCTTCTTTCTGCTTGGAACTCGCCACGGCTCACAACCCGATTTCTGGCTCAAGCTAGGGTTAGGGTTAGGGTTAGGGTTACGCCTATGCCTAAGCCTAGGTTTAGGGTTCAGAAAACCACAAAGCCAGGAGCTCCAGGGACACTGGCCATGCGAAAGGCATGCAAAGTTGAGCACGGAAATGTCAAAAGCTTGCCGCCTCTTCTTTTTCCTGCTTGGAACTCACCACAGCCCAATGCCTGGTTTCTGGCTCAAGCTAGGGTTAGGGTTATGCCTAGGATTAGGGTTGAGAAAACCACAGAGCCAGCAGCTCCAGGGACACTGGACATGTGAGATGCATGCAAAGTTGAGCAGTGCGCAGCCAAAACTTGGCTCCCTCTTCTTCTTCCTGCTCGGAACTCACCACAGCCCACTTCCGGATTTCTGGCTCAAGCTAGGGTTAGGGTTAGGGTTAGGGTTACGCCTACGCCTAAGACTATGCCTAGGCCTAGGTTTAGGGTTCAGAAAACCACAAAGCCAGGAACTCCACGGACACTGACCATGCGAAAGGCATGCCAAGTTGAGCAGTGCGCAGCCAAAACTTTGCTCCCTCTTCTTCTTTCTGCTTGGAACTCACCACAGCCCACTTCCGGATTTCTGGCTCAAGCTAGGGTTAGGGTTAGGGTTAGGGTTACGCCTGCGCCTAAGCCTCCGCCTAGGCCTAGGTTTAGGGTTCAGAAAACCACAAAGCCAGGAGCTCCAGGGACACTGGCCATGCGAAAGGCATGCCAAGTTGAGCAGGGCACAGCCAAAACCTTGCCCCCTCTTCTTCTTCCTGCTCGGAACTCACCACAGCCCACTGCTGGATTTCTGGCTCAAGCTAGGGTTAGGGTTAGGGTTAGCACTAGGATTATGCCAAGGATTAGGGCTGCGAAATCCACAAAGGCAGGAGCTCCAGGGACACTGGACATGTGAAAGGCATGCAAAGTTGAGCAGGGCACAGCCAAAACCTTGCCCCCTCTTCTTCTTCCTGCTCGGAACTCACCACAGCCCACTGCTGGATTTCTGGCTCAAGCTAGGGTTAGGGTTAGGGTCAGGGTCAGGGTTAGGGTAACGCCTAGGGTTAGGGTACAGAGAACCACCGAGCCCAGAGCTCCAGGGATACTCACTATGCAAAAGGCATGCCAAGGTGAGCGCAGCACAGCCCAAAACCATGCGCCCTCTTCCTTCTTCCTGCTTGGAACTCACCACAGCCCAATGCTCGATTTCTGGCTCAAGCTAGGGTTAGGGTTAGGGTTAGCGTTACGCCTGCGCCTAAGCCTCCGCCTAGGCCTAGGTTTAGGGTTCAGAAAACCACAAAGCCAGGAGCTCCAGGGACACTGGCCATGCGAAAGGCATGCCAAGTTGAGCAGGGCACAGCCAAAACCTTGCTCCCTCTTCTTCTTTCTGCTTGGAACTCGCCACGGCTCACAACCCGATTTCTGGCTCAAGCTAGGGTTAGGGTTAGGGTTAGGGTTACGCCTACGCCTAAGCCTATGCCTAGGCCTAGGTTTAGGGTTCAGAAAACCACAAAGCCAGAAGCCCACGGACACTGACCATGCGAAAGGCATGCCAAGTTGAGCACGGAAAAGCCAAAACCTTGCTCCCTCTTCTTCTTTCTGCTTGGGACTCGCCAAGGCCCACAACCCAATTTCTGGCTCAAGCTAGGGTTAGGGTTAGGGTTAGCACTAGGATTATGCCAAGGATTAGGGCTGCGAAATCCACAAAGGCAGGAGCTCCAGGGACACTGGACATGTGAAAGGCATGCAAAGTTGAGCAGGGCACAGCCAAAACCTTGCCCCCTCTTCTTCTTCCTGCTCAGAACTCACCACAGCCCACTGCTGGATTTCTGGCTCAAGCTAGGGTTAGGGTTAGGGTTAGGGTCAGGGTCAGGGTTAGGGTAACGCCTAGGGTTAGGGTACAGAGAACCACCGAGCCCAGAGCTCCAGGGATACTCACTATGCAAAAGGCATGCCAAGGTGAGCGCAGCACAGCCCAAAACCTTGCTCCCTCTTCTTCTTCCTGCTTGGAACTCACCACAGCCCAATGCTCGATTTCTGGCTCAAGCTAGGGTTAGGGTTACGCCTACGCCAAGACCTAGGTTTAGTGTTCAGAAAACCACAAAGCCAGGAGCTCCACGGACACTGACCATGCGAAAGGCATGCCAAGTTGAGCACGGAAAAGCCAAAAGCTTGCTCCCTCTTCTTCTTTCTGCTTGGAACTCACCACAGCCCACCGCCGGATTTCTGGCTCAAGCTAGGGTTAGGGTTAGGGTTAGGGTTACGCCTGCGCCTAAGCCTCCGCCTAGGCCTAGGTTTAGGGTTCAGAAAACCACAAAGCCAGGAGCTCCAGGGACACTGGCCATGCGAAAGGCATGCCAAGTTGAGCAGGGCACAGCCAAAACCTTGCCCCCTCTTCTTCTTCCTGCTCGGAACTCACCACAGCCCAATGCCAGATTTCTGGCTCAAGCTAGGGTTAGGGTTAGGGTTAGCACTAGGATTATGCCAAGGATTAGGGCTGCGAAATCCACAAAGGCAGGAGCTCCAGGGACACTGGACATGTGAAAGGCATGCAAAGTTGAGCAGGGCACAGCCAAAACCTTGCCCCCTCTTCTTCTTCCTGCTCAGAACTCACCACAGCCCACTGCTGGATTTCTGGCTCAAGCTAGGGTTAGGGTTAGGGTCAGGGTTACGCCTATGCCTAAGCCTAGGTTTAGGGTTCAGAAAACCACAAAGCCAGGAGCTCCAGAGACACTGGCCATGCGAAAGGCATACAAAGTTGAGCACGGAAATGTCAAAAGCTTGCCGCCTCTTCTTTTTCCTGCTTGGAACTCACCACAGCCCAATGCCTGGTTTCTGGCTCAAGCTAGGGTTAGGGTTATGCCTAGGATTAGGGTTGAGAAAACCACAGAGCCAGCAGCTCCAGGGACACTGGACATGTGAGATGCATGCAAAGTTGAGCAGTGCGCAGCCAAAACTTGGCTCCCTCTTCTTCTTCCTGCTCGGAACTCACCACAGCCCACTTCCGGATTTCTGGCTCAAGCTAGGGTTAGGGTTAGGGTTAGGGTTACGCCTACGCCTAAGCCTATGCCTAGGCCTAGGTTTAGGGTTCAGAAAACCACAAAGCCAGGAACTCCACGGACACTGACCATGCGAAAGGCATGCCAAGTTGAGCAGGGCACAGCCAAAACCTTGCCCCCTCTTCTTCTTTCTGCTTGGAACTCGCCACGGCTCACAACCCGATTTCTGGCTCAAGCTAGGGTTAGGGTTAGGGTTAGGGTTACGCCTATGCCTAAGCCTAGGTTTAGGGTTCAGAAAACCACAAAGCCAGGAGCTCCAGGGACACTGGCCATGCGAAAGGCATGCAAAGTTGAGCACGGAAATGTCAAAAGCTTGCCGCCTCTTCTTTTTCCTGCTTGGAACTCACCACAGCCCACTTCCGGATTTCTGGCTCAAGCTAGGGTTAGGGTTAGGGTTAGGGTTACGCCTGCGCCTAAGCCTCCGCCTAGGCCTAGGTTTAGGGTTCAGAAAACCACAAAGCCAGGAGCTCCAGGGACACTGGCCATGCGAAAGGCATGCCAAGTTGAGCAGGGCACAGCCAAAACCTTGCCCCCTCTTCTTCTTTCTGCTTGGAACTCGCCACGGCTCACAACCCGATTTCTGGCTCAAGCTAGGGTTAGGGTTAGGGTTAGGGTTACGCCTACGCCTAAGCCTATGCCTAGGCCTAGGTTTAGGGTTCAGAAAACCACAAAGCCAGAAGCCCACGGACACTGACCATGCGAAAGGCATGCCAAGTTGAGCACGGAAAAGCCAAAACCTTGCTCCCTCTTCTTCTTTCTGCTTGGGACTCGCCAAGGCCCACAACCCAATTTCTGGCTCAAGCTAGGGTTAGGGTTAGGGTTAGCACTAGGATTATGCCAAGGATTAGGGCTGCGAAATCCACAAAGGCAGGAGCTCCAGGGACACTGGACATGTGAAAGGCATGCAAAGTTGAGCAGGGCACAGCCAAAACCTTGCCCCCTCTTCTTCTTCCTGCTCAGAACTCACCACAGCCCACTGCTGGATTTCTGGCTCAAGCTAGGGTTAGGGTTAGGGTTAGGGTCAGGGTCAGGGTTAGGGTAACGCCTAGGGTTAGGGTACAGAGAACCACCGAGCCCAGAGCTCCAGGGATACTCACTATGCAAAAGGCATGCCAAGGTGAGCGCAGCACAGCCCAAAACCTTGCTCCCTCTTCTTCTTCCTGCTTGGAACTCACCACAGCCCAATGCTCGATTTCTGGCTCAAGCTAGGGTTAGGGTTACGCCTACGCCAAGACCTAGGTTTAGTGTTCAGAAAACCACAAAGCCAGGAGCTCCACGGACACTGACCATGCGAAAGGCATGCCAAGTTGAGCACGGAAAAGCCAAAAGCTTGCTCCCTCTTCTTCTTTCTGCTTGGAACTCACCACAGCCCACCGCCGGATTTCTGGCTCAAGCTAGGGTTAGGGTTAGGGTTAGGGTTACGCCTGCGCCTAAGCCTCCGCCTAGGCCTAGGTTTAGGGTTCAGAAAACCACAAAGCCAGGAGCTCCAGGGACACTGGCCATGCGAAAGGCATGCCAAGTTGAGCAGGGCACAGCCAAAACCTTGCCCCCTCTTCTTCTTCCTGCTCGGAACTCACCACAGCCCAATGCCAGATTTCTGGCTCAAGCTAGGGTTAGGGTTAGGGTTAGCACTAGGATTATGCCAAGGATTAGGGCTGCGAAATCCACAAAGGCAGGAGCTCCAGGGACACTGGACATGTGAAAGGCATGCAAAGTTGAGCAGGGCACAGCCAAAACCTTGCCCCCTCTTCTTCTTCCTGCTCAGAACTCACCACAGCCCACTGCTGGATTTCTGGCTCAAGCTAGGGTTAGGGTTAGGGTCAGGGTTACGCCTATGCCTAAGCCTAGGTTTAGTGTTCAGAAAACCACAAAGCCAGGAACTCCAGAGACACTGGCCATGCGAAAGGCATACAAAGTTGAGCACGGAAATGTCAAAAGCTTGCCGCCTCTTCTTTTTCCTGCTTGGAACTCACCACAGCCCAATGCCTGGTTTCTCGCTCAAGCTAGGGTTAGGGTTATGCCTAGGATTAGGGTTGAGAAAACCACAGAGCCAGCAGCTCCAGGGACACTGGACATGTGAGATGCATGCAAAGTTGAGCAGTGCGCAGCCAAAACTTGGCTCCCTCTTCTTCTTCCTGCTCGGAACTCACCACAGCCCACTTCCGGATTTCTGGCTCAAGCTAGGGTTAGGGTTAGGGTTAGGGTTACGCCTACGCCTAAGCCTATGCCTAGGCCTAGGTTTAGGGTTCAGAAAACCACAAAGCCAGGAACTCCACGGACACTGACCATGCGAAAGGCATGCCAAGTTGAGCAGGGCACAGCCAAAACCTTGCCCCCTCTTCTTCTTTCTGCTTGGAACTCGCCACGGCTCACAACCCGATTTCTGGCTCAAGCTAGGGTTAGGGTTAGGGTTAGGGTTACGCCTATGCCTAAGCCTAGGTTTAGGGTTCAGAAAACCACAAAGCCAGGAGCTCCAGGGACACTGGCCATGCGAAAGGCATGCAAAGTTGAGCACGGAAATGTCAAAAGCTTGCCGCCTCTTCTTTTTCCTGCTTGGAACTCACCACAGCCCAATGCCTGGTTTCTGGCTCAAGCTAGGGTTAGGGTTATGCCTAGGATTAGGGTTGAGAAAACCACAGAGCCAGCAGCTCCAGGGACACTGGACATGTGAGATGCATGCAAAGTTGAGCAGTGCGCAGCCAAAACTTGGCTCCCTCTTCTTCTTCCTGCTCGGAACTCACCACAGCCCACTTCCGGATTTCTGGCTCAAGCTAGGGTTAGGGTTAGGGTTAGGGTTACGCCTACGCCTAAGACTATGCCTAGGCCTAGGTTTAGGGTTCAGAAAACCACAAAGCCAGGAACTCCACGGACACTGACCATGCGAAAGGCATGCCAAGTTGAGCAGTGCGCAGCCAAAACTTTGCTCCCTCTTCTTCTTTCTGCTTGGAACTCACCACAGCCCACTTCCGGATTTCTGGCTCAAGCTAGGGTTAGGGTTAGGGTTAGGGTTACGCCTGCGCCTAAGCCTCCGCCTAGGCCTAGGTTTAGGGTTCAGAAAACCACAAAGCCAGGAGCTCCAGGGACACTGGCCATGCGAAAGGCATGCCAAGTTGAGCAGGGCACAGCCAAAACCTTGCCCCCTCTTCTTCTTCCTGCTCGGAACTCACCACAGCCCACTGCTGGATTTCTGGCTCAAGCTAGGGTTAGGGTTAGGGTTAGCACTAGGATTATGCCAAGGATTAGGGCTGCGAAATCCACAAAGGCAGGAGCTCCAGGGACACTGGACATGTGAAAGGCATGCAAAGTTGAGCAGGGCACAGCCAAAACCTTGCCCCCTCTTCTTCTTCCTGCTCGGAACTCACCACAGCCCACTGCTGGATTTCTGGCTCAAGCTAGGGTTAGGGTTAGGGTCAGGGTCAGGGTTAGGGTAACGCCTAGGGTTAGGGTACAGAGAACCACCGAGCCCAGAGCTCCAGGGATACTCACTATGCAAAAGGCATGCCAAGGTGAGCGCAGCACAGCCCAAAACCTTGCGCCCTCTTCCTTCTTCCTGCTTGGAACTCACCACAGCCCAATGCTCGATTTCTGGCTCAAGCTAGGGTTAGGGTTAGGGTTAGGGTTACGCCTGCGCCTAAGCCTCCGCCTAGGCCTAGGTTTAGGGTTCAGAAAACCACAAAGCCAGGAGCTCCAGGGACACTGGCCATGCGAAAGGCATGCCAAGTTGAGCAGGGCACAGCCAAAACCTTGCCCCCTCTTCTTCTTTCTGCTTGGAACTCGCCACGGCTCACAACCCGATTTCTGGCTCAAGCTAGGGTTAGGGTTAGGGTTAGGGTTACGCCTACGCCTAAGCCTATGCCTAGGCCTAGGTTTAGGGTTCAGAAAACCACAAAGCCAGAAGCCCACGGACACTGACCATGCGAAAGGCATGCCAAGTTGAGCACGGAAAAGCCAAAACCTTGCTCCCTCTTCTTCTTTCTGCTTGGGACTCGCCAAGGCCCACAACCCAATTTCTGGCTCAAGCTAGGGTTAGGGTTAGGGTTAGCACTAGGATTATGCCAAGGATTAGGGCTGCGAAATCCACAAAGGCAGGAGCTCCAGGGACACTGGACATGTGAAAGGCATGCAAAGTTGAGCAGGGCACAGCCAAAACCTTGCCCCCTCTTCTTCTTCCTGCTCAGAACTCACCACAGCCCACTGCTGGATTTCTGGCTCAAGCTAGGGTTAGGGTTAGGGTTAGGGTCAGGGTCAGGGTTAGGGTAACGCCTAGGGTTAGGGTACAGAGAACCACCGAGCCCAGAGCTCCAGGGATACTCACTATGCAAAAGGCATGCCAAGGTGAGCGCAGCACAGCCCAAAACCTTGCTCCCTCTTCTTCTTCCTGCTTGGAACTCACCACAGCCCAATGCTCGATTTCTGGCTCAAGCTAGGGTTAGGGTTACGCCTACGCCAAGACCTAGGTTTAGTGTTCAGAAAACCACAAAGCCAGGAGCTCCACGGACACTGACCATGCGAAAGGCATGCCAAGTTGAGCACGGAAAAGCCAAAAGCTTGCTCCCTCTTCTTCTTTCTGCTTGGAACTCACCACAGCCCACCGCCGGATTTCTGGCTCAAGCTAGGGTTAGGGTTAGGGTTAGGGTTACGCCTGCGCCTAAGCCTCCGCCTAGGCCTAGGTTTAGGGTTCAGAAAACCACAAAGCCAGGAGCTCCAGGGACACTGGCCATGCGAAAGGCATGCCAAGTTGAGCAGGGCACAGCCAAAACCTTGCCCCCTCTTCTTCTTCCTGCTCGGAACTCACCACAGCCCAATGCCAGATTTCTGGCTCAAGCTAGGGTTAGGGTTAGGGTTAGCACTAGGATTATGCCAAGGATTAGGGCTGCGAAATCCACAAAGGCAGGAGCTCCAGGGACACTGGACATGTGAAAGGCATGCAAAGTTGAGCAGGGCACAGCCAAAACCTTGCCCCCTCTTCTTCTTCCTGCTCAGAACTCACCACAGCCCAATGCCAGATTTCTGGCTCAAGCTAGGGTTAGGGTTAGGGTCAGGGTTACGCCTATGCCTAAGCCTAGGTTTAGTGTTCAGAAAACCACAAAGCCAGGAGCTCCAGAGACACTGGCCATGCGAAAGGCATACAAAGTTGAGCACGGAAATGTCAAAAGCTTGCCGCCTCTTCTTTTTCCTGCTTGGAACTCACCACAGCCCAATGCCTGGTTTCTGGCTCAAGCTAGGGTTAGGGTTATGCCTAGGATTAGGGTTGAGAAAACCACAGAGCCAGCAGCTCCAGGGACACTGGACATGTGAGATGCATGCAAAGTTGAGCAGTGCGCAGCCAAAACTTGGCTCCCTCTTCTTCTTCCTGCTCGGAACTCACCATAGCCCACCGCCGGATTTCTGGCTCAAGCTAGGGTTAGGGTTAGGGTTAGGGTTACGCCTACGCCTAAGCCTATGCCTAGGCCTAGGTTTAGGGTTCAGAAAACCACAAAGCCAGGAACTCCACGGACACTGGCCATGCGAAAGGCATGCCAAGTTGAGCAGTGCGCAGCCAAAACTTGGCTCCCTCTTCTTCTTTCTGCTTGGAACTCACCACAGCCCACTTCCGGATTTCTGGCTCAAGCTAGGGTTAGGGTTAGGGTTAGGGTTACGCCTGCGCCTAAGCCTCCGCCTAGGCCTAGGTTTAGGGTTCGGAAAACGACAAAGGCAGGAGCTCCAGGGACACTGGACACGCAAAAGGCATGCCAAGTTGAGCACGGAAAAGCCAAAACTTGGCTCCCTCTTCTTCTTCCTGCTCGGAACTCACCACAGCCCACTTCCGGATTTCTGGCTCAAGCTAGGGTTAGGGTTAGGGTTAGCACTAGGATTATGCCAAGGATTAGGGCTGCGAAATCCACAAAGGCAGGAGCTCCAGGGACACTGGACATGTGAAAGGCATGCAAAGTAGATCAGTGCGCAGCCAAAACTTGGCTCCCTCTTCTTCTTTCTGCTTGGAACTCACCACAGCCCACTTCCGGATTTCTGGCTCAAGCTAGGGTTAGGGTTAGGGTTAGCACTAGGATTATGCCAAGGATTAGGGCTGCGAAATCCACAAAGGCAGGAGCTCCAGGGACACTGACCATGCGAAAGGCATGCCAAGTTGAGCAGGGCACAGCCAAAACTTGGCTCCCTCTTCTTCTTCCTGCTCGGAACTCACTACAGCCCACTGCTGGATTTCTGGCTCAAGCTAGGGTTAGGGTTAGGGTTCGCACTACGGTTATGCCAAGGATTAGGGCTGCAAAATCCACAAAGGCAGGAGCTCCAGGGACACTGGACATGTGAAAGGCATGCAAAGTAGATCAGTGCGCAGCCAAAACTTGGCTCCCTCTTCTTCTTTCTGCTCGGAACTCACCACAGCCCAATGCTGGATTTCTGGCTCAAGCTAGGGTTAGGGTTAGGGTTCGCACTAGGATTATGCCAAGGATTAGGGCTACAAAATCCACAAAGGCAGGAGCTCCAGGGACACTGGACATGTGAAAGGCATGCAAAGTAGATCAGTGCGCAGCCAAAACTTGGCTCCCTCTTCTTCTTTCTGCTTGGAACTCACCACAGCCCACTTCCGGATTTCTGGCTCAAGCTAGGGTTAGGGTTAGGGTTACGCCTGCACCTAAGCCTATGCCTAGGCCTAGGTTTAGGGTTCAGAAAACCACAAAGCCAGGAGCTCCAGGGACACTGGCCATGCGAAAGGCATGCAAAGTTGAGCAGGGCACAGCCAAAACCTTGCCCCCTCTTCTTCTTCCTGCTCGGAACTCACCACAGCCCACTGCTGGATTTCTGGCTCAAGCTAGGGTTAGGGTTAGGGTTAGGGTCAGGGTTAGGGTAACGCCTAGGGTTAGGGTACAGAGAACCACCGAGCCCAGAGCTCCAGGGATACTCACTATGCAAAAGGCATGCCAAGGTGAGCGCAGCACAGCCCAAAACCTTGCTCCCTCTTCTTCTTCCTGCTTGGAACTCACCACAGCCCAATGCTCGATTTCTGGCTCAAGCTAGGGTTAGGGTTACACCTACGCCAAGACCTAGGTTTAGTGTTCAGAAAACCACAAAGCCAGGAGCTCCACGGACACTGACCATGCGAAAGGCATGCCAAGTTGAGCACGGAAAAGCCAAAACCTTGCTCCCTCTTCTTCTTTCTGCTTGGAACTCACCACAGCCCACCGCCGGATTTCTGGCTCAAGCTAGGGTTAGGGTTAGGGTTAGGGTTACGCCTGCGCCTAAGCCTCCGCCTAGGCCTAGGTTTAGGGTTCAGAAAACCACAAAGCCAGGAGCTCCAGGGACACTGGCCATGCGAAAGGCATGCCAAGTTGAGCAGGGCACAGCCAAAACCTTGCTCCCTCTTCTTCTTTCTGCTTGGAACTCACCACAGCCCACCGCCGGATTTCTGGCTCAAGCTAGGGTTAGGGTTAGGGTTAGGGTTACGCCTACGCCTAAGCCTATGCCTAGGCCTAGGTTTAGGGTTCAGAAAACCACAAAGCCAGAAGCCCACGGACACTGACCATGCGAAAGGCATGCCAAGTTGAGCACGGAAAAGCCAAAACCTTGCTCCCTCTTCTTCTTTCTGCTTGGGACTCGCCAAGGCCCACAACCCAATTTCTGGCTCAAGCTAGGGTTAGGGTTAGGGTTAGCACTAGGATTATGCCAAGGATTAGGGCTGCGAAATCCACAAAGGCAGGAGCTCCAGGGACACTGGACATGTGAAAGGCATGCAAAGTTGAGCAGGGCACAGCCAAAACCTTGCCCCCTCTTCTTCTTCCTGCTCAGAACTCACCACAGCCCACTGCTGGATTTCTGGCTCAAGCTAGGGTTAGGGTTAGGGTTAGGGTCAGGGTCAGGGTTAGGGTAACGCCTAGGGTTAGGGTACAGAGAACCACCGAGCCCAGAGCTCCAGGGATACTCACTATGCAAAAGGCATGCCAAGGTGAGCGCAGCACAGCCCAAAACCTTGCTCCCTCTTCTTCTTCCTGCTTGGAACTCACCACAGCCCAATGCTCGATTTCTGGCTCAAGCTAGGGTTAGGGTTACACCTACGCCAAGACCTAGGTTTAGTGTTCAGAAAACCACAAACCCAGGAGCTCCACGGACACTGACCATGCGAAAGGCATGCCAAGTTGAGCACGGAAAAGCCAAAAGCTTGCTCCCTCTTCTTCTTTCTGCTTGGAACTCACCACAGCCCACCGCCGGATTTCTGGCTCAAGCTAGGGTTAGGGTTAGGGTTAGGGTTACGCCTGCGCCTAAGCCTCCGCCTAGGCCTAGGTTTAGGGTTCAGAAAACCACAAAGCCAGGAGCTCCAGGGACACTGGCCATGCGAAAGGCATGCCAAGTTGAGCAGGGCACAGCCAAAACCTTGCCCCCTCTTCTTCTTCCTGCTCGGAACTCACCACAGCCCAATGCCAGATTTCTGGCTCAAGCTAGGGTTAGGGTTAGGGTTAGCACTAGGATTATGCCAAGGATTAGGGCTGCGAAACCCACAAAGGCAGGAGCTCCAGGGACACTGGACATGTGAAAGGCATGCAAAGTTGAGCAGGGCACAGCCAAAACCTTGCCCCCTCTTCTTCTTCCTGCTCGGAACTCACCACAGCCCAATGCCAGATTTCTGGCTCAAGCTAGGGTTAGGGTTAGGGTCAGGGTTACGCCTATGCCTAAGCCTAGGTTTAGGGTTCAGAAAACCACAAAGCCAGGAGCTCCAGGGACACTGGCCATGCAAAAGGCATACAAAGTTGAGCACGGAAATGTCAAAAGCTTGCCGCCTCTTCTTTTTCCTGCTTGGAACTCACCACAGCCCAATGCCTGGTTTCTGGCTCAAGCTAGGGTTAGGGTTATGCCTAGGATTAGGGTTGAGAAAACCACAGAGCCAGCAGCTCCAGGGACACTGGACATGTGAGATGCATGCAAAGTTGAGCAGTGCGCAGCCAAAACTTGGCTCCCTCTTCTTCTTCCTGCTCGGAACTCACCACAGCCCACTTCCGGATTTCTGGCTCAAGCTAGGGTTAGGGTTAGGGTTAGGGTTACGCCTACGCCTAAGACTATGCCTAGGCCTAGGTTTAGGGTTCAGAAAACCACAAAGCCAGGAACTCCACGGACACTGACCATGCGAAAGGCATGCCAAGTTGAGCAGTGCGCAGCCAAAACTTTGCTCCCTCTTCTTCTTTCTGCTTGGAACTCACCACAGCCCACTTCCGGATTTCTGGCTCAAGCTAGGGTTAGGGTTAGGGTTAGGGTTAGGGTTACGCCTGCGCCTAAGCCTCCGCCTAGGCCTAGGTTTAGGGTTCAGAAAACCACAAAGCCAGGAGCTCCAGGGACACTGGCCATGCGAAAGGCATGCCAAGTTGAGCAGGGCACAGCCAAAACCTTGCCCCCTCTTCTTCTTCCTGCTCGGAACTCACCACAGCCCAATGCCAGATTTCTGGCTCAAGCTAGGGTTAGGGTTAGGGTTAGCACTAGGATTATGCCAAGGATTAGGGCTGCGAAATCCACAAAGGCAGGAGCTCCAGGGACACTGGACATGTGAAAGGCATGCAAAGTTGAGCAGGGCACAGCCAAAACCTTGCCCCCTCTTCTTCTTCCTGCTCAGAACTCACCACAGCCCACTGCTGGATTTCTGGCTCAAGCTAGGGTTAGGGTTAGGGTTAGGGTTACGCCTACGCCTAAGCCTATGCCTAGGCCTAGGTTTAGGGTTCAGAAAACCACAAAGGCAGGAGCTCCACGGACACTGGCCATGCGAAAGGCATGCCAAGTTGAGCAGTGCGCAGCCAAAACTTTGCTCCCTCTTCTTCTTTCTGCTTGGAACTCACCACAGCCCACTTCCGGATTTCTGGCTCAAGCTAGGGTTAGGGTTAGGGTTAGGGTTACGCCTGCGCCTAAGCCTCCGCCTAGGCCTAGGTTTAGGGTTCGGAAAACCACAAAGGCAGGAGCTCCAGGGACACTGGCCATGCAAAAGGCATGCCAAGTTGAGCACGGAAAAGCCAAAACTTGGCTCCCTCTTCTTCTTCCTGCTCGGAACTCACCACAGCCCACTTCCGGATTTCTGGCTCAAGCTAGGGTTAGGGTTAGGGTTAGCACTAGGATTATGCCAAGGATTAGGGCTGCGAAATCCACAAAGGCAGGAGCTCCAGGGACACTGGACATGTGAAAGGCATGCAAAGTAGATCAGTGCGCAGCCAAAACTTGGCTCCCTCTTCTTCTTTCTGCTTGGAACTCACCACAGCCCACTTCCGGATTTCTGGCTCAAGCTAGGGTTAGGGTTAGGGTTAGCACTAGGATTATGCCAAGGATTAGGGCTGCGAAATCCACAAAGGCAGGAGCTCCAGGGACACTGACCATGCGAAAGGCATGCCAAGTTGAGCAGGGCACAGCCAAAACTTGGCTCCCTCTTCTTCTTCCTGCTCGGAACTCACCACAGCCCACTGCTGGATTTCTGGCTCAAGCTAGGGTTAGGGTTAGGGTTCGCACTACGGTTATGCCAAGGATTAGGGCTGCAAAATCCACAAAGGCAGGAGCTCCAGGGACACTGGACATGTGAAAGGCATGCAAAGTAGATCAGTGCGCAGCCAAAACTTGGCTCCCTCTTCTTCTTTCTGCTTGGAACTCACCACAGCCCACTTCCGGATTTCTGGCTCAAGCTAGGGTTAGGGTTAGGGTTACGCCTGCACCTAAGCCTATGCCTAGGCCTAGGTTTAGGGTTCAGAAAACCACAAAGCCAGGAGCTCCAGGGACACTGGCCATGCGAAAGGCATGCAAAGTTGAGCAGGGCACAGCCAAAACCTTGCCCCCTCTTCTTCTTCCTGCTCAGAACTCACCACAGCCCACTGCTGGATTTCTGGCTCAAGCTAGGGTTAGGGTTAGGGTTAGGGTCAGGGTCAGGGTTAGGGTAACGCCTAGGGTTAGGGTACAGAGAACCACCGAGCCCAGAGCTCCAGGGATACTCACTATGCAAAAGGCATGCCAAGGTGAGCGCAGCACAGCCCAAAACCTTGCTCCCTCTTCTTCTTCCTGCTTGGAACTCACCACAGCCCAATGCTCGATTTCTGGCTCAAGCTAGGGTTAGGGTTACGCCTACGCCAAGACCTAGGTTTAGTGTTCAGAAAACCACAAAGCCAGGAGCTCCACGGACACTGACCATGCGAAAGGCATGCCAAGTTGAGCACGGAAAAGCCAAAACCTTGCTCCCTCTTCTTCTTTCTGCTTGGAACTCACCACAGCCCACCGCCGGATTTCTGGCTCAAGCTAGGGTTAGGGTTAGGGTTAGGGTTACGCCTGCGCCTAAGCCTCCGCCTAGGCCTAGGTTTAGGGTTCAGAAAACCACAAAGCCAGGAGCTCCAGGGACACTGGCCATGCGAAAGGCATGCCAAGTTGAGCAGGGCACAGCCAAAACCTTGCCCCCTCTTCTTCTTCCTGCTCGGAACTCACCACAGCCCAATGCCAGATTTCTGGCTCAAGCTAGGGTTAGGGTTAGGGTTAGCACTAGGATTATGCCAAGGATTAGGGCTGCGAAACCCACAAAGGCAGGAGCTCCAGGGACACTGGACATGTGAAAGGCATGCAAAGTTGAGCAGGGCACAGCCAAAACCTTGCCCCCTCTTCTTCTTCCTGCTCGGAACTCACCACAGCCCAATGCCAGATTTCTGGCTCAAGCTAGGGTTAGGGTTAGGGTCAGGGTTACGCCTATGCCTAAGCCTAGGTTTAGTGTTCAGAAAACCACAAAGCCAGGAGCTCCAGGGACACTGGCCATGCAAAAGGCATACAAAGTTGAGCACGGAAATGTCAAAAGCTTGCCGCCTCTTCTTTTTCCTGCTTGGAACTCACCACAGCCCAATGCCTGGTTTCTGGCTCAAGCTAGGGTTAGGGTTATGCCTAGGATTAGGGTTGAGAAAACCACAGAGCCAGCAGCTCCAGGGACACTGGACATGTGAGATGCATGCAAAGTTGAGCAGTGCGCAGCCAAAACTTGGCTCCCTCTTCTTCTTCCTGCTCGGAACTCACCACAGCCCACTTCCGGATTTCTGGCTCAAGCTAGGGTTAGGGTTAGGGTTAGGGTTACGCCTACGCCTAAGCCTATGCCTAGGCCTAGGTTTAGGGTTCAGAAAACCACAAAGCCAGGAACTCCACGGACACTGACCATGCGAAAGGCATGCCAAGTTGAGCAGGGCACAGCCAAAACCTTGCCCCCTCTTCTTCTTTCTGCTTGGAACTCGCCACGGCTCACAACCCGATTTCTGGCTCAAGCTAGGGTTAGGGTTAGGGTTAGGGTTACGCCTATGCCTAAGCCTAGGTTTAGGGTTCAGAAAACCACAAAGCCAGGAGCTCCAGGGACACTGGCCATGCGAAAGGCATGCAAAGTTGAGCACGGAAATGTCAAAAGCTTGCCGCCTCTTCTTTTTCCTGCTTGGAACTCACCACAGCCCACTTCCGGATTTCTGGCTCAAGCTAGGGTTAGGGTTAGGGTCAGGGTTACGCCTATGCCTAAGCCTAGGTTTAGTGTTCAGAAAACCACAAAGGCAGGAGCTCCAGGGACACTGGCCATGCGAAAGTCATACAAAGTTGAGCACGGAAAAGCCAAAACCTTGCTCCCTCTTCTTTTTCCTGCTTGGAACTCACCACAGCCCAATGCCTGGTTTCTGGCTCAAGCTAGGGTTAGGGTTATGCCTAGGATTAGGGTTGAGAAAACCACAGAGCCAGCAGCTCCAGGGACACTGGACATGTGAGATGCATGCAAAGTTGAGCAGTGCGCAGCCAAAACTTGGCTCCCTCTTCTTCTTCCTGCTCGGAACTCACCACAGCCCACCGCCGGATTTCTGGCTCAAGCTAGGGTTAGGGTTAGGGTTAGGGTTACGCCTACGCCTAAGCCTATGCCTAGGCCTAGGTTTAGGGTTCAGAAAACCACAAAGCCAGGAACTCCACGGACACTGGCCATGCGAAAGGCATGCCAAGTTGAGCAGTGCGCAGCCAAAACTTTGCTCCCTCTTCTTCTTTCTGCTTGGAACTCACCACAGCCCAATGCTCGATTTCTGGCTCAAGCTAGGGTTAGGGTTAGGGTTAGGGTTACGCCTGCGCCTAAGCCTCCGCCTAGGCCTAGGTTTAGGGTTCGGAAAACCACAAAGGCAGGAGCTCCAGGGACACTGGCCATGCAAAAGGCATGCCAAGTTGAGCACGGAAAAGCCAAAACTTGGTTCCCTCTTCTTCTTCCTGCTCGGAACTCACCACAGCCCACTTCCGGATTTCTGGCTCAAGCTAGGGTTGGGGTTAGGGTTAGCACTAGGATTATGCCAAGGATTAGGGCTGCGAAATCCACAAAGGCAGGAGCTCCAGGGACACAGGACATGTGAAAGGCATGCAAAGTAGATCAGTGCGCAGCCAAAACTTGGCTCCCTCTTCTTCTTTCTGCTTGGAACTCACCACAGCCCACTTCCGGATTTCTGGCTCAAGCTAGGGTTAGGGTTAGGGTTAGCACTAGGATTATGCCAAGGATTAGGGCTGCGAAATCCACAAAGGCAGGAGCTCCAGGGACACTGACCATGCGAAAGGCATGCCAAGTTGAGCAGGGCACAGCCAAAACTTGGCTCCCTCTTCTTCTTCCTGCTCGGAACTCACCACAGCCCACTGCTGGATTTCTGGCTCAAGCTAGGGTTAGGGTTAGGGTTCGCACTACGGTTATGCCAAGGATTAGGGCTGCAAAATCCACAAAGGCAGGACCTCCAGGGACACTGGACATGTGAAAGGCATGCAAAGTAGATCAGTGCGCAGCCAAAACTTGGCTCCCTCTTCTTCTTTCTGCTTGGAACTCACCACAGCCCACTTCCGGATTTCTGGCTCAAGCTAGGGTTAGGGTTAGGGTTACGCCTGCACCTAAGCCTATGCCTAGGCCTAGGTTTAGGGTTCAGAAAACCACAAAGCCAGGAGCTCCACGGACACTGACCATGCGAAAGGCATGCCAAGTTGAGCACGGAAAAGCCAAAAGCTTGCTCCCTCTTCTTCTTTCTGCTTGGAACTCACCACAGCCCACCGCCGGATTTCTGGCTCAAGCTAGGGTTAGGGTTAGGGTTAGGGTTACGCCTGCGCCTAAGCCTCCGCCTAGGCCTAGGTTTAGGGTTCAGAAAACCACAAAGCCAGGAGCTCCAGGGACACTGGCCATGCGAAAGGCATGCCAAGTTGAGCAGGGCACAGCCAAAACCTTGCCCCCTCTTCTTCTTCCTGCTCGGAACTCACCACAGCCCAATGCCAGATTTCTGGCTCAAGCTAGGGTTAGGGTTAGGGTTAGCACTAGGATTATGCCAAGGATTAGGGCTGCGAAATCCACAAAGGCAGGAGCTCCCGGGACACTGGACATGTGAAAGGCATGCAAAGTTGAGCAGGGCACAGCCAAAACCTTGCCCCCTCTTCTTCTTCCTGCTCGGAACTCACCACAGCCCAATGCCAGATTTCTGGCTCAAGCTAGGGTTAGGGTTAGGGTCAGGGTTACGCCTATGCCTAAGCCTAGGTTTAGTGTTCAGAAAACCACAAAGCCAGGAGCTCCAGAGACACTGGCCATGCGAAAGGCATACAAAGTTGAGCACGGAAATGTCAAAAGCTTGCCGCCTCTTCTTTTTCCTGCTTGGAACTCACCACAGCCCAATGCCTGGTTTCTCGCTCAAGCTAGGGTTAGGGTTATGCCTAGGATTAGGGTTGAGAAAACCACAGAGCCAGCAGCTCCAGGGACACTGGACATGTGAGATGCATGCAAAGTTGAGCAGTGCGCAGCCAAAACTTGGCTCCCTCTTCTTCTTCCTGCTCGGAACTCACCATAGCCCACCGCCGGATTTCTGGCTCAAGCTAGGGTTAGGGTTAGGGTTAGGGTTACGCCTACGCCTAAGACTATGCCTAGGCCTAGGTTTAGGGTTCAGAAAACCACAAAGCCAGGAACTCCACGGACACTGGCCATGCGAAAGGCATGCCAAGTTGAGCAGTGCGCAGCCAAAACTTGGCTCCCTCTTCTTCTTTCTGCTTGGAACTCACCACAGCCCACTTCCGGATTTCTGGCTCAAGCTAGGGTTAGGGTTAGGGTTAGGGTTACGCCTGCGCCTAAGCCTCCGCCTAGGCCTAGGTTTAGGGTTCGGAAAACGACAAAGGCAGGAGCTCCAGGGACACTGGACACGCAAAAGGCATGCCAAGTTGAGCACGGAAAAGCCAAAACTTGGCTCCCTCTTCTTCTTCCTGCTCGGAACTCACCACAGCCCACTTCCGGATTTCTGGCTCAAGCTAGGGTTAGGGTTAGGGTTAGCACTAGGATTATGCCAAGGATTAGGGCTGCGAAATCCACAAAGGCAGGAGCTCCAGGGACACTGGACATGTGAAAGGCATGCAAAGTAGATCAGTGCGCAGCCAAAACTTGGCTCCCTCTTCTTCTTTCTGCTTGGAACTCACCACAGCCCACTTCCGGATTTCTGGCTCAAGCTAGGGTTAGGGTTAGGGTTAGCACTAGGATTATGCCAAGGATTAGGGCTGCGAAATCCACAAAGGCAGGAGCTCCAGGGACACTGACCATGCGAAAGGCATGCCAAGTTGAGCAGGGCACAGCCAAAACTTGGCTCCCTCTTCTTCTTCCTGCTCGGAACTCACTACAGCCCACTGCTGGATTTCTGGCTCAAGCTAGGGTTAGGGTTAGGGTTCGCACTACGGTTATGCCAAGGATTAGGGCTGCAAAATCCACAAAGGCAGGAGCTCCAGGGACACTGGACATGTGAAAGGCATGCAAAGTAGATCAGTGCGCAGCCAAAACTTGGCTCCCTCTTCTTCTTTCTGCTCGGAACTCACCACAGCCCACTGCTGGATTTCTGGCTCAAGCTAGGGTTAGGGTTAGGGTTCGCACTAGGATTATGCCAAGGATTAGGGCTACAAAATCCACAAAGGCAGGAGCTCCAGGGACACTGGACATGTGAAAGGCATGCAAAGTAGATCAGTGCGCAGCCAAAACTTGGCTCCCTCTTCTTCTTTCTGCTTGGAACTCACCACAGCCCACTTCCGGATTTCTGGCTCAAGCTAGGGTTAGGGTTAGGGTTACGCCTGCACCTAAGCCTATGCCTAGGCCTAGGTTTAGGGTTCAGAAAACCACAAAGCCAGGAGCTCCAGGGACACTGGCCATGCGAAAGGCATGCAAAGTTGAGCAGGGCACAGCCAAAACCTTGCCCCCTCTTCTTCTTCCTGCTCGGAACTCACCACAGCCCACTGCTGGATTTCTGGCTCAAGCTAGGGTTAGGGTTAGGGTTAGGGTCAGGGTTAGGGTAACGCCTAGGGTTAGGGTACAGAGAACCACCGAGCCCAGAGCTCCAGGGATACTCACTATGCAAAAGGCATGCCAAGGTGAGCGCAGCACAGCCCAAAACCTTGCTCCCTCTTCTTCTTCCTGCTTGGAACTCACCACAGCCCAATGCTCGATTTCTGGCTCAAGCTAGGGTTAGGGTTAGGGTTAGCACTAGGATTATGCCAAGGATTAGGGCTGCGAAACCCACAAAGGCAGGAGCTCCAGGGACACTGGACATGTGAAAGGCATGCAAAGTTGAGCAGGGCACAGCCAAAACCTTGCCCCCTCTTCTTCTTCCTGCTCGGAACTCACCACAGCCCAATGCCAGATTTCTGGCTCAAGCTAGGGTTAGGGTTAGGGTCAGGGTTACGCCTATGCCTAAGCCTAGGTTTAGTGTTCAGAAAACCACAAAGCCAGGAGCTCCAGGGACACTGGCCATGCAAAAGGCATACAAAGTTGAGCACGGAAATGTCAAAAGCTTGCCGCCTCTTCTTTTTCCTGCTTGGAACTCACCACAGCCCAATGCCTGGTTTCTGGCTCAAGCTAGGGTTAGGGTTATGCCTAGGATTAGGGTTGAGAAAACCACAGAGCCAGCAGCTCCAGGGACACTGGACATGTGAGATGCATGCAAAGTTGAGCAGTGCGCAGCCAAAACTTGGCTCCCTCTTCTTCTTCCTGCTCGGAACTCACCACAGCCCACTTCCGGATTTCTGGCTCAAGCTAGGGTTAGGGTTAGGGTTAGGGTTACGCCTGCGCCTAAGCCTCCGCCTAGGCCTAGGTTTAGGGTTCAGAAAACCACAAAGCCAGGAGCTCCAGGGACACTGGCCATGCGAAAGGCATGCCAAGTTGAGCAGGGCACAGCCAAAACCTTGCCCCCTCTTCTTCTTCCTGCTCGGAACTCACCACAGCCCAATGCCAGATTTCTGGCTCAAGCTAGGGTTAGGGTTAGGGTTAGCACTAGAATTATGCCAAGGATTAGGGCTGCGAAATCCACAAAGGCAGGAGCTCCAGGGACACTGGACATGTGAAAGGCATGCAAAGTTGAGCAGGGCACAGCCAAAACCTTGCCCCCTCTTCTTCTTCCTGCTCAGAACTCACCACAGCCCACTGCTGGATTTCTGGCTCAAGCTAGGGTTAGGGTTAGGGTTAGGGTTACGCCTACGCCTAAGCCTATGCCTAGGCCTAGGTTTAGGGTTCAGAAAACCACAAAGGCAGGAGCTCCACGGACACTGGCCATGCGAAAGGCATGCCAAGTTGAGCAGTGCGCAGCCAAAACTTTGCTCCCTCTTCTTCTTTCTGCTTGGAACTCACCACAGCCCACTTCCGGATTTCTGGCTCAAGCTAGGGTTAGGGTTAGGGTTAGGGTTACGCCTGCGCCTAAGCCTCCGCCTAGGCCTAGGTTTAGGGTTCGGAAAACCACAAAGGCAGGAGCTCCAGGGACACTGGCCATGCAAAAGGCATGCCAAGTTGAGCACGGAAAAGCCAAAACTTGGCTCCCTCTTCTTCTTCCTGCTCGGAACTCACCACAGCCCACTTCCGGATTTCTGGCTCAAGCTAGGGTTAGGGTTAGGGTTAGCACTAGGATTATGCCAAGGATTAGGGCTGCGAAATCCACAAAGGCAGGAGCTCCAGGGACACTGGACATGTGAAAGGCATGCAAAGTAGATCAGAGCGCAGCCAAAACTTGGCTCCCTCTTCTTCTTTCTGCTTGGAACTCACCACAGCCCACTTCCGGATTTCTGGCTCAAGCTAGGGTTAGGGTTAGGGTTAGCACTAGGATTATGCCAAGGATTAGGGCTGCGAAATCCACAAAGGCAGGAGCTCCAGGGACACTGACCATGCGAAAGGCATGCCAAGTTGAGCAGGGCACAGCCAAAACTTGGCTCCCTCTTCTTCTTCCTGCTCGGAACTCACCACAGCCCACTGCTGGATTTCTGGCTCAAGCTAGGGTTAGGGTTAGGGTTAGCACTAGGATTATGCCAAGGATTAGGGCTGCGAAATCCACAAAGGCAGGAGCTCCAGGGACACTGGACATGTGAAAGGCATGCAAAGAAGATCAGTGCGCAGCCAAAACTTGGCTCCCTCTTCTTCTTTCTGCTTGGAACTCACCACAGCCCACTTCCGGATTTCTGGCTCAAGCTAGGGTTAGGGTTAGGGTTACGCCTGCACCTAAGCCTATGCCTAGGCCTAGGTTTAGGGTTCAGAAAACCACAAAGCCAGGAGCTCCAGGGACACTGGCCATGCGAAAGGCATGCAAAGTTGAGCAGGGCACAGCCAAAACCTTGCCCCCTCTTCTTCTTCCTGCTCAGAACTCACCACAGCCCACTGCTGGATTTCTGGCTCAAGCTAGGGTTAGGGTTAGGGTTAGGGTCAGGGTCAGGGTTAGGGTAACGCCTAGGGTTAGGGTACAGAGAACCACCGAGCCCAGAGCTCCAGGGATACTCACTATGCAAAAGGCATGCCAAGGTGAGCGCAGCACAGCCCAAAACCTTGCTCCCTCTTCTTCTTCCTGCTTGGAACTCACCACAGCCCAATGCTCGATTTCTGGCTCAAGCTAGGGTTAGGGTTACGCCTACGCCAAGACCTAGGTTTAGTGTTCAGAAAACCACAAAGCCAGGAGCTCCACGGACACTGACCATGCGAAAGGCATGCCAAGTTGAGCACGGAAAAGCCAAAAGCTTGCTCCCTCTTCTTCTTTCTGCTTGGAACTCACCACAGCCCACCGCCGGATTTCTGGCTCAAGCTAGGGTTAGGGTTAGGGTTAGGGTTACGCCTGCGCCTAAGCCTCCGCCTAGGCCTAGGTTTAGGGTTCAGAAAACCACAAAGCCAGGAGCTCCAGGGACACTGGCCATGCGAAAGGCATGCCAAGTTGAGCAGGGCACAGCCAAAACCTTGCCCCCTCTTCTTCTTCCTGCTCGGAACTCACCACAGCCCAATGCCAGATTTCTGGCTCAAGCTAGGGTTAGGGTTAGGGTTAGCACTAGGATTATGCCAAGGATTAGGGCTGCGAAACCCACAAAGGCAGGAGCTCCAGGGACACTGGACATGTGAAAGGCATGCAAAGTTGAGCAGGGCACAGCCAAAACCTTGCCCCCTCTTCTTCTTCCTGCTCGGAACTCACCACAGCCCAATGCCAGATTTCTGGCTCAAGCTAGGGTTAGGGTTAGGGTCAGGGTTACGCCTATGCCTAAGCCTAGGTTTAGTGTTCAGAAAACCACAAAGCCAGGAGCTCCAGGGACACTGGCCATGCAAAAGGCATACAAAGTTGAGCACGGAAATGTCAAAAGCTTGCCGCCTCTTCTTTTTCCTGCTTGGAACTCACCACAGCCCAATGCCTGGTTTCTGGCTCAAGCTAGGGTTAGGGTTATGCCTAGGATTAGGGTTGAGAAAACCACAGAGCCAGCAGCTCCAGGGACACTGGACATGTGAGATGCATGCAAAGTTGAGCAGTGCGCAGCCAAAACTCGGCTCCCTCTTCTTCTTCCTGCTCGGAACTCACCACAGCCCACTTCCGGATTTCTGGCTCAAGCTAGGGTTAGGGTTAGGGTTAGGGTTACGCCTACGCCTAAGCCTATGCCTAGGCCTAGGTTTAGGGTTCAGAAAACCACAAAGCCAGGAACTCCACGGACACTGACCATGCGAAAGGCATGCCAAGTTGAGCAGGGCACAGCCAAAACCTTGCCCCCTCTTCTTCTTTCTGCTTGGAACTCGCCACGGCTCACAACCCGATTTCTGGCTCAAGCTAGGGTTAGGGTTAGGGTTAGGGTTACGCCTATGCCTAAGCCTAGGTTTAGGGTTCAGAAAACCACAAAGCCAGGAGCTCCAGGGACACTGGCCATGCGAAAGGCATGCAAAGTTGAGCACGGAAATGTCAAAAGCTTGCCGCCTCTTCTTTTTCCTGCTTGGAACTCACCACAGCCCACTTCCGGATTTCTGGCTCAAGCTAGGGTTAGGGTTAGGGTCAGGGTTACGCCTATGCCTAAGCCTAGGTTTAGTGTTCAGAAAACCACAAAGGCAGGAGCTCCAGGGACACTGGCCATGCGAAAGTCATACAAAGTTGAGCACGGAAAAGCCAAAACCTTGCTCCCTCTTCTTTTTCCTGCTTGGAACTCACCACAGCCCAATGCCTGGTTTCTGGCTCAAGCTAGGGTTAGGGTTATGCCTAGGATTAGGGTTGAGAAAACCACAGAGCCAGCAGCTCCAGGGACACTGGACATGTGAGATGCATGCAAAGTTGAGCAGTGCGCAGCCAAAACTTGGCTCCCTCTTCTTCTTCCTGCTCGGAACTCACCACAGCCCACCGCCGGATTTCTGGCTCAAGCTAGGGTTAGGGTTAGGGTTAGGGTTACGCCTACGCCTAAGCCTATGCCTAGGCCTAGGTTTAGGGTTCAGAAAACCACAAAGCCAGGAACTCCACGGACACTGGCCATGCGAAAGGCATGCCAAGTTGAGCAGTGCGCAGCCAAAACTTTGCTCCCTCTTCTTCTTTCTGCTTGGAACTCACCACAGCCCAATGCTCGATTTCTGGCTCAAGCTAGGGTTAGGGTTAGGGTTAGGGTTACGCCTGCGCCTAAGCCTCCGCCTAGGCCTAGGTTTAGGGTTCGGAAAACCACAAAGGCAGGAGCTCCAGGGACACTGGCCATGCAAAAGGCATGCCAAGTTGAGCACGGAAAAGCCAAAACTTGGCTCCCTCTTCTTCTTCCTGCTCGGAACTCACCACAGCCCACTTCCGGATTTCTGGCTCAAGCTAGGGTTAGGGTTAGGGTTAGCACTAGGATTATGCCAAGGATTAGGGCTGCGAAATCCACAAAGGCAGGAGCTCCAGGGACACTGGACATGTGAAAGGCATGCAAAGTTGAGCAGGGCACAGCCAAAACCTTGCCCCCTCTTCTTCTTCCTGCTCAGAACTCACCACAGCCCACTGCTGGATTTCTGGCTCAAGCTAGGGTTAGGGTTAGGGTTAGGGTTACGCCTACGCCTAAGCCTATGCCTAGGCCTAGGTTTAGGGTTCAGAAAACCACAAAGGCAGGAGCTCCACGGACACTGGCCATGCGAAAGGCATGCCAAGTTGAGCAGTGCGCAGCCAAAACTTTGCTCCCTCTTCTTCTTTCTGCTTGGAACTCACCACAGCCCACTTCCGGATTTCTGGCTCAAGCTAGGGTTAGGGTTAGGGTTAGGGTTACGCCTGCGCCTAAGCCTCCGCCTAGGCCTAGGTTTAGGGTTCGGAAAACCACAAAGGCAGGAGCTCCAGGGACACTGGCCATGCAAAAGGCATGCCAAGTTGAGCACGGAAAAGCCAAAACTTGGCTCCCTCTTCTTCTTCCTGCTCGGAACTCACCACAGCCCACTTCCGGATTTCTGGCTCAAGCTAGGGTTAGGGTTAGGGTTAGCACTAGGATTATGCCAAGGATTAGGGCTGCGAAATCCACAAAGGCAGGAGCTCCAGGGACACTGGACATGTGAAAGGCATGCAAAGTAGATCAGAGCGCAGCCAAAACTTGGCTCCCTCTTCTTCTTTCTGCTTGGAACTCACCACAGCCCACTTCCGGATTTCTGGCTCAAGCTAGGGTTAGGGTTAGGGTTAGCACTAGGATTATGCCAAGGATTAGGGCTGCGAAATCCACAAAGGCAGGAGCTCCAGGGACACTGACCATGCGAAAGGCATGCCAAGTTGAGCAGGGCACAGCCAAAACTTGGCTCCCTCTTCTTCTTCCTGCTCGGAACTCACCACAGCCCACTGCTGGATTTCTGGCTCAAGCTAGGGTTAGGGTTAGGGTTAGCACTAGGATTATGCCAAGGATTAGGGCTGCGAAATCCACAAAGGCAGGAGCTCCAGGGACACTGGACATGTGAAAGGCATGCAAAGTAGATCAGTGCGCAGCCAAAACTTGGCTCCCTCTTCTTCTTTCTGCTTGGAACTCACCACAGCCCACTTCCGGATTTCTGGCTCAAGCTAGGGTTAGGGTTAGGGTTACGCCTGCACCTAAGCCTATGCCTAGGCCTAGGTTTAGGGTTCAGAAAACCACAAAGCCAGGAGCTCCAGGGACACTGGCCATGCGAAAGGCATGCAAAGTTGAGCAGGGCACAGCCAAAACCTTGCCCCCTCTTCTTCTTCCTGCTCAGAACTCACCACAGCCCACTGCTGGATTTCTGGCTCAAGCTAGGGTTAGGGTTAGGGTTAGGGTCAGGGTCAGGGTTAGGGTAACGCCTAGGGTTAGGGTACAGAGAACCACCGAGCCCAGAGCTCCAGGGATACTCACTATGCAAAAGGCATGCCAAGGTGAGCGCAGCACAGCCCAAAACCTTGCTCCCTCTTCTTCTTCCTGCTTGGAACTCACCACAGCCCAATGCTCGATTTCTGGCTCAAGCTAGGGTTAGGGTTACGCCTACGCCAAGACCTAGGTTTAGTGTTCAGAAAACCACAAAGCCAGGAGCTCCACGGACACTGACCATGCGAAAGGCATGCCAAGTTGAGCACGGAAAAGCCAAAAGCTTGCTCCCTCTTCTTCTTTCTGCTTGGAACTCACCACAGCCCACCGCCGGATTTCTGGCTCAAGCTAGGGTTAGGGTTAGGGTTAGGGTTACGCCTGCGCCTAAGCCTCCGCCTAGGCCTAGGTTTAGGGTTCAGAAAACCACAAAGGCAGGAGCTCCAGGGACACTGGCCATGCGAAAGGCATGCCAAGTTGAGCAGGGCACAGCCAAAACCTTGCCCCCTCTTCTTCTTCCTGCTCGGAACTCACCACAGCCCAATGCCAGATTTCTGGCTCAAGCTAGGGTTAGGGTTAGGGTTAGCACTAGGATTATGCCAAGGATTAGGGCTGCGAAACCCACAAAGGCAGGAGCTCCAGGGACACTGGACATGTGAAAGGCATGCAAAGTTGAGCAGGGCACAGCCAAAACCTTGCCCCCTCTTCTTCTTCCTGCTCGGAACTCACCACAGCCCAATGCCAGATTTCTGGCTCAAGCTAGGGTTAGGGTTAGGGTCAGGGTTACGCCTATGCCTAAGCCTAGGTTTAGTGTTCAGAAAACCACAAAGCCAGGAGCTCCAGGGACACTGGCCATGCAAAAGGCATACAAAGTTGAGCACGGAAATGTCAAAAGCTTGCCGCCTCTTCTTTTTCCTGCTTGGAACTCACCACAGCCCAATGCCTGGTTTCTGGCTCAAGCTAGGGTTAGGGTTATGCCTAGGATTAGGGTTGAGAAAACCACAGAGCCAGCAGCTCCAGGGACACTGGACATGTGAGATGCATGCAAAGTTGAGCAGTGCGCAGCCAAAACTTGGCTCCCTCTTCTTCTTCCTGCTCGGAACTCACCACAGCCCACTTCCGGATTTCTGGCTCAAGCTAGGGTTAGGGTTAGGGTTAGGGTTACGCCTACGCCTAAGCCTATGCCTAGGCCTAGGTTTAGGGTTCAGAAAACCACAAAGCCAGGAACTCCACGGACACTGACCATGCGAAAGGCATGCCAAGTTGAGCAGGGCACAGCCAAAACCTTGCCCCCTCTTCTTCTTTCTGCTTGGAACTCGCCACGGCTCACAACCCGATTTCTGGCTCAAGCTAGGGTTAGGGTTAGGGTTAGGGTTACGCCTATGCCTAAGCCTAGGTTTAGGGTTCAGAAAACCACAAAGCCAGGAGCTCCAGGGACACTGGCCATGCGAAAGGCATGCAAAGTTGAGCACGGAAATGTCAAAAGCTTGCCGCCTCTTCTTTTTCCTGCTTGGAACTCACCACAGCCCACTTCCGGATTTCTGGCTCAAGCTAGGGTTAGGGTTAGGGTCAGGGTTACGCCTATGCCTAAGCCTAGGTTTAGTGTTCAGAAAACCACAAAGGCAGGAGCTCCAGGGACACTGGCCATGCGAAAGTCATACAAAGTTGAGCACGGAAAAGCCAAAACCTTGCTCCCTCTTCTTTTTCCTGCTTGGAACTCACCACAGCCCAATGCCTGGTTTCTGGCTCAAGCTAGGGTTAGGGTTATGCCTAGGATTAGGGTTGAGAAAACCACAGAGCCAGCAGCTCCAGGGACACTGGACATGTGAGATGCATGCAAAGTTGAGCAGTGCGCAGCCAAAACTTGGCTCCCTCTTCTTCTTCCTGCTCGGAACTCACCACAGCCCACCGCCGGATTTCTGGCTCAAGCTAGGGTTAGGGTTAGGGTTAGGGTTACGCCTACGCCTAAGCCTATGCCTAGGCCTAGGTTTAGGGTTCAGAAAACCACAAAGCCAGGAACTCCACGGACACTGGACATGTGAGATGCATGCAAAGTTGAGCAGTGCGCAGCCAAAACTTGGCTCCCTCTTCTTCTTTCTGCTTGGAACTCACCACAGCCCAATGCTCGATTTCTGGCTCAAGCTAGGGTTAGGGTTAGGGTTAGGGTTACGCCTGCGCCTAAGCCTCCGCCTAGGCCTAGGTTTAGGGTTCGGAAAACCACAAAGGCAGGAGCTCCAGGGACACTGGCCATGCAAAAGGCATGCCAAGTTGAGCACGGAAAAGCCAAAACTTGGCTCCCTCTTCTTCTTCCTGCTCGGAACTCACCACAGCCCACTTCCGGATTTCTGGCTCAAGCTAGGGTTGGGGTTAGGGTTAGCACTAGGATTATGCCAAGGATTAGGGCTGCGAAATCCACAAAGGCAGGAGCTCCAGGGACACTGGACATGTGAAAGGCATGCAAAGTAGATCAGTGCGCAGCCAAAACTTGGCTCCCTCTTCTTCTTTCTGCTTGGAACTCACCACAGCCCACTTCCGGATTTCTGGCTCAAGCTAGGGTTAGGGTTAGGGTTAGCACTAGGATTATGCCAAGGATTAGGGCTGCGAAATCCACAAAGGCAGGAGCTCCAGGGACACTGACCATGCGAAAGGCATGCCAAGTTGAGCAGGGCACAGCCAAAACTTGGCTCCCTCTTCTTCTTCCTGCTCGGAACTCACCACAGCCCACTGCTGGATTTCTGGCTCAAGCTAGGGTTAGGGTTAGGGTTCGCACTACGGTTATGCCAAGGATTAGGGCTGCAAAATCCACAAAGGCAGGACCTCCAGGGACACTGGACATGTGAAAGGCATGCAAAGTAGATCAGTGCGCAGCCAAAACTTGGCTCCCTCTTCTTCTTTCTGCTTGGAACTCACCACAGCCCACTTCCGGATTTCTGGCTCAAGCTAGGGTTAGGGTTAGGGTTACGCCTGCACCTAAGCCTATGCCTAGGCCTAGGTTTAGGGTTCAGAAAACCACAAAGCCAGGAGCTCCACGGACACTGACCATGCGAAAGGCATGCCAAGTTGAGCACGGAAAAGCCAAAAGCTTGCTCCCTCTTCTTCTTTCTGCTTGGAACTCACCACAGCCCACCGCCGGATTTCTGGCTCAAGCTAGGGTTAGGGTTAGGGTTAGGATTACGCCTGCGCCTAAGCCTCCGCCTAGGCCTAGGTTTAGGGTTCAGAAAACCACAAAGCCAGGAGCTCCAGGGACACTGGCCATGCGAAAGGCATGCCAAGTTGAGCAGGGCACAGCCAAAACCTTGCCCCCTCTTCTTCTTCCTGCTCGGAACTCACCACAGCCCAATGCCAGATTTCTGGCTCAAGCTAGGGTTAGGGTTAGGGTTAGCACTAGGATTATGCCAAGGATTAGGGCTGCGAAATCCACAAAGGCAGGAGCTCCCGGGACACTGGACATGTGAAAGGCATGCAAAGTTGAGCAGGGCACAGCCAAAACCTTGCCCCCTCTTCTTCTTCCTGCTCGGAACTCACCACAGCCCAATGCCAGATTTCTGGCTCAAGCTAGGGTTAGGGTTAGGGTCAGGGTTACGCCTATGCCTAAGCCTAGGTTTAGTGTTCAGAAAACCACAAAGCCAGGAGCTCCAGAGACACTGGCCATGCGAAAGGCATACAAAGTTGAGCACGGAAATGTCAAAAGCTTGCCGCCTCTTCTTTTTCCTGCTCGGAACTCACCACAGCCCACTTCCGGATTTCTGGCTCAAGCTAGGGTTGGGGTTAGGGTTAGCACTAGGATTATGCCAAGGATTAGGGCTGCGAAATCCACAAAGGCAGGAGCTCCAGGGACACTGGACATGTGAAAGGCATGCAAAGTAGATCAGTGCGCAGCCAAAACTTGGCTCCCTCTTCTTCTTTCTGCTTGGAACTCACCACAGCCCACTTCCGGATTTCTGGCTCAAGCTAGGGTTAGGGTTAGGGTTAGCACTAGGATTATGCCAAGGATTAGGGCTGCGAAATCCACAAAGGCAGGAGCTCCAGGGACACTGACCATGCGAAAGGCATGCCAAGTTGAGCAGGGCACAGCCAAAACTTGGCTCCCTCTTCTTCTTCCTGCTCGGAACTCACCACAGCCCACTGCTGGATTTCTGGCTCAAGCTAGGGTTAGGGTTAGGGTTCGCACTACGGTTATGCCAAGGATTAGGGCTGCAAAATCCACAAAGGCAGGACCTCCAGGGACACTGGACATGTGAAAGGCATGCAAAGTAGATCAGTGCGCAGCCAAAACTTGGCTCCCTCTTCTTCTTTCTGCTTGGAACTCACCACAGCCCACTTCCGGATTTCTGGCTCAAGCTAGGGTTAGGGTTAGGGTTCCGCCTGCACCTAAGCCTATGCCTAGGCCTAGGTTTAGGGTTCAGAAAACCACAAAGCCAGGAGCTCCACGGACACTGACCATGCGAAAGGCATGCCAAGTTGAGCACGGAAAAGCCAAAAGCTTGCTCCCTCTTCTTCTTTCTGCTTGGAACTCACCACAGCCCACCGCCGGATTTCTGGCTCAAGCTAGGGTTAGGGTTAGGGTTAGGATTACGCCTGCGCCTAAGCCTCCGCCTAGGCCTAGGTTTAGGGTTCAGAAAACCACAAAGCCAGGAGCTCCAGGGACACTGGCCATGCGAAAGGCATGCCAAGTTGAGCAGGGCACAGCCAAAACCTTGCCCCCTCTTCTTCTTCCTGCTCGGAACTCACCACAGCCCAATGCCAGATTTCTGGCTCAAGCTAGGGTTAGGGTTAGGGTTAGCACTAGGATTATGCCAAGGATTAGGGCTGCGAAATCCACAAAGGCAGGAGCTCCCGGGACACTGGACATGTGAAAGGCATGCAAAGTTGAGCAGGGCACAGCCAAAACCTTGCCCCCTCTTCTTCTTCCTGCTCGGAACTCACCACAGCCCAATGCCAGATTTCTGGCTCAAGCTAGGGTTAGGGTTAGGGTCAGGGTTACGCCTATGCCTAAGCCTAGGTTTAGTGTTCAGAAAACCACAAAGCCAGGAGCTCCAGAGACACTGGCCATGCGAAAGGCATACAAAGTTGAGCACGGAAATGTCAAAAGCTTGCCGCCTCTTCTTTTTCCTGCTTGGAACTCACCACAGCCCAATGCCTGGTTTCTGGCTCAAGCTAGGGTTAGGGTTATGCCTAGGATTAGGGTTGAGAAAACCACAGAGCCAGCAGCTCCAGGGACACTGGACATGTGAGATGCATGCAAAGTTGAGCAGTGCGCAGCCAAAACTTGGCTCCCTCTTCTTCTTCCTGCTCGGAACTCACCATAGCCCACCGCCGGATTTCTGGCTCAAGCTAGGGTTAGGGTTAGGGTTAGGGTTACGCCTACGCCTAAGCCTATGCCTAGGCCTAGGTTTAGGGTTCAGAAAACCACAAAGCCAGGAACTCCACGGACACTGGCCATGCGAAAGGCATGCCAAGTTGAGCAGTGCGCAGCCAAAACTTGGCTCCCTCTTCTTCTTTCTGCTTGGAACTCACCACAGCCCACTTCCGGATTTCTGGCTCAAGCTAGGGTTAGGGTTAGGGTTAGGGTTACGCCTGCGCCTAAGCCTCCGCCTAGGCCTAGGTTTAGGGTTCGGAAAACGACAAAGGCAGGAGCTCCAGGGACACTGGACACGCAAAAGGCATGCCAAGTTGAGCACGGAAAAGCCAAAACTTGGCTCCCTCTTCTTCTTCCTGCTCGGAACTCACCACAGCCCACTTCCGGATTTCTGGCTCAAGCTAGGGTTAGGGTTAGGGTTAGCACTAGGATTATGCCAAGGATTAGGGCTGCGAAATCCACAAAGGCAGGAGCTCCAGGGACACTGGACATGTGAAAGGCATGCAAAGTAGATCAGTGCGCAGCCAAAACTTGGCTCCCTCTTCTTCTTTCTGCTTGGAACTCACCACAGCCCACTTCCGGATTTCTGGCTCAAGCTAGGGTTAGGGTTAGGGTTAGCACTAGGATTATGCCAAGGATTAGGGCTGCGAAATCCACAAAGGCAGGAGCTCCAGGGACACTGACCATGCGAAAGGCATGCCAAGTTGAGCAGGGCACAGCCAAAACTTGGCTCCCTCTTCTTCTTCCTGCTCGGAACTCACTACAGCCCACTGCTGGATTTCTGGCTCAAGCTAGGGTTAGGGTTAGGGTTCGCACTACGGTTATGCCAAGGATTAGGGCTGCAAAATCCACAAAGGCAGGAGCTCCAGGGACACTGGACATGTGAAAGGCATGCAAAGTAGATCAGTGCGCAGCCAAAACTTGGCTCCCTCTTCTTCTTTCTGCTCGGAACTCACCACAGCCCACTGCTGGATTTCTGGCTCAAGCTAGGGTTAGGGTTAGGGTTCGCACTAGGATTATGCCAAGGATTAGGGCTACAAAATCCACAAAGGCAGGAGCTCCAGGGACACTGGACATGTGAAAGGCATGCAAAGTAGATCAGTGCGCAGCCAAAACTTGGCTCCCTCTTCTTCTTTCTGCTTGGAACTCACCACAGCCCACTTCCGGATTTCTGGCTCAAGCTAGGGTTAGGGTTAGGGTTACGCCTGCACCTAAGCCTATGCCTAGGCCTAGATTTAGGGTTCAGAAAACCACAAAGCCAGGAGCTCCAGGGACACTGGCCATGCGAAAGGCATGCAAAGTTGAGCAGGGCACAGCCAAAACCTTGCCCCCTCTTCTTCTTCCTGCTCGGAACTCACCACAGCCCACTGCTGGATTTCTGGCTCAAGCTAGGGTTAGGGTTAGGGTTAGGGTCAGGGTTAGGGTAACGCCTAGGGTTAGGGTACAGAGAACCACCGAGCCCAGAGCTCCAGGGATACTCACTATGCAAAAGGCATGCCAAGGTGAGCGCAGCACAGCCCAAAACCTTGCTCCCTCTTCTTCTTCCTGCTTGGAACTCACCACAGCCCAATGCTCGATTTCTGGCTCAAGCTAGGGTTAGGGTTAGGGTTAGCACTAGGATTATGCCAAGGATTAGGGCTGCGAAACCCACAAAGGCAGGAGCTCCAGGGACACTGGACATGTGAAAGGCATGCAAAGTTGAGCAGGGCACAGCCAAAACCTTGCCCCCTCTTCTTCTTCCTGCTCGGAACTCACCACAGCCCAATGCCAGATTTCTGGCTCAAGCTAGGGTTAGGGTTAGGGTCAGGGTTACGCCTATGCCTAAGCCTAGGTTTAGGGTTCAGAAAACCACAAAGCCAGGAGCTCCAGGGACACTGGCCATGCAAAAGGCATACAAAGTTGAGCACGGAAATGTCAAAAGCTTGCCGCCTCTTCTTTTTCCTGCTTGGAACTCACCACAGCCCAATGCCTGGTTTCTGGCTCAAGCTAGGGTTAGGGTTATGCCTAGGATTAGGGTTGAGAAAACCACAGAGCCAGCAGCTCCAGGGACACTGGACATGTGAGATGCATGCAAAGTTGAGCAGTGCGCAGCCAAAACTTGGCTCCCTCTTCTTCTTCCTGCTCGGAACTCACCACAGCCCACTTCCGGATTTCTGGCTCAAGCTAGGGTTAGGGTTAGGGTTAGGGTTACGCCTGCGCCTAAGCCTCCGCCTAGGCCTAGGTTTAGGGTTCAGAAAACCACAAAGCCAGGAGCTCCAGGGACACTGGCCATGCGAAAGGCATGCCAAGTTGAGCAGGGCACAGCCAAAACCTTGCCCCCTCTTCTTCTTCCTGCTCGGAACTCACCACAGCCCAATGCCAGATTTCTGGCTCAAGCTAGGGTTAGGGTTAGGGTTAGCACTAGGATTATGCCAAGGATTAGGGCTGCGAAATCCACAAAGGCAGGAGCTCCAGGGACACTGGACATGTGAAAGGCATGCAAAGTTGAGCAGGGCACAGCCAAAACCTTGCCCCCTCTTCTTCTTCCTGCTCAGAACTCACCACAGCCCACTGCTGGATTTCTGGCTCAAGCTAGGGTTAGGGTTAGGGTTAGGGTTACGCCTACGCCTAAGCCTATGCCTAGGCCTAGGTTTAGGGTTCAGAAAACCACAAAGGCAGGAACTCCACGGACACTGGCCATGCGAAAGGCATGCCAAGTTGAGCAGTGCGCAGCCAAAACTTTGCTCCCTCTTCTTCTTTCTGCTTGGAACTCACCACAGCCCACTTCCGGATTTCTGGCTCAAGCTAGGGTTAGGGTTAGGGTTAGGGTTACGCCTGCGCCTAAGCCTCCGCCTAGGCCTAGGTTTAGGGTTCGGAAAACCACAAAGGCAGGAGCTCCAGGGACACTGGCCATGCAAAAGGCATGCCAAGTTGAGCACGGAAAAGCCAAAACTTGGCTCCCTCTTCTTCTTCCTGCTCGGAACTCACCACAGCCCACTTCCGGATTTCTGGCTCAAGCTAGGGTTAGGGTTAGGGTTAGCACTAGGATTATGCCAAGGATTAGGGCTGCGAAATCCACAAAGGCAGGAGCTCCAGGGACACTGGACATGTGAAAGGCATGCAAAGTAGATCAGAGCGCAGCCAAAACTTGGCTCCCTCTTCTTCTTCCTGCTCGGAACTCACCACAGCCCACTTCCGGATTTCTGGCTCAAGCTAGGGTTAGGGTTAGGGTTAGCACTAGGATTATGCCAAGGATTAGGGCTGCGAAATCCACAAAGGCAGGAGCTCCAGGGACACTGACCATGCGAAAGGCATGCCAAGTTGAGCAGGGCACAGCCAAAACTTGGCTCCCTCTTCTTCTTCCTGCTCGGAACTCACCACAGCCCACTGCTGGATTTCTGGCTCAAGCTAGGGTTAGGGTTAGGGTTCGCACTACGGTTATGCCAAGGATTAGGGCTGCAAAATCCACAAAGGCAGGACCTCCAGGGACACTGGACATGTGAAAGGCATGCAAAGTAGATCAGTGCGCAGCCAAAACTTGGCTCCCTCTTCTTCTTTCTGCTTGGAACTCACCACAGCCCACTTCCGGATTTCTGGCTCAAGCTAGGGTTAGGGTTAGGGTTACGCCTGCACCTAAGCCTATGCCTAGGCCTAGGTTTAGGGTTCAGAAAACCACAAAGCCAGGAGCTCCACGGACACTGACCATGCGAAAGGCATGCCAAGTTGAGCACGGAAAAGCCAAAAGCTTGCTCCCTCTTCTTCTTTCTGCTTGGAACTCACCACAGCCCACCGCCGGATTTCTGGCTCAAGCTAGGGTTAGGGTTAGGGTTAGGATTACGCCTGCGCCTAAGCCTCCGCCTAGGCCTAGGTTTAGGGTTCAGAAAACCACAAAGCCAGGAGCTCCAGGGACACTGGCCATGCGAAAGGCATGCCAAGTTGAGCAGGGCACAGCCAAAACCTTGCCCCCTCTTCTTCTTCCTGCTCGGAACTCACCACAGCCCAATGCCAGATTTCTGGCTCAAGCTAGGGTTAGGGTTAGGGTTAGCACTAGGATTATGCCAAGGATTAGGGCTGCGAAATCCACAAAGGCAGGAGCTCCCGGGACACTGGACATGTGAAAGGCATGCAAAGTTGAGCAGGGCACAGCCAAAACCTTGCCCCCTCTTCTTCTTCCTGCTCGGAACTCACCACAGCCCAATGCCAGATTTCTGGCTCAAGCTAGGGTTAGGGTTAGGGTCAGGGTTACGCCTATGCCTAAGCCTAGGTTTAGTGTTCAGAAAACCACAAAGCCAGGAGCTCCAGAGACACTGGCCATGCGAAAGGCATACAAAGTTGAGCACGGAAATGTCAAAAGCTTGCCGCCTCTTCTTTTTCCTGCTCGGAACTCACCACAGCCCACTTCCGGATTTCTGGCTCAAGCTAGGGTTGGGGTTAGGGTTAGCACTAGGATTATGCCAAGGATTAGGGCTGCGAAATCCACAAAGGCAGGAGCTCCAGGGACACTGGACATGTGAAAGGCATGCAAAGTAGATCAGTGCGCAGCCAAAACTTGGCTCCCTCTTCTTCTTTCTGCTTGGAACTCACCACAGCCCACTTCCGGATTTCTGGCTCAAGCTAGGGTTAGGGTTAGGGTTAGCACTAGGATTATGCCAAGGATTAGGGCTGCGAAATCCACAAAGGCAGGAGCTCCAGGGACACTGACCATGCGAAAGGCATGCCAAGTTGAGCAGGGCACAGCCAAAACTTGGCTCCCTCTTCTTCTTCCTGCTCGGAACTCACCACAGCCCACTGCTGGATTTCTGGCTCAAGCTAGGGTTAGGGTTAGGGTTCGCACTACGGTTATGCCAAGGATTAGGGCTGCAAAATCCACAAAGGCAGGACCTCCAGGGACACTGGACATGTGAAAGGCATGCAAAGTAGATCAGTGCGCAGCCAAAACTTGGCTCCCTCTTCTTCTTTCTGCTTGGAACTCACCACAGCCCACTTCCGGATTTCTGGCTCAAGCTAGGGTTAGGGTTAGGGTTCCGCCTGCACCTAAGCCTATGCCTAGGCCTAGGTTTAGGGTTCAGAAAACCACAAAGCCAGGAGCTCCACGGACACTGACCATGCGAAAGGCATGCCAAGTTGAGCACGGAAAAGCCAAAAGCTTGCTCCCTCTTCTTCTTTCTGCTTGGAACTCACCACAGCCCACCGCCGGATTTCTGGCTCAAGCTAGGGTTAGGGTTAGGGTTAGGATTACGCCTGCGCCTAAGCCTCCGCCTAGGCCTAGGTTTAGGGTTCAGAAAACCACAAAGCCAGGAGCTCCAGGGACACTGGCCATGCGAAAGGCATGCCAAGTTGAGCAGGGCACAGCCAAAACCTTGCCCCCTCTTCTTCTTCCTGCTCGGAACTCACCACAGCCCAATGCCAGATTTCTGGCTCAAGCTAGGGTTAGGGTTAGGGTTAGCACTAGGATTATGCCAAGGATTAGGGCTGCGAAATCCACAAAGGCAGGAGCTCCCGGGACACTGGACATGTGAAAGGCATGCAAAGTTGAGCAGGGCACAGCCAAAACCTTGCCCCCTCTTCTTCTTCCTGCTCGGAACTCACCACAGCCCAATGCCAGATTTCTGGCTCAAGCTAGGGTTAGGGTTAGGGTCAGGGTTACGCCTATGCCTAAGCCTAGGTTTAGTGTTCAGAAAACCACAAAGCCAGGAGCTCCAGAGACACTGGCCATGCGAAAGGCATACAAAGTTGAGCACGGAAATGTCAAAAGCTTGCCGCCTCTTCTTTTTCCTGCTTGGAACTCACCACAGCCCAATGCCTGGTTTCTGGCTCAAGCTAGGGTTAGGGTTATGCCTAGGATTAGGGTTGAGAAAACCACAGAGCCAGCAGCTCCAGGGACACTGGACATGTGAGATGCATGCAAAGTTGAGCAGTGCGCAGCCAAAACTTGGCTCCCTCTTCTTCTTCCTGCTCGGAACTCACCATAGCCCACCGCCGGATTTCTGGCTCAAGCTAGGGTTAGGGTTAGGGTTAGGGTTACGCCTACGCCTAAGCCTATGCCTAGGCCTAGGTTTAGGGTTCAGAAAACCACAAAGCCAGGAACTCCACGGACACTGGCCATGCGAAAGGCATGCCAAGTTGAGCAGTGCGCAGCCAAAACTTGGCTCCCTCTTCTTCTTTCTGCTTGGAACTCACCACAGCCCACTTCCGGATTTCTGGCTCAAGCTAGGGTTAGGGTTAGGGTTAGGGTTACGCCTGCGCCTAAGCCTCCGCCTAGGCCTAGGTTTAGGGTTCGGAAAACGACAAAGGCAGGAGCTCCAGGGACACTGGACACGCAAAAGGCATGCCAAGTTGAGCACGGAAAAGCCAAAACTTGGCTCCCTCTTCTTCTTCCTGCTCGGAACTCACCACAGCCCACTTCCGGATTTCTGGCTCAAGCTAGGGTTAGGGTTAGGGTTAGCACTAGGATTATGCCAAGGATTAGGGCTGCGAAATCCACAAAGGCAGGAGCTCCAGGGACACTGGACATGTGAAAGGCATGCAAAGTAGATCAGTGCGCAGCCAAAACTTGGCTCCCTCTTCTTCTTTCTGCTTGGAACTCACCACAGCCCACTTCCGGATTTCTGGCTCAAGCTAGGGTTAGGGTTAGGGTTAGCACTAGGATTATGCCAAGGATTAGGGCTGCGAAATCCACAAAGGCAGGAGCTCCAGGGACACTGACCATGCGAAAGGCATGCCAAGTTGAGCAGGGCACAGCCAAAACTTGGCTCCCTCTTCTTCTTCCTGCTCGGAACTCACTACAGCCCACTGCTGGATTTCTGGCTCAAGCTAGGGTTAGGGTTAGGGTTCGCACTACGGTTATGCCAAGGATTAGGGCTGCAAAATCCACAAAGGCAGGAGCTCCAGGGACACTGGACATGTGAAAGGCATGCAAAGTAGATCAGTGCGCAGCCAAAACTTGGCTCCCTCTTCTTCTTTCTGCTCGGAACTCACCACAGCCCACTGCTGGATTTCTGGCTCAAGCTAGGGTTAGGGTTAGGGTTCGCACTAGGATTATGCCAAGGATTAGGGCTACAAAATCCACAAAGGCAGGAGCTCCAGGGACACTGGACATGTGAAAGGCATGCAAAGTAGATCAGTGCGCAGCCAAAACTTGGCTCCCTCTTCTTCTTTCTGCTTGGAACTCACCACAGCCCACTTCCGGATTTCTGGCTCAAGCTAGGGTTAGGGTTAGGGTTACGCCTGCACCTAAGCCTATGCCTAGGCCTAGATTTAGGGTTCAGAAAACCACAAAGCCAGGAGCTCCAGGGACACTGGCCATGCGAAAGGCATGCAAAGTTGAGCAGGGCACAGCCAAAACCTTGCCCCCTCTTCTTCTTCCTGCTCGGAACTCACCACAGCCCACTGCTGGATTTCTGGCTCAAGCTAGGGTTAGGGTTAGGGTTAGGGTCAGGGTTAGGGTAACGCCTAGGGTTAGGGTACAGAGAACCACCGAGCCCAGAGCTCCAGGGATACTCACTATGCAAAAGGCATGCCAAGGTGAGCGCAGCACAGCCCAAAACCTTGCTCCCTCTTCTTCTTCCTGCTTGGAACTCACCACAGCCCAATGCTCGATTTCTGGCTCAAGCTAGGGTTAGGGTTAGGGTTAGCACTAGGATTATGCCAAGGATTAGGGCTGCGAAACCCACAAAGGCAGGAGCTCCAGGGACACTGGACATGTGAAAGGCATGCAAAGTTGAGCAGGGCACAGCCAAAACCTTGCCCCCTCTTCTTCTTCCTGCTCGGAACTCACCACAGCCCAATGCCAGATTTCTGGCTCAAGCTAGGGTTAGGGTTAGGGTCAGGGTTACGCCTATGCCTAAGCCTAGGTTTAGGGTTCAGAAAACCACAAAGCCAGGAGCTCCAGGGACACTGGCCATGCAAAAGGCATACAAAGTTGAGCACGGAAATGTCAAAAGCTTGCCGCCTCTTCTTTTTCCTGCTTGGAACTCACCACAGCCCAATGCCTGGTTTCTGGCTCAAGCTAGGGTTAGGGTTATGCCTAGGATTAGGGTTGAGAAAACCACAGAGCCAGCAGCTCCAGGGACACTGGACATGTGAGATGCATGCAAAGTTGAGCAGTGCGCAGCCAAAACTTGGCTCCCTCTTCTTCTTCCTGCTCGGAACTCACCACAGCCCACTTCCGGATTTCTGGCTCAAGCTAGGGTTAGGGTTAGGGTTAGGGTTACGCCTGCGCCTAAGCCTCCGCCTAGGCCTAGGTTTAGGGTTCAGAAAACCACAAAGCCAGGAGCTCCAGGGACACTGGCCATGCGAAAGGCATGCCAAGTTGAGCAGGGCACAGCCAAAACCTTGCCCCCTCTTCTTCTTCCTGCTCGGAACTCACCACAGCCCAATGCCAGATTTCTGGCTCAAGCTAGGGTTAGGGTTAGGGTTAGCACTAGGATTATGCCAAGGATTAGGGCTGCGAAATCCACAAAGGCAGGAGCTCCAGGGACACTGGACATGTGAAAGGCATGCAAAGTTGAGCAGGGCACAGCCAAAACCTTGCCCCCTCTTCTTCTTCCTGCTCAGAACTCACCACAGCCCACTGCTGGATTTCTGGCTCAAGCTAGGGTTAGGGTTAGGGTTAGGGTTACGCCTACGCCTAAGCCTATGCCTAGGCCTAGGTTTAGGGTTCAGAAAACCACAAAGGCAGGAACTCCACGGACACTGGCCATGCGAAAGGCATGCCAAGTTGAGCAGTGCGCAGCCAAAACTTTGCTCCCTCTTCTTCTTTCTGCTTGGAACTCACCACAGCCCACTTCCGGATTTCTGGCTCAAGCTAGGGTTAGGGTTAGGGTTAGGGTTACGCCTGCGCCTAAGCCTCCGCCTAGGCCTAGGTTTAGGGTTCGGAAAACCACAAAGGCAGGAGCTCCAGGGACACTGGCCATGCAAAAGGCATGCCAAGTTGAGCACGGAAAAGCCAAAACTTGGCTCCCTCTTCTTCTTCCTGCTCGGAACTCACCACAGCCCACTTCCGGATTTCTGGCTCAAGCTAGGGTTAGGGTTAGGGTTAGCACTAGGATTATGCCAAGGATTAGGGCTGCGAAATCCACAAAGGCAGGAGCTCCAGGGACACTGGACATGTGAAAGGCATGCAAAGTAGATCAGAGCGCAGCCAAAACTTGGCTCCCTCTTCTTCTTTCTGCTTGGAACTCACCACAGCCCACTTCCGGATTTCTGGCTCAAGCTAGGGTTAGGGTTAGGGTTAGCACTAGGATTATGCCAAGGATTAGGGCTGCGAAATCCACAAAGGCAGGAGCTCCAGGGACACTGACCATGCGAAAGGCATGCCAAGTTGAGCAGGGCACAGCCAAAACTTGGCTCCCTCTTCTTCTTCCTGCTCGGAACTCACCACAGCCCACTGCTGGATTTCTGGCTCAAGCTAGGGTTAGGGTTAGGGTTAGCACTAGGATTATGCCAAGGATTAGGGCTGCGAAATCCACAAAGGCAGGAGCTCCAGGGACACTGGACATGTGAAAGGCATGCAAAGTAGATCAGTGCGCAGCCAAAACTTGGCTCCCTCTTCTTCTTTCTGCTTGGAACTCACCACAGCCCACTTCCGGATTTCTGGCTCAAGCTAGGGTTAGGGTTAGGGTTACGCCTGCACCTAAGCCTATGCCTAGGCCTAGGTTTAGGGTTCAGAAAACCACAAAGCCAGGAGCTCCAGGGACACTGGCCATGCGAAAGGCATGCAAAGTTGAGCAGGGCACAGCCAAAACCTTGCCCCCTCTTCTTCTTCCTGCTCAGAACTCACCACAGCCCACTGCTGGATTTCTGGCTCAAGCTAGGGTTAGGGTTAGGGTTAGGGTCAGGGTCAGGGTTAGGGTAACGCCTAGGGTTAGGGTACAGAGAACCACCGAGCCCAGAGCTCCAGGGATACTCACTATGCAAAAGGCATGCCAAGGTGAGCGCAGCACAGCCCAAAACCTTGCTCCCTCTTCTTCTTCCTGCTTGGAACTCACCACAGCCCAATGCTCGATTTCTGGCTCAAGCTAGGGTTAGGGTTACGCCTACGCCAAGACCTAGGTTTAGTGTTCAGAAAACCACAAAGCCAGGAGCTCCACGGACACTGACCATGCGAAAGGCATGCCAAGTTGAGCACGGAAAAGCCAAAAGCTTGCTCCCTCTTCTTCTTTCTGCTTGGAACTCACCACAGCCCACCGCCGGATTTCTGGCTCAAGCTAGGGTTAGGGTTAGGGTTAGGGTTACGCCTGCGCCTAAGCCTCCGCCTAGGCCTAGGTTTAGGGTTCAGAAAACCACAAAGGCAGGAGCTCCAGGGACACTGGCCATGCGAAAGGCATGCCAAGTTGAGCAGGGCACAGCCAAAACCTTGCCCCCTCTTCTTCTTCCTGCTCGGAACTCACCACAGCCCAATGCCAGATTTCTGGCTCAAGCTAGGGTTAGGGTTAGGGTTAGCACTAGGATTATGCCAAGGATTAGGGCTGCGAAACCCACAAAGGCAGGAGCTCCAGGGACACTGGACATGTGAAAGGCATGCAAAGTTGAGCAGGGCACAGCCAAAACCTTGCCCCCTCTTCTTCTTCCTGCTCGGAACTCACCACAGCCCAATGCCAGATTTCTGGCTCAAGCTAGGGTTAGGGTTAGGGTCAGGGTTACGCCTATGCCTAAGCCTAGGTTTAGTGTTCAGAAAACCACAAAGCCAGGAGCTCCAGGGACACTGGCCATGCAAAAGGCATACAAAGTTGAGCACGGAAATGTCAAAAGCTTGCCGCCTCTTCTTTTTCCTGCTTGGAACTCACCACAGCCCAATGCCTGGTTTCTGGCTCAAGCTAGGGTTAGGGTTATGCCTAGGATTAGGGTTGAGAAAACCACAGAGCCAGCAGCTCCAGGGACACTGGACATGTGAGATGCATGCAAAGTTGAGCAGTGCGCAGCCAAAACTTGGCTCCCTCTTCTTCTTCCTGCTCGGAACTCACCACAGCCCACTTCCGGATTTCTGGCTCAAGCTAGGGTTAGGGTTAGGGTTAGGGTTACGCCTACGCCTAAGCCTATGCCTAGGCCTAGGTTTAGGGTTCAGAAAACCACAAAGCCAGGAACTCCACGGACACTGACCATGCGAAAGGCATGCCAAGTTGAGCAGGGCACAGCCAAAACCTTGCCCCCTCTTCTTCTTTCTGCTTGGAACTCGCCACGGCTCACAACCCGATTTCTGGCTCAAGCTAGGGTTAGGGTTAGGGTTAGGGTTACGCCTATGCCTAAGCCTAGGTTTAGGGTTCAGAAAACCACAAAGCCAGGAGCTCCAGGGACACTGGCCATGCGAAAGGCATGCAAAGTTGAGCACGGAAATGTCAAAAGCTTGCCGCCTCTTCTTTTTCCTGCTTGGAACTCACCACAGCCCACTTCCGGATTTCTGGCTCAAGCTAGGGTTAGGGTTAGGGTCAGGGTTACGCCTATGCCTAAGCCTAGGTTTAGTGTTCAGAAAACCACAAAGGCAGGAGCTCCAGGGACACTGGCCATGCGAAAGTCATACAAAGTTGAGCACGGAAAAGCCAAAACCTTGCTCCCTCTTCTTTTTCCTGCTTGGAACTCACCACAGCCCAATGCCTGGTTTCTGGCTCAAGCTAGGGTTAGGGTTATGCCTAGGATTAGGGTTGAGAAAACCACAGAGCCAGCAGCTCCAGGGACACTGGACATGTGAGATGCATGCAAAGTTGAGCAGTGCGCAGCCAAAACTTGGCTCCCTCTTCTTCTTCCTGCTCGGAACTCACCACAGCCCACCGCCGGATTTCTGGCTCAAGCTAGGGTTAGGGTTAGGGTTAGGGTTACGCCTACGCCTAAGCCTATGCCTAGGCCTAGGTTTAGGGTTCAGAAAACCACAAAGCCAGGAACTCCACGGACACTGGCCATGCGAAAGGCATGCCAAGTTGAGCAGTGCGCAGCCAAAACTTTGCTCCCTCTTCTTCTTTCTGCTTGGAACTCACCACAGCCCAATGCTCGATTTCTGGCTCAAGCTAGGGTTAGGGTTAGGGTTAGGGTTACGCCTGCGCCTAAGCCTCCGCCTAGGCCTAGGTTTAGGGTTCGGAAAACCACAAAGGCAGGAGCTCCAGGGACACTGGCCATGCAAAAGGCATGCCAAGTTGAGCACGGAAAAGCCAAAACTTGGCTCCCTCTTCTTCTTCCTGCTCGGAACTCACCACAGCCCACTTCCGGATTTCTGGCTCAAGCTAGGGTTGGGGTTAGGGTTAGCACTAGGATTATGCCAAGGATTAGGGCTGCGAAATCCACAAAGGCAGGAGCTCCAGGGACACTGGACATGTGAAAGGCATGCAAAGTAGATCAGTGCGCAGCCAAAACTTGGCTCCCTCTTCTTCTTTCTGCTTGGAACTCACCACAGCCCACTTCCGGATTTCTGGCTCAAGCTAGGGTTAGGGTTAGGGTTAGCACTAGGATTATGCCAAGGATTAGGGCTGCGAAATCCACAAAGGCAGGAGCTCCAGGGACACTGACCATGCGAAAGGCATGCCAAGTTGAGCAGGGCACAGCCAAAACTTGGCTCCCTCTTCTTCTTCCTGCTCGGAACTCACCACAGCCCACTGCTGGATTTCTGGCTCAAGCTAGGGTTAGGGTTAGGGTTCGCACTACGGTTATGCCAAGGATTAGGGCTGCAAAATCCACAAAGGCAGGACCTCCAGGGACACTGGACATGTGAAAGGCATGCAAAGTAGATCAGTGCGCAGCCAAAACTTGGCTCCCTCTTCTTCTTTCTGCTTAGAACTCACCACAGCCCACTTCCGGATTTCTGGCTCAAGCTAGGGTTAGGGTTAGGGTTACGCCTGCACCTAAGCCTATGCCTAGGCCTAGGTTTAGGGTTCAGAAAACCACAAAGCCAGGAGCTCCACGGACACTGACCATGCGAAAGGCATGCCAAGTTGAGCACGGAAAAGCCAAAAGCTTGCTCCCTCTTCTTCTTTCTGCTTGGAACTCACCACAGCCCACCGCCGGATTTCTGGCTCAAGCTAGGGTTAGGGTTAGGGTTAGGGTTACGCCTGCGCCTAAGCCTCCGCCTAGGCCTAGGTTTAGGGTTCAGAAAACCACAAAGCCAGGAGCTCCAGGGACACTGGCCATGCGAAAGGCATGCCAAGTTGAGCAGGGCACAGCCAAAACCTTGCCCCCTCTTCTTCTTCCTGCTCGGAACTCACCACAGCCCAATGCCAGATTTCTGGCTCAAGCTAGGGTTAGGGTTAGGGTTAGCACTAGGATTATGCCAAGGATTAGGGCTGCGAAATCCACAAAGGCAGGAGCTCCCGGGACACTGGACATGTGAAAGGCATGCAAAGTTGAGCAGGGCACAGCCAAAACCTTGCCCCCTCTTCTTCTTCCTGCTCGGAACTCACCACAGCCCAATGCCAGATTTCTGGCTCAAGCTAGGGTTAGGGTTAGGGTCAGGGTTACGCCTATGCCTAAGCCTAGGTTTAGTGTTCAGAAAACCACAAAGCCAGGAGCTCCAGAGACACTGGCCATGCGAAAGGCATACAAAGTTGAGCACGGAAATGTCAAAAGCTTGCCGCCTCTTCTTTTTCCTGCTTGGAACTCACCACAGCCCAATGCCTGGTTTCTCGCTCAAGCTAGGGTTAGGGTTATGCCTAGGATTAGGGTTGAGAAAACCACAGAGCCAGCAGCTCCAGGGACACTGGACATGTGAGATGCATGCAAAGTTGAGCAGTGCGCAGCCAAAACTTGGCTCCCTCTTCTTCTTCCTGCTCGGAACTCACCATAGCCCACCGCCGGATTTCTGGCTCAAGCTAGGGTTAGGGTTAGGGTTAGGGTTACGCCTACGCCTAAGACTATGCCTAGGCCTAGGTTTAGGGTTCAGAAAACCACAAAGCCAGGAACTCCACGGACACTGGCCATGCGAAAGGCATGCCAAGTTGAGCAGTGCGCAGCCAAAACTTGGCTCCCTCTTCTTCTTTCTGCTTGGAACTCACCACAGCCCACTTCCGGATTTCTGGCTCAAGCTAGGGTTAGGGTTAGGGTTAGGGTTACGCCTGCGCCTAAGCCTCCGCCTAGGCCTAGGTTTAGGGTTCGGAAAACGACAAAGGCAGGAGCTCCAGGGACACTGGACACGCAAAAGGCATGCCAAGTTGAGCACGGAAAAGCCAAAACTTGGCTCCCTCTTCTTCTTCCTGCTCGGAACTCACCACAGCCCACTTCCGGATTTCTGGCTCAAGCTAGGGTTAGGGTTAGGGTTAGCACTAGGATTATGCCAAGGATTAGGGCTGCGAAATCCACAAAGGCAGGAGCTCCAGGGACACTGGACATGTGAAAGGCATGCAAAGTAGATCAGTGCGCAGCCAAAACTTGGCTCCCTCTTCTTCTTTCTGCTTGGAACTCACCACAGCCCACTTCCGGATTTCTGGCTCAAGCTAGGGTTAGGGTTAGGGTTAGCACTAGGATTATGCCAAGGATTAGGGCTGCGAAATCCACAAAGGCAGGAGCTCCAGGGACACTGACCATGCGAAAGGCATGCCAAGTTGAGCAGGGCACAGCCAAAACTTGGCTCCCTCTTCTTCTTCCTGCTCGGAACTCACTACAGCCCACTGCTGGATTTCTGGCTCAAGCTAGGGTTAGGGTTAGGGTTCGCACTACGGTTATGCCAAGGATTAGGGCTGCAAAATCCACAAAGGCAGGAGCTCCAGGGACACTGGACATGTGAAAGGCATGCAAAGTAGATCAGTGCGCAGCCAAAACTTGGCTCCCTCTTCTTCTTTCTGCTCGGAACTCACCACAGCCCAATGCTGGATTTCTGGCTCAAGCTAGGGTTAGGGTTAGGGTTCGCACTAGGATTATGCCAAGGATTAGGGCTACAAAATCCACAAAGGCAGGAGCTCCAGGGACACTGGACATGTGAAAGGCATGCAAAGTAGATCAGTGCGCAGCCAAAACTTGGCTCCCTCTTCTTCTTTCTGCTTGGAACTCACCACAGCCCACTTCCGGATTTCTGGCTCAAGCTAGGGTTAGGGTTAGGGTTACGCCTGCACCTAAGCCTATGCCTAGGCCTAGGTTTAGGGTTCAGAAAACCACAAAGCCAGGAGCTCCAGGGACACTGGCCATGCGAAAGGCATGCAAAGTTGAGCAGGGCACAGCCAAAACCTTGCCCCCTCTTCTTCTTCCTGCTCGGAACTCACCACAGCCCACTGCTGGATTTCTGGCTCAAGCTAGGGTTAGGGTTAGGGTTAGGGTCAGGGTTAGGGTAACGCCTAGGTTTAGGGTACAGAGAACCACCGAGCCCAGAGCTCCAGGGACACTCACTATGCAAAAGGCATGCCAAGGTGAGCGCAGCACAGCCCAAAACCTTGCTCCCTCTTCTTCTTCCTGCTTGGAACTCACCACAGCCCAATGCTCGATTTCTGGCTCAAGCTAGGGTTAGGGTTACACCTACGCCAAGACCTAGGTTTAGTGTTCAGAAAACCACAAAGCCAGGAGCTCCACGGACACTGACCATGCGAAAGGCATGCCAAGTTGAGCACGGAAAAGCCAAAACCTTGCTCCCTCTTCTTCTTTCTGCTTGGAACTCACCACAGCCCACCGCCGGATTTCTGGCTCAAGCTAGGGTTAGGGTTAGGGTTAGGGTTACGCCTGCGCCTAAGCCTCCGCCTAGGCCTAGGTTTAGGGTTCAGAAAACCACAAAGCCAGGAGCTCCAGGGACACTGGCCATGCGAAAGGCATGCCAAGTTGAGCAGGGCACAGCCAAAACCTTGCTCCCTCTTCTTCTTTCTGCTTGGAACTCACCACAGCCCACTGCCGGATTTCTGGCTCAAGCTAGGGTTAGGGTTAGGGTTAGGGTTACGCCTACGCCTAAGCCTATGCCTAGGCCTAGGTTTAGGGTTCAGAAAACCACAAAGCCAGAAGCCCACGGACACTGACCATGCGAAAGGCATGCCAAGTTGAGCACGGAAAAGCCAAAACCTTGCTCCCTCTTCTTCTTTCTGCTTGGGACTCGCCAAGGCCCACAACCCAATTTCTGGCTCAAGCTAGGGTTAGGGTTAGGGTTAGCACTAGGATTATGCCAAGGATTAGGGCTGCGAAATCCACAAAGGCAGGAGCTCCAGGGACACTGGACATGTGAAAGGCATGCAAAGTTGAGCAGGGCACAGCCAAAACCTTGCCCCCTCTTCTTCTTCCTGCTCAGAACTCACCACAGCCCACTGCTGGATTTCTGGCTCAAGCTAGGGTTAGGGTTAGGGTTAGGGTCAGGGTCAGGGTTAGGGTAACGCCTAGGGTTAGGGTACAGAGAACCACCGAGCCCAGAGCTCCAGGGATACTCACTATGCAAAAGGCATGCCAAGGTGAGCGCAGCACAGCCCAAAACCTTGCTCCCTCTTCTTCTTCCTGCTTGGAACTCACCACAGCCCAATGCTCGATTTCTGGCTCAAGCTAGGGTTAGGGTTACGCCTACGCCAAGACCTAGGTTTAGTGTTCAGAAAACCACAAACCCAGGAGCTCCACGGACACTGACCATGCGAAAGGCATGCCAAGTTGAGCACGGAAAAGCCAAAAGCTTGCTCCCTCTTCTTCTTTCTGCTTGGAACTCACCACAGCCCACCGCCGGATTTCTGGCTCAAGCTAGGGTTAGGGTTAGGGTTAGGGTTACGCCTGCGCCTAAGCCTCCGCCTAGGCCTAGGTTTAGGGTTCAGAAAACCACAAAGCCAGGAGCTCCAGGGACACTGGCCATGCGAAAGGCATGCCAAGTTGAGCAGGGCACAGCCAAAACCTTGCCCCCTCTTCTTCTTCCTGCTCGGAACTCACCACAGCCCAATGCCAGATTTCTGGCTCAAGCTAGGGTTAGGGTTAGGGTTAGCACTAGGATTATGCCAAGGATTAGGGCTGCGAAACCCACAAAGGCAGGAGCTCCAGGGACACTGGACATGTGAAAGGCATGCAAAGTTGAGCAGGGCACAGCCAAAACCTTGCCCCCTCTTCTTCTTCCTGCTCGGAACTCACCACAGCCCAATGCCAGATTTCTGGCTCAAGCTAGGGTTAGGGTTAGGGTCAGGGTTACGCCTATGCCTAAGCCTAGGTTTAGGGTTCAGAAAACCACAAAGCCAGGAGCTCCAGGGACACTGGCCATGCAAAAGGCATACAAAGTTGAGCACGGAAATGTCAAAAGCTTGCCGCCTCTTCTTTTTCCTGCTTGGAACTCACCACAGCCCAATGCCTGGTTTCTGGCTCAAGCTAGGGTTAGGGTTATGCCTAGGATTAGGGTTGAGAAAACCACAGAGCCAGCAGCTCCAGGGACACTGGACATGTGAGATGCATGCAAAGTTGAGCAGTGCGCAGCCAAAACTTGGCTCCCTCTTCTTCTTCCTGCTCGGAACTCACCACAGCCCACTTCCGGATTTCTGGCTCAAGCTAGGGTTAGGGTTAGGGTTAGGGTTACGCCTACGCCTAAGCCTATGCCTAGGCCTAGGTTTAGGGTTCAGAAAACCACAAAGCCAGGAACTCCACGGACACTGACCATGCGAAAGGCATGCCAAGTTGAGCAGTGCGCAGCCAAAACTTTGCTCCCTCTTCTTCTTTCTGCTTGGAACTCACCACAGCCCACTTCCGGATTTCTGGCTCAAGCTAGGGTTAGGGTTAGGGTTAGGGTTAGGGTTACGCCTGCGCCTAAGCCTCCGCCTAGGCCTAGGTTTAGGGTTCAGAAAACCACAAAGCCAGGAGCTCCAGGGACACTGGCCATGCGAAAGGCATGCCAAGTTGAGCAGGGCACAGCCAAAACCTTGCCCCCTCTTCTTCTTCCTGCTCGGAACTCACCACAGCCCAATGCCAGATTTCTGGCTCAAGCTAGGGTTAGGGTTAGGGTTAGCACTAGGATTATGCCAAGGATTAGGGCTGCGAAATCCACAAAGGCAGGAGCTCCAGGGACACTGGACATGTGAAAGGCATGCAAAGTTGAGCAGGGCACAGCCAAAACCTTGCCCCCTCTTCTTCTTCCTGCTCAGAACTCACCACAGCCCACTTCCGGATTTCTGGCTCAAGCTAGGGTTAGGGTTAGGGTTAGGGTTACGCCTGCGCCTAAGCCTATGCCTAGGCCTAGGTTTAGGGTTCAGAAAACCACAAAGCCAGGAACTCCACGGACACTGACCATGCGAAAGGCATGCCAAGTTGAGCAGTGCGCAGCCAAAACTTGGCTCCCTCTTCTTCTTTCTGCTTGGAACTCACCACAGCCCACCGCCGGATTTCTGGCTCAAGCTAGGGTTAGGGTTAGGGTTAGGGTTACGCCTGCGCCTAAGCCCCCGCCTAGGCCTAGGTTTAGGGTTCGGAAAACCACAAAGGCAGGAGCTCCAGGGACACTGGCCATGCAAAAGGCATGCCAAGTTGAGCACGGAAAAGCCAAAACTTGGCTCCCTCTTCTTCTTCCTGCTCGGAACTCACCACAGCCCACTGCTGGATTTCTGGCTCAAGCTAGGGTTAGGGTTAGGGTTAGCACTAGGATTATGCCAAGGATTAGGGCTGCGGAATCCACAAAGGCAGGAGCTCCAGGGACACTGGACATGTGAAAGGCATGCAAAGTAGATCAGTGCGCAGCCAAAACTTGGCTCCCTCTTCTTCTTTCTGCTTGGAACTCACCACAGCCCACTTCCGGATTTCTGGCTCAAGCTAGGGTTAGGGTTAGGGTTACGCCTGCGCCTAAGCCTCCGCCTAGGCCTAGGTTTAGGGTTCAGAAAACCACAAAGCCAGGAGCTCCAGGGACACTGGCCATGCGAAAGGCATGCCAAGTTGAGCAGGGCACAGCCAAAACCTTGCCCCCTCTTCTTCTTCCTGCTCAGAACTCACCACAGCCCACTGCTGGATTTCTGGCTCAAGCTAGGGTTAGGGTTAGGGTCAGGGTTATGCCTATGCCTAAGCCTAGGTTTAGTGTTCAGAAAACCACAAAGCCAGGAGCTCCAGGGACACTGGCCATGCGAAAGGCATACAAAGTTGAGCACGGAAAAGCCAAAACCTTGCTCCCTCTTCTTTTTCCTGCTTGGAACTCACCACAGCCCAATGCCTGGTTTCTGGCTCAAGCTAGGGTTAGGGTTATGCCTAGGATTAGGGTTGAGAAAACCACAGAGCCAGCAGCTCCAGGGACACTGGACATGTGAGATGCATGCAAAGTTGAGCAGTGCGCAGCCAAAACTTGGCTCCCTCTTCTTCTTCCTGCTCGGAACTCACCACAGCCCACCGCCGGATTTCTGGCTCAAGCTAGGGTTAGGGTTAGGGTTACGCCTACGCCTAAGCCTATGCCTAGGCCTAGGTTTAGGGTTCAGAAAACCACAAAGCCAGGAACTCCACGGACACTGACCATGCGAAAGGCATGCCAAGTTGAGCAGTGCGCAGCCAAAACTTGGCTCCCTCTTCTTCTTTCTGCTTGGAACTCACCACAGCCCACTTCCGGATTTCTGGCTCAAGCTAGGGTTAGGGTTAGGGTTAGGGTTACGCCTGCGCCTAAGCCTCCGCCTAGGCCTAGGTTTAGGGTTCAGAAAACCACAAAGCCAGGAGCTCCAGGGACACTGGCCATGCGAAAGGCATGCCAAGTTGAGCAGGGCACAGCCAAAACCTTGCCCCCTCTTCTTCTTCCTGCTCAGAACTCACCACAGCCCACTGCTGGATTTCTGGCTCAAGCTAGGGTTAGGGTTAGGGTTAGCACTAGGATTATGCCAAGGATTAGGGCTGCGAAATCCACAAAGGCAGGAGCTCCAGGGACACTGGACATGTGAAAGGCATGCAAAGTTGAGCAGGGCACAGCCAAAACCTTGCCCCCTCTTCTTCTTCCTGCTCGGAACTCACCACAGCCCACTGCTGGATTTCTGGCTCAAGCTAGGGTTAGGGTTAGGGTCAGGGTTAGGGTAACGCCTAGGGTTAGGGTACAGAGAACCACCGAGCCCAGAGCTCCAGGGATACTCACTATGCAAAAGGCATGCCAAGGTGAGCGCAGCACAGCCCAAAACCTTGCGCCCTCTTCTTCTTCCTGCTTGGAACTCACCACAGCCCAATGCTCGATTTCTGGCTCAAGCTAGGGTTAGGGTTACGCCTACGCCAAGACCTAGGTTTAGTGTTCAGAAAAGCACAAAGCCAGAAGCCCACGGACACTGACCATGCGAAAGGCATGCCAAGTTGAGCACGGAAAAGCCAAAACTTTGCTCCCTCTTCTTCTTTCTGCTTGGAACTCACCACAGCCCACTTCCGGATTTCTGGCTCAAGCTAGGGTTAGGGTTAGGGTTTCGCCTGCGCCTAAGCCTCCGCCTAGGCCTAGGTTTAGGGTTCAGAAAACCACAAAGCCAGGAGCTCCAGGGACACTGGCCATGCGAAAGGCATGCCAAGTTGAGCAGGGCACAGCCAAAACCTTGCCCCCTCTTCTTCTTCCTGCTCAGAACTCACCACAGCCCACTGCTGGATTTCTGGCTCAAGCTAGGGTTAGGGTTAGGGTTAGCACTAGGATTATGCCAAGGATTAGGGCTGCGAAATCCACAAAGGCAGGAGCTCCAGGGACACTGGACATGTGAAAGGCATGCAAAGTTGAGCAGGGCACAGCCAAAACCTTGCCCCCTCTTCTTCTTCCTGCTCGGAACTCACCACAGCCCACTGCTGGATTTCTGGCTCAAGCTAGGGTTAGGGTTAGGGTCAGGGTTAGGGTCAGGGTCAGGGTCAGGGTTAGGGTAACGCCTAGGGTTAGGGTACAGAGAACCACCAAGCCCAGAGCTCCAGGGATACTCACTATGCAAAAGGCATGCCAAGGTGAGCGCAGCACAGCCCAAAACCTTGCGCCCTCTTCTTCTTCCTGCTTGGAACTCACCACAGCCCAATGCTCGATTTCTGGCTCAAGCTAGGGTTAGGGTTACGCCTACGCCAAGACCTAGGTTTAGGGTTCAGAAAAGCACAAAGCCAGAAGCCCACGGACACTGACCATGCGAAAGGCATGCCAAGTTGAGCACGGAAAAGCCAAAACTTTGCTCCCTCTTCTTCTTTCTGCTTGGAACTCACCACAGCCCACTTCCGGATTTCTGGCTCAAGCTAGGGTTAGGGTTAGGGTTACGCCTGCGCCTAAGCCTCCGCCTAGGCCTAGGTTTAGGGTTCAGAAAACCACAAAGCCAGGAGCTCCAGGGACACTGGCCATGCGAAAGGCATGCCAAGTTGAGCAGGGCACAGCCAAAACCTTGCCCCCTCTTCTTCTTCCTGCTCAGAACTCACCACAGCCCACTGCTGGATTTCTGGCTCAAGCTAGGGTTAGGGTTAGGGTCAGGGTTACGCCTATGCCTAAGCCTAGGTTTAGTGTTCAGAAAACCACAAAGCCAGGAGCTCCAGGGACACTGGCCATGCGAAAGGCATACAAAGTTGAGCACGGAAAAGCCAAAACCTTGCTCCCTCTTCTTTTTCCTGCTTGGAACTCACCACAGCCCAATGCCTGGTTTCTGGCTCAAGCTAGGGTTAGGGTTATGCCTAGGATTAGGGTTGAGAAAACCACAGAGCCAGCAGCTCCAGGGACACTGGACATGTGAGATGCATGCAAAGTTGAGCAGTGCGCAGCCAAAACTTGGCTCCCTCTTCTTCTTCCTGCTCGGAACTCACCACAGCCCACTGCTGGATTTCTGGCTCAAGCTAGGGTTAGGGTTAGGGTTAGCACTAGGATTATGCTAAGGATTATGGCTGCGAAATCCACAAAGGCAGGAGCTCCAGGGACACTGGACATGTGAAAGGCATGCAAAGTAGATCAGTGCGCAGCCAAAACTTGGCTCCCTCTTCTTCTTTCTGCTTGGAACTCACCACAGCCCACTTCCAGATTTCTGGCTCAAGCTAGGGTTAGGGTTAGGGTTAGCACTAGGATTATGCCAAGGATTAGGGCTGCGAAATCCACAAAGCCAGAAGCCCACGGACACTGACCATGCGAAAGGCATGCCAAGTTGAGCACGGAAAAGCCAAAACCTTGCTCCCTCTTCTTCTTTCTGCTTGGGACTCGCCAAGGCCCACAACCCAATTTCTGGCTCAAGCTAGGGTTAGGGTTAGGGTTAGCACTAGGATTATGCCAAGGATTAGGGCTGCGAAATCCACAAAGGCAGGAGCTCCAGGGACACTGGACATGTGAAAGGCATGCAAAGTTGAGCAGGGCACAGCCAAAACCTTGCCCCCTCTTCTTCTTCCTGCTCAGAACTCACCACAGCCCACTGCTGGATTTCTGGCTCAAGCTAGGGTTAGGGTTAGGGTTAGGGTCAGGGTCAGGGTTAGGGTAACGCCTAGGGTTAGGGTACAGAGAACCACCGAGCCCAGAGCTCCAGGGATACTCACTATGCAAAAGGCATGCCAAGGTGAGCGCAGCACAGCCCAAAACCTTGCTCCCTCTTCTTCTTCCTGCTTGGAACTCACCACAGCCCAATGCTCGATTTCTGGCTCAAGCTAGGGTTAGGGTTACGCCTACGCCAAGACCTAGGTTTAGTGTTCAGAAAACCACAAACCCAGGAGCTCCACGGACACTGACCATGCGAAAGGCATGCCAAGTTGAGCACGGAAAAGCCAAAAGCTTGCTCCCTCTTCTTCTTTCTGCTTGGAACTCACCACAGCCCACCGCCGGATTTCTGGCTCAAGCTAGGGTTAGGGTTAGGGTTAGGGTTACGCCTGCGCCTAAGCCTCCGCCTAGGCCTAGGTTTAGGGTTCAGAAAACCACAAAGCCAGGAGCTCCAGGGACACTGGCCATGCGAAAGGCATGCCAAGTTGAGCAGGGCACAGCCAAAACCTTGCCCCCTCTTCTTCTTCCTGCTCGGAACTCACCACAGCCCAATGCCAGATTTCTGGCTCAAGCTAGGGTTAGGGTTAGGGTTAGCACTAGGATTATGCCAAGGATTAGGGCTGCGAAACCCACAAAGGCAGGAGCTCCAGGGACACTGGACATGTGAAAGGCATGCAAAGTTGAGCAGGGCACAGCCAAAACCTTGCCCCCTCTTCTTCTTCCTGCTCGGAACTCACCACAGCCCAATGCCAGATTTCTGGCTCAAGCTAGGGTTAGGGTTAGGGTCAGGGTTACGCCTATGCCTAAGCCTAGGTTTAGGGTTCAGAAAACCACAAAGCCAGGAGCTCCAGGGACACTGGCCATGCAAAAGGCATACAAAGTTGAGCACGGAAATGTCAAAAGCTTGCCGCCTCTTCTTTTTCCTGCTTGGAACTCACCACAGCCCAATGCCTGGTTTCTGGCTCAAGCTAGGGTTAGGGTTATGCCTAGGATTAGGGTTGAGAAAACCACAGAGCCAGCAGCTCCAGGGACACTGGACATGTGAGATGCATGCAAAGTTGAGCAGTGCGCAGCCAAAACTTGGCTCCCTCTTCTTCTTCCTGCTCGGAACTCACCACAGCCCACTTCCGGATTTCTGGCTCAAGCTAGGGTTAGGGTTAGGGTTAGGGTTACGCCTACGCCTAAGCCTATGCCTAGGCCTAGGTTTAGGGTTCAGAAAACCACAAAGCCAGGAACTCCACGGACACTGACCATGCGAAAGGCATGCCAAGTTGAGCAGTGCGCAGCCAAAACTTGGCTCCCTCTTCTTCTTTCTGCTTGGAACTCACCACAGCCCACTTCCGGATTTCTGGCTCAAGCTAGGGTTAGGGTTAGGGTTAGGGTTAGGGTTACGCCTGCGCCTAAGCCTCCGCCTAGGCCTAGGTTTAGGGTTCAGAAAACCACAAAGCCAGGAGCTCCAGGGACACTGGCCATGCGAAAGGCATGCCAAGTTGAGCAGGGCACAGCCAAAACCTTGCCCCCTCTTCTTCTTCCTGCTCGGAACTCACCACAGCCCAATGCCAGATTTCTGGCTCAAGCTAGGGTTAGGGTTAGGGTTAGCACTAGGATTATGCCAAGGATTAGGGCTGCGAAATCCACAAAGGCAGGAGCTCCAGGGACACTGGACATGTGAAAGGCATGCAAAGTTGAGCAGGGCACAGCCAAAACCTTGCCCCCTCTTCTTCTTCCTGCTCAGAACTCACCACAGCCCACTTCCGGATTTCTGGCTCAAGCTAGGGTTAGGGTTAGGGTTAGGGTTACGCCTGCGCCTAAGCCTATGCCTAGGCCTAGGTTTAGGGTTCAGAAAACCACAAAGCCAGGAACTCCACGGACACTGACCATGCGAAAGGCATGCCAAGTTGAGCAGTGCGCAGCCAAAACTTGGCTCCCTCTTCTTCTTTCTGCTTGGAACTCACCACAGCCCACCGCCGGATTTCTGGCTCAAGCTAGGGTTAGGGTTAGGGTTAGGGTTACGCCTGCGCCTAAGCCCCCGCCTAGGCCTAGGTTTAGGGTTCGGAAAACCACAAAGGCAGGAGCTCCAGGGACACTGGCCATGCAAAAGGCATGCCAAGTTGAGCACGGAAAAGCCAAAACTTGGCTCCCTCTTCTTCTTCCTGCTCGGAACTCACCACAGCCCACTGCTGGATTTCTGGCTCAAGCTAGGGTTAGGGTTAGGGTTAGCACTAGGATTATGCCAAGGATTAGGGCTGCGGAATCCACAAAGGCAGGAGCTCCAGGGACACTGGACATGTGAAAGGCATGCAAAGTAGATCAGTGCGCAGCCAAAACTTGGCTCCCTCTTCTTCTTTCTGCTTGGAACTCACCACAGCCCACTTCCGGATTTCTGGCTCAAGCTAGGGTTAGGGTTAGGGTTACGCCTGCGCCTAAGCCTCCGCCTAGGCCTAGGTTTAGGGTTCAGAAAACCACAAAGCCAGGAGCTCCAGGGACACTGGCCATGCGAAAGGCATGCCAAGTTGAGCAGGGCACAGCCAAAACCTTGCCCCCTCTTCTTCTTCCTGCTCAGAACTCACCACAGCCCACTGCTGGATTTCTGGCTCAAGCTAGGGTTAGGGTTAGGGTCAGGGTTATGCCTATGCCTAAGCCTAGGTTTAGTGTTCAGAAAACCACAAAGCCAGGAGCTCCAGGGACACTGGCCATGCGAAAGGCATACAAAGTTGAGCACGGAAAAGCCAAAACCTTGCTCCCTCTTCTTTTTCCTGCTTGGAACTCACCACAGCCCAATGCCTGGTTTCTGGCTCAAGCTAGGGTTAGGGTTATGCCTAGGATTAGGGTTGAGAAAACCACAGAGCCAGCAGCTCCAGGGACACTGGACATGTGAGATGCATGCAAAGTTGAGCAGTGCGCAGCCAAAACTTGGCTCCCTCTTCTTCTTCCTGCTCGGAACTCACCACAGCCCACCGCCGGATTTCTGGCTCAAGCTAGGGTTAGGGTTAGGGTTACGCCTACGCCTAAGCCTATGCCTAGGCCTAGGTTTAGGGTTCAGAAAACCACAAAGCCAGGAACTCCACGGACACTGACCATGCGAAAGGCATGCCAAGTTGAGCAGTGCGCAGCCAAAACTTGGCTCCCTCTTCTTCTTTCTGCTTGGAACTCACCACAGCCCACTTCCGGATTTCTGGCTCAAGCTAGGGTTAGGGTTAGGGTTAGGGTTACGCCTGCGCCTAAGCCTCCGCCTAGGCCTAGGTTTAGGGTTCAGAAAACCACAAAGCCAGGAGCTCCAGGGACACTGGCCATGCGAAAGGCATGCCAAGTTGAGCAGGGCACAGCCAAAACCTTGCCCCCTCTTCTTCTTCCTGCTCAGAACTCACCACAGCCCACTGCTGGATTTCTGGCTCAAGCTAGGGTTAGGGTTAGGGTTAGCACTAGGATTATGCCAAGGATTAGGGCTGCGAAATCCACAAAGGCAGGAGCTCCAGGGACACTGGACATGTGAAAGGCATGCAAAGTTGAGCAGGGCACAGCCAAAACCTTGCCCCCTCTTCTTCTTCCTGCTCGGAACTCACCACAGCCCACTGCTGGATTTCTGGCTCAAGCTAGGGTTAGGGTTAGGGTCAGGGTTAGGGTAACGCCTAGGGTTAGGGTACAGAGAACCACCGAGCCCAGAGCTCCAGGGATACTCACTATGCAAAAGGCATGCCAAGGTGAGCGCAGCACAGCCCAAAACCTTGCGCCCTCTTCTTCTTCCTGCTTGGAACTCACCACAGCCCAATGCTCGATTTCTGGCTCAAGCTAGGGTTAGGGTTACGCCTACGCCAAGACCTAGGTTTAGTGTTCAGAAAAGCACAAAGCCAGAAGCCCACGGACACTGACCATGCGAAAGGCATGCCAAGTTGAGCACGGAAAAGCCAAAACTTTGCTCCCTCTTCTTCTTTCTGCTTGGAACTCACCACAGCCCACTTCCGGATTTCTGGCTCAAGCTAGGGTTAGGGTTAGGGTTTCGCCTGCGCCTAAGCCTCCGCCTAGGCCTAGGTTTAGGGTTCAGAAAACCACAAAGCCAGGAGCTCCAGGGACACTGGCCATGCGAAAGGCATGCCAAGTTGAGCAGGGCACAGCCAAAACCTTGCCCCCTCTTCTTCTTCCTGCTCAGAACTCACCACAGCCCACTGCTGGATTTCTGGCTCAAGCTAGGGTTAGGGTTAGGGTTAGCACTAGGATTATGCCAAGGATTAGGGCTGCGAAATCCACAAAGGCAGGAGCTCCAGGGACACTGGACATGTGAAAGGCATGCAAAGTTGAGCAGGGCACAGCCAAAACCTTGCCCCCTCTTCTTCTTCCTGCTCGGAACTCACCACAGCCCACTGCTGGATTTCTGGCTCAAGCTAGGGTTAGGGTTAGGGTCAGGGTTAGGGTCAGGGTCAGGGTCAGGGTTAGGGTAACGCCTAGGGTTAGGGTACAGAGAACCACCAAGCCCAGAGCTCCAGGGATACTCACTATGCAAAAGGCATGCCAAGGTGAGCGCAGCACAGCCCAAAACCTTGCGCCCTCTTCTTCTTCCTGCTTGGAACTCACCACAGCCCAATGCTCGATTTCTGGCTCAAGCTAGGGTTAGGGTTACGCCTACGCCAAGACCTAGGTTTAGGGTTCAGAAAAGCACAAAGCCAGAAGCCCACGGACACTGACCATGCGAAAGGCATGCCAAGTTGAGCACGGAAAAGCCAAAACTTTGCTCCCTCTTCTTCTTTCTGCTTGGAACTCACCACAGCCCACTTCCGGATTTCTGGCTCAAGCTAGGGTTAGGGTTAGGGTTACGCCTGCGCCTAAGCCTCCGCCTAGGCCTAGGTTTAGGGTTCAGAAAACCACAAAGCCAGGAGCTCCAGGGACACTGGCCATGCGAAAGGCATGCCAAGTTGAGCAGGGCACAGCCAAAACCTTGCCCCCTCTTCTTCTTCCTGCTCAGAACTCACCACAGCCCACTGCTGGATTTCTGGCTCAAGCTAGGGTTAGGGTTAGGGTCAGGGTTACGCCTATGCCTAAGCCTAGGTTTAGTGTTCAGAAAACCACAAAGCCAGGAGCTCCAGGGACACTGGCCATGCGAAAGGCATACAAAGTTGAGCACGGAAAAGCCAAAACCTTGCTCCCTCTTCTTTTTCCTGCTTGGAACTCACCACAGCCCAATGCCTGGTTTCTGGCTCAAGCTAGGGTTAGGGTTATGCCTAGGATTAGGGTTGAGAAAACCACAGAGCCAGCAGCTCCAGGGACACTGGACATGTGAGATGCATGCAAAGTTGAGCAGTGCGCAGCCAAAACTTGGCTCCCTCTTCTTCTTCCTGCTCGGAACTCACCACAGCCCACTGCTGGATTTCTGGCTCAAGCTAGGGTTAGGGTTAGGGTTAGCACTAGGATTATGCTAAGGATTATGGCTGCGAAATCCACAAAGGCAGGAGCTCCAGGGACACTGGACATGTGAAAGGCATGCAAAGTAGATCAGTGCGCAGCCAAAACTTGGCTCCCTCTTCTTCTTTCTGCTTGGAACTCACCACAGCCCACTTCCAGATTTCTGGCTCAAGCTAGGGTTAGGGTTAGGGTTAGCACTAGGATTATGCCAAGGATTAGGGCTGCGAAATCCACAAAGGCAGGAGCTCCAGGGACACTGACCATGCGAAAGGCATGCCAAGTTGAGCAGTGCGCAGCCAAAACTTGGCTCCCTCTTCTTCTTTCTGCTTGGAACTCACCACAGCCCACTGCTGGATTTCTGGGTCAAGCTAGGGTTAGGGTTAGGGTCAGGGTCAGGGTTAGGGTAACGCCTAGGTTTAGGGTACAGAGAACCACCGAGCCCAGAGCTCCAGGGATACTCACTATGCAAAAGGCATGCCAAGGTGAGCGCAGCACAGCCCAAAACTTGGCTCCCTCTTCTTCTTCCTGCTTGGAACTCACCACAGCCCAATGCTCGATTTCTGGCTCAAGCTAGGGTTAGGGTTAGGGTTACGCCTACGCCTAAGCCTATGCCTAGGCCTAGGTTTAGGGTTCAGAAAACCACAAAGCCAGGAACTCCACGGACACTGACCATGCGAAAGGCATGCCAAGTTGAGCAGTGCGCAGCCAAAACTTGGCTCCCTCTTCTTCTTTCTGCTTGGAACTCACCACAGCCCACCGCCGGATTTCTGGCTCAAGCTAGGGTTAGGGTTAGGGTTAGGGTTACGCCTGCGCCTAAGCCCCCGCCTAGGCCTAGGTTTAGGGTTCGGAAAACCACAAAGGCAGGAGCTCCAGGGACACTGGCCATGCAAAAGGCATGCCAAGTTGAGCACGGAAAAGCCATAACTTGGCTCCCTCTTCTTCTTCCTGCTCGGAACTCACCACAGCCCACTGCTGGATTTCTGGCTCAAGCTAGGGTTAGGGTTAGGGTTAGCACTAGGATTATGCCAAGGATTAGGGCTGCGGAATCCACAAAGGCAGGAGCTCCAGGGACACTGGACATGTGAAAGGCATGCAAAGTAGATCAGTGCGCAGCCAAAACTTGGCTCCCTCTTCTTCTTTCTGCTTGGAACTCACCACAGCCCACTTCCGGATTTCTGGCTCAAGCTAGGGTTAGGGTTAGGGTTACGCCTGCGCCTAAGCCTCCGCCTAGGCCTAGGTTTAGGGTTCAGAAAACCACAAAGCCAGGAGCTCCAGGGACACTGGCCATGCGAAAGGCATGCCAAGTTGAGCAGGGCACAGCCAAAACCTTGCCCCCTCTTCTTCTTCCTGCTCAGAACTCACCACAGCCCACTGCTGGATTTCTGGCTCAAGCTAGGGTTAGGGTTAGGGTCAGGGTTACGCCTATGCCTAAGCCTAGGTTTAGGGTTCAGAAAACCACAAAGCCAGGAGCTCCAGAGACACTGGCCATGCGAAAGGCATACAAAGTTGAGCACGGAAATGTCAAAAGCTTGCCGCCTCTTCTTTTTCCTGCTTGGAACTCACCACAGCCCAATGCCTGGTTTCTGGCTCAAGCTAGGGTTAGGGTTATGCCTAGGATTAGGGTTGAGAAAACCACAGAGCCAGCAGCTCCAGGGACACTGGACATGTGAGATGCATGCAAAGTTGAGCAGTGCGCAGCCAAAACTTGGCTCCCTCTTCTTCTTCCTGCTCGGAACTCACCACAGCCCACTTCCGGATTCCTGGCTCAAGCTAGGGTTAGGGTTAGGGTTACGCCTACGCCTAAGCCTATGCCTAGGCCTAGGTTTAGGGTTCAGAAAACCACAAAGCCAGGAACTCCACGGACACTGACCACGCGAAAGGCATGCCAAGTTGAGCAGTGCGCAGCCAAAACTTGGCTCCCTCTTCTTCTTTCTGCTTGGAACTCACCACAGCCCACCGCCGGATTTCTGGCTCAAGCTAGGGTTAGGGTTAGGGTTACGCCTGCGCCTAAGCCCCCGCCTAGGCCTAGGTTTAGGGTTCGGAAAACCACAAAGGCAGGAGCTCCAGGGACACTGGCCATGCAAAAGGCATGCCAAGTTGAGCACGGAAAAGCCAAAACTTGGCTCCCTCTTCTTCTTCCTGCTCGGAACTCACCACAGCCCACTGCTGGATTTCTGGCTCAAGCTAGGGTTAGGGTTAGGGTTAGCACTAGGATTATGCCAAGGATTAGGGCTGCGGAATCCACAAAGGCAGGAGCTCCAGGGACACTGGACATGTGAAAGGCATGCAAAGTAGATCAGTGCGCAGCCAAAACTTGGCTCCCTCTTCTTCTTTCTGCTTGGAACTCACCACAGCCCACTTCCGGATTTCTGGCTCAAGCTAGGGTTAGGGTTAGGGTTACGCCTGCACCTAAGCCTATGCCTAGGCCTAGATTTAGGGTTCAGAAAACCACAAAGCCAGGAGCTCCAGGGACACTGGCCATGCGAAAGGCATGCAAAGTTGAGCACGGAAATGTCAAAAGCTTGCCGCCTCTTCTTTTTCCTGCTTGGAACTCACCACAGCCCACTTCCAGATTTCTGGCTCCAGCTAGGGTTAGGGTTAGGGTCAGGGTTACGCCTATGCCTAAGCCTAGGTTTAGTGTTCAGAAAACCACAAAGCCAGGAGCTCCAGAGACACTGGCCATGCGAAAGGCATGCCAAGTTGAGCACGGAAAAGTCAAAAGCTTGCTCCCTCTTCTTCTTTCTGCTTGGAACTCGCCACGGCTCACAACCCGATTTCTGGCTCAAGCTAGGGTTAGGGTTAGGGTTACGCCTACGCCTAAGCCTATGCCTAGGCCTAGGTTTAGGGTTCAGAAAACCACAAAGCCAGAAGCCCACGGACACTGACCATGCGAAAGGCATGCCAAGTTGAGCATGGAAAAGCCAAAACCTTGCTCCCTCTTCTTCTTTCTGCTTGGGACTCGCCAAGGCCCACAACCCAATTTCTGGCTCAAGCTAGGGTTAGGGTTAGGGTTAGCACTAGGATTATGCCAAGGATTAGGGCTGCGAAATCCACAAAGGCAGGAGCTCCAGGGACACTGGACATGTGAAAGGCATGCAAAGTTGAGCAGGGCACAGCCAAAACCTTGCCCCCTCTTCTTCTTCCTGCTCAGAACTCACCACAGCCCACTGCCGGATTTCTGGCTCAAGCTAGGGTTAGGGTTAGGGTTAGGGTCAGGGTCAGGGTTAGGGTAACGCCTAGGGTTAGGGTACAGAGAACCACCGAGCCCAGAGCTCCAGGGATACTCACTATGCAAAAGGCATGCCAAGGTGAGCGCAGCACAGCCCAAAACCTTGCTCCCTCTTCTTCTTCCTGCTTGGAACTCACCACAGCCCAATGCTCGATTTCTGGCTCAAGCTAGGGTTAGGGTTACGCCTACGCCAAGACCTAGGTTTAGGGTTCAGAAAACCACAAAGCCAGAAGCCCACGGACACTGACCATGCGAAAGGCATGCCAAGTTGAGCACGGAAAAGCCAAAACTTTGCTCCCTCTTCTTCTTTCTGCTTGGAACTCACCACAGCCCACTTCCGGATTTCTGGCTCAAGCTAGGGTTAGGGTTAGGGTTAGGGTTACGCCTGCGCCTAAGCCTCCGCCTAGGCCTAGGTTTAGGGTTCAGAAAACCACAAAGCCAGGAGCTCCAGGGACACTGGCCATGCGAAAGGCATGCCAAGTTGAGCAGGGCACAGCCAAAACCTTGCCCCCTCTTCTTCTTCCTGCTCAGAACTCACCACAGCCCACTGCTGGATTTCTGGCTCAAGCTAGGGTTAGGGTTAGGGTTACGCCTATGCCTAAGCCTAGGTTTAGGGTTCAGAAAACCACAAAGCCAGGAGCTCCAGAGACACTGGCCATGCGAAAGGCATACAAAGTTGAGCACGGAAATGTCAAAAGCTTGCCGCCTCTTCTTTTTCCTGCTTGGAACTCACCACAGCCCAATGCCTGGTTTCTGGCTCAAGCTAGGGTTAGGGTTATGCCTAGGATTAGGGTTGAGAAAACCACAGAGCCAGCAGCTCCAGGGACACTGGACATGTGAGATGCATGCCAAGTTGAGCAGTGCGCAGCCAAAACTTGGCTCCCTCTTCTTCCTGCTCGGAACTCACCACAGCCCACTTCCGGATTTCTGGCTCAAGCTAGGGTTAGGGTTAGGGTTAGGGTTACGCCTACGCCTAAGCCTATGCCTAGGCCTAGGTTTAGGGTTCAGAAAACCACAAAGCCAGGAACTCCACGGACACTGACCATGCGAAAGGCATGCCAAGTTGAGCAGTGCGCAGCCAAAACTTTGCTCCCTCTTCTTCTTTCTGCTTGGAACTCACCACAGCCCACTTCCGGATTTCTGGCTCAAGCTAGGGTTAGGGTTAGGGTTAGGGTTACGCCTGCGCCTAAGCCTCCGCCTAGGCCTAGGTTTAGGGTTCAGAAAACCACAAAGCCAGGAGCTCCAGGGACACTGGCCATGCGAAAGGCATGCCAAGTTGAGCAGGGCACAGCCAAAACCTAGCCCCCTCTTCTTCTTCCTGCTCAGAACTCACCACAGCCCACTGCTGGATTTCTGGCTCAAGCTAGGGTTAGGGTTAGGGTCAGGGTTACGCCTATGCCTAAGCCTAGGTTTAGTGTTCAGAAAACCACAAAGCCAGGAGCTCCAGGGACACTGGCCATGCGAAAGGCATACAAAGTTGAGCACGGAAAAGCCAAAACCTTGCTCCCTCTTCTTTTTCCTGCTTGGAACTCACCACAGCCCAATGCCTGGTTTCTGGCTCAAGCTAGGGTTAGGGTTATGCCTAGGATTAGGGTTGAGAAAACCACAGAGCCAGCAGCTCCAGGGACACTGGACATGTGAGATGCATGCAAAGTTGAGCAGTGCGCAGCCAAAACTTGGCTCCCTCTTCTTCTTTCTGCTTGGAACTCACCACAGCCCACTTCCGGATTTCTGGCTCAAGCTAGGGTTAGGGTTAGGGTTAGGGTTACGCCTGCGCCTAAGCCTCCGCCTAGGCCTAGGTTTAGGGTTCAGAAAACCACAAAGCCAGGAGCTCCAGGGACACTGGCCATGCGAAAGGCATGCCAAGTTGAGCAGGGCACAGCCAAAACCTTGCCCCCTCTTCTTCTTCCTGCTCAGAACTCACCACAGCCCACTGCTGGATTTCTGGCTCAAGCTAGGGTTAGGGTTAGGGTTAGCACTAGGATTATGCCAAGGATTAGGGCTGCGAAATCCACAAAGGCAGGAGCTCCAGGGACACTGGACATGTGAAAGGCATGCAAAGTTGAGCAGGGCACAGCCAAAACCTTGCCCCCTCTTCTTCTTCCTGCTCGGAACTCACCACAGCCCACTGCTGGATTTCTGGCTCAAGCTAGGGTTAGGGTTAGGGTCAGGGTTAGGGTAACGCCTAGGGTTAGGGTACAGAGAACCACCGAGCCCAGAGCTCCAGGGATACTCACTATGCAAAAGGCATGCCAAGGTGAGCGCAGCACAGCCCAAAACCTTGCGCCCTCTTCTTCTTCCTGCTTGGAACTCACCACAGCCCAATGCTCGATTTCTGGCTCAAGCTAGGGTTAGGGTTACGCCTACGCCAAGACCTAGGTTTAGTGTTCAGAAAACCACAAAGCCAGAAGCCCACGGACACTGACCATGCGAAAGGCATGCCAAGTTGAGCACGGAAAAGCCAAAACTTTGCTCCCTCTTCTTCTTTCTACTTGGAACTCACCACAGCCCACTTCCGGATTTCTGGCTCAAGCTAGGGTTAGGGTTAGGGTTACGCCTGCGCCTAAGCCTCCGCCTAGGCCTAGGTTTAGGGTTCAGAAAACCACAAAGCCAGGAGCTCCAGGGACACTGGCCATGCGAAAGGCATGCCAAGTTGAGCAGGGCACAGCCAAAACCTTGCCCCCTCTTCTTCTTCCTGCTCAGAACTCACCACAGCCCACTTCCGGATTTCTGGCTCAAGCTAGGGTTAGGGTTAGGGTTAGGGTTACGCCTGCGCCTAAGCCTCCGCCTAGGCCTAGGTTTAGGGTTCAGAAAACCACAAAGCCAGGAGCTCCAGGGACACTGGCCATGCGAAAGGCATGCCAAGTTGAGCAGGGCACAGCCAAAACCTTGCCCCCTCTTCTTCTTCCTGCTCAGAACTCACCACAGCCCACTGCTGGATTTCTGGCTCAAGCTAGGGTTAGGGTTAGGGTCAGGGTTACGCCTGCGCCTAAGTCTCCGCCTAGGCCTAGGTTTAGGGTTCAGAAAACCACAAAGCCAGGAGCTCCAGGGACACTGGCCATGCGAAAGGCATACAAAGTTGAGCACGGAAAAGCCAAAACCTTGCTCCCTCTTCTTTTTCCTGCTTGGAACTCACCACAGCCCAATGCCTGGTTTCTGGCTCAAGCTAGGGTTAGGGTTATGCCTAGGATTAGGGTTGAGAAAACCACAGAGCCAGCAGCTCCAGGGACACTGGACATGTGAGATGCATGCAAAGTTGAGCAGTGCGCAGCCAAAACTTGGCTCCCTCTTCTTCTTCCTGCTCGGAACTCACCACAGCCCACTGCTGGATTTCTGGCTCAAGCTAGGGTTAGGGTTAGGGTTAGCACTAGGATTATGCTAAGGATTATGGCTGCGAAATCCACAAAGGCAGGAGCTCCAGGGACACTGGACATGTGAAAGGCATGCAAAGTAGATCAGTGCGCAGCCAAAACTTGGCTCCCTCTTCTTCTTTCTGCTTGGAACTCACCACAGCCCACTTCCGGATTTCTGGCTCAAGCTAGGGTTAGGGTTAGGGTTAGCACTAGGATTATGCCAAGGATTAGGGCTGCGAAATCCACAAAGGCAGGAGCTCCAGGGATACTCACTATGCAAAAGGCATGCCAAGGTGAGCGCAGCACAGCCCAAAACTTGGCTCCCTCTTCTTCTTCCTGCTTGGAACTCACCACAGCCCAATGCTCGATTTCTGGCTCAAGCTAGGGTTAGGGTTAGGGTTACGCCTACGCCTAAGCCTATGCCTAGGCCTAGGTTTAGGGTTCAGAAAACCACAAAGCCAGGAACTCCACGGACACTGACCATGCGAAAGGCATGCCAAGTTGAGCAGTGCGCAGCCAAAACTTGGCTCCCTCTTCTTCTTTCTGCTTGGAACTCACCACAGCCCACCGCCGGATTTCTGGCTCAAGCTAGGGTTAGGGTTAGGGTTAGGGTTACGCCTGCGCCTAAGCCCCCGCCTAGGCCTAGGTTTAGGGTTCGGAAAACCACAAAGGCAGGAGCTCCAGGGACACTGGCCATGCAAAAGGCATGCCAAGTTGAGCACGGAAAAGCCAAAACTTGGCTCCCTCTTCTTCTTCCTGCTCGGAACTCACCACAGCCCACTGCTGGATTTCTGGCTCAAGCTAGGGTTAGGGTTAGGGTTAGCACTAGGATTATGCCAAGGATTAGGGCTGCGGAATCCACAAAGGCAGGAGCTCCAGGGACACTGGACATGTGAAAGGCATGCAAAGTAGATCAGTGCGCAGCCAAAACTTGGCTCCCTCTTCTTCTTTCTGCTTGGAACTCACCACAGCCCACTTCCGGATTTCTGGCTCAAGCTAGGGTTAGGGTTAGGGTTACGCCTGCGCCTAAGCCTCCGCCTAGGCCTAGGTTTAGGGTTCAGAAAACCACAAAGCCAGGAGCTCCAGGGACACTGGCCATGCGAAAGGCATGCCAAGTTGAGCAGGGCACAGCCAAAACCTTGCCCCCTCTTCTTCTTCCTGCTTGGAACTCACCACAGCCCACTTCCGGATTTCTGGCTCAAGCTAGGGTTAGGGTTAGGGTCAGGGTTACGCCTATGCCTAAGCCTAGGTTTAGTGTTCAGAAAACCACAAAGCCAGGAGCTCCAGGGACACTGGCCATGCGAAAGGCATACAAAGTTGAGCACGGAAAAGCCAAAACCTTGCTCCCTCTTCTTTTTCCTGCTTGGAACTCACCACAGCCCAATGCCTGGTTTCTGGCTCAAGCTAGGGTTAGGGTTATGCCTAGGATTAGGGTTGAGAAAACCACAGAGCCAGCAGCTCCAGGGACACTGGACATGTGAGATGCATGCAAAGTTGAGCAGTGCGCAGCCAAAACTTGGCTCCCTCTTCTTCTTCCTGCTCGGAACTCACCACAGCCCACTGCTGGATTTCTGGCTCAAGCTAGGGTTAGGGTTAGGGTTAGCACTAGGATTATGCTAAGGATTATGGCTGCGAAATCCACAAAGGCAGGAGCTCCAGGGACACTGGACATGTGAAAGGCATGCAAAGTAGATCAGTGCGCAGCCAAAACTTGGCTCCCTCTTCTTCTTTCTGCTTGGAACTCACCACAGCCCACTTCCGGATTTCTGGCTCAAGCTAGGGTTAGGGTTAGGGTTAGCACTAGGATTATGCCAAGGATTAGGGCTGCGAAATCCACAAAGGCAGGAGCTCCAGGGACACTGACCATGCGAAAGGCATGCCAAGTTGAGCAGTGCGCAGCCAAAACTTGGCTCCCTCTTCTTCTTTCTGCTTGGAACTCACCACAGCCCACTGCTGGATTTCTGGGTCAAGCTAGGGTTAGGGTTAGGGTCAGGGTCAGGGTTAGGGTAACGCCTAGGTTTAGGGTACAGAGAACCACCGAGCCCAGAGCTCCAGGGATACTCACTATGCAAAAGGCATGCCAAGGTGAGCGCAGCACAGCCCAAAACTTGGCTCCCTCTTCTTCTTCCTGCTTGGAACTCACCACAGCCCAATGCTCGATTTCTGGCTCAAGCTAGGGTTAGGGTTAGGGTTACGCCTACGCCTAAGCCTATGCCTAGGCCTAGGTTTAGGGTTCAGAAAACCACAAAGCCAGGAACTCCACGGACACTGACCATGCGAAAGGCATGCCAAGTTGAGCAGTGCGCAGCCAAAACTTGGCTCCCTCTTCTTCTTTCTGCTTGGAACTCACCACAGCCCACCGCCGGATTTCTGGCTCAAGCTAGGGTTAGGGTTAGGGTTAGGGTTACGCCTGCGCCTAAGCCCCCGCCTAGGCCTAGGTTTAGGGTTCGGAAAACCACAAAGGCAGGAGCTCCAGGGACACTGGCCATGCAAAAGGCATGCCAAGTTGAGCACGGAAAAGCCATAACTTGGCTCCCTCTTCTTCTTCCTGCTCGGAACTCACCACAGCCCACTGCTGGATTTCTGGCTCAAGCTAGGGTTAGGGTTAGGGTTAGCACTAGGATTATGCCAAGGATTAGGGCTGCGGAATCCACAAAGGCAGGAGCTCCAGGGACACTGGACATGTGAAAGGCATGCAAAGTAGATCAGTGCGCAGCCAAAACTTGGCTCCCTCTTCTTCTTTCTGCTTGGAACTCACCACAGCCCACTTCCGGATTTCTGGCTCAAGCTAGGGTTAGGGTTAGGGTTACGCCTGCGCCTAAGCCTCCGCCTAGGCCTAGGTTTAGGGTTCAGAAAACCACAAAGCCAGGAGCTCCAGGGACACTGGCCATGCGAAAGGCATGCCAAGTTGAGCAGGGCACAGCCAAAACCTTGCCCCCTCTTCTTCTTCCTGCTCAGAACTCACCACAGCCCACTGCTGGATTTCTGGCTCAAGCTAGGGTTAGGGTTAGGGTCAGGGTTACGCCTATGCCTAAGCCTAGGTTTAGGGTTCAGAAAACCACAAAGCCAGGAGCTCCAGAGACACTGGCCATGCGAAAGGCATACAAAGTTGAGCACGGAAATGTCAAAAGCTTGCCGCCTCTTCTTTTTCCTGCTTGGAACTCACCACAGCCCAATGCCTGGTTTCTGGCTCAAGCTAGGGTTAGGGTTATGCCTAGGATTAGGGTTGAGAAAACCACAGAGCCAGCAGCTCCAGGGACACTGGACATGTGAGATGCATGCAAAGTTGAGCAGTGCGCAGCCAAAACTTGGCTCCCTCTTCTTCTTCCTGCTCGGAACTCACCACAGCCCACTTCCGGATTCCTGGCTCAAGCTAGGGTTAGGGTTAGGGTTACGCCTACGCCTAAGCCTATGCCTAGGCCTAGGTTTAGGGTTCAGAAAACCACAAAGCCAGGAACTCCACGGACACTGACCACGCGAAAGGCATGCCAAGTTGAGCAGTGCGCAGCCAAAACTTGGCTCCCTCTTCTTCTTTCTGCTTGGAACTCACCACAGCCCACCGCCGGATTTCTGGCTCAAGCTAGGGTTAGGGTTAGGGTTACGCCTGCGCCTAAGCCCCCGCCTAGGCCTAGGTTTAGGGTTCGGAAAACCACAAAGGCAGGAGCTCCAGGGACACTGGCCATGCAAAAGGCATGCCAAGTTGAGCACGGAAAAGCCAAAACTTGGCTCCCTCTTCTTCTTCCTGCTCGGAACTCACCACAGCCCACTGCTGGATTTCTGGCTCAAGCTAGGGTTAGGGTTAGGGTTAGCACTAGGATTATGCCAAGGATTAGGGCTGCGGAATCCACAAAGGCAGGAGCTCCAGGGACACTGGACATGTGAAAGGCATGCAAAGTAGATCAGTGCGCAGCCAAAACTTGGCTCCCTCTTCTTCTTTCTGCTTGGAACTCACCACAGCCCACTTCCGGATTTCTGGCTCAAGCTAGGGTTAGGGTTAGGGTTACGCCTGCACCTAAGCCTATGCCTAGGCCTAGATTTAGGGTTCAGAAAACCACAAAGCCAGGAGCTCCAGGGACACTGGCCATGCGAAAGGCATGCAAAGTTGAGCACGGAAATGTCAAAAGCTTGCCGCCTCTTCTTTTTCCTGCTTGGAACTCACCACAGCCCACTTCCAGATTTCTGGCTCCAGCTAGGGTTAGGGTTAGGGTCAGGGTTACGCCTATGCCTAAGCCTAGGTTTAGTGTTCAGAAAACCACAAAGCCAGGAGCTCCAGAGACACTGGCCATGCGAAAGGCATGCCAAGTTGAGCACGGAAAAGTCAAAAGCTTGCTCCCTCTTCTTCTTTCTGCTTGGAACTCGCCACGGCTCACAACCCGATTTCTGGCTCAAGCTAGGGTTAGGGTTAGGGTTACGCCTACGCCTAAGCCTATGCCTAGGCCTAGGTTTAGGGTTCAGAAAACCACAAAGCCAGAAGCCCACGGACACTGACCATGCGAAAGGCATGCCAAGTTGAGCATGGAAAAGCCAAAACCTTGCTCCCTCTTCTTCTTTCTGCTTGGGACTCGCCAAGGCCCACAACCCAATTTCTGGCTCAAGCTAGGGTTAGGGTTAGGGTTAGCACTAGGATTATGCCAAGGATTAGGGCTGCGAAATCCACAAAGGCAGGAGCTCCAGGGACACTGGACATGTGAAAGGCATGCAAAGTTGAGCAGGGCACAGCCAAAACCTTGCCCCCTCTTCTTCTTCCTGCTCAGAACTCACCACAGCCCACTGCCGGATTTCTGGCTCAAGCTAGGGTTAGGGTTAGGGTTAGGGTCAGGGTCAGGGTTAGGGTAACGCCTAGGGTTAGGGTACAGAGAACCACCGAGCCCAGAGCTCCAGGGATACTCACTATGCAAAAGGCATGCCAAGGTGAGCGCAGCACAGCCCAAAACCTTGCTCCCTCTTCTTCTTCCTGCTTGGAACTCACCACAGCCCAATGCTCGATTTCTGGCTCAAGCTAGGGTTAGGGTTACGCCTACGCCAAGACCTAGGTTTAGGGTTCAGAAAACCACAAAGCCAGAAGCCCACGGACACTGACCATGCGAAAGGCATGCCAAGTTGAGCACGGAAAAGCCAAAACTTTGCTCCCTCTTCTTCTTTCTGCTTGGAACTCACCACAGCCCACTTCCGGATTTCTGGCTCAAGCTAGGGTTAGGGTTAGGGTTAGGGTTACGCCTGCGCCTAAGCCTCCGCCTAGGCCTAGGTTTAGGGTTCAGAAAACCACAAAGCCAGGAGCTCCAGGGACACTGGCCATGCGAAAGGCATGCCAAGTTGAGCAGGGCACAGCCAAAACCTTGCCCCCTCTTCTTCTTCCTGCTCAGAACTCACCACAGCCCACTGCTGGATTTCTGGCTCAAGCTAGGGTTAGGGTTAGGGTTACGCCTATGCCTAAGCCTAGGTTTAGGGTTCAGAAAACCACAAAGCCAGGAGCTCCAGAGACACTGGCCATGCGAAAGGCATACAAAGTTGAGCACGGAAATGTCAAAAGCTTGCCGCCTCTTCTTTTTCCTGCTTGGAACTCACCACAGCCCAATGCCTGGTTTCTGGCTCAAGCTAGGGTTAGGGTTATGCCTAGGATTAGGGTTGAGAAAACCACAGAGCCAGCAGCTCCAGGGACACTGGACATGTGAGATGCATGCCAAGTTGAGCAGTGCGCAGCCAAAACTTGGCTCCCTCTTCTTCCTGCTCGGAACTCACCACAGCCCACTTCCGGATTTCTGGCTCAAGCTAGGGTTAGGGTTAGGGTTAGGGTTACGCCTACGCCTAAGCCTATGCCTAGGCCTAGGTTTAGGGTTCAGAAAACCACAAAGCCAGGAACTCCACGGACACTGACCATGCGAAAGGCATGCCAAGTTGAGCAGTGCGCAGCCAAAACTTTGCTCCCTCTTCTTCTTTCTGCTTGGAACTCACCACAGCCCACTTCCGGATTTCTGGCTCAAGCTAGGGTTAGGGTTAGGGTTAGGGTTACGCCTGCGCCTAAGCCTCCGCCTAGGCCTAGGTTTAGGGTTCAGAAAACCACAAAGCCAGGAGCTCCAGGGACACTGGCCATGCGAAAGGCATGCCAAGTTGAGCAGGGCACAGCCAAAACCTAGCCCCCTCTTCTTCTTCCTGCTCAGAACTCACCACAGCCCACTGCTGGATTTCTGGCTCAAGCTAGGGTTAGGGTTAGGGTCAGGGTTACGCCTATGCCTAAGCCTAGGTTTAGTGTTCAGAAAACCACAAAGCCAGGAGCTCCAGGGACACTGGCCATGCGAAAGGCATACAAAGTTGAGCACGGAAAAGCCAAAACCTTGCTCCCTCTTCTTTTTCCTGCTTGGAACTCACCACAGCCCAATGCCTGGTTTCTGGCTCAAGCTAGGGTTAGGGTTATGCCTAGGATTAGGGTTGAGAAAACCACAGAGCCAGCAGCTCCAGGGACACTGGACATGTGAGATGCATGCAAAGTTGAGCAGTGCGCAGCCAAAACTTGGCTCCCTCTTCTTCTTTCTGCTTGGAACTCACCACAGCCCACTTCCGGATTTCTGGCTCAAGCTAGGGTTAGGGTTAGGGTTAGGGTTACGCCTGCGCCTAAGCCTCCGCCTAGGCCTAGGTTTAGGGTTCAGAAAACCACAAAGCCAGGAGCTCCAGGGACACTGGCCATGCGAAAGGCATGCCAAGTTGAGCAGGGCACAGCCAAAACCTTGCCCCCTCTTCTTCTTCCTGCTCAGAACTCACCACAGCCCACTGCTGGATTTCTGGCTCAAGCTAGGGTTAGGGTTAGGGTTAGCACTAGGATTATGCCAAGGATTAGGGCTGCGAAATCCACAAAGGCAGGAGCTCCAGGGACACTGGACATGTGAAAGGCATGCAAAGTTGAGCAGGGCACAGCCAAAACCTTGCCCCCTCTTCTTCTTCCTGCTCGGAACTCACCACAGCCCACTGCTGGATTTCTGGCTCAAGCTAGGGTTAGGGTTAGGGTCAGGGTTAGGGTAACGCCTAGGGTTAGGGTACAGAGAACCACCGAGCCCAGAGCTCCAGGGATACTCACTATGCAAAAGGCATGCCAAGGTGAGCGCAGCACAGCCCAAAACCTTGCGCCCTCTTCTTCTTCCTGCTTGGAACTCACCACAGCCCAATGCTCGATTTCTGGCTCAAGCTAGGGTTAGGGTTACGCCTACGCCAAGACCTAGGTTTAGTGTTCAGAAAACCACAAAGCCAGAAGCCCACGGACACTGACCATGCGAAAGGCATGCCAAGTTGAGCACGGAAAAGCCAAAACTTTGCTCCCTCTTCTTCTTTCTACTTGGAACTCACCACAGCCCACTTCCGGATTTCTGGCTCAAGCTAGGGTTAGGGTTAGGGTTACGCCTGCGCCTAAGCCTCCGCCTAGGCCTAGGTTTAGGGTTCAGAAAACCACAAAGCCAGGAGCTCCAGGGACACTGGCCATGCGAAAGGCATGCCAAGTTGAGCAGGGCACAGCCAAAACCTTGCCCCCTCTTCTTCTTCCTGCTCAGAACTCACCACAGCCCACTTCCGGATTTCTGGCTCAAGCTAGGGTTAGGGTTAGGGTTAGGGTTACGCCTGCGCCTAAGCCTCCGCCTAGGCCTAGGTTTAGGGTTCAGAAAACCACAAAGCCAGGAGCTCCAGGGACACTGGCCATGCGAAAGGCATGCCAAGTTGAGCAGGGCACAGCCAAAACCTTGCCCCCTCTTCTTCTTCCTGCTCAGAACTCACCACAGCCCACTGCTGGATTTCTGGCTCAAGCTAGGGTTAGGGTTAGGGTCAGGGTTACGCCTGCGCCTAAGCCTCCGCCTAGGCCTAGGTTTAGGGTTCAGAAAACCACAAAGCCAGGAGCTCCAGGGACACTGGCCATGCGAAAGGCATACAAAGTTGAGCACGGAAAAGCCAAAACCTTGCTCCCTCTTCTTTTTCCTGCTTGGAACTCACCACAGCCCAATGCCTGGTTTCTGGCTCAAGCTAGGGTTAGGGTTATGCCTAGGATTAGGGTTGAGAAAACCACAGAGCCAGCAGCTCCAGGGACACTGGACATGTGAGATGCATGCAAAGTTGAGCAGTGCGCAGCCAAAACTTGGCTCCCTCTTCTTCTTCCTGCTCGGAACTCACCACAGCCCACTGCTGGATTTCTGGCTCAAGCTAGGGTTAGGGTTAGGGTTAGCACTAGGATTATGCTAAGGATTATGGCTGCGAAATCCACAAAGGCAGGAGCTCCAGGGACACTGGACATGTGAAAGGCATGCAAAGTAGATCAGTGCGCAGCCAAAACTTGGCTCCCTCTTCTTCTTTCTGCTTGGAACTCACCACAGCCCACTTCCGGATTTCTGGCTCAAGCTAGGGTTAGGGTTAGGGTTAGCACTAGGATTATGCCAAGGATTAGGGCTGCGAAATCCACAAAGGCAGGAGCTCCAGGGATACTCACTATGCAAAAGGCATGCCAAGGTGAGCGCAGCACAGCCCAAAACTTGGCTCCCTCTTCTTCTTCCTGCTTGGAACTCACCACAGCCCAATGCTCGATTTCTGGCTCAAGCTAGGGTTAGGGTTAGGGTTACACCTACGCCTAAGCCTATGCCTAGGCCTAGGTTTAGGGTTCAGAAAACCACAAAGCCAGGAACTCCACGGACACTGACCATGCGAAAGGCATGCCAAGTTGAGCAGTGCGCAGCCAAAACTTGGCTCCCTCTTCTTCTTTCTGCTTGGAACTCACCACAGCCCACCGCCGGATTTCGGGCTCAAGCTAGGGTTAGGGTTAGGGTTAGGGTTACGCCTGCGCCTAAGCCCCCGCCTAGGCCTAGGTTTAGGGTTCGGAAAACCACAAAGGCAGGAGCTCCAGGGACACTGGCCATGCAAAAGGCATGCCAAGTTGAGCACGGAAAAGCCAAAACTTGGCTCCCTCTTCTTCTTCCTGCTCGGAACTCACCACAGCCCACTGCTGGATTTCTGGCTCAAGCTAGGGTTAGGGTTAGGGTTAGCACTAGGATTATGCCAAGGATTAGGGCTGCGGAATCCACAAAGGCAGGAGCTCCAGGGACACTGGACATGTGAAAGGCATGCAAAGTAGATCAGTGCGCAGCCAAAACTTTGCTCCCTCTTCTTCTTTCTGCTTGGAACTCACCACAGCCCACTTCCGGATTTCTGGCTCAAGCTAGGGTTAGGGTTAGGGTTAGGGTCAGGGTCAGGGTTAGGGTAACGCCTAGGGTTAGGGTACAGAGAACCACCGAGCCCAGAGCTCCAGGGATACTCACTATGCAAAAGGCATGCCAAGGTGAGCGCAGCACAGCCCAAAACCTTGCGCCCTCTTCTTCTTCCTGCTTGGAACTCACCACAGCCCAATGCTCGATTTCTGGCTCAAGCTAGGGTTAGGGTTACGCCTACGCCAAGACCTAGGTTTAGTGTTCAGAAAAGCACAAAGCCAGAAGCCCACGGACACTGACCATGCGAAAGGCATGCCAAGTTGAGCACGGAAAAGCCAAAACTTTGCTCCCTCTTCTTCTTTCTGCTTGGAACTCACCACAGCCCACTTCCGGATTTCTGGCTCAAGCTAGGGTTAGGGTTAGGGTTAGGGTTACGCCTGCGCCTAAGCCTCCGCCTAGGCCTAGGTTTAGGGTTCAGAAAACCACAAAGCCAGGAGCTCCAGGGACACTGGCCATGCGAAAGGCATGCCAAGTTGAGCAGGGCACAGCCAAAACCTTGCCCCCTCTTCTTCTTCATGCTCGGAACTCACCACAGCCCAATGCTGGATTTCTGGCTCAAGCTAGGGTTAGGGTTAGGGTTAGGGTTAACGCCTATGCCTAAGCCTAGGTTTAGGGTTCAGAAAACCACAAAGACAGGAGCTCCAGAGACACTGGCCATGCGAAAGGCATACAAAGTTGAGCACGGAAATGTCAAAAGCTTGCCGCCTCTTCTTTTTCCTGCTTGGAACTCACCACAGCCCAATGCCTGGTTTCTGGCTCAAGCTAGGGTTAGGGTTATGCCTAGGATTAGGGTTGAGAAAACCACAGAGCCAGCAGCTCCAGGGACACTGGACATGTGAGATGCATGCCAAGTTGAGCAGTGCGCAGCCAAAACTTGGCTCCCTCTTCTTCTTTCTGCTTGGAACTCACCACAGCCCACTTCCGGATTTCTGGCTCAAGCTAGGGTTAGGGTTAGGGTTAGCACTAGGATTATGCTAAGGATTATGGCTGCGAAATCCACAAAGGCAGGAGCTCCAGGGACACTGGACATGTGAAAGGCATGCAAAGTAGATCAGTGCGCAGCCAAAACTTGGCTCCCTCTTCTTCTTTCTGCTTGGAACTCACCACAGCCCACTTCCGGATTTCTGGCTCAAGCTAGGGTTAGGGTTAGGGTTAGCACTAGGATTATGCCAAGGATTAGGGCTGCGAAATCCACAAAGGCAGGAGCTCCAGGGACACTGACCATGCGAAAGGCATGCCAAGTTGAGCAGTGCGCAGCCAAAACTTGGCTCCCTCTTCTTCTTTCTGCTTGGAACTCACCACAGCCCACTGCTGGATTTCTGGGTCAAGCTAGGGTTAGGGTTAGGGTCAGGGTCAGGGTTAGGGTAACGCCTAGGTTTAGGGTACAGAGAACCACCGAGCCCAGAGCTCCAGGGATACTCACTATGCAAAAGGCATGCCAAGGTGAGCGCAGCACAGCCCAAAACTTGGCTCCCTCTTCTTCTTCCTGCTTGGAACTCACCACAGCCCAATGCTCGATTTCTGGCTCAAGCTAGGGTTAGGGTTAGGGTTACGCCTACGCCTAAGCCTATGCCTAGGCCTAGGTTTAGGGTTCAGAAAACCACAAAGCCAGGAACTCCACGGACACTGACCATGCGAAAGGCATGCCAAGTTGAGCAGTGCGCAGCCAAAACTTGGCTCCCTCTTCTTCTTTCTGCTTGGAACTCACCACAGCCCACCGCCGGATTTCTGGCTCAAGCTAGGGTTAGGGTTAGGGTTAGGGTTACGCCTGCGCCTAAGCCCCCGCCTAGGCCTAGGTTTAGGGTTCGGAAAACCACAAAGGCAGGAGCTCCAGGGACACTGGCCATGCAAAAGGCATGCCAAGTTGAGCACGGAAAAGCCATAACTTGGCTCCCTCTTCTTCTTCCTGCTCGGAACTCACCACAGCCCACTGCTGGATTTCTGGCTCAAGCTAGGGTTAGGGTTAGGGTTAGCACTAGGATTATGCCAAGGATTAGGGCTGCGGAATCCACAAAGGCAGGAGCTCCAGGGACACTGGACATGTGAAAGGCATGCAAAGTAGATCAGTGCGCAGCCAAAACTTGGCTCCCTCTTCTTCTTTCTGCTTGGAACTCACCACAGCCCACTTCCGGATTTCTGGCTCAAGCTAGGGTTAGGGTTAGGGTTACGCCTGCGCCTAAGCCTCCGCCTAGGCCTAGGTTTAGGGTTCAGAAAACCACAAAGCCAGGAGCTCCAGGGACACTGGCCATGCGAAAGGCATGCCAAGTTGAGCAGGGCACAGCCAAAACCTTGCCCCCTCTTCTTCTTCCTGCTCAGAACTCACCACAGCCCACTGCTGGATTTCTGGCTCAAGCTAGGGTTAGGGTTAGGGTCAGGGTTACGCCTATGCCTAAGCCTAGGTTTAGGGTTCAGAAAACCACAAAGCCAGGAGCTCCAGAGACACTGGCCATGCGAAAGGCATACAAAGTTGAGCACGGAAATGTCAAAAGCTTGCCGCCTCTTCTTTTTCCTGCTTGGAACTCACCACAGCCCAATGCCTGGTTTCTGGCTCAAGCTAGGGTTAGGGTTATGCCTAGGATTAGGGTTGAGAAAACCACAGAGCCAGCAGCTCCAGGGACACTGGACATGTGAGATGCATGCAAAGTTGAGCAGTGCGCAGCCAAAACTTGGCTCCCTCTTCTTCTTCCTGCTCGGAACTCACCACAGCCCACTTCCGGATTCCTGGCTCAAGCTAGGGTTAGGGTTAGGGTTACGCCTACGCCTAAGCCTATGCCTAGGCCTAGGTTTAGGGTTCAGAAAACCACAAAGCCAGGAACTCCACGGACACTGACCACGCGAAAGGCATGCCAAGTTGAGCAGTGCGCAGCCAAAACTTGGCTCCCTCTTCTTCTTTCTGCTTGGAACTCACCACAGCCCACCGCCGGATTTCTGGCTCAAGCTAGGGTTAGGGTTAGGGTTACGCCTGCGCCTAAGCCCCCGCCTAGGCCTAGGTTTAGGGTTCGGAAAACCACAAAGGCAGGAGCTCCAGGGACACTGGCCATGCAAAAGGCATGCCAAGTTGAGCACGGAAAAGCCAAAACTTGGCTCCCTCTTCTTCTTCCTGCTCGGAACTCACCACAGCCCACTGCTGGATTTCTGGCTCAAGCTAGGGTTAGGGTTAGGGTTAGCACTAGGATTATGCCAAGGATTAGGGCTGCGGAATCCACAAAGGCAGGAGCTCCAGGGACACTGGACATGTGAAAGGCATGCAAAGTAGATCAGTGCGCAGCCAAAACTTGGCTCCCTCTTCTTCTTTCTGCTTGGAACTCACCACAGCCCACTTCCGGATTTCTGGCTCAAGCTAGGGTTAGGGTTAGGGTTACGCCTGCACCTAAGCCTATGCCTAGGCCTAGATTTAGGGTTCAGAAAACCACAAAGCCAGGAGCTCCAGGGACACTGGCCATGCGAAAGGCATGCAAAGTTGAGCACGGAAATGTCAAAAGCTTGCCGCCTCTTCTTTTTCCTGCTTGGAACTCACCACAGCCCACTTCCAGATTTCTGGCTCCAGCTAGGGTTAGGGTTAGGGTCAGGGTTACGCCTATGCCTAAGCCTAGGTTTAGTGTTCAGAAAACCACAAAGCCAGGAGCTCCAGAGACACTGGCCATGCGAAAGGCATGCCAAGTTGAGCACGGAAAAGTCAAAAGCTTGCTCCCTCTTCTTCTTTCTGCTTGGAACTCGCCACGGCTCACAACCCGATTTCTGGCTCAAGCTAGGGTTAGGGTTAGGGTTACGCCTACGCCTAAGCCTATGCCTAGGCCTAGGTTTAGGGTTCAGAAAACCACAAAGCCAGAAGCCCACGGACACTGACCATGCGAAAGGCATGCCAAGTTGAGCATGGAAAAGCCAAAACCTTGCTCCCTCTTCTTCTTTCTGCTTGGGACTCGCCAAGGCCCACAACCCAATTTCTGGCTCAAGCTAGGGTTAGGGTTAGGGTTAGCACTAGGATTATGCCAAGGATTAGGGCTGCGAAATCCACAAAGGCAGGAGCTCCAGGGACACTGGACATGTGAAAGGCATGCAAAGTTGAGCAGGGCACAGCCAAAACCTTGCCCCCTCTTCTTCTTCCTGCTCAGAACTCACCACAGCCCACTGCCGGATTTCTGGCTCAAGCTAGGGTTAGGGTTAGGGTTAGGGTCAGGGTCAGGGTTAGGGTAACGCCTAGGGTTAGGGTACAGAGAACCACCGAGCCCAGAGCTCCAGGGATACTCACTATGCAAAAGGCATGCCAAGGTGAGCGCAGCACAGCCCAAAACCTTGCTCCCTCTTCTTCTTCCTGCTTGGAACTCACCACAGCCCAATGCTCGATTTCTGGCTCAAGCTAGGGTTAGGGTTACGCCTACGCCAAGACCTAGGTTTAGGGTTCAGAAAACCACAAAGCCAGAAGCCCACGGACACTGACCATGCGAAAGGCATGCCAAGTTGAGCACGGAAAAGCCAAAACTTTGCTCCCTCTTCTTCTTTCTGCTTGGAACTCACCACAGCCCACTTCCGGATTTCTGGCTCAAGCTAGGGTTAGGGTTAGGGTTAGGGTTACGCCTGCGCCTAAGCCTCCGCCTAGGCCTAGGTTTAGGGTTCAGAAAACCACAAAGCCAGGAGCTCCAGGGACACTGGCCATGCGAAAGGCATGCCAAGTTGAGCAGGGCACAGCCAAAACCTTGCCCCCTCTTCTTCTTCCTGCTCAGAACTCACCACAGCCCACTGCTGGATTTCTGGCTCAAGCTAGGGTTAGGGTTAGGGTTACGCCTATGCCTAAGCCTAGGTTTAGGGTTCAGAAAACCACAAAGCCAGGAGCTCCAGAGACACTGGCCATGCGAAAGGCATACAAAGTTGAGCACGGAAATGTCAAAAGCTTGCCGCCTCTTCTTTTTCCTGCTTGGAACTCACCACAGCCCAATGCCTGGTTTCTGGCTCAAGCTAGGGTTAGGGTTATGCCTAGGATTAGGGTTGAGAAAACCACAGAGCCAGCAGCTCCAGGGACACTGGACATGTGAGATGCATGCCAAGTTGAGCAGTGCGCAGCCAAAACTTGGCTCCCTCTTCTTCCTGCTCGGAACTCACCACAGCCCACTTCCGGATTTCTGGCTCAAGCTAGGGTTAGGGTTAGGGTTAGGGTTACGCCTACGCCTAAGCCTATGCCTAGGCCTAGGTTTAGGGTTCAGAAAACCACAAAGCCAGGAACTCCACGGACACTGACCATGCGAAAGGCATGCCAAGTTGAGCAGTGCGCAGCCAAAACTTTGCTCCCTCTTCTTCTTTCTGCTTGGAACTCACCACAGCCCACTTCCGGATTTCTGGCTCAAGCTAGGGTTAGGGTTAGGGTTAGGGTTACGCCTGCGCCTAAGCCTCCGCCTAGGCCTAGGTTTAGGGTTCAGAAAACCACAAAGCCAGGAGCTCCAGGGACACTGGCCATGCGAAAGGCATGCCAAGTTGAGCAGGGCACAGCCAAAACCTAGCCCCCTCTTCTTCTTCCTGCTCAGAACTCACCACAGCCCACTGCTGGATTTCTGGCTCAAGCTAGGGTTAGGGTTAGGGTCAGGGTTACGCCTATGCCTAAGCCTAGGTTTAGTGTTCAGAAAACCACAAAGCCAGGAGCTCCAGGGACACTGGCCATGCGAAAGGCATACAAAGTTGAGCACGGAAAAGCCAAAACCTTGCTCCCTCTTCTTTTTCCTGCTTGGAACTCACCACAGCCCAATGCCTGGTTTCTGGCTCAAGCTAGGGTTAGGGTTATGCCTAGGATTAGGGTTGAGAAAACCACAGAGCCAGCAGCTCCAGGGACACTGGACATGTGAGATGCATGCAAAGTTGAGCAGTGCGCAGCCAAAACTTGGCTCCCTCTTCTTCTTTCTGCTTGGAACTCACCACAGCCCACTTCCGGATTTCTGGCTCAAGCTAGGGTTAGGGTTAGGGTTAGGGTTACGCCTGCGCCTAAGCCTCCGCCTAGGCCTAGGTTTAGGGTTCAGAAAACCACAAAGCCAGGAGCTCCAGGGACACTGGCCATGCGAAAGGCATGCCAAGTTGAGCAGGGCACAGCCAAAACCTTGCCCCCTCTTCTTCTTCCTGCTCAGAACTCACCACAGCCCACTGCTGGATTTCTGGCTCAAGCTAGGGTTAGGGTTAGGGTTAGCACTAGGATTATGCCAAGGATTAGGGCTGCGAAATCCACAAAGGCAGGAGCTCCAGGGACACTGGACATGTGAAAGGCATGCAAAGTTGAGCAGGGCACAGCCAAAACCTTGCCCCCTCTTCTTCTTCCTGCTCGGAACTCACCACAGCCCACTGCTGGATTTCTGGCTCAAGCTAGGGTTAGGGTTAGGGTCAGGGTTAGGGTAACGCCTAGGGTTAGGGTACAGAGAACCACCGAGCCCAGAGCTCCAGGGATACTCACTATGCAAAAGGCATGCCAAGGTGAGCGCAGCACAGCCCAAAACCTTGCGCCCTCTTCTTCTTCCTGCTTGGAACTCACCACAGCCCAATGCTCGATTTCTGGCTCAAGCTAGGGTTAGGGTTACGCCTACGCCAAGACCTAGGTTTAGTGTTCAGAAAACCACAAAGCCAGAAGCCCACGGACACTGACCATGCGAAAGGCATGCCAAGTTGAGCACGGAAAAGCCAAAACTTTGCTCCCTCTTCTTCTTTCTACTTGGAACTCACCACAGCCCACTTCCGGATTTCTGGCTCAAGCTAGGGTTAGGGTTAGGGTTACGCCTGCGCCTAAGCCTCCGCCTAGGCCTAGGTTTAGGGTTCAGAAAACCACAAAGCCAGGAGCTCCAGGGACACTGGCCATGCGAAAGGCATGCCAAGTTGAGCAGGGCACAGCCAAAACCTTGCCCCCTCTTCTTCTTCCTGCTCAGAACTCACCACAGCCCACTTCCGGATTTCTGGCTCAAGCTAGGGTTAGGGTTAGGGTTAGGGTTACGCCTGCGCCTAAGCCTCCGCCTAGGCCTAGGTTTAGGGTTCAGAAAACCACAAAGCCAGGAGCTCCAGGGACACTGGCCATGCGAAAGGCATGCCAAGTTGAGCAGGGCACAGCCAAAACCTTGCCCCCTCTTCTTCTTCCTGCTCAGAACTCACCACAGCCCACTGCTGGATTTCTGGCTCAAGCTAGGGTTAGGGTTAGGGTCAGGGTTACGCCTGCGCCTAAGCCTCCGCCTAGGCCTAGGTTTAGGGTTCAGAAAACCACAAAGCCAGGAGCTCCAGGGACACTGGCCATGCGAAAGGCATACAAAGTTGAGCACGGAAAAGCCAAAACCTTGCTCCCTCTTCTTTTTCCTGCTTGGAACTCACCACAGCCCAATGCCTGGTTTCTGGCTCAAGCTAGGGTTAGGGTTATGCCTAGGATTAGGGTTGAGAAAACCACAGAGCCAGCAGCTCCAGGGACACTGGACATGTGAGATGCATGCAAAGTTGAGCAGTGCGCAGCCAAAACTTGGCTCCCTCTTCTTCTTCCTGCTCGGAACTCACCACAGCCCACTGCTGGATTTCTGGCTCAAGCTAGGGTTAGGGTTAGGGTTAGCACTAGGATTATGCTAAGGATTATGGCTGCGAAATCCACAAAGGCAGGAGCTCCAGGGACACTGGACATGTGAAAGGCATGCAAAGTAGATCAGTGCGCAGCCAAAACTTGGCTCCCTCTTCTTCTTTCTGCTTGGAACTCACCACAGCCCACTTCCGGATTTCTGGCTCAAGCTAGGGTTAGGGTTAGGGTTAGCACTAGGATTATGCCAAGGATTAGGGCTGCGAAATCCACAAAGGCAGGAGCTCCAGGGATACTCACTATGCAAAAGGCATGCCAAGGTGAGCGCAGCACAGCCCAAAACTTGGCTCCCTCTTCTTCTTCCTGCTTGGAACTCACCACAGCCCAATGCTCGATTTCTGGCTCAAGCTAGGGTTAGGGTTAGGGTTACACCTACGCCTAAGCCTATGCCTAGGCCTAGGTTTAGGGTTCAGAAAACCACAAAGCCAGGAACTCCACGGACACTGACCATGCGAAAGGCATGCCAAGTTGAGCAGTGCGCAGCCAAAACTTGGCTCCCTCTTCTTCTTTCTGCTTGGAACTCACCACAGCCCACCGCCGGATTTCGGGCTCAAGCTAGGGTTAGGGTTAGGGTTAGGGTTACGCCTGCGCCTAAGCCCCCGCCTAGGCCTAGGTTTAGGGTTCGGAAAACCACAAAGGCAGGAGCTCCAGGGACACTGGCCATGCAAAAGGCATGCCAAGTTGAGCACGGAAAAGCCAAAACTTGGCTCCCTCTTCTTCTTCCTGCTCGGAACTCACCACAGCCCACTGCTGGATTTCTGGCTCAAGCTAGGGTTAGGGTTAGGGTTAGCACTAGGATTATGCCAAGGATTAGGGCTGCGGAATCCACAAAGGCAGGAGCTCCAGGGACACTGGACATGTGAAAGGCATGCAAAGTAGATCAGTGCGCAGCCAAAACTTTGCTCCCTCTTCTTCTTTCTGCTTGGAACTCACCACAGCCCACTTCCGGATTTCTGGCTCAAGCTAGGGTTAGGGTTAGGGTTAGGGTCAGGGTCAGGGTTAGGGTAACGCCTAGGGTTAGGGTACAGAGAACCACCGAGCCCAGAGCTCCAGGGATACTCACTATGCAAAAGGCATGCCAAGGTGAGCGCAGCACAGCCCAAAACCTTGCGCCCTCTTCTTCTTCCTGCTTGGAACTCACCACAGCCCAATGCTCGATTTCTGGCTCAAGCTAGGGTTAGGGTTACGCCTACGCCAAGACCTAGGTTTAGGGTTCAGAAAAGCACAAAGCCAGAAGCCCACGGACACTGACCATGCGAAAGGCATGCCAAGTTGAGCACGGAAAAGCCAAAACTTTGCTCCCTCTTCTTCTTTCTGCTTGGAACTCACCACAGCCCACTTCCGGATTTCTGGCTCAAGCTAGGGTTAGGGTTAGGGTTAGGGTTACGCCTGCGCCTAAGCCTCCGCCTAGGCCTAGGTTTAGGGTTCAGAAAACCACAAAGCCAGGAGCTCCAGGGACACTGGCCATGCGAAAGGCATGCCAAGTTGAGCAGGGCACAGCCAAAACCTTGCCCCCTCTTCTTCTTCATGCTCGGAACTCACCACAGCCCAATGCTGGATTTCTGGCTCAAGCTAGGGTTAGGGTTAGGGTTAGGGTTAACGCCTATGCCTAAGCCTAGGTTTAGGGTTCAGAAAACCACAAAGACAGGAGCTCCAGAGACACTGGCCATGCGAAAGGCATACAAAGTTGAGCACGGAAATGTCAAAAGCTTGCCGCCTCTTCTTTTTCCTGCTTGGAACTCACCACAGCCCAATGCCTGGTTTCTGGCTCAAGCTAGGGTTAGGGTTATGCCTAGGATTAGGGTTGAGAAAACCACAGAGCCAGCAGCTCCAGGGACACTGGACATGTGAGATGCATGCCAAGTTGAGCAGTGCGCAGCCAAAACTTGGCTCCCTCTTCTTCTTTCTGCTTGGAACTCACCACAGCCCACTTCCGGATTTCTGGCTCAAGCTAGGGTTAGGGTTAGGGTTAGGGTTACGCCTGCGCCTAAGCCTCCGCCTAGGCCTAGGTTTAGGGTTCAGAAAACCACAAAGCCAGGAGCTCCAGGGACACTGGCCATGCGAAAGGCATGCCAAGTTGAGCAGGGCACAGCCAAAACCTAGCCCCCTCTTCTTCTTCCTGCTCAGAACTCACCACAGCCCACTGCTGGATTTCTGGCTCAAGCTAGGGTTAGGGTTAGGGTTAGGGTTACGCCTGCGCCTAAGCCTCCGCCTAGGCCTAGGTTTAGGGTTCAGAAAACCACAAAGCCAGGAGCTCCAGGGACACTGGCCATGCGAAAGGCATGCCAAGTTGAGCAGGGCACAGCCAAAACCTTGCCCCCTCTTCTTTTTCCTGCTTGGAACTCACCACAGCCCAATGCCTGGTTTCTGGCTCAAGCTAGGGTTAGGGTTATGCCTAGGATTAGGGTTGAGAAAACCACAGAGCCAGCAGCTCCAGGGACACTGGACATGTGAGATGCATGCAAAGTTGAGCAGTGCGCAGCCAAAACTTGGCTCCCTCTTCTTCTTCCTGCTCGGAACTCACCACAGCCCACCGCCGGATTTCTGGCTCAAGCTAGGGTTAGGGTTAGGGTTACGCCTACGCCTAAGCCTATGCCTAGGCCTAGGTTTAGGGTTCAGAAAACCACAAAGCCAGGAACTCCACGGACACTGACCATGCGAAAGGCATGCCAAGTTGAGCAGTGCGCAGCCAAAACTTGGCTCCCTCTTCTTCTTTCTGCTTGGAACTCACCACAGCCCACTTCCGGATTTCTGGCTCAAGCTAGGGTTAGGGTTAGGGTTAGGGTTACGCCTGCGCCTAAGCCTCCGCCTAGGCCTAGGTTTAGGGTTCAGAAAACCACAAAGCCAGGAGCTCCAGGGACACTGGCCATGCGAAAGGCATGCCAAGTTGAGCAGGGCACAGCCAAAACCTTGCCCCCTCTTCTTCTTCCTGCTCAGAACTCACCACAGCCCACTGCTGGATTTCTGGCTCAAGCTAGGGTTAGGGTTAGGGTTAGCACTAGGATTATGCCAAGGATTAGGGCTGCGAAATCCACAAAGGCAGGAGCTCCAGGGACACTGGACATGTGAAAGGCATGCAAAGTTGAGCAGGGCACAGCCAAAACCTTGCCCCCTCTTCTTCTTCCTGCTCGGAACTCACCACAGCCCACTGCTGGATTTCTGGCTCAAGCTAGGGTTAGGGTTAGGGTCAGGGTTAGGGTAACGCCTAGGGTTAGGGTACAGAGAACCACCGAGCCCAGAGCTCCAGGGATACTCACTATGCAAAAGGCATGCCAAGGTGAGCGCAGCACAGCCCAAAACCTTGCGCCCTCTTCTTCTTCCTGCTTGGAACTCACCACAGCCCAATGCTCGATTTCTGGCTCAAGCTAGGGTTAGGGTTACGCCTACGCCAAGACCTAGGTTTAGTGTTCAGAAAACCACAAAGCCAGAAGCCCACGGACACTGACCATGCGAAAGGCATGCCAAGTTGAGCACGGAAAAGCCAAAACTTTGCTCCCTCTTCTTCTTTCTGCTTGGAACTCACCACAGCCCACTTCCGGATTTCTGGCTCAAGCTAGGGTTAGGGTTAGGGTTACGCCTGCGCCTAAGCCTCCGCCTAGGCCTAGGTTTAGGGTTCAGAAAACCACAAAGCCAGGAGCTCCAGGGACACTGGCCATGCGAAAGGCATGCCAAGTTGAGCAGGGCACAGCCAAAACCTTGCCCCCTCTTCTTCTTCCTGCTCAGAACTCACCACAGCCCACTGCTGGATTTCTGGCTCAAGCTAGGGTTAGGGTTAGGGTTAGCACTAGGATTATGCCAAGGATTAGGGCTGCGAAATCCACAAAGGCAGGAGCTCCAGGGACACTGGACATGTGAAAGGCATGCAAAGTAGATCAGTGCACAGCCAAAACCTTGCCCCCTCTTCTTCTTCCTGCTCGGAACTCACCACAGCCCACTGCTGGATTTCTGGCTCAAGCTAGGGTTAGGGTTAGGGTCAGGGTTAGGGTCAGGGTCAGGGTTAGGGTAACGCCTAGGGTTAGGGTACAGAGAACCACCGAGCCCAGAGCTCCAGGGATACTCACTATGCAAAAGGCATGCCAAGGTGAGCGCAGCACAGCCCAAAACCTTGCGCCCTCTTCTTCTTCCTGCTTGGAACTCACCACAGCCCAATGCTTGATTTCTGGCTCAAGCTAGGGTTAGGGTTACGCCTACGCCAAGACCTAGGTTTAGGGTTCAGAAAAGCACAAAGCCAGAAGCCCACGGACACTGACCATGCGAAAGGCATGCCAAGTTGAGCAGTGCGCAGCTAAAACTTTGCTCCCTCTTCTTCTTTCTGCTTGGAACTCACCACAGCCCACTTCCGGATTTCTGGCTCAAGCTAGGGTTAGGGTTAGGGTAAGGGTTACGCCTGCGCCTAAGCCTCCGCCTAGGCCTAGGTTTAGGGTTCAGAAAACCACAAAGCCAGGAGCTCCAGGGACACTGGCCATGCGAAAGGCATGCCAAGTTGAGCAGGGCACAGCCAAAACCTTGCCCCCTCTTCTTCTTCCTGCTCAGAACTCACCACAGCCCACTGCTGGATTTCTGGCTCAAGCTAGGGTTAGGGTTAGGGTCAGGGTTACGCCTATGCCTAAGCCTAGGTTTAGTGTTCAGAAAACCACAAAGCCAGGAGCTCCAGGGACACTGGCCATGCGAAAGGCATACAAAGTTGAGCACGGAAAAGCCAAAACCTTGCTCCCTCTTCTTTTTCCTGCTTGGAACTCACCACAGCCCAATGCCTGGTTTCTGGCTCAAGCTAGGGTTAGGGTTATGCCTAGGATTAGGGTTGAGAAAACCACAGAGCCAGCAGCTCCAGGGACACTGGACATATGAGATGCATGCAAAGTTGAGCAGTGCGCAGCCAAAACTTGGCTCCCTCTTCTTCTTCCTGCTCGGAACTCACCACAGCCCACTGCTGGATTTCTGGCTCAAGCTAGGGTTAGGGTTAGGGTTAGCACTAGGATTATGCCAAGGATTAGGGCTGCGAAATCCACAAAGGCAGGAGCTCCAGGGACACTGGACATGTGAAAGGCATGCAAAGTAGATCAGTGCGCAGCCAAAACTTGGCTCCCTCTTCTTCTTTCTGCTTGGAACTCACCACAGCCCACTTCCGGATTTCTGGCTCAAGCTAGGGTTAGGGTTAGGGTTAGCACTAGGATTATGCCAAGGATTAGGGCTGCGAAATCCACAAAGGCAGGAGCTCCAGGGACACTGACCATGCGAAAGGCATGCCAAGTTGAGCAGTGCGCAGCCAAAACTTGGCTCCCTCTTCTTCTTTCTGCTTGGAACTCACCACAGCCCACTTCCGGATTTCTGGCTCAAGCTAGGGTTAGGGTTAGGGTTACGCCTGCGCCTAAGCCTCCGCCTAGGCCTAGGTTTAGGGTTCAGAAAACCACAAAGCCAGGAGCTCCAGGGACACTGGCCATGCGAAAGGCATGCCAAGTTGAGCAGGGCACAGCCAAAACCTTGCCCCCTCTTCTTCTTCCTGCTCGGAACTCACCACAGCCCACTGCTGGATTTCTGGCTCAAGCTAGGGTTAGGGTTAGGGTCAGGGTCAGGGTTAGGGTAACGCCTAGGTTTAGGGTACAGAGAACCACCGAGCCCAGAGCTCCAGGGATACTCACTATGCAAAAGGCATGCCAAGGTGAGCGCAGCACAGCCCAAAACTTGGCTCCCTCTTCTTCTTCCTGCTTGGAACTCACCACAGCCCAATGCTCGATTTCTGGCTCAAGCTAGGGTTAGGGTTAGGGTTACGCCTACGCCTAAGCCTATGCCTAGGCCTAGGTTTAGGGTTCAGAAAACCACAAAGCCAGGAACTCCACGGACACTGACCATGCGAAAGGCATGCCAAGTTGAGCAGTGCGCAGCCAAAACTTGGCTCCCTCTTCTTCTTTCTGCTTGGAACTCACCACAGCCCACCGCCGGATTTCTGGCTCAAGCTAGGGTTAGGGTTAGGGTTAGGGTTACGCCTGCGCCTAAGCCCCCGCCTAGGCCTAGGTTTAGGGTTCGGAAAACCACAAAGGCAGGAGCTCCAGGGACACTGGCCATGCAAAAGGCATGCCAAGTTGAGCACGGAAAAGCCATAACTTGGCTCCCTCTTCTTCTTCCTGCTCGGAACTCACCACAGCCCACTGCTGGATTTCTGGCTCAAGCTAGGGTTAGGGTTAGGGTTAGCACTAGGATTATGCCAAGGATTAGGGCTGCGGAATCCACAAAGGCAGGAGCTCCAGGGACACTGGACATGTGAAAGGCATGCAAAGTAGATCAGTGCGCAGCCAAAACTTGGCTCCCTCTTCTTCTTTCTGCTTGGAACTCACCACAGCCCACTTCCGGATTTCTGGCTCAAGCTAGGGTTAGGGTTACGCCTGCGCCTAAGCCTCCGCCTAGGCCTAGGTTTAGGGTTCAGAAAACCACAAAGCCAGGAGCTCCAGGGACACTGGCCATGCGAAAGGCATGCCAAGTTGAGCAGGGCACAGCCAAAACCTTGCCCCCTCTTCTTCTTCCTGCTCAGAACTCACCACAGCCCACTGCTGGATTTCTGGCTCAAGCTAGGGTTAGGGTTAGGGTCAGGGTTACGCCTATGCCTAAGCCTAGGTTTAGGGTTCAGAAAACCACAAAGCCAGGAGCTCCAGAGACACTGGCCATGCGAAAGGCATACAAAGTTGAGCACGGAAATGTCAAAAGCTTGCCGCCTCTTCTTTTTCCTGCTTGGAACTCACCACAGCCCAATGCCTGGTTTCTGGCTCAAGCTAGGGTTAGGGTTATGCCTAGGATTAGGGTTGAGAAAACCACAGAGCCAGCAGCTCCAGGGACACTGGACATGTGAGATGCATGCAAAGTTGAGCAGTGCGCAGCCAAAACTTGGCTCCCTCTTCTTCTTCCTGCTCGGAACTCACCACAGCCCACTTCCGGATTCCTGGCTCAAGCTAGGGTTAGGGTTAGGGTTAGGGTTACGCCTACGCCTAAGCCTATGCCTAGGCCTAGGTTTAGGGTTCAGAAAACCACAAAGCCAGGAACTCCACGGACACTGACCATGCGAAAGGCATGCCAAGTTGAGCAGTGCGCAGCCAAAACTTGGCTCCCTCTTCTTCTTTCTGCTTGGAACTCACCACAGCCCACCGCCGGATTTCTGGCTCAAGCTAGGGTTAGGGTTAGGGTTACGCCTGCACCTAAGCCCCCGCCTAGGCCTAGGTTTAGGGTTCGGAAAACCACAAAGGCAGGAGCTCCAGGGACACTGGCCATGCAAAAGGCATGCCAAGTTGAGCACGGAAAAGCCAAAACTTGGCTCCCTCTTCTTCTTCCTGCTCGGAACTCACCACAGCCCACTGCTGGATTTCTGGCTCAAGCTAGGGTTAGGGTTAGGGTTAGCACTAGGATTATGCCAAGGATTAGGGCTGCGGAATCCACAAAGGCAGGAGCTCCAGGGACACTGGACATGTGAAAGGCATGCAAAGTAGATCAGTGCGCAGCCAAAACTTGGCTCCCTCTTCTTCTTTCTGCTCAGAACTCACCACAGCCCACTTCCGGATTTCTGGCTCAAGCTAGGGTTAGGGTTAGGGTTACGCCTGCACCTAAGCCTATGCTTTGGCCTAGATTTAGGGTTCAGAAAACCACAAAGCCAGGAGCTCCAGGGACACTGGCCATGCGAAAGGCATGCAAAGTTGAGCACGGAAATGTCAAAAGCTTGCCGCCTCTTCTTTTTCCTGCTTGGAACTCACCACAGCCCACTTCCGGATTTCTGGCTCCAGCTAGGGTTAGGGTTAGGGTCAGGGTTACGCCTATGCCTAAGCCTAGGTTTAGGGTTCAGAAAACCACAAAGCCAGGAGCTCCAGAGACACTGGCCATGCGAAAGGCATACAAAGTTGAGCACGGAAATGTCAAAAGCTTGCCGCCTCTTCTTTTTCCTGCTTGGAACTCACCACAGCCCAATGCCTGGTTTCTGGCTCAAGCTAGGGTTAGGGTTATGCCTAGGATTAGGGTTGAGAAAACCACAGAGCCAGCAGCTCCAGGGACACTGGACATGTGAGATGCATGCCAAGTTGAGCAGTGCGCAGCCAAAACTTGGCTCCCTCTTCTTCTTCCTGCTCGGAACTCACCACAGCCCACTTCCGGATTTCTGGCTCAAGCTAGGGTTAGGGTTAGGGTTAGGGTTACGCCTACGCCTAAGCCTATGCCTAGGCCTAGGTTTAGGGTTCAGAAAACCACAAAGCCAGGAACTCCACGGACACTGACCATGCGAAAGGCATGCCAAGTTGAGCAGTGCGCAGCCAAAACTTTGCTCCCTCTTCTTCTTTCTGCTTGGAACTCACCACAGCCCACTTCCGGATTTCTGGCTCAAGCTAGGGTTAGGGTTAGGGTTAGGGTTACGCCTGCGCCTAAGCCTCCGCCTAGGCCTAGGTTTAGGGTTCAGAAAACCACAAAGCCAGGAGCTCCAGGGACACTGGCCATGCGAAAGGCATGCCAAGTTGAGCAGGGCACAGCCAAAACCTTGCCCCCTCTTCTTCTTCCTGCTCAGAACTCACCACAGCCCACTGCTGGATTTCTGGCTCAAGCTAGGGTTAGGGTTAGGGTCAGGGTTACGCCTATGCCTAAGCCTAGGTTTAGTGTTCAGAAAACCACAAAGCCAGGAGCTCCAGGGACACTGGCCATGCGAAAGGCATACAAAGTTGAGCACGGAAAAGCCAAAACCTTGCTCCCTCTTCTTTTTCCTGCTTGGAACTCACCACAGCCCAATGCCTGGTTTCTGGCTCAAGCTAGGGTTAGGGTTATGCCTAGGATTAGGGTTGAGAAAACCACAGAGCCAGCAGCTCCAGGGACACTGGACATGTGAGATGCATGCAAAGTTGAGCAGTGCGCAGCCAAAACTTGGCTCCCTCTTCTTCTTCCTGCTCGGAACTCACCACAGCCCACCGCCGGATTTCTGGCTCAAGCTAGGGTTAGGGTTAGGGTTACGCCTACGCCTAAGCCTATGCCTAGGCCTAGGTTTAGGGTTCAGAAAACCACAAAGCCAGGAACTCCACGGACACTGACCATGCGAAAGGCATGCCAAGTTGAGCAGTGCGCAGCCAAAACTTGGCTCCCTCTTCTTCTTTCTGCTTGGAACTCACCACAGCCCACTTCCGGATTTCTGGCTCAAGCTAGGGTTAGGGTTAGGGTTAGGGTTACGCCTGCGCCTAAGCCTCCGCCTAGGCCTAGGTTTAGGGTTCAGAAAACCACAAAGCCAGGAGCTCCAGGGACACTGGCCATGCGAAAGGCATGCCAAGTTGAGCAGGGCACAGCCAAAACCTTGCCCCCTCTTCTTCTTCCTGCTCAGAACTCACCACAGCCCACTGCTGGATTTCTGGCTCAAGCTAGGGTTAGGGTTAGGGTTAGCACTAGGATTATGCCAAGGATTAGGGCTGCGAAATCCACAAAGGCAGGAGCTCCAGGGACACTGGACATGTGAAAGGCATGCAAAGTTGAGCAGGGCACAGCCAAAACCTTGCCCCCTCTTCTTCTTCCTGCTCGGAACTCACCACAGCCCACTGCTGGATTTCTGGCTCAAGCTAGGGTTAGGGTTAGGGTCAGGGTTAGGGTAACGCCTAGGGTTAGGGTACAGAGAACCACCGAGCCCAGAGCTCCAGGGATACTCACTATGCAAAAGGCATGCCAAGGTGAGCGCAGCACAGCCCAAAACCTTGCGCCCTCTTCTTCTTCCTGCTTGGAACTCACCACAGCCCAATGCTCGATTTCTGGCTCAAGCTAGGGTTAGGGTTACGCCTACGCCAAGACCTAGGTTTAGGGTTCAGAAAAGCACAAAGCCAGAAGCCCACGGACACTGACCATGCGAAAGGCATGCCAAGTTGAGCACGGAAAAGCCAAAACTTTGCTCCCTCTTCTTCTTTCTGCTCAGAACTCACCACAGCCCACTTCCGGATTTCTGGCTCAAGCTAGGGTTAGGGTTAGGGTTACGCCTGCGCCTAAGCCTCCGCCTAGGCCTAGGTTTAGGGTTCAGAAAACCACAAAGCCAGGAGCTCCAGGGACACTGGCCATGCGAAAGGCATGCCAAGTTGAGCAGGGCACAGCCAAAACCTTGCCCCCTCTTCTTCTTCCTGCTCAGAACTCACCACAGCCCACTGCTGGATTTCTGGCTCAAGCTAGGGTTAGGGTTAGGGTTAGCACTAGGATTATGCCAAGGATTAGGGCTGCGAAATCCACAAAGGCAGGAGCTCCAGGGACACTGGACATGTGAAAGGCATGCAAAGTAGATCAGTGCACAGCCAAAACCTTGCCCCCTCTTCTTCTTCCTGCTCGGAACTCACCACAGCCCACTGCTGGATTTCTGGCTCAAGCTAGGGTTAGGGTTAGGGTCAGGGTTAGGGTCAGGGTCAGGGTTAGGGTAACGCCTAGGGTTAGGGTACAGAGAACCACCGAGCCCAGAGCTCCAGGGATACTCACTATGCAAAAGGCATGCCAAGGTGAGCGCAGCACAGCCCAAAACCTTGCGCCCTCTTCTTCTTCCTGCTTGGAACTCACCACAGCCCAATGCTTGATTTCTGGCTCAAGCTAGGGTTAGGGTTACGCCTACGCCAAGACCTAGGTTTAGGGTTCAGAAAAGCACAAAGCCAGAAGCCCACGGACACTGACCATGCGAAAGGCATGCCAAGTTGAGCACGGAAAAGCCAAAACTTTGCTCCCTCTTCTTCTTTCTGCTTGGAACTCACCACAGCCCACTTCCGGATTTCTGGCTCAAGCTAGGGTTAGGGTTAGGGTTACGCCTGCGCCTAAGCCTCCGCCTAGGCCTAGGTTTAGGGTTCAGAAAACCACAAAGCCAGGAGCTCCAGGGACACTGGCCATGCGAAAGGCATGCCAAGTTGAGCAGGGCACAGCCAAAACCTTGCCCCCTCTTCTTCTTCCTGCTCAGAACTCACCACAGCCCACTGCTGGATTTCTGGCTCAAGCTAGGGTTAGGGTTAGGGTCAGGGTCAGGGTTACGCCTATGCCTAAGCCTAGGTTTAGTGTTCAGAAAACCACAAAGCCAGGAGCTCCAGGGACACTGGCCATGCGAAAGGCATACAAAGTTGAGCACGGAAAAGCCAAAACCTTGCTCCCTCTTCTTTTTCCTGCTTGGAACTCACCACAGCCCAATGCCTGGTTTCTGGCTCAAGCTAGGGTTAGGGTTATGCCTAGGATTAGGGTTGAGAAAACCACAGAGCCAGCAGCTCCAGGGACACTGGACATATGAGATGCATGCAAAGTTGAGCAGTGCGCAGCCAAAACTTGGCTCCCTCTTCTTCTTCCTGCTCGGAACTCACCACAGCCCACTGCTGGATTTCTGGCTCAAGCTAGGGTTAGGGTTAGGGTTAGCACTAGGATTATGCCAAGGATTAGGGCTGCGAAATCCACAAAGGCAGGAGCTCCAGGGACACTGGACATGTGAAAGGCATGCAAAGTAGATCAGTGCGCAGCCAAAACTTGGCTCCCTCTTCTTCTTTCTGCTTGGAACTCACCACAGCCCACTTCCGGATTTCTGGCTCAAGCTAGGGTTAGGGTTAGGGTTAGCACTAGGATTATGCCAAGGATTAGGGCTGCGAAATCCACAAAGGCAGGAGCTCCAGGGACACTGACCATGCGAAAGGCATGCCAAGTTGAGCAGTGCGCAGCCAAAACTTGGCTCCCTCTTCTTCTTTCTGCTTGGAACTCACCACAGCCCACTTCCGGATTTCTGGCTCAAGCTAGGGTTAGGGTTAGGGTTACGCCTGCGCCTAAGCCTCCGCCTAGGCCTAGGTTTAGGGTTCAGAAAACCACAAAGCCAGGAGCTCCAGGGACACTGGCCATGCGAAAGGCATGCCAAGTTGAGCAGGGCACAGCCAAAACCTTGCCCCCTCTTCTTCTTCCTGCTCGGAACTCACCACAGCCCACTGCTGGATTTCTGGGTCAAGCTAGGGTTAGGGTTAGGGTCAGGGTCAGGGTTAGGGTAACGCCTAGGTTTAGGGTACAGAGAACCACCGAGCCCAGAGCTCCAGGGATACTCACTATGCAAAAGGCATGCCAAGGTGAGCGCAGCACAGCCCAAAACTTGGCTCCCTCTTCTTCTTCCTGCTTGGAACTCACCACAGCCCAATGCTCGATTTCTGGCTCAAGCTAGGGTTAGGGTTAGGGTTACGCCTACGCCTAAGCCTATGCCTAGGCCTAGGTTTAGGGTTCAGAAAACCACAAAGCCAGGAACTCCACGGACACTGACCATGCGAAAGGCATGCCAAGTTGAGCAGTGCGCAGCCAAAACTTGGCTCCCTCTTCTTCTTTCTGCTTGGAACTCACCACAGCCCACCGCCGGATTTCTGGCTCAAGCTAGGGTTAGGGTTAGGGTTAGGGTTACGCCTGCGCCTAAGCCCCCGCCTAGGCCTAGGTTTAGGGTTCGGAAAACCACAAAGGCAGGAGCTCCAGGGACACTGGCCATGCAAAAGGCATGCCAAGTTGAGCACGGAAAAGCCATAACTTGGCTCCCTCTTCTTCTTCCTGCTCGGAACTCACCACAGCCCACTGCTGGATTTCTGGCTCAAGCTAGGGTTAGGGTTAGGGTTAGCACTAGGATTATGCCAAGGATTAGGGCTGCGGAATCCACAAAGGCAGGAGCTCCAGGGACACTGGACATGTGAAAGGCATGCAAAGTAGATCAGTGCGCAGCCAAAACTTGGCTCCCTCTTCTTCTTTCTGCTTGGAACTCACCACAGCCCACTTCCGGATTTCTGGCTCAAGCTAGGGTTAGGGTTACGCCTGCGCCTAAGCCTCCGCCTAGGCCTAGGTTTAGGGTTCAGAAAACCACAAAGCCAGGAGCTCCAGGGACACTGGCCATGCGAAAGGCATGCCAAGTTGAGCAGGGCACAGCCAAAACCTTGCCCCCTCTTCTTCTTCCTGCTCAGAACTCACCACAGCCCACTGCTGGATTTCTGGCTCAAGCTAGGGTTAGGGTTAGGGTCAGGGTTACGCCTATGCCTAAGCCTAGGTTTAGGGTTCAGAAAACCACAAAGCCAGGAGCTCCAGAGACACTGGCCATGCGAAAGGCATACAAAGTTGAGCACGGAAATGTCAAAAGCTTGCCGCCTCTTCTTTTTCCTGCTTGGAACTCACCACAGCCCAATGCCTGGTTTCTGGCTCAAGCTAGGGTTAGGGTTATGCCTAGGATTAGGGTTGAGAAAACCACAGAGCCAGCAGCTCCAGGGACACTGGACATGTGAGATGCATGCAAAGTTGAGCAGTGCGCAGCCAAAACTTGGCTCCCTCTTCTTCTTCCTGCTCGGAACTCACCACAGCCCACTTCCGGATTCCTGGCTCAAGCTAGGGTTAGGGTTAGGGTTAGGGTTACGCCTACGCCTAAGCCTATGCCTAGGCCTAGGTTTAGGGTTCAGAAAACCACAAAGCCAGGAACTCCACGGACACTGACCATGCGAAAGGCATGCCAAGTTGAGCAGTGCGCAGCCAAAACTTGGCTCCCTCTTCTTCTTTCTGCTTGGAACTCACCACAGCCCACCGCCGGATTTCTGGCTCAAGCTAGGGTTAGGGTTAGGGTTACGCCTGCACCTAAGCCCCCGCCTAGGCCTAGGTTTAGGGTTCGGAAAACCACAAAGGCAGGAGCTCCAGGGACACTGGCCATGCAAAAGGCATGCCAAGTTGAGCACGGAAAAGCCAAAACTTGGCTCCCTCTTCTTCTTCCTGCTCGGAACTCACCACAGCCCACTGCTGGATTTCTGGCTCAAGCTAGGGTTAGGGTTAGGGTTAGCACTAGGATTATGCCAAGGATTAGGGCTGCGGAATCCACAAAGGCAGGAGCTCCAGGGACACTGGACATGTGAAAGGCATGCAAAGTAGATCAGTGCGCAGCCAAAACTTGGCTCCCTCTTCTTCTTTCTGCTCAGAACTCACCACAGCCCACTTCCGGATTTCTGGCTCAAGCTAGGGTTAGGGTTAGGGTTACGCCTGCACCTAAGCCTATGCCTAGGCCTAGATTTAGGGTTCAGAAAACCACAAAGCCAGGAGCTCCAGGGACACTGGCCATGCGAAAGGCATGCAAAGTTGAGCACGGAAATGTCAAAAGCTTGCCGCCTCTTCTTTTTCCTGCTTGGAACTCACCACAGCCCACTTCCGGATTTCTGGCTCCAGCTAGGGTTAGGGTTAGGGTCAGGGTTACGCCTATGCCTAAGCCTAGGTTTAGGGTTCAGAAAACCACAAAGCCAGGAGCTCCAGAGACACTGGCCATGCGAAAGGCATACAAAGTTGAGCACGGAAATGTCAAAAGCTTGCCGCCTCTTCTTTTTCCTGCTTGGAACTCACCACAGCCCAATGCCTGGTTTCTGGCTCAAGCTAGGGTTAGGGTTATGCCTAGGATTAGGGTTGAGAAAACCACAGAGCCAGCAGCTCCAGGGACACTGGACATGTGAGATGCATGCCAAGTTGAGCAGTGCGCAGCCAAAACTTGGCTCCCTCTTCTTCCTGCTCGGAACTCACCACAGCCCACTTCCGGATTTCTGGCTCAAGCTAGGGTTAGGGTTAGGGTTAGGGTTACGCCTACGCCTAAGCCTATGCCTAGGCCTAGGTTTAGGGTTCAGAAAACCACAAAGCCAGGAACTCCACGGACACTGACCATGCGAAAGGCATGCCAAGTTGAGCAGTGCGCAGCCAAAACTTTGCTCCCTCTTCTTCTTTCTGCTTGGAACTCACCACAGCCCACTTCCGGATTTCTGGCTCAAGCTAGGGTTAGGGTTAGGGTTAGGGTTACGCCTGCGCCTAAGCCTCCGCCTAGGCCTAGGTTTAGGGTTCAGAAAACCACAAAGCCAGGAGCTCCAGGGACACTGGCCATGCGAAAGGCATGCCAAGTTGAGCAGGGCACAGCCAAAACCTAGCCCCCTCTTCTTCTTCCTGCTCAGAACTCACCACAGCCCACTGCTGGATTTCTGGCTCAAGCTAGGGTTAGGGTTAGGGTCAGGGTTACGCCTATGCCTAAGCCTAGGTTTAGTGTTCAGAAAACCACAAAGCCAGGAGCTCCAGGGACACTGGCCATGCGAAAGGCATACAAAGTTGAGCACGGAAAAGCCAAAACCTTGCTCCCTCTTCTTTTTCCTGCTTGGAACTCACCACAGCCCAATGCCTGGTTTCTGGCTCAAGCTAGGGTTAGGGTTATGCCTAGGATTAGGGTTGAGAAAACCACAGAGCCAGCAGCTCCAGGGACACTGGACATGTGAGATGCATGCAAAGTTGAGCAGTGCGCAGCCAAAACTTGGCTCCCTCTTCTTCTTTCTGCTTGGAACTCACCACAGCCCACTTCCGGATTTCTGGCTCAAGCTAGGGTTAGGGTTAGGGTTAGGGTTACGCCTGCGCCTAAGCCTCCGCCTAGGCCTAGGTTTAGGGTTCAGAAAACCACAAAGCCAGGAGCTCCAGGGACACTGGCCATGCGAAAGGCATGCCAAGTTGAGCAGGGCACAGCCAAAACCTTGCCCCCTCTTCTTCTTCCTGCTCAGAACTCACCACAGCCCACTGCTGGATTTCTGGCTCAAGCTAGGGTTAGGGTTAGGGTTAGCACTAGGATTATGCCAAGGATTAGGGCTGCGAAATCCACAAAGGCAGGAGCTCCAGGGACACTGGACATGTGAAAGGCATGCAAAGTTGAGCAGGGCACAGCCAAAACCTTGCCCCCTCTTCTTCTTCCTGCTCGGAACTCACCACAGCCCACTGCTGGATTTCTGGCTCAAGCTAGGGTTAGGGTTAGGGTCAGGGTTAGGGTAACGCCTAGGGTTAGGGTACAGAGAACCACCGAGCCCAGAGCTCCAGGGATACTCACTATGCAAAAGGCATGCCAAGGTGAGCGCAGCACAGCCCAAAACCTTGCGCCCTCTTCTTCTTCCTGCTTGGAACTCACCACAGCCCAATGCTCGATTTCTGGCTCAAGCTAGGGTTAGGGTTACGCCTACGCCAAGACCTAGGTTTAGTGTTCAGAAAACCACAAAGCCAGAAGCCCACGGACACTGACCATGCGAAAGGCATGCCAAGTTGAGCACGGAAAAGCCAAAACTTTGCTCCCTCTTCTTCTTTCTACTTGGAACTCACCACAGCCCACTTCCGGATTTCTGGCTCAAGCTAGGGTTAGGGTTAGGGTTACGCCTGCGCCTAAGCCTCCGCCTAGGCCTAGGTTTAGGGTTCAGAAAACCACAAAGCCAGGAGCTCCAGGGACACTGGCCATGCGAAAGGCATGCCAAGTTGAGCAGGGCACAGCCAAAACCTTGCCCCCTCTTCTTCTTCCTGCTCAGAACTCACCACAGCCCACTTCCGGATTTCTGGCTCAAGCTAGGGTTAGGGTTAGGGTTAGGGTTACGCCTGCGCCTAAGCCTCCGCCTAGGCCTAGGTTTAGGGTTCAGAAAACCACAAAGCCAGGAGCTCCAGGGACACTGGCCATGCGAAAGGCATGCCAAGTTGAGCAGGGCACAGCCAAAACCTTGCCCCCTCTTCTTCTTCCTGCTCAGAACTCACCACAGCCCACTGCTGGATTTCTGGCTCAAGCTAGGGTTAGGGTTAGGGTCAGGGTTACGCCTGCGCCTAAGCCTCCGCCTAGGCCTAGGTTTAGGGTTCAGAAAACCACAAAGCCAGGAGCTCCAGGGACACTGGCCATGCGAAAGGCATACAAAGTTGAGCACGGAAAAGCCAAAACCTTGCTCCCTCTTCTTTTTCCTGCTTGGAACTCACCACAGCCCAATGCCTGGTTTCTGGCTCAAGCTAGGGTTAGGGTTATGCCTAGGATTAGGGTTGAGAAAACCACAGAGCCAGCAGCTCCAGGGACACTGGACATGTGAGATGCATGCAAAGTTGAGCAGTGCGCAGCCAAAACTTGGCTCCCTCTTCTTCTTCCTGCTCGGAACTCACCACAGCCCACTGCTGGATTTCTGGCTCAAGCTAGGGTTAGGGTTAGGGTTAGCACTAGGATTATGCTAAGGATTATGGCTGCGAAATCCACAAAGGCAGGAGCTCCAGGGACACTGGACATGTGAAAGGCATGCAAAGTAGATCAGTGCGCAGCCAAAACTTGGCTCCCTCTTCTTCTTTCTGCTTGGAACTCACCACAGCCCACTTCCGGATTTCTGGCTCAAGCTAGGGTTAGGGTTAGGGTTAGCACTAGGATTATGCCAAGGATTAGGGCTGCGAAATCCACAAAGGCAGGAGCTCCAGGGATACTCACTATGCAAAAGGCATGCCAAGGTGAGCGCAGCACAGCCCAAAACTTGGCTCCCTCTTCTTCTTCCTGCTTGGAACTCACCACAGCCCAATGCTCGATTTCTGGCTCAAGCTAGGGTTAGGGTTAGGGTTACACCTACGCCTAAGCCTATGCCTAGGCCTAGGTTTAGGGTTCAGAAAACCACAAAGCCAGGAACTCCACGGACACTGACCATGCGAAAGGCATGCCAAGTTGAGCAGTGCGCAGCCAAAACTTGGCTCCCTCTTCTTCTTTCTGCTTGGAACTCACCACAGCCCACCGCCGGATTTCGGGCTCAAGCTAGGGTTAGGGTTAGGGTTAGGGTTACGCCTGCGCCTAAGCCCCCGCCTAGGCCTAGGTTTAGGGTTCGGAAAACCACAAAGGCAGGAGCTCCAGGGACACTGGCCATGCAAAAGGCATGCCAAGTTGAGCACGGAAAAGCCAAAACTTGGCTCCCTCTTCTTCTTCCTGCTCGGAACTCACCACAGCCCACTGCTGGATTTCTGGCTCAAGCTAGGGTTAGGGTTAGGGTTAGCACTAGGATTATGCCAAGGATTAGGGCCGCGGAATCCACAAAGGCAGGAGCTCCAGGGACACTGGACATGTGAAAGGCATGCAAAGTAGATCAGTGCGCAGCCAAAACTTTGCTCCCTCTTCTTCTTTCTGCTTGGAACTCACCACAGCCCACTTCCGGATTTCTGGCTCAAGCTAGGGTTAGGGTTAGGGTTAGGGTCAGGGTCAGGGTTAGGGTAACGCCTAGGGTTAGGGTACAGAGAACCACCGAGCCCAGAGCTCCAGGGATACTCACTATGCAAAAGGCATGCCAAGGTGAGCGCAGCACAGCCCAAAACCTTGCGCCCTCTTCTTCTTCCTGCTTGGAACTCACCACAGCCCAATGCTCGATTTCTGGCTCAAGCTAGGGTTAGGGTTACGCCTACGCCAAGACCTAGGTTTAGTGTTCAGAAAAGCACAAAGCCAGAAGCCCACGGACACTGACCATGCGAAAGGCATGCCAAGTTGAGCACGGAAAAGCCAAAACTTTGCTCCCTCTTCTTCTTTCTGCTTGGAACTCACCACAGCCCACTTCCGGATTTCTGGCTCAAGCTAGGGTTAGGGTTAGGGTTAGGGTTACGCCTGCGCCTAAGCCTCCGCCTAGGCCTAGGTTTAGGGTTCAGAAAACCACAAAGCCAGGAGCTCCAGGGACACTGGCCATGCGAAAGGCATGCCAAGTTGAGCAGGGCACAGCCAAAACCTTGCCCCCTCTTCTTCTTCATGCTCGGAACTCACCACAGCCCAATGCTGGATTTCTGGCTCAAGCTAGGGTTAGGGTTAGGGTTAGGGTTAACGCCTATGCCTAAGCCTAGGTTTAGGGTTCAGAAAACCACAAAGACAGGAGCTCCAGAGACACTGGCCATGCGAAAGGCATACAAAGTTGAGCACGGAAATGTCAAAAGCTTGCCGCCTCTTCTTTTTCCTGCTTGGAACTCACCACAGCCCAATGCCTGGTTTCTGGCTCAAGCTAGGGTTAGGGTTATGCCTAGGATTAGGGTTGAGAAAACCACAGAGCCAGCAGCTCCAGGGACACTGGACATGTGAGATGCATGCCAAGTTGAGCAGTGCGCAGCCAAAACTTGGCTCCCTCTTCTTCTTTCTGCTTGGAACTCACCACAGCCCACTTCCGGATTTCTGGCTCAAGCTAGGGTTAGGGTTAGGGTTAGCACTAGGATTATGCTAAGGATTATGGCTGCGAAATCCACAAAGGCAGGAGCTCCAGGGACACTGGACATGTGAAAGGCATGCAAAGTAGATCAGTGCGCAGCCAAAACTTGGCTCCCTCTTCTTCTTTCTGCTTGGAACTCACCACAGCCCACTTCCGGATTTCTGGCTCAAGCTAGGGTTAGGGTTAGGGTTAGCACTAGGATTATGCCAAGGATTAGGGCTGCGAAATCCACAAAGGCAGGAGCTCCAGGGACACTGACCATGCGAAAGGCATGCCAAGTTGAGCAGTGCGCAGCCAAAACTTGGCTCCCTCTTCTTCTTTCTGCTTGGAACTCACCACAGCCCACTGCTGGATTTCTGGGTCAAGCTAGGGTTAGGGTTAGGGTCAGGGTCAGGGTTAGGGTAACGCCTAGGTTTAGGGTACAGAGAACCACCGAGCCCAGAGCTCCAGGGATACTCACTATGCAAAAGGCATGCCAAGGTGAGCGCAGCACAGCCCAAAACTTGGCTCCCTCTTCTTCTTCCTGCTTGGAACTCACCACAGCCCAATGCTCGATTTCTGGCTCAAGCTAGGGTTAGGGTTAGGGTTACGCCTACGCCTAAGCCTATGCCTAGGCCTAGGTTTAGGGTTCAGAAAACCACAAAGCCAGGAACTCCACGGACACTGACCATGCGAAAGGCATGCCAAGTTGAGCAGTGCGCAGCCAAAACTTGGCTCCCTCTTCTTCTTTCTGCTTGGAACTCACCACAGCCCACCGCCGGATTTCTGGCTCAAGCTAGGGTTAGGGTTAGGGTTAGGGTTACGCCTGCGCCTAAGCCCCCGCCTAGGCCTAGGTTTAGGGTTCGGAAAACCACAAAGGCAGGAGCTCCAGGGACACTGGCCATGCAAAAGGCATGCCAAGTTGAGCACGGAAAAGCCATAACTTGGCTCCCTCTTCTTCTTCCTGCTCGGAACTCACCACAGCCCACTGCTGGATTTCTGGCTCAAGCTAGGGTTAGGGTTAGGGTTAGCACTAGGATTATGCCAAGGATTAGGGCTGCGGAATCCACAAAGGCAGGAGCTCCAGGGACACTGGACATGTGAAAGGCATGCAAAGTAGATCAGTGCGCAGCCAAAACTTGGCTCCCTCTTCTTCTTTCTGCTTGGAACTCACCACAGCCCACTTCCGGATTTCTGGCTCAAGCTAGGGTTAGGGTTAGGGTTACGCCTGCGCCTAAGCCTCCGCCTAGGCCTAGGTTTAGGGTTCAGAAAACCACAAAGCCAGGAGCTCCAGGGACACTGGCCATGCGAAAGGCATGCCAAGTTGAGCAGGGCACAGCCAAAACCTTGCCCCCTCTTCTTCTTCCTGCTCAGAACTCACCACAGCCCACTGCTGGATTTCTGGCTCAAGCTAGGGTTAGGGTTAGGGTCAGGGTTACGCCTATGCCTAAGCCTAGGTTTAGGGTTCAGAAAACCACAAAGCCAGGAGCTCCAGAGACACTGGCCATGCGAAAGGCATACAAAGTTGAGCACGGAAATGTCAAAAGCTTGCCGCCTCTTCTTTTTCCTGCTTGGAACTCACCACAGCCCAATGCCTGGTTTCTGGCTCAAGCTAGGGTTAGGGTTATGCCTAGGATTAGGGTTGAGAAAACCACAGAGCCAGCAGCTCCAGGGACACTGGACATGTGAGATGCATGCAAAGTTGAGCAGTGCGCAGCCAAAACTTGGCTCCCTCTTCTTCTTCCTGCTCGGAACTCACCACAGCCCACTTCCGGATTCCTGGCTCAAGCTAGGGTTAGGGTTAGGGTTACGCCTACGCCTAAGCCTATGCCTAGGCCTAGGTTTAGGGTTCAGAAAACCACAAAGCCAGGAACTCCACGGACACTGACCACGCGAAAGGCATGCCAAGTTGAGCAGTGCGCAGCCAAAACTTGGCTCCCTCTTCTTCTTTCTGCTTGGAACTCACCACAGCCCACCGCCGGATTTCTGGCTCAAGCTAGGGTTAGGGTTAGGGTTACGCCTGCGCCTAAGCCCCCGCCTAGGCCTAGGTTTAGGGTTCGGAAAACCACAAAGGCAGGAGCTCCAGGGACACTGGCCATGCAAAAGGCATGCCAAGTTGAGCACGGAAAAGCCAAAACTTGGCTCCCTCTTCTTCTTCCTGCTCGGAACTCACCACAGCCCACTGCTGGATTTCTGGCTCAAGCTAGGGTTAGGGTTAGGGTTAGCACTAGGATTATGCCAAGGATTAGGGCTGCGGAATCCACAAAGGCAGGAGCTCCAGGGACACTGGACATGTGAAAGGCATGCAAAGTAGATCAGTGCGCAGCCAAAACTTGGCTCCCTCTTCTTCTTTCTGCTTGGAACTCACCACAGCCCACTTCCGGATTTCTGGCTCAAGCTAGGGTTAGGGTTAGGGTTACGCCTGCACCTAAGCCTATGCCTAGGCCTAGATTTAGGGTTCAGAAAACCACAAAGCCAGGAGCTCCAGGGACACTGGCCATGCGAAAGGCATGCAAAGTTGAGCACGGAAATGTCAAAAGCTTGCCGCCTCTTCTTTTTCCTGCTTGGAACTCACCACAGCCCACTTCCAGATTTCTGGCTCCAGCTAGGGTTAGGGTTAGGGTCAGGGTTACGCCTATGCCTAAGCCTAGGTTTAGTGTTCAGAAAACCACAAAGCCAGGAGCTCCAGAGACACTGGCCATGCGAAAGGCATGCCAAGTTGAGCACGGAAAAGTCAAAAGCTTGCTCCCTCTTCTTCTTTCTGCTTGGAACTCGCCACGGCTCACAACCCGATTTCTGGCTCAAGCTAGGGTTAGGGTTAGGGTTACGCCTACGCCTAAGCCTATGCCTAGGCCTAGGTTTAGGGTTCAGAAAACCACAAAGCCAGAAGCCCACGGACACTGACCATGCGAAAGGCATGCCAAGTTGAGCATGGAAAAGCCAAAACCTTGCTCCCTCTTCTTCTTTCTGCTTGGGACTCGCCAAGGCCCACAACCCAATTTCTGGCTCAAGCTAGGGTTAGGGTTAGGGTTAGCACTAGGATTATGCCAAGGATTAGGGCTGCGAAATCCACAAAGGCAGGAGCTCCAGGGACACTGGACATGTGAAAGGCATGCAAAGTTGAGCAGGGCACAGCCAAAACCTTGCCCCCTCTTCTTCTTCCTGCTCAGAACTCACCACAGCCCACTGCCGGATTTCTGGCTCAAGCTAGGGTTAGGGTTAGGGTTAGGGTCAGGGTCAGGGTTAGGGTAACGCCTAGGGTTAGGGTACAGAGAACCACCGAGCCCAGAGCTCCAGGGATACTCACTATGCAAAAGGCATGCCAAGGTGAGCGCAGCACAGCCCAAAACCTTGCTCCCTCTTCTTCTTCCTGCTTGGAACTCACCACAGCCCAATGCTCGATTTCTGGCTCAAGCTAGGGTTAGGGTTACGCCTACGCCAAGACCTAGGTTTAGGGTTCAGAAAACCACAAAGCCAGAAGCCCACGGACACTGACCATGCGAAAGGCATGCCAAGTTGAGCACGGAAAAGCCAAAACTTTGCTCCCTCTTCTTCTTTCTGCTTGGAACTCACCACAGCCCACTTCCGGATTTCTGGCTCAAGCTAGGGTTAGGGTTAGGGTTAGGGTTACGCCTGCGCCTAAGCCTCCGCCTAGGCCTAGGTTTAGGGTTCAGAAAACCACAAAGCCAGGAGCTCCAGGGACACTGGCCATGCGAAAGGCATGCCAAGTTGAGCAGGGCACAGCCAAAACCTTGCCCCCTCTTCTTCTTCCTGCTCAGAACTCACCACAGCCCACTGCTGGATTTCTGGCTCAAGCTAGGGTTAGGGTTAGGGTTACGCCTATGCCTAAGCCTAGGTTTAGGGTTCAGAAAACCACAAAGCCAGGAGCTCCAGAGACACTGGCCATGCGAAAGGCATACAAAGTTGAGCACGGAAATGTCAAAAGCTTGCCGCCTCTTCTTTTTCCTGCTTGGAACTCACCACAGCCCAATGCCTGGTTTCTGGCTCAAGCTAGGGTTAGGGTTATGCCTAGGATTAGGGTTGAGAAAACCACAGAGCCAGCAGCTCCAGGGACACTGGACATGTGAGATGCATGCCAAGTTGAGCAGTGCGCAGCCAAAACTTTGCCCCCTCTTCTTCCTGCTCGGAACTCACCACAGCCCACTTCCGGATTTCTGGCTCAAGCTAGGGTTAGGGTTAGGGTTAGGGTTACGCCTACGCCTAAGCCTATGCCTAGGCCTAGGTTTAGGGTTCAGAAAACCACAAAGCCAGGAACTCCACGGACACTGACCATGCGAAAGGCATGCCAAGTTGAGCAGTGCGCAGCCAAAACTTTGCTCCCTCTTCTTCTTTCTGCTTGGAACTCACCACAGCCCACTTCCGGATTTCTGGCTCAAGCTAGGGTTAGGGTTAGGGTTAGGGTTACGCCTGCGCCTAAGCCTCCGCCTAGGCCTAGGTTTAGGGTTCAGAAAACCACAAAGCCAGGAGCTCCAGGGACACTGGCCATGCGAAAGGCATGCCAAGTTGAGCAGGGCACAGCCAAAACCTAGCCCCCTCTTCTTCTTCCTGCTCAGAACTCACCACAGCCCACTGCTGGATTTCTGGCTCAAGCTAGGGTTAGGGTTAGGGTCAGGGTTACGCCTATGCCTAAGCCTAGGTTTAGTGTTCAGAAAACCACAAAGCCAGGAGCTCCAGGGACACTGGCCATGCGAAAGGCATACAAAGTTGAGCACGGAAAAGCCAAAACCTTGCTCCCTCTTCTTTTTCCTGCTTGGAACTCACCACAGCCCAATGCCTGGTTTCTGGCTCAAGCTAGGGTTAGGGTTATGCCTAGGATTAGGGTTGAGAAAACCACAGAGCCAGCAGCTCCAGGGACACTGGACATGTGAGATGCATGCAAAGTTGAGCAGTGCGCAGCCAAAACTTGGCTCCCTCTTCTTCTTTCTGCTTGGAACTCACCACAGCCCACTTCCGGATTTCTGGCTCAAGCTAGGGTTAGGGTTAGGGTTAGGGTTACGCCTGCGCCTAAGCCTCCGCCTAGGCCTAGGTTTAGGGTTCAGAAAACCACAAAGCCAGGAGCTCCAGGGACACTGGCCATGCGAAAGGCATGCCAAGTTGAGCAGGGCACAGCCAAAACCTTGCCCCCTCTTCTTCTTCCTGCTCAGAACTCACCACAGCCCACTGCTGGATTTCTGGCTCAAGCTAGGGTTAGGGTTAGGGTTAGCACTAGGATTATGCCAAGGATTAGGGCTGCGAAATCCACAAAGGCAGGAGCTCCAGGGACACTGGACATGTGAAAGGCATGCAAAGTTGAGCAGGGCACAGCCAAAACCTTGCCCCCTCTTCTTCTTCCTGCTCGGAACTCACCACAGCCCACTGCTGGATTTCTGGCTCAAGCTAGGGTTAGGGTTAGGGTCAGGGTTAGGGTAACGCCTAGGGTTAGGGTACAGAGAACCACCGAGCCCAGAGCTCCAGGGATACTCACTATGCAAAAGGCATGCCAAGGTGAGCGCAGCACAGCCCAAAACCTTGCGCCCTCTTCTTCTTCCTGCTTGGAACTCACCACAGCCCAATGCTCGATTTCTGGCTCAAGCTAGGGTTAGGGTTACGCCTACGCCAAGACCTAGGTTTAGTGTTCAGAAAACCACAAAGCCAGAAGCCCACGGACACTGACCATGCGAAAGGCATGCCAAGTTGAGCACGGAAAAGCCAAAACTTTGCTCCCTCTTCTTCTTTCTACTTGGAACTCACCACAGCCCACTTCCGGATTTCTGGCTCAAGCTAGGGTTAGGGTTAGGGTTACGCCTGCGCCTAAGCCTCCGCCTAGGCCTAGGTTTAGGGTTCAGAAAACCACAAAGCCAGGAGCTCCAGGGACACTGGCCATGCGAAAGGCATGCCAAGTTGAGCAGGGCACAGCCAAAACCTTGCCCCCTCTTCTTCTTCCTGCTCAGAACTCACCACAGCCCACTTCCGGATTTCTGGCTCAAGCTAGGGTTAGGGTTAGGGTTAGGGTTACGCCTGCGCCTAAGCCTCCGCCTAGGCCTAGGTTTAGGGTTCAGAAAACCACAAAGCCAGGAGCTCCAGGGACACTGGCCATGCGAAAGGCATGCCAAGTTGAGCAGGGCACAGCCAAAACCTTGCCCCCTCTTCTTCTTCCTGCTCAGAACTCACCACAGCCCACTGCTGGATTTCTGGCTCAAGCTAGGGTTAGGGTTAGGGTCAGGGTTACGCCTGCGCCTAAGCCTCCGCCTAGGCCTAGGTTTAGGGTTCAGAAAACCACAAAGCCAGGAGCTCCAGGGACACTGGCCATGCGAAAGGCATACAAAGTTGAGCACGGAAAAGCCAAAACCTTGCTCCCTCTTCTTTTTCCTGCTTGGAACTCACCACAGCCCAATGCCTGGTTTCTGGCTCAAGCTAGGGTTAGGGTTATGCCTAGGATTAGGGTTGAGAAAACCACAGAGCCAGCAGCTCCAGGGACACTGGACATGTGAGATGCATGCAAAGTTGAGCAGTGCGCAGCCAAAACTTGGCTCCCTCTTCTTCTTCCTGCTCGGAACTCACCACAGCCCACTGCTGGATTTCTGGCTCAAGCTAGGGTTAGGGTTAGGGTTAGCACTAGGATTATGCTAAGGATTATGGCTGCGAAATCCACAAAGGCAGGAGCTCCAGGGACACTGGACATGTGAAAGGCATGCAAAGTAGATCAGTGCGCAGCCAAAACTTGGCTCCCTCTTCTTCTTTCTGCTTGGAACTCACCACAGCCCACTTCCGGATTTCTGGCTCAAGCTAGGGTTAGGGTTAGGGTTAGCACTAGGATTATGCCAAGGATTAGGGCTGCGAAATCCACAAAGGCAGGAGCTCCAGGGATACTCACTATGCAAAAGGCATGCCAAGGTGAGCGCAGCACAGCCCAAAACTTGGCTCCCTCTTCTTCTTCCTGCTTGGAACTCACCACAGCCCAATGCTCGATTTCTGGCTCAAGCTAGGGTTAGGGTTAGGGTTACACCTACGCCTAAGCCTATGCCTAGGCCTAGGTTTAGGGTTCAGAAAACCACAAAGCCAGGAACTCCACGGACACTGACCATGCGAAAGGCATGCCAAGTTGAGCAGTGCGCAGCCAAAACTTGGCTCCCTCTTCTTCTTTCTGCTTGGAACTCACCACAGCCCACCGCCGGATTTCGGGCTCAAGCTAGGGTTAGGGTTAGGGTTAGGGTTACGCCTGCGCCTAAGCCCCCGCCTAGGCCTAGGTTTAGGGTTCGGAAAACCACAAAGGCAGGAGCTCCAGGGACACTGGCCATGCAAAAGGCATGCCAAGTTGAGCACGGAAAAGCCAAAACTTGGCTCCCTCTTCTTCTTCCTGCTCGGAACTCACCACAGCCCACTGCTGGATTTCTGGCTCAAGCTAGGGTTAGGGTTAGGGTTAGCACTAGGATTATGCCAAGGATTAGGGCTGCGGAATCCACAAAGGCAGGAGCTCCAGGGACACTGGACATGTGAAAGGCATGCAAAGTAGATCAGTGCGCAGCCAAAACTTTGCTCCCTCTTCTTCTTTCTGCTTGGAACTCACCACAGCCCACTTCCGGATTTCTGGCTCAAGCTAGGGTTAGGGTTAGGGTTAGGGTCAGGGTCAGGGTTAGGGTAACGCCTAGGGTTAGGGTACAGAGAACCACCGAGCCCAGAGCTCCAGGGATACTCACTATGCAAAAGGCATGCCAAGGTGAGCGCAGCACAGCCCAAAACCTTGCGCCCTCTTCTTCTTCCTGCTTGGAACTCACCACAGCCCAATGCTCGATTTCTGGCTCAAGCTAGGGTTAGGGTTACGCCTACGCCAAGACCTAGGTTTAGGGTTCAGAAAAGCACAAAGCCAGAAGCCCACGGACACTGACCATGCGAAAGGCATGCCAAGTTGAGCACGGAAAAGCCAAAACTTTGCTCCCTCTTCTTCTTTCTGCTTGGAACTCACCACAGCCCACTTCCGGATTTCTGGCTCAAGCTAGGGTTAGGGTTAGGGTTAGGGTTACGCCTGCGCCTAAGCCTCCGCCTAGGCCTAGGTTTAGGGTTCAGAAAACCACAAAGCCAGGAGCTCCAGGGACACTGGCCATGCGAAAGGCATGCCAAGTTGAGCAGGGCACAGCCAAAACCTTGCCCCCTCTTCTTCTTCATGCTCGGAACTCACCACAGCCCAATGCTGGATTTCTGGCTCAAGCTAGGGTTAGGGTTAGGGTTAGGGTTAACGCCTATGCCTAAGCCTAGGTTTAGGGTTCAGAAAACCACAAAGACAGGAGCTCCAGAGACACTGGCCATGCGAAAGGCATACAAAGTTGAGCACGGAAATGTCAAAAGCTTGCCGCCTCTTCTTTTTCCTGCTTGGAACTCACCACAGCCCAATGCCTGGTTTCTGGCTCAAGCTAGGGTTAGGGTTATGCCTAGGATTAGGGTTGAGAAAACCACAGAGCCAGCAGCTCCAGGGACACTGGACATGTGAGATGCATGCCAAGTTGAGCAGTGCGCAGCCAAAACTTGGCTCCCTCTTCTTCTTTCTGCTTGGAACTCACCACAGCCCACTTCCGGATTTCTGGCTCAAGCTAGGGTTAGGGTTAGGGTTAGGGTTACGCCTGCGCCTAAGCCTCCGCCTAGGCCTAGGTTTAGGGTTCAGAAAACCACAAAGCCAGGAGCTCCAGGGACACTGGCCATGCGAAAGGCATGCCAAGTTGAGCAGGGCACAGCCAAAACCTAGCCCCCTCTTCTTCTTCCTGCTCAGAACTCACCACAGCCCACTGCTGGATTTCTGGCTCAAGCTAGGGTTAGGGTTAGGGTTAGGGTTACGCCTGCGCCTAAGCCTCCGCCTAGGCCTAGGTTTAGGGTTCAGAAAACCACAAAGCCAGGAGCTCCAGGGACACTGGCCATGCGAAAGGCATGCCAAGTTGAGCAGGGCACAGCCAAAACCTTGCCCCCTCTTCTTTTTCCTGCTTGGAACTCACCACAGCCCAATGCCTGGTTTCTGGCTCAAGCTAGGGTTAGGGTTATGCCTAGGATTAGGGTTGAGAAAACCACAGAGCCAGCAGCTCCAGGGACACTGGACATGTGAGATGCATGCAAAGTTGAGCAGTGCGCAGCCAAAACTTGGCTCCCTCTTCTTCTTCCTGCTCGGAACTCACCACAGCCCACCGCCGGATTTCTGGCTCAAGCTAGGGTTAGGGTTAGGGTTACGCCTACGCCTAAGCCTATGCCTAGGCCTAGGTTTAGGGTTCAGAAAACCACAAAGCCAGGAACTCCACGGACACTGACCATGCGAAAGGCATGCCAAGTTGAGCAGTGCGCAGCCAAAACTTGGCTCCCTCTTCTTCTTTCTGCTTGGAACTCACCACAGCCCACTTCCGGATTTCTGGCTCAAGCTAGGGTTAGGGTTAGGGTTAGGGTTACGCCTGCGCCTAAGCCTCCGCCTAGGCCTAGGTTTAGGGTTCAGAAAACCACAAAGCCAGGAGCTCCAGGGACACTGGCCATGCGAAAGGCATGCCAAGTTGAGCAGGGCACAGCCAAAACCTTGCCCCCTCTTCTTCTTCCTGCTCAGAACTCACCACAGCCCACTGCTGGATTTCTGGCTCAAGCTAGGGTTAGGGTTAGGGTTAGCACTAGGATTATGCCAAGGATTAGGGCTGCGAAATCCACAAAGGCAGGAGCTCCAGGGACACTGGACATGTGAAAGGCATGCAAAGTTGAGCAGGGCACAGCCAAAACCTTGCCCCCTCTTCTTCTTCCTGCTCGGAACTCACCACAGCCCACTGCTGGATTTCTGGCTCAAGCTAGGGTTAGGGTTAGGGTCAGGGTTAGGGTAACGCCTAGGGTTAGGGTACAGAGAACCACCGAGCCCAGAGCTCCAGGGATACTCACTATGCAAAAGGCATGCCAAGGTGAGCGCAGCACAGCCCAAAACCTTGCGCCCTCTTCTTCTTCCTGCTTGGAACTCACCACAGCCCAATGCTCGATTTCTGGCTCAAGCTAGGGTTAGGGTTACGCCTACGCCAAGACCTAGGTTTAGTGTTCAGAAAACCACAAAGCCAGAAGCCCACGGACACTGACCATGCGAAAGGCATGCCAAGTTGAGCACGGAAAAGCCAAAACTTTGCTCCCTCTTCTTCTTTCTGCTTGGAACTCACCACAGCCCACTTCCGGATTTCTGGCTCAAGCTAGGGTTAGGGTTAGGGTTACGCCTGCGCCTAAGCCTCCGCCTAGGCCTAGGTTTAGGGTTCAGAAAACCACAAAGCCAGGAGCTCCAGGGACACTGGCCATGCGAAAGGCATGCCAAGTTGAGCAGGGCACAGCCAAAACCTTGCCCCCTCTTCTTCTTCCTGCTCAGAACTCACCACAGCCCACTGCTGGATTTCTGGCTCAAGCTAGGGTTAGGGTTAGGGTTAGCACTAGGATTATGCCAAGGATTAGGGCTGCGAAATCCACAAAGGCAGGAGCTCCAGGGACACTGGACATGTGAAAGGCATGCAAAGTAGATCAGTGCACAGCCAAAACCTTGCCCCCTCTTCTTCTTCCTGCTCGGAACTCACCACAGCCCACTGCTGGATTTCTGGCTCAAGCTAGGGTTAGGGTTAGGGTCAGGGTTAGGGTCAGGGTCAGGGTTAGGGTAACGCCTAGGGTTAGGGTACAGAGAACCACCGAGCCCAGAGCTCCAGGGATACTCACTATGCAAAAGGCATGCCAAGGTGAGCGCAGCACAGCCCAAAACCTTGCGCCCTCTTCTTCTTCCTGCTTGGAACTCACCACAGCCCAATGCTTGATTTCTGGCTCAAGCTAGGGTTAGGGTTACGCCTACGCCAAGACCTAGGTTTAGGGTTCAGAAAAGCACAAAGCCAGAAGCCCACGGACACTGACCATGCGAAAGGCATGCCAAGTTGAGCAGTGCGCAGCTAAAACTTTGCTCCCTCTTCTTCTTTCTGCTTGGAACTCACCACAGCCCACTTCCGGATTTCTGGCTCAAGCTAGGGTTAGGGTTAGGGTAAGGGTTACGCCTGCGCCTAAGCCTCCGCCTAGGCCTAGGTTTAGGGTTCAGAAAACCACAAAGCCAGGAGCTCCAGGGACACTGGCCATGCGAAAGGCATGCCAAGTTGAGCAGGGCACAGCCAAAACCTTGCCCCCTCTTCTTCTTCCTGCTCAGAACTCACCACAGCCCACTGCTGGATTTCTGGCTCAAGCTAGGGTTAGGGTTAGGGTCAGGGTTACGCCTATGCCTAAGCCTAGGTTTAGTGTTCAGAAAACCACAAAGCCAGGAGCTCCAGGGACACTGGCCATGCGAAAGGCATACAAAGTTGAGCACGGAAAAGCCAAAACCTTGCTCCCTCTTCTTTTTCCTGCTTGGAACTCACCACAGCCCAATGCCTGGTTTCTGGCTCAAGCTAGGGTTAGGGTTATGCCTAGGATTAGGGTTGAGAAAACCACAGAGCCAGCAGCTCCAGGGACACTGGACATATGAGATGCATGCAAAGTTGAGCAGTGCGCAGCCAAAACTTGGCTCCCTCTTCTTCTTCCTGCTCGGAACTCACCACAGCCCACTGCTGGATTTCTGGCTCAAGCTAGGGTTAGGGTTAGGGTTAGCACTAGGATTATGCCAAGGATTAGGGCTGCGAAATCCACAAAGGCAGGAGCTCCAGGGACACTGGACATGTGAAAGGCATGCAAAGTAGATCAGTGCGCAGCCAAAACTTGGCTCCCTCTTCTTCTTTCTGCTTGGAACTCACCACAGCCCACTTCCGGATTTCTGGCTCAAGCTAGGGTTAGGGTTAGGGTTAGCACTAGGATTATGCCAAGGATTAGGGCTGCGAAATCCACAAAGGCAGGAGCTCCAGGGACACTGACCATGCGAAAGGCATGCCAAGTTGAGCAGTGCGCAGCCAAAACTTGGCTCCCTCTTCTTCTTTCTGCTTGGAACTCACCACAGCCCACTTCCGGATTTCTGGCTCAAGCTAGGGTTAGGGTTAGGGTTACGCCTGCGCCTAAGCCTCCGCCTAGGCCTAGGTTTAGGGTTCAGAAAACCACAAAGCCAGGAGCTCCAGGGACACTGGCCATGCGAAAGGCATGCCAAGTTGAGCAGGGCACAGCCAAAACCTTGCCCCCTCTTCTTCTTCCTGCTCGGAACTCACCACAGCCCACTGCTGGATTTCTGGCTCAAGCTAGGGTTAGGGTTAGGGTCAGGGTCAGGGTTAGGGTAACGCCTAGGTTTAGGGTACAGAGAACCACCGAGCCCAGAGCTCCAGGGATACTCACTATGCAAAAGGCATGCCAAGGTGAGCGCAGCACAGCCCAAAACTTGGCTCCCTCTTCTTCTTCCTGCTTGGAACTCACCACAGCCCAATGCTCGATTTCTGGCTCAAGCTAGGGTTAGGGTTAGGGTTACGCCTACGCCTAAGCCTATGCCTAGGCCTAGGTTTAGGGTTCAGAAAACCACAAAGCCAGGAACTCCACGGACACTGACCATGCGAAAGGCATGCCAAGTTGAGCAGTGCGCAGCCAAAACTTGGCTCCCTCTTCTTCTTTCTGCTTGGAACTCACCACAGCCCACCGCCGGATTTCTGGCTCAAGCTAGGGTTAGGGTTAGGGTTAGGGTTACGCCTGCGCCTAAGCCCCCGCCTAGGCCTAGGTTTAGGGTTCGGAAAACCACAAAGGCAGGAGCTCCAGGGACACTGGCCATGCAAAAGGCATGCCAAGTTGAGCACGGAAAAGCCATAACTTGGCTCCCTCTTCTTCTTCCTGCTCGGAACTCACCACAGCCCACTGCTGGATTTCTGGCTCAAGCTAGGGTTAGGGTTAGGGTTAGCACTAGGATTATGCCAAGGATTAGGGCTGCGGAATCCACAAAGGCAGGAGCTCCAGGGACACTGGACGTGTGAAAGGCATGCAAAGTAGATCAGTGCGCAGCCAAAACTTGGCTCCCTCTTCTTCTTTCTGCTTGGAACTCACCACAGCCCACTTCCGGATTTCTGGCTCAAGCTAGGGTTAGGGTTACGCCTGCGCCTAAGCCTCCGCCTAGGCCTAGGTTTAGGGTTCAGAAAACCACAAAGCCAGGAGCTCCAGGGACACTGGCCATGCGAAAGGCATGCCAAGTTGAGCAGGGCACAGCCAAAACCTTGCCCCCTCTTCTTCTTCCTGCTCAGAACTCACCACAGCCCACTGCTGGATTTCTGGCTCAAGCTAGGGTTAGGGTTAGGGTCAGGGTTACGCCTATGCCTAAGCCTAGGTTTAGGGTTCAGAAAACCACAAAGCCAGGAGCTCCAGAGACACTGGCCATGCGAAAGGCATACAAAGTTGAGCACGGAAATGTCAAAAGCTTGCCGCCTCTTCTTTTTCCTGCTTGGAACTCACCACAGCCCAATGCCTGGTTTCTGGCTCAAGCTAGGGTTAGGGTTATGCCTAGGATTAGGGTTGAGAAAACCACAGAGCCAGCAGCTCCAGGGACACTGGACATGTGAGATGCATGCAAAGTTGAGCAGTGCGCAGCCAAAACTTGGCTCCCTCTTCTTCTTCCTGCTCGGAACTCACCACAGCCCACTTCCGGATTCCTGGCTCAAGCTAGGGTTAGGGTTAGGGTTAGGGTTACGCCTACGCCTAAGCCTATGCCTAGGCCTAGGTTTAGGGTTCAGAAAACCACAAAGCCAGGAACTCCACGGACACTGACCATGCGAAAGGCATGCCAAGTTGAGCAGTGCGCAGCCAAAACTTGGCTCCCTCTTCTTCTTTCTGCTTGGAACTCACCACAGCCCACCGCCGGATTTCTGGCTCAAGCTAGGGTTAGGGTTAGGGTTACGCCTGCACCTAAGCCCCCGCCTAGGCCTAGGTTTAGGGTTCGGAAAACCACAAAGGCAGGAGCTCCAGGGACACTGGCCATGCAAAAGGCATGCCAAGTTGAGCACGGAAAAGCCAAAACTTGGCTCCCTCTTCTTCTTCCTGCTCGGAACTCACCACAGCCCACTGCTGGATTTCTGGCTCAAGCTAGGGTTAGGGTTAGGGTTAGCACTAGGATTATGCCAAGGATTAGGGCTGCGGAATCCACAAAGGCAGGAGCTCCAGGGACACTGGACATGTGAAAGGCATGCAAAGTAGATCAGTGCGCAGCCAAAACTTGGCTCCCTCTTCTTCTTTCTGCTCAGAACTCACCACAGCCCACTTCCGGATTTCTGGCTCAAGCTAGGGTTAGGGTTAGGGTTACGCCTGCACCTAAGCCTATGCTTTGGCCTAGATTTAGGGTTCAGAAAACCACAAAGCCAGGAGCTCCAGGGACACTGGCCATGCGAAAGGCATGCAAAGTTGAGCACGGAAATGTCAAAAGCTTGCCGCCTCTTCTTTTTCCTGCTTGGAACTCACCACAGCCCACTTCCGGATTTCTGGCTCCAGCTAGGGTTAGGGTTAGGGTCAGGGTTACGCCTATGCCTAAGCCTAGGTTTAGGGTTCAGAAAACCACAAAGCCAGGAGCTCCAGAGACACTGGCCATGCGAAAGGCATACAAAGTTGAGCACGGAAATGTCAAAAGCTTGCCGCCTCTTCTTTTTCCTGCTTGGAACTCACCACAGCCCAATGCCTGGTTTCTGGCTCAAGCTAGGGTTAGGGTTATGCCTAGGATTAGGGTTGAGAAAACCACAGAGCCAGCAGCTCCAGGGACACTGGACATGTGAGATGCATGCCAAGTTGAGCAGTGCGCAGCCAAAACTTGGCTCCCTCTTCTTCTTCCTGCTCGGAACTCACCACAGCCCACTTCCGGATTTCTGGCTCAAGCTAGGGTTAGGGTTAGGGTTAGGGTTACGCCTACGCCTAAGCCTATGCCTAGGCCTAGGTTTAGGGTTCAGAAAACCACAAAGCCAGGAACTCCACGGACACTGACCATGCGAAAGGCATGCCAAGTTGAGCAGTGCGCAGCCAAAACTTTGCTCCCTCTTCTTCTTTCTGCTTGGAACTCACCACAGCCCACTTCCGGATTTCTGGCTCAAGCTAGGGTTAGGGTTAGGGTTAGGGTTACGCCTGCGCCTAAGCCTCCGCCTAGGCCTAGGTTTAGGGTTCAGAAAACCACAAAGCCAGGAGCTCCAGGGACACTGGCCATGCGAAAGGCATGCCAAGTTGAGCAGGGCACAGCCAAAACCTTGCCCCCTCTTCTTCTTCCTGCTCAGAACTCACCACAGCCCACTGCTGGATTTCTGGCTCAAGCTAGGGTTAGGGTTAGGGTCAGGGTTACGCCTATGCCTAAGCCTAGGTTTAGTGTTCAGAAAACCACAAAGCCAGGAGCTCCAGGGACACTGGCCATGCGAAAGGCATACAAAGTTGAGCACGGAAAAGCCAAAACCTTGCTCCCTCTTCTTTTTCCTGCTTGGAACTCACCACAGCCCAATGCCTGGTTTCTGGCTCAAGCTAGGGTTAGGGTTATGCCTAGGATTAGGGTTGAGAAAACCACAGAGCCAGCAGCTCCAGGGACACTGGACATGTGAGATGCATGCAAAGTTGAGCAGTGCGCAGCCAAAACTTGGCTCCCTCTTCTTCTTCCTGCTCGGAACTCACCACAGCCCACCGCCGGATTTCTGGCTCAAGCTAGGGTTAGGGTTAGGGTTACGCCTACGCCTAAGCCTATGCCTAGGCCTAGGTTTAGGGTTCAGAAAACCACAAAGCCAGGAACTCCACGGACACTGACCATGCGAAAGGCATGCCAAGTTGAGCAGTGCGCAGCCAAAACTTGGCTCCCTCTTCTTCTTTCTGCTTGGAACTCACCACAGCCCACTTCCGGATTTCTGGCTCAAGCTAGGGTTAGGGTTAGGGTTAGGGTTACGCCTGCGCCTAAGCCTCCGCCTAGGCCTAGGTTTAGGGTTCAGAAAACCACAAAGCCAGGAGCTCCAGGGACACTGGCCATGCGAAAGGCATGCCAAGTTGAGCAGGGCACAGCCAAAACCTTGCCCCCTCTTCTTCTTCCTGCTCAGAACTCACCACAGCCCACTGCTGGATTTCTGGCTCAAGCTAGGGTTAGGGTTAGGGTTAGCACTAGGATTATGCCAAGGATTAGGGCTGCGAAATCCACAAAGGCAGGAGCTCCAGGGACACTGGACATGTGAAAGGCATGCAAAGTTGAGCAGGGCACAGCCAAAACCTTGCCCCCTCTTCTTCTTCCTGCTCGGAACTCACCACAGCCCACTGCTGGATTTCTGGCTCAAGCTAGGGTTAGGGTTAGGGTCAGGGTTAGGGTAACGCCTAGGGTTAGGGTACAGAGAACCACCGAGCCCAGAGCTCCAGGGATACTCACTATGCAAAAGGCATGCCAAGGTGAGCGCAGCACAGCCCAAAACCTTGCGCCCTCTTCTTCTTCCTGCTTGGAACTCACCACAGCCCAATGCTCGATTTCTGGCTCAAGCTAGGGTTAGGGTTACGCCTACGCCAAGACCTAGGTTTAGGGTTCAGAAAAGCACAAAGCCAGAAGCCCACGGACACTGACCATGCGAAAGGCATGCCAAGTTGAGCACGGAAAAGCCAAAACTTTGCTCCCTCTTCTTCTTTCTGCTCAGAACTCACCACAGCCCACTTCCGGATTTCTGGCTCAAGCTAGGGTTAGGGTTAGGGTTACGCCTGCGCCTAAGCCTCCGCCTAGGCCTAGGTTTAGGGTTCAGAAAACCACAAAGCCAGGAGCTCCAGGGACACTGGCCATGCGAAAGGCATGCCAAGTTGAGCAGGGCACAGCCAAAACCTTGCCCCCTCTTCTTCTTCCTGCTCAGAACTCACCACAGCCCACTGCTGGATTTCTGGCTCAAGCTAGGGTTAGGGTTAGGGTTAGCACTAGGATTATGCCAAGGATTAGGGCTGCGAAATCCACAAAGGCAGGAGCTCCAGGGACACTGGACATGTGAAAGGCATGCAAAGTAGATCAGTGCACAGCCAAAACCTTGCCCCCTCTTCTTCTTCCTGCTCGGAACTCACCACAGCCCACTGCTGGATTTCTGGCTCAAGCTAGGGTTAGGGTTAGGGTCAGGGTTAGGGTCAGGGTCAGGGTTAGGGTAACGCCTAGGGTTAGGGTACAGAGAACCACCGAGCCCAGAGCTCCAGGGATACTCACTATGCAAAAGGCATGCCAAGGTGAGCGCAGCACAGCCCAAAACCTTGCGCCCTCTTCTTCTTCCTGCTTGGAACTCACCACAGCCCAATGCTTGATTTCTGGCTCAAGCTAGGGTTAGGGTTACGCCTACGCCAAGACCTAGGTTTAGGGTTCAGAAAAGCACAAAGCCAGAAGCCCACGGACACTGACCATGCGAAAGGCATGCCAAGTTGAGCACGGAAAAGCCAAAACTTTGCTCCCTCTTCTTCTTTCTGCTTGGAACTCACCACAGCCCACTTCCGGATTTCTGGCTCAAGCTAGGGTTAGGGTTAGGGTTACGCCTGCGCCTAAGCCTCCGCCTAGGCCTAGGTTTAGGGTTCAGAAAACCACAAAGCCAGGAGCTCCAGGGACACTGGCCATGCGAAAGGCATGCCAAGTTGAGCAGGGCACAGCCAAAACCTTGCCCCCTCTTCTTCTTCCTGCTCAGAACTCACCACAGCCCACTGCTGGATTTCTGGCTCAAGCTAGGGTTAGGGTTAGGGTCAGGGTCAGGGTTACGCCTATGCCTAAGCCTAGGTTTAGTGTTCAGAAAACCACAAAGCCAGGAGCTCCAGGGACACTGGCCATGCGAAAGGCATACAAAGTTGAGCACGGAAAAGCCAAAACCTTGCTCCCTCTTCTTTTTCCTGCTTGGAACTCACCACAGCCCAATGCCTGGTTTCTGGCTCAAGCTAGGGTTAGGGTTATGCCTAGGATTAGGGTTGAGAAAACCACAGAGCCAGCAGCTCCAGGGACACTGGACATATGAGATGCATGCAAAGTTGAGCAGTGCGCAGCCAAAACTTGGCTCCCTCTTCTTCTTCCTGCTCGGAACTCACCACAGCCCACTGCTGGATTTCTGGCTCAAGCTAGGGTTAGGGTTAGGGTTAGCACTAGGATTATGCCAAGGATTAGGGCTGCGAAATCCACAAAGGCAGGAGCTCCAGGGACACTGGACATGTGAAAGGCATGCAAAGTAGATCAGTGCGCAGCCAAAACTTGGCTCCCTCTTCTTCTTTCTGCTTGGAACTCACCACAGCCCACTTCCGGATTTCTGGCTCAAGCTAGGGTTAGGGTTAGGGTTAGCACTAGGATTATGCCAAGGATTAGGGCTGCGAAATCCACAAAGGCAGGAGCTCCAGGGACACTGACCATGCGAAAGGCATGCCAAGTTGAGCAGTGCGCAGCCAAAACTTGGCTCCCTCTTCTTCTTTCTGCTTGGAACTCACCACAGCCCACTTCCGGATTTCTGGCTCAAGCTAGGGTTAGGGTTAGGGTTACGCCTGCGCCTAAGCCTCCGCCTAGGCCTAGGTTTAGGGTTCAGAAAACCACAAAGCCAGGAGCTCCAGGGACACTGGCCATGCGAAAGGCATGCCAAGTTGAGCAGGGCACAGCCAAAACCTTGCCCCCTCTTCTTCTTCCTGCTCGGAACTCACCACAGCCCACTGCTGGATTTCTGGGTCAAGCTAGGGTTAGGGTTAGGGTCAGGGTCAGGGTTAGGGTAACGCCTAGGTTTAGGGTACAGAGAACCACCGAGCCCAGAGCTCCAGGGATACTCACTATGCAAAAGGCATGCCAAGGTGAGCGCAGCACAGCCCAAAACTTGGCTCCCTCTTCTTCTTCCTGCTTGGAACTCACCACAGCCCAATGCTCGATTTCTGGCTCAAGCTAGGGTTAGGGTTAGGGTTACGCCTACGCCTAAGCCTATGCCTAGGCCTAGGTTTAGGGTTCAGAAAACCACAAAGCCAGGAACTCCACGGACACTGACCATGCGAAAGGCATGCCAAGTTGAGCAGTGCGCAGCCAAAACTTGGCTCCCTCTTCTTCTTTCTGCTTGGAACTCACCACAGCCCACCGCCGGATTTCTGGCTCAAGCTAGGGTTAGGGTTAGGGTTAGGGTTACGCCTGCGCCTAAGCCCCCGCCTAGGCCTAGGTTTAGGGTTCGGAAAACCACAAAGGCAGGAGCTCCAGGGACACTGGCCATGCAAAAGGCATGCCAAGTTGAGCACGGAAAAGCCATAACTTGGCTCCCTCTTCTTCTTCCTGCTCGGAACTCACCACAGCCCACTGCTGGATTTCTGGCTCAAGCTAGGGTTAGGGTTAGGGTTAGCACTAGGATTATGCCAAGGATTAGGGCTGCGGAATCCACAAAGGCAGGAGCTCCAGGGACACTGGACATGTGAAAGGCATGCAAAGTAGATCAGTGCGCAGCCAAAACTTGGCTCCCTCTTCTTCTTTCTGCTTGGAACTCACCACAGCCCACTTCCGGATTTCTGGCTCAAGCTAGGGTTAGGGTTACGCCTGCGCCTAAGCCTCCGCCTAGGCCTAGGTTTAGGGTTCAGAAAACCACAAAGCCAGGAGCTCCAGGGACACTGGCCATGCGAAAGGCATGCCAAGTTGAGCAGGGCACAGCCAAAACCTTGCCCCCTCTTCTTCTTCCTGCTCAGAACTCACCACAGCCCACTGCTGGATTTCTGGCTCAAGCTAGGGTTAGGGTTAGGGTCAGGGTTACGCCTATGCCTAAGCCTAGGTTTAGGGTTCAGAAAACCACAAAGCCAGGAGCTCCAGAGACACTGGCCATGCGAAAGGCATACAAAGTTGAGCACGGAAATGTCAAAAGCTTGCCGCCTCTTCTTTTTCCTGCTTGGAACTCACCACAGCCCAATGCCTGGTTTCTGGCTCAAGCTAGGGTTAGGGTTATGCCTAGGATTAGGGTTGAGAAAACCACAGAGCCAGCAGCTCCAGGGACACTGGACATGTGAGATGCATGCAAAGTTGAGCAGTGCGCAGCCAAAACTTGGCTCCCTCTTCTTCTTCCTGCTCGGAACTCACCACAGCCCACTTCCGGATTCCTGGCTCAAGCTAGGGTTAGGGTTAGGGTTAGGGTTACGCCTACGCCTAAGCCTATGCCTAGGCCTAGGTTTAGGGTTCAGAAAACCACAAAGCCAGGAACTCCACGGACACTGACCATGCGAAAGGCATGCCAAGTTGAGCAGTGCGCAGCCAAAACTTGGCTCCCTCTTCTTCTTTCTGCTTGGAACTCACCACAGCCCACCGCCGGATTTCTGGCTCAAGCTAGGGTTAGGGTTAGGGTTACGCCTGCACCTAAGCCCCCGCCTAGGCCTAGGTTTAGGGTTCGGAAAACCACAAAGGCAGGAGCTCCAGGGACACTGGCCATGCAAAAGGCATGCCAAGTTGAGCACGGAAAAGCCAAAACTTGGCTCCCTCTTCTTCTTCCTGCTCGGAACTCACCACAGCCCACTGCTGGATTTCTGGCTCAAGCTAGGGTTAGGGTTAGGGTTAGCACTAGGATTATGCCAAGGATTAGGGCTGCGGAATCCACAAAGGCAGGAGCTCCAGGGACACTGGACATGTGAAAGGCATGCAAAGTAGATCAGTGCGCAGCCAAAACTTGGCTCCCTCTTCTTCTTTCTGCTCAGAACTCACCACAGCCCACTTCCGGATTTCTGGCTCAAGCTAGGGTTAGGGTTAGGGTTACGCCTGCACCTAAGCCTATGCCTAGGCCTAGATTTAGGGTTCAGAAAACCACAAAGCCAGGAGCTCCAGGGACACTGGCCATGCGAAAGGCATGCAAAGTTGAGCACGGAAATGTCAAAAGCTTGCCGCCTCTTCTTTTTCCTGCTTGGAACTCACCACAGCCCACTTCCGGATTTCTGGCTCCAGCTAGGGTTAGGGTTAGGGTCAGGGTTACGCCTATGCCTAAGCCTAGGTTTAGGGTTCAGAAAACCACAAAGCCAGGAGCTCCAGAGACACTGGCCATGCGAAAGGCATACAAAGTTGAGCACGGAAATGTCAAAAGCTTGCCGCCTCTTCTTTTTCCTGCTTGGAACTCACCACAGCCCAATGCCTGGTTTCTGGCTCAAGCTAGGGTTAGGGTTATGCCTAGGATTAGGGTTGAGAAAACCACAGAGCCAGCAGCTCCAGGGACACTGGACATGTGAGATGCATGCCAAGTTGAGCAGTGCGCAGCCAAAACTTGGCTCCCTCTTCTTCTTCCTGCTCGGAACTCACCACAGCCCACTTCCGGATTCCTGGCTCAAGCTAGGGTTAGGGTTAGGGTTAGGGTTACGCCTACGCCTAAGCCTATGCCTAGGCCTAGGTTTAGGGTTCAGAAAACCACAAAGCCAGGAACTCCACGGACACTGACCATGCGAAAGGCATGCCAAGTTGAGCAGTGCGCAGCCAAAACTTTGCTCCCTCTTCTTCTTTCTGCTTGGAACTCACCACAGCCCACTTCCGGATTTCTGGCTCAAGCTAGGGTTAGGGTTAGGGTTAGGGTTACGCCTGCGCCTAAGCCTCCGCCTAGGCCTAGGTTTAGGGTTCAGAAAACCACAAAGCCAGGAGCTCCAGGGACACTGGCCATGCGAAAGGCATGCCAAGTTGAGCAGGGCACAGCCAAAACCTTGCCCCCTCTTCTTCTTCCTGCTCAGAACTCACCACAGCCCACTGCTGGATTTCTGGCTCAAGCTAGGGTTAGGGTTAGGGTCAGGGTTACGCCTATGCCTAAGCCTAGGTTTAGTGTTCAGAAAACCACAAAGCCAGGAGCTCCAGGGACACTGGCCATGCGAAAGGCATACAAAGTTGAGCACGGAAAAGCCAAAACCTTGCTCCCTCTTCTTTTTCCTGCTTGGAACTCACCACAGCCCAATGCCTGGTTTCTGGCTCAAGCTAGGGTTAGGGTTATGCCTAGGATTAGGGTTGAGAAAACCACAGAGCCAGCAGCTCCAGGGACACTGGACATGTGAGATGCATGCAAAGTTGAGCAGTGCGCAGCCAAAACTTGGCTCCCTCTTCTTCTTCCTGCTCGGAACTCACCACAGCCCACCGCCGGATTTCTGGCTCAAGCTAGGGTTAGGGTTAGGGTTACGCCTACGCCTAAGCCTATGCCTAGGCCTAGGTTTAGGGTTCAGAAAACCACAAAGCCAGGAACTCCACGGACACTGACCATGCGAAAGGCATGCCAAGTTGAGCAGTGCGCAGCCAAAACTTGGCTCCCTCTTCTTCTTTCTGCTTGGAACTCACCACAGCCCACTTCCGGATTTCTGGCTCAAGCTAGGGTTAGGGTTAGGGTTAGGGTTACGCCTGCGCCTAAGCCTCCGCCTAGGCCTAGGTTTAGGGTTCAGAAAACCACAAAGCCAGGAGCTCCAGGGACACTGGCCATGCGAAAGGCATGCCAAGTTGAGCAGGGCACAGCCAAAACCTTGCCCCCTCTTCTTCTTCCTGCTCAGAACTCACCACAGCCCACTGCTGGATTTCTGGCTCAAGCTAGGGTTAGGGTTAGGGTTAGCACTAGGATTATGCCAAGGATTAGGGCTGCGAAATCCACAAAGGCAGGAGCTCCAGGGACACTGGACATGTGAAAGGCATGCAAAGTTGAGCAGGGCACAGCCAAAACCTTGCCCCCTCTTCTTCTTCCTGCTCGGAACTCACCACAGCCCACTGCTGGATTTCTGGCTCAAGCTAGGGTTAGGGTTAGGGTCAGGGTTAGGGTAACGCCTAGGGTTAGGGTACAGAGAACCACCGAGCCCAGAGCTCCAGGGATACTCACTATGCAAAAGGCATGCCAAGGTGAGCGCAGCACAGCCCAAAACCTTGCGCCCTCTTCTTCTTCCTGCTTGGAACTCACCACAGCCCAATGCTTGATTTCTGGCTCAAGCTAGGGTTAGGGTTACGCCTACGCCAAGACCTAGGTTTAGGGTTCAGAAAAGCACAAAGCCAGAAGCCCACGGACACTGACCATGCGAAAGGCATGCCAAGTTGAGCACGGAAAAGCCAAAACTTTGCTCCCTCTTCTTCTTTCTGCTCAGAACTCACCACAGCCCACTTCCGGATTTCTGGCTCAAGCTAGGGTTAGGGTTAGGGTTACGCCTGCGCCTAAGCCTCCGCCTAGGCCTAGGTTTAGGGTTCAGAAAACCACAAAGCCAGGAGCTCCAGGGACACTGGCCATGCGAAAGGCATGCCAAGTTGAGCAGGGCACAGCCAAAACCTTGCCCCCTCTTCTTCTTCCTGCTCAGAACTCACCACAGCCCACTGCTGGATTTCTGGCTCAAGCTAGGGTTAGGGTTAGGGTTAGCACTAGGATTATGCCAAGGATTAGGGCTGCGAAATCCACAAAGGCAGGAGCTCCAGGGACACTGGACATGTGAAAGGCATGCAAAGTAGATCAGTGCACAGCCAAAACCTTGCCCCCTCTTCTTCTTCCTGCTCGGAACTCACCACAGCCCACTGCTGGATTTCTGGCTCAAGCTAGGGTTAGGGTTAGGGTCAGGGTTAGGGTCAGGGTCAGGGTTAGGGTAACGCCTAGGGTTAGGGTACAGAGAACCACCGAGCCCAGAGCTCCAGGGATACTCACTATGCAAAAGGCATGCCAAGGTGAGCGCAGCACAGCCCAAAACCTTGCGCCCTCTTCTTCTTCCTGCTTGGAACTCACCACAGCCCAATGCTTGATTTCTGGCTCAAGCTAGGGTTAGGGTTACGCCTACGCCAAGACCTAGGTTTAGGGTTCAGAAAAGCACAAAGCCAGAAGCCCACGGACACTGACCATGCGAAAGGCATGCCAAGTTGAGCACGGAAAAGCCAAAACTTTGCTCCCTCTTCTTCTTTCTGCTTGGAACTCACCACAGCCCACTTCCGGATTTCTGGCTCAAGCTAGGGTTAGGGTTAGGGTTACGCCTGCGCCTAAGCCTCCGCCTAGGCCTAGGTTTAGGGTTCAGAAAACCACAAAGCCAGGAGCTCCAGGGACACTGGCCATGCGAAAGGCATGCCAAGTTGAGCAGGGCACAGCCAAAACCTTGCCCCCTCTTCTTCTTCCTGCTCAGAACTCACCACAGCCCACTGCTGGATTTCTGGCTCAAGCTAGGGTTAGGGTTAGGGTCAGGGTCAGGGTTACGCCTATGCCTAAGCCTAGGTTTAGTGTTCAGAAAACCACAAAGCCAGGAGCTCCAGGGACACTGGCCATGCGAAAGGCATACAAAGTTGAGCACGGAAAAGACAAAACCTTGCTCCCTCTTCTTTTTCCTGCTTGGAACTCACCACAGCCCAATGCCTGGTTTCTGGCTCAAGCTAGGGTTAGGGTTATGCCTAGGATTAGGGTTGAGAAAACCACAGAGCCAGCAGCTCCAGGGACACTGGACATATGAGATGCATGCAAAGTTGAGCAGTGCGCAGCCAAAACTTGGCTCCCTCTTCTTCTTCCTGCTCGGAACTCACCACAGCCCACTGCTGGATTTCTGGCTCAAGCTAGGGTTAGGGTTAGGGTTAGCACTAGGATTATGCCAAGGATTAGGGCTGCGAAATCCACAAAGGCAGGAGCTCCAGGGACACTGGACATGTGAAAGGCATGCAAAGTAGATCAGTGCGCAGCCAAAACTTGGCTCCCTCTTCTTCTTTCTGCTTGGAACTCACCACAGCCCACTTCCGGATTTCTGGCTCAAGCTAGGGTTAGGGTTAGGGTTAGCACTAGGATTATGCCAAGGATTAGGGCTGCGAAATCCACAAAGGCAGGAGCTCCAGGGACACTGACCATGCGAAAGGCATGCCAAGTTGAGCAGTGCGCAGCCAAAACTTGGCTCCCTCTTCTTCTTTCTGCTTGGAACTCACCACAGCCCACTTCCGGATTTCTGGCTCAAGCTAGGGTTAGGGTTAGGGTTACGCCTGCGCCTAAGCCTCCGCCTAGGCCTAGGTTTAGGGTTCAGAAAACCACAAAGCCAGGAGCTCCAGGGACACTGGCCATGCGAAAGGCATGCCAAGTTGAGCAGGGCACAGCCAAAACCTTGCCCCCTCTTCTTCTTCCTGCTCGGAACTCACCACAGCCCACTGCTGGATTTCTGGGTCAAGCTAGGGTTAGGGTTAGGGTCAGGGTCAGGGTTAGGGTAACGCCTAGGTTTAGGGTACAGAGAACCACCGAGCCCAGAGCTCCAGGGATACTCACTATGCAAAAGGCATGCCAAGGTGAGCGCAGCACAGCCCAAAACTTGGCTCCCTCTTCTTCTTCCTGCTTGGAACTCACCACAGCCCAATGCTCGATTTCTGGCTCAAGCTAGGGTTAGGGTTAGGGTTACGCCTACGCCTAAGCCTATGCCTAGGCCTAGGTTTAGGGTTCAGAAAACCACAAAGCCAGGAACTCCACGGACACTGACCATGCGAAAGGCATGCCAAGTTGAGCAGTGCGCAGCCAAAACTTGGCTCCCTCTTCTTCTTTCTGCTTGGAACTCACCACAGCCCACCGCCGGATTTCTGGCTCAAGCTAGGGTTAGGGTTAGGGTTAGGGTTACGCCTGCGCCTAAGCCCCCGCCTAGGCCTAGGTTTAGGGTTCGGAAAACCACAAAGGCAGGAGCTCCAGGGACACTGGCCATGCAAAAGGCATGCCAAGTTGAGCACGGAAAAGCCATAACTTGGCTCCCTCTTCTTCTTCCTGCTCGGAACTCACCACAGCCCACTGCTGGATTTCTGGCTCAAGCTAGGGTTAGGGTTAGGGTTAGCACTAGGATTATGCCAAGGATTAGGGCTGCGGAATCCACAAAGGCAGGAGCTCCAGGGACACTGGACATGTGAAAGGCATGCAAAGTAGATCAGTGCGCAGCCAAAACTTGGCTCCCTCTTCTTCTTTCTGCTTGGAACTCACCACAGCCCACTTCCGGATTTCTGGCTCAAGCTAGGGTTAGGGTTACGCCTGCGCCTAAGCCTCCGCCTAGGCCTAGGTTTAGGGTTCAGAAAACCACAAAGCCAGGAGCTCCAGGGACACTGGCCATGCGAAAGGCATGCCAAGTTGAGCAGGGCACAGCCAAAACCTTGCCCCCTCTTCTTCTTCCTGCTCAGAACTCACCACAGCCCACTGCTGGATTTCTGGCTCAAGCTAGGGTTAGGGTTAGGGTCAGGGTTACGCCTATGCCTAAGCCTAGGTTTAGGGTTCAGAAAACCACAAAGCCAGGAGCTCCAGAGACACTGGCCATGCGAAAGGCATACAAAGTTGAGCACGGAAATGTCAAAAGCTTGCCGCCTCTTCTTTTTCCTGCTTGGAACTCACCACAGCCCAATGCCTGGTTTCTGGCTCAAGCTAGGGTTAGGGTTATGCCTAGGATTAGGGTTGAGAAAACCACAGAGCCAGCAGCTCCAGGGACACTGGACATGTGAGATGCATGCAAAGTTGAGCAGTGCGCAGCCAAAACTTGGCTCCCTCTTCTTCTTCCTGCTCGGAACTCACCACAGCCCACTTCCGGATTCCTGGCTCAAGCTAGGGTTAGGGTTAGGGTTAGGGTTACGCCTACGCCTAAGCCTATGCCTAGGCCTAGGTTTAGGGTTCAGAAAACCACAAAGCCAGGAACTCCACGGACACTGACCATGCGAAAGGCATGCCAAGTTGAGCAGTGCGCAGCCAAAACTTGGCTCCCTCTTCTTCTTTCTGCTTGGAACTCACCACAGCCCACTTCCGGATTTCTGGCTCAAGCTAGGGTTAGGGTTAGGGTTACGCCTGCGCCTAAGCCTCCGCCTAGGCCTAGGTTTAGGGTTCAGAAAACCACAAAGCCAGGAGCTCCAGGGACACTGGCCATGCGAAAGGCATGCCAAGTTGAGCAGGGCACAGCCAAAACCTTGCCCCCTCTTCTTCTTCCTGCTTGGAACTCACCACAGCCCAATGCCAGATTTCTGGCTCAAGCTAGGGTTAGGGTTAGGGTCAGGGTTACGCCTATGCCTAAGCCTAGGTTTAGTGTTCAGAAAACCACAAAGCCAGGAGCTCCAGGGACACTGGCCATGCGAAAGGCATACAAAGTTGAGCACGGAAAAGCCAAAACCTTGCTCCCTCTTCTTTTTCCTGCTTGGAACTCACCACAGCCCAATGCCTGGTTTCTGGCTCAAGCTAGGGTTAGGGTTATGCCTAGGATTAGGGTTGAGAAAACCACAGAGCCAGCAGCTCCAGGGACACTGGACATGTGAGATGCATGCAAAGTTGAGCAGTGCGCAGCCAAAACTTGGCTCCCTCTTCTTCTTCCTGCTCGGAACTCACCACAGCCCACCGCCGGATTTCTGGCTCAAGCTAGGGTTAGGGTTAGGGTTACGCCTACGCCTAAGCCTATGCCTAGGCCTAGGTTTAGGGTTCAGAAAACCACAAAGCCAGGAACTCCACGGACACTGACCATGCGAAAGGCATGCCAAGTTGAGCAGTGCGCAGCCAAAACTTGGCTCCCTCTTCTTCTTTCTGCTTGGAACTCACCACAGCCCACTTCCGGATTTCTGGCTCAAGCTAGGGTTAGGGTTAGGGTTAGGGTTACGCCTGCGCCTAAGCCTCCGCCTAGGCCTAGGTTTAGGGTTCAGAAAACCACAAAGCCAGGAGCTCCAGGGACACTGGCCATGCGAAAGGCATGCCAAGTTGAGCAGGGCACAGCCAAAACCTTGCCCCCTCTTCTTCTTCCTGCTCAGAACTCACCACAGCCCACTGCTGGATTTCTGGCTCAAGCTAGGGTTAGGGTTAGGGTTAGCACTAGGATTATGCCAAGGATTAGGGCTGCGAAATCCACAAAGGCAGGAGCTCCAGGGACACTGGACATGTGAAAGGCATGCAAAGTTGAGCAGGGCACAGCCAAAACCTTGCCCCCTCTTCTTCTTCCTGCTCGGAACTCACCACAGCCCACTGCTGGATTTCTGGCTCAAGCTAGGGTTAGGGTTAGGGTCAGGGTTAGGGTAACGCCTAGGGTTAGGGTACAGAGAACCACCGAGCCCAGAGCTCCAGGGATACTCACTATGCAAAAGGCATGCCAAGGTGAGCGCAGCACAGCCCAAAACCTTGCGCCCTCTTCTTCTTCCTGCTTGGAACTCACCACAGCCCAATGCTTGATTTCTGGCTCAAGCTAGGGTTAGGGTTACGCCTACGCCAAGACCTAGGTTTAGGGTTCAGAAAAGCACAAAGCCAGAAGCCCACGGACACTGACCATGCGAAAGGCATGCCAAGTTGAGCACGGAAAAGGCAAAACTTTGCTCCCTCTTCTTCTTTCTGCTTGGAACTCACCACAGCCCACTTCCGGATTTCTGGCTCAAGCTAGGGTTAGGGTTAGGGTTACGCCTGCGCCTAAGCCTCCGCCTAGGCCTAGGTTTAGGGTTCAGAAAACCACAAAGCCAGGAGCTCCAGGGACACTGGCCATGCGAAAGGCATGCCAAGTTGAGCAGGGCACAGCCAAAACCTTGCCCCCTCTTCTTCTTCCTGCTCAGAACTCACCACAGCCCACTGCTGGATTTCTGGCTCAAGCTAGGGTTAGGGTTAGGGTTAGCACTAGGATTATGCCAAGGATTAGGGCTGCGAAATCCACAAAGGCAGGAGCTCCAGGGACACTGGACATGTGAAAGGCATGCAAAGTAGATCAGTGCACAGCCAAAACCTTGCCCCCTCTTCTTCTTCCTGCTCGGAACTCACCACAGCCCACGGCTGGATTTCTGGCTCAAGCTAGGGTTAGGGTTAGGGTCAGGGTTAGGGTCAGGGTCAGGGTTAGGGTAACGCCTAGGGTTAGGGTACAGAGAACCACCGAGCCCAGAGCTCCAGGGATACTCACTATGCAAAAGGCATGCCAAGGTGAGCGCAGCACAGCCCAAAACCTTGCGCCCTCTTCTTCTTCCTGCTTGGAACTCACCACAGCCCAATGCTTGATTTCTGGCTCAAGCTAGGGTTAGGGTTACGCCTACGCCAAGACCTAGGTTTAGGGTTCAGAAAAGCACAAAGCCAGAAGCCCACGGACACTGACCATGCGAAAGGCATGCCAAGTTGAGCACGGAAAAGCCAAAACTTTGCTCCCTCTTCTTCTTTCTGCTTGGAACTCACCACAGCCCACTTCCGGATTTCTGGCTCAAGCTAGGGTTAGGGTTAGGGTTACGCCTGCGCCTAAGCCTCCGCCTAGGCCTAGGTTTAGGGTTCAGAAAACCACAAAGCCAGGAGCTCCAGGGACACTGGCCATGCGAAAGGCATGCCAAGTTGAGCAGGGCACAGCCAAAACCTTGCCCCCTCTTCTTCTTCCTGCTCAGAACTCACCACAGCCCACTGCTGGATTTCTGGCTCAAGCTAGGGTTAGGGTTAGGGTCAGGGTCAGGGTTACGCCTATGCCTAAGCCTAGGTTTAGTGTTCAGAAAACCACAAAGCCAGGAGCTCCAGGGACACTGGCCATGCGAAAGGCATACAAAGTTGAGCACGGAAAAGCCAAAACCTTGCTCCCTCTTCTTTTTCCTGCTTGGAACTCACCACAGCCCAATGCCTGGTTTCTGGCTCAAGCTAGGGTTAGGGTTATGCCTAGGATTAGGGTTGAGAAAACCACAGAGCCAGCAGCTCCAGGGACACTGGACATATGAGATGCATGCAAAGTTGAGCAGTGCGCAGCCAAAACTTGGCTCCCTCTTCTTCTTCCTGCTCGGAACTCACCACAGCCCACTGCTGGATTTCTGGCTCAAGCTAGGGTTAGGGTTAGGGTTAGCACTAGGATTATGCCAAGGATTAGGGCTGCGAAATCCACAAAGGCAGGAGCTCCAGGGACACTGGACATGTGAAAGGCATGCAAAGTAGATCAGTGCGCAGCCAAAACTTGGCTCCCTCTTCTTCTTTCTGCTTGGAACTCACCACAGCCCACTTCCGGATTTCTGGCTCAAGCTAGGGTTAGGGTTAGGGTTAGCACTAGGATTATGCCAAGGATTAGGGCTGCGAAATCCACAAAGGCAGGAGCTCCAGGGACACTGACCATGCGAAAGGCATGCCAAGTTGAGCAGTGCGCAGCCAAAACTTGGCTCCCTCTTCTTCTTTCTGCTTGGAACTCACCACAGCCCACTTCCGGATTTCTGGCTCAAGCTAGGGTTAGGGTTAGGGTTACGCCTGCGCCTAAGCCTCCGCCTAGGCCTAGGTTTAGGGTTCAGAAAACCACAAAGCCAGGAGCTCCAGGGACACTGGCCATGCGAAAGGCATGCCAAGTTGAGCAGGGCACAGCCAAAACCTTGCCCCCTCTTCTTCTTCCTGCTCGGAACTCACCACAGCCCACTGCTGGATTTCTGGCTCAAGCTAGGGTTAGGGTTAGGGTCAGGGTCAGGGTTAGGGTAACGCCTAGGTTTAGGGTACAGAGAACCACCGAGCCCAGAGCTCCAGGGATACTCACTATGCAAAAGGCATGCCAAGGTGAGCGCAGCACAGCCCAAAACTTGGCTCCCTCTTCTTCTTCCTGCTTGGAACTCACCACAGCCCAATGCTCGATTTCTGGCTCAAGCTAGGGTTAGGGTTATGCCTAGGATTAGGGTTGAGAAAACCACAGAGCCAGCAGCTCCAGGGACACTGGACATGTGAGATGCATGCCAAGTTGAGCAGTGCGCAGCCAAAACTTGGCTCCCTCTTCTTCTTCCTGCTCGGAACTCACCACAGCCCACTTCCGGATTTCTGGCTCAAGCTAGGGTTAGGGTTAGGGTTAGGGTTACGCCTACGCCTAAGCCTATGCCTAGGCCTAGGTTTAGGGTTCAGAAAACCACAAAGCCAGGAACTCCACGGACACTGACCATGCGAAAGGCATGCCAAGTTGAGCAGTGCGCAGCCAAAACTTTGCTCCCTCTTCTTCTTTCTGCTTGGAACTCACCACAGCCCACTTCCGGATTTCTGGCTCAAGCTAGGGTTAGGGTTAGGGTTAGGGTTACGCCTGCGCCTAAGCCTCCGCCTAGGCCTAGGTTTAGGGTTCAGAAAACCACAAAGCCAGGAGCTCCAGGGACACTGGCCATGCGAAAGGCATGCCAAGTTGAGCAGGGCACAGCCAAAACCTTGCCCCCTCTTCTTCTTCCTGCTCAGAACTCACCACAGCCCACTGCTGGATTTCTGGCTCAAGCTAGGGTTAGGGTTAGGGTCAGGGTTACGCCTATGCCTAAGCCTAGGTTTAGTGTTCAGAAAACCACAAAGCCAGGAGCTCCAGGGACACTGGCCATGCGAAAGGCATACAAAGTTGAGCACGGAAAAGCCAAAACCTTGCTCCCTCTTCTTTTTCCTGCTTGGAACTCACCACAGCCCAATGCCTGGTTTCTGGCTCAAGCTAGGGTTAGGGTTATGCCTAGGATTAGGGTTGAGAAAACCACAGAGCCAGCAGCTCCAGGGACACTGGACATGTGAGATGCATGCAAAGTTGAGCAGTGCGCAGCCAAAACTTGGCTCCCTCTTCTTCTTCCTGCTCGGAACTCACCACAGCCCACCGCCGGATTTCTGGCTCAAGCTAGGGTTAGGGTTAGGGTTACGCCTACGCCTAAGCCTATGCCTAGGCCTAGGTTTAGGGTTCAGAAAACCACAAAGCCAGGAACTCCACGGACACTGACCATGCGAAAGGCATGCCAAGTTGAGCAGTGCGCAGCCAAAACTTGGCTCCCTCTTCTTCTTTCTGCTTGGAACTCACCACAGCCCACTTCCGGATTTCTGGCTCAAGCTATGGTTAGGGTTAGGTTTAGGGTTACGCCTGCGCCTAAGCCTCCGCCTAGGCCTAGGTTTAGGGTTCAGAAAACCACAAAGCCAGGAGCTCCAGGGACACTGGCCATGCGAAAGGCATGCCAAGTTGAGCAGGGCACAGCCAAAACCTTGCCCCCTCTTCTTCTTCCTGCTCAGAACTCACCACAGCCCACTGCTGGATTTCTGGCTCAAGCTAGGGTTAGGGTTAGGGTTAGCACTAGGATTATGCCAAGGATTAGGGCTGCGAAATCCACAAAGGCAGGAGCTCCAGGGACACTGGACATGTGAAAGGCATGCAAAGTTGAGCAGGGCACAGCCAAAACCTTGCCCCCTCTTCTTCTTCCTGCTCGGAACTCACCACAGCCCACTGCTGGATTTCTGGCTCAAGCTAGGGTTAGGGTTAGGGTCAGGGTTAGGGTAACGCCTAGGGTTAGGGTACAGAGAACCACCGAGCCCAGAGCTCCAGGGATACTCACTATGCAAAAGGCATGCCAAGGTGAGCGCAGCACAGCCCAAAACCTTGCGCCCTCTTCTTCTTCCTGCTTGGAACTCACCACAGCCCAATGCTTGATTTCTGGCTCAAGCTAGGGTTAGGGTTACGCCTACGCCAAGACCTAGGTTTAGGGTTCAGAAAAGCACAAAGCCAGAAGCCCACGGACACTGACCATGCGAAAGGCATGCCAAGTTGAGCACGGAAAAGGCAAAACTTTGCTCCCTCTTCTTCTTTCTGCTTGGAACTCACCACAGCCCACTTCCGGATTTCTGGCTCAAGCTAGGGTTAGGGTTAGGGTTACGCCTGCGCCTAAGCCTCCGCCTAGGCCTAGGTTTAGGGTTCAGAAAACCACAAAGCCAGGAGCTCCAGGGACACTGGCCATGCGAAAGGCATGCCAAGTTGAGCAGGGCACAGCCAAAACCTTGCCCCCTCTTCTTCTTCCTGCTCAGAACTCACCACAGCCCACTGCTGGATTTCTGGCTCAAGCTAGGGTTAGGGTTAGGGTTAGCACTAGGATTATGCCAAGGATTAGGGCTGCGAAATCCACAAAGGCAGGAGCTCCAGGGACACTGGACATGTGAAAGGCATGCAAAGTAGATCAGTGCACAGCCAAAACCTTGCCCCCTCTTCTTCTTCCTGCTCGGAACTCACCACAGCCCACGGCTGGATTTCTGGCTCAAGCTAGGGTTAGGGTTAGGGTCAGGGTTAGGGTCAGGGTCAGGGTTAGGGTAACGCCTAGGGTTAGGGTACAGAGAACCACCGAGCCCAGAGCTCCAGGGATACTCACTATGCAAAAGGCATGCCAAGGTGAGCGCAGCACAGCCCAAAACCTTGCGCCCTCTTCTTCTTCCTGCTTGGAACTCACCACAGCCCAATGCTTGATTTCTGGCTCAAGCTAGGGTTAGGGTTACGCCTACGCCAAGACCTAGGTTTAGGGTTCAGAAAAGCACAAAGCCAGAAGCCCACGGACACTGACCATGCGAAAGGCATGCCAAGTTGAGCACGGAAAAGCCAAAACTTTGCTCCCTCTTCTTCTTTCTGCTTGGAACTCACCACAGCCCACTTCCGGATTTCTGGCTCAAGCTAGGGTTAGGGTTAGGGTTACGCCTGCGCCTAAGCCTCCGCCTAGGCCTAGGTTTAGGGTTCAGAAAACCACAAAGCCAGGAGCTCCAGGGACACTGGCCATGCGAAAGGCATGCCAAGTTGAGCAGGGCACAGCCAAAACCTTGCCCCCTCTTCTTCTTCCTGCTCAGAACTCACCACAGCCCACTGCTGGATTTCTGGCTCAAGCTAGGGTTAGGGTTAGGGTCAGGGTCAGGGTTACGCCTATGCCTAAGCCTAGGTTTAGTGTTCAGAAAACCACAAAGCCAGGAGCTCCAGGGACACTGGCCATGCGAAAGGCATACAAAGTTGAGCACGGAAAAGCCAAAACCTTGCTCCCTCTTCTTTTTCCTGCTTGGAACTCACCACAGCCCAATGCCTGGTTTCTGGCTCAAGCTAGGGTTAGGGTTATGCCTAGGATTAGGGTTGAGAAAACCACAGAGCCAGCAGCTCCAGGGACACTGGACATATGAGATGCATGCAAAGTTGAGCAGTGCGCAGCCAAAACTTGGCTCCCTCTTCTTCTTCCTGCTCGGAACTCACCACAGCCCACTGCTGGATTTCTGGCTCAAGCTAGGGTTAGGGTTAGGGTTAGCACTAGGATTATGCCAAGGATTAGGGCTGCGAAATCCACAAAGGCAGGAGCTCCAGGGACACTGGACATGTGAAAGGCATGCAAAGTAGATCAGTGCGCAGCCAAAACTTGGCTCCCTCTTCTTCTTTCTGCTTGGAACTCACCACAGCCCACTTCCGGATTTCTGGCTCAAGCTAGGGTTAGGGTTAGGGTTAGCACTAGGATTATGCCAAGGATTAGGGCTGCGAAATCCACAAAGGCAGGAGCTCCAGGGACACTGACCATGCGAAAGGCATGCCAAGTTGAGCAGTGCGCAGCCAAAACTTGGCTCCCTCTTCTTCTTTCTGCTTGGAACTCACCACAGCCCACTTCCGGATTTCTGGCTCAAGCTAGGGTTAGGGTTAGGGTTACGCCTGCGCCTAAGCCTCCGCCTAGGCCTAGGTTTAGGGTTCAGAAAACCACAAAGCCAGGAGCTCCAGGGACACTGGCCATGCGAAAGGCATGCCAAGTTGAGCAGGGCACAGCCAAAACCTTGCCCCCTCTTCTTCTTCCTGCTCGGAACTCACCACAGCCCACTGCTGGATTTCTGGCTCAAGCTAGGGTTAGGGTTAGGGTCAGGGTCAGGGTTAGGGTAACGCCTAGGTTTAGGGTACAGAGAACCACCGAGCCCAGAGCTCCAGGGATACTCACTATGCAAAAGGCATGCCAAGGTGAGCGCAGCACAGCCCAAAACTTGGCTCCCTCTTCTTCTTCCTGCTTGGAACTCACCACAGCCCAATGCTCGATTTCTGGCTCAAGCTAGGGTTAGGGTTAGGGTTACGCCTACGCCTAAGCCTATGCCTAGGCCTAGGTTTAGGGTTCAGAAAACCACAAAGCCAGGAACTCCACGGACACTGACCATGCGAAAGGCATGCCAAGTTGAGCAGTGCACAGCCAAAACTTGGCTCCCTCTTCTTCTTTCTGCTTGGAACTCACCACAGCCCACCGCCGGATTTCTGGCTCAAGCTAGGGTTAGGGTTAGGGTTAGGGTTACGCCTGCGCCTAAGCCCCCGCCTAGGCCTAGGTTTAGGGTTCGGAAAACCACAAAGGCAGGAGCTCCAGGGACACTGGCCATGCAAAAGGCATGCCAAGTTGAGCACGGAAAAGCCATAACTTGGCTCCCTCTTCTTCTTCCTGCTCGGAACTCACCACAGCCCACTGCTGGATTTCTGGCTCAAGCTAGGGTTAGGGTTAGGGTTAGCACTAGGATTATGCCAAGGATTAGGGCTGCGGAATCCACAAAGGCAGGAGCTCCAGGGACACTGGACATGTGAAAGGCATGCAAAGTAGATCAGTGCGCAGCCAAAACTTGGCTCCCTCTTCTTCTTTCTGCTTGGAACTCACCACAGCCCACTTCCGGATTTCTGGCTCAAGCTAGGGTTAGGGTTACGCCTGCGCCTAAGCCTCCGCCTAGGCCTAGGTTTAGGGTTCAGAAAACCACAAAGCCAGGAGCTCCAGGGACACTGGCCATGCGAAAGGCATGCCAAGTTGAGCAGGGCACAGCCAAAACCTTGCCCCCTCTTCTTCTTCCTGCTCAGAACTCACCACAGCCCACTGCTGGATTTCTGGCTCAAGCTAGGGTTAGGGTTAGGGTCAGGGTTACGCCTATGCCTAAGCCTAGGTTTAGGGTTCAGAAAACCACAAAGCCAGGAGCTCCAGAGACACTGGCCATGCAAAAGGCATACAAAGTTGAGCACGGAAATGTCAAAAGCTTGCCGCCTCTTCTTTTTCCTGCTTGGAACTCACCACAGCCCAATGCCTGGTTTCTGGCTCAAGCTAGGGTTAGGGTTATGCCTAGGATTAGGGTTGAGAAAACCACAGAGCCAGCAGCTCCAGGGACACTGGACATGTGAGATGCATGCAAAGTTGAGCAGTGCGCAGCCAAAACTTGGCTCCCTCTTCTTCTTCCTGCTCGGAACTCACCACAGCCCACTTCCGGATTTCTGGCTCAAGCTAGGGTTAGGGTTAGGGTTAGGGTTACGCCTACGCCTAAGCCTATGCCTAGGCCTAGGTTTAGGGTTCAGAAAACCACAAAGCCAGGAACTCCACGGACACTGACCATGCGAAAGGCATGCCAAGTTGAGCAGTGCGCAGCCAAAACTTGGCTCCCTCTTCTTCTTTCTGCTTGGAACTCACCACAGCCCACCGCCGGATTTCTGGCTCAAGCTAGGGTTAGGGTTAGGGTTACGCCTGCACCTAAGCCCCCGCCTAGGCCTAGGTTTAGGGTTCGGAAAACCACAAAGGCAGGAGCTCCAGGGACACTGGCCATGCAAAAGGCATGCCAAGTTGAGCACGGAAAAGCCAAAACTTGGCTCCCTCTTCTTCTTCCTGCTCGGAACTCACCACAGCCCACTGCTGGATTTCTGGCTCAAGCTAGGGTTAGGGTTAGGGTTAGCACTAGGATTATGCCAAGGATTAGGGCTGCGGAATCCACAAAGGCAGGAGCTCCAGGGACACTGGACATGTGAAAGGCATGCAAAGTAGATCAGTGCGCAGCCAAAACTTGGCTCCCTCTTCTTCTTTCTGCTTGGAACTCACCACAGCCCACTTCCGGATTTCTGGCTCAAGCTAGGGTTAGGGTTAGGGTTACGCCTGCACCTAAGCCTATGCCTAGGCCTAGATTTAGGGTTCAGAAAACCACAAAGCCAGGAGCTCCAGGGACACTGGCCATGCGAAAGGCATGCCAAGTTGAGCACGGAAATGTCAAAAGCTTGCCGCCTCTTCTTTTTCCTGCTTGGAACTCACCACAGCCCACTTCCGGATTTCTGGCTCCAGCTAGGGTTAGGGTTAGGGTCAGGGTTACGCCTATGCCTAAGCCTAGGTTTAGGGTTCAGAAAACCACAAAGCCAGGAGCTCCAGAGACACTGGCCATGCGAAAGGCATACAAAGTTGAGCACGGAAATGTCAAAAGCTTGCCGCCTCTTCTTTTTCCTGCTTGGAACTCACCACAGCCCAATGCCTGGTTTCTGGCTCAAGCTAGGGTTAGGGTTATGCCTAGGATTAGGGTTGAGAAAACCACAGAGCCAGCAGCTCCAGGGACACTGGACATGTGAGATGCATGCAAAGTTGAGCAGTGCGCAGCCAAAACTTGGCTCCCTCTTCTTCTTCCTGCTCGGAACTCACCACAGCCCACTTCCGGATTTCTGGCTCAAGCTAGGGTTAGGGTTAGGGTTAGGGTTACGCCTACGCCTAAGCCTATGCCTAGGCCTAGGTTTAGGGTTCAGAAAACCACAAAGCTAGGAACTCCACGGACACTGACCATGCGAAAGGCATGCCAAGTTGAGCAGTGCGCAGCCAAAACTTGGCTCCCTCTTCTTCTTTCTGCTTGGAACTCACCACAGCCCACTTCCGGATTTCTGGCTCAAGCTAGGGTTAGGGTTAGGGTTACGCCTGCGCCTAAGCCTCCGCCTAGGCCTAGGTTTAGGGTTCAGAAAACCACAAAGCCAGGAGCTCCAGGGACACTGGCCATGCGAAAGGCATGCCAAGTTGAGCAGGGCACAGCCAAAACCTTGCCCCCTCTTCTTCTTCCTGCTTGGAACTCACCACAGCCCAATGCCAGATTTCTGGCTCAAGCTAGGGTTAGGGTTAGGGTCAGGGTTACGCCTATGCCTAAGCCTAGGTTTAGGGTTCAGAAAACCACAAAGCCAGGAGCTCCAGAGACACTGGCCATGCGAAAGGCATACAAAGTTGAGCACGGAAATGTCAAAAGCTTGCCGCCTCTTCTTTTTCCTGCTTGGAACTCACCACAGCCCAATGCCTGGTTTCTGGCTCAAGCTAGGGTTAGGGTTATGCCTAGGATTAGGGTTGAGAAAACCACAGAGCCAGCAGCTCCAGGGACACTGGACATGTGAGATGCATGCCAAGTTGAGCAGTGCGCAGCCAAAACTTGGCTCCCTCTTCTTCTTCCTGCTCGGAACTCACCACAGCCCACCGCCGGATTTCTGGCTCAAGCTAGGGTTAGGGTTAGGGTTACGCCTACGCCTAAGCCTATGCCTAGGCCTAGGTTTAGGGTTCAGAAAACCACAAAGCCAGGAACTCCACGGACACTGACCATGCGAAAGGCATGCCAAGTTGAGCAGTGCGCAGCCAAAACTTGGCTCCCTCTTCTTCTTTCTGCTTGGAACTCACCACAGCCCACTTCCGGATTTCTGGCTCAAGCTAGGGTTAGGGTTAGGGTTAGGGTTACGCCTGCGCCTAAGCCTCCACCTAGGCCTAGGTTTAGGGTTCAGAAAACCACAAAGCCAGGAGCTCCAGGGACACTGGCCATGCGAAAGGCATGCCAAGTTGAGCAGGGCACAGCCAAAACCTTGCCCCCTCTTCTTCTTCCTGCTCAGAACTCACCACAGCCCACTGCTGGATTTCTGGCTCAAGCTAGGGTTAGGGTTAGGGTTAGCACTAGGATTATGCCAAGGATTAGGGCTGCGAAATCCACAAAGGCAGGAGCTCCAGGGACACTGGACATGTGAAAGGCATGCAAAGTTGAGCAGGGCACAGCCAAAACCTTGCCCCCTCTTCTTCTTCCTGCTCGGAACTCACCACAGCCCACTGCTGGATTTCTGGCTCAAGCTAGGGTTAGGGTTAGGGTTAGGGTCAGGGTTAGGGTAACGCCTAGGGTTAGGGTACAGAGAACCACCGAGCCCAGAGCTCCAGGGATACTCACTATGCAAAAGGCATGCCAAGGTGAGCGCAGCACAGCCCAAAACCTTGCGCCCTCTTCTTCTTCCTGCTTGGAACTCACCACAGCCCAATGCTCGATTTCTGGCTCAAGCTAGGGTTAGGGTTACGCCTACGCCAAGACCTAGGTTTAGTGTTCAGAAAACCACAAAGCCAGAAGCCCACGGACACTGACCATGCGAAAGGCATGCCAAGTTGAGCACGGAAAAGCCAAAACTTTGCTCCCTCTTCTTCTTTCTGCTTGGAACTCACCACAGCCCACTTCCGGATTTCTGGCTCAAGCTAGGGTTAGGGTTAGGGTTACGCCTGCGCCTAAGCCTCCGCCTAGGCCTAGGTTTAGGGTTCAGAAAACCACAAAGCCAGGAGCTCCAGGGACACTGGCCATGCGAAAGGCATGCCAAGTTGAGCAGGGCACAGCCAAAACCTTGCCCCCTCTTCTTCTTCCTGCTCAGAACTCACCACAGCCCACTGCTGGATTTCTGGCTCAAGCTAGGGTTAGGGTTAGGGTCAGGGTTACGCCTATGCCTAAGCCTAGGTTTAGGGTTCAGAAAACCACAAAGCCAGGAGCTCCAGAGACACTGGCCATGCGAAAGGCATACAAAGTTGAGCACGGAAATGTCAAAAGCTTGCCGCCTCTTCTTTTTCCTGCTTGGAACTCACCACAGCCCAATGCCTGGTTTCTGGCTCAAGCTAGGGTTAGGGTTATGCCTAGGATTAGGGTTGAGAAAACCACAGAGCCAGCAGCTTCAGGGACACTGGACATGTGAGATGCATGCAAAGTTGAGCAGTGCGCAGCCAAAACTTGGCTCCCTCTTCTTCTTCCTGCTCGGAACTCACCACAGCCCACTTCCGGATTCCTGGCTCAAGCTAGGGTTAGGGTTAGGGTTAGGGTTACGCCTACGCCTAAGCCTATGCCTAGGCCTAGGTTTAGGGTTCAGAAAACCACAAAGCCAGGAACTCCACGGACACTGACCACGCGAAAGGCATGCCAAGTTGAGCAGTGCGCAGCCAAAACTTGGCTCCCTCTTCTTCTTTCTGCTTGGAACTCACCACAGCCCACCGCCGGATTTCTGGCTCAAGCTAGGGTTAGGGTTAGGGTTACGCCTGCGCCTAAGCCCCCGCCTAGGCCTAGGTTTAGGGTTCGGAAAACCACAAAGGCAGGAGCTCCAGGGACACTGGCCATGCAAAAGGCATGCCAAGTTGAGCACAGAAAAGCCAAAACTTGGCTCCCTCTTCTTCTTCCTGCTCGGAACTCACCACAGCCCACTGCTGGATTTCTGGCTCAAGCTAGGGTTAGGGTTAGGGTTAGCACTAGGATTATGCCAAGGATTAGGGCTGCGGAATCCACAAAGGCAGGAGCTCCAGGGACACTGGACATGTGAAAGGCATGCAAAGTAGATCAGTGCGCAGCCAAAACTTGGCTCCCTCTTCTTCTTTCTGCTCAGAACTCACCACAGCCCACTTCCGGATTTCTGGCTCAAGCTAGGGTTAGGGTTAGGGTTACGCCTGCACCTAAGCCTATGCCTAGGCCTAGATTTAGGGTTCAGAAAACCACAAAGCCAGGAGCTCCAGGGACACTGGCCATGCGAAAGGCATGCAAAGTTGAGCACGGAAATGTCAAAAGCTTGCCGCCTCTTCTTTTTCCTGCTTGGAACTCACCACAGCCCACTTCCGGATTTCTGGCTCCAGCTAGGGTTAGGGTTAGGGTCAGGGTTACGCCTATGCCTAAGCCTAGGTTTAGTGTTCAGAAAACCACAAAGCCAGGAGCTCCAGAGACACTGGCCATGCGAAAGGCATGCCAAGTTGAGCACGGAAAAGTCAAAAGCTTGCTCCCTCTTCTTCTTTCTGCTTGGAACTCGCCACGGCTCACAACCCGATTTCTGGCTCAAGCTAGGGTTAGGGTTAGGGTTACGCCTACGCCTAAGCCTATGCCTAGGCCTAGGTTTAGGGTTCAGAAAACCACAAAGCCAGAAGCCCACGGACACTGACCATGCGAAAGGCATGCCAAGTTGAGCATGGAAAAGCCAAAACCTTGCTCCCTCTTCTTCTTTCTGCTTGGGACTCGCCAAGGCCCACAACCCAATTTCTGGCTCAAGCTAGGGTTAGGGTTAGGGTTAGCACTAGGATTATGCCAAGGATTAGGGCTGCGAAATCCACAAAGGCAGGAGCTCCAGGGACACTGGACATGTGAAAGGCATGCAAAGTTGAGCAGGGCACAGCCAAAACCTTGCCCCCTCTTCTTCTTCCTGCTCAGAACTCACCACAGCCCACTGCCGGATTTCTGGCTCAAGCTAGGGTTAGGGTTAGGTCTAGGGTCAGGGTCAGGGTTAGGGTAACGCCTAGGGTTAGGGTACAGAGAACCACCGAGCCCAGAGCTCCAGGGATACTCACTATGCAAAAGGCATGCCAAGGTGAGCGCAGCACAGCCCAAAACCTTGCGCCCTCTTCTTCTTCCTGCTTGGAACTCACCACAGCCCAATGCTCGATTTCTGGCTCAAGCTAGGGTTAGGGTTACGCCTACGCCAAGACCTAGGTTTAGGGTTCAGAAAAGCACAAAGCCAGAAGCCCACGGACACTGACCATGCGAAAGGCATGCCAAGTTGAGCACGGAAAAGCCAAAACTTTGCTCCCTCTTCTTCTTTCTGCTTGGAACTCACCACAGCCCACTTCCGGATTTCTGGCTCAAGCTAGGGTTAGGGTTAGGGTTAGGGTTACGCCTGCGCCTAAGCCTCCGCCTAGGCCTAGGTTTAGGGTTCAGAAAACCACAAAGCCAGGAGCTCCAGGGACACTGGCCATGCGAAAGGCATGCCAAGTTGAGCAGGGCACAGCCAAAACCTTGCCCCCTCTTCTTCTTCCTGCTCAGAACTCACCACAGCCCACTGCTGGATTTCTGGCTCAAGCTAGGGTTAGGGTTAGGGTCAGGGTTACGCCTATGCCTAAGCCTAGGTTTAGTGTTCAGAAAACCACAAAGCCAGGAGCTCCAGGGACACTGGCCATGCGAAAGGCATACAAAGTTGAGCACGGAAAAGCCAAAACCTTGCTCCCTCTTCTTTTTCCTGCTTGGAACTCACCACAGCCCAATGCCTGGTTTCTGGCTCAAGCTAGGGTTAGGGTTATGCCTAGGATTAGGGTTGAGAAAACCACAGAGCCAGCAGCTCCAGGGACACTGGACATGTGAGATGCATGCAAAGTTGAGCAGTGCGCAGCCAAAACTTGGCTCCCTCTTCTTCTTCCTGCTCGGAACTCACCACAGCCCACCGCCGGATTTCTGGCTCAAGCTAGGGTTAGGGTTAGGGTTACGCCTACGCCTAAGCCTATGCCTAGGCCTAGGTTTAGGGTTCAGAAAACCACAAAGCCAGGAACTCCACGGACACTGACCATGCGAAAGGCATGCCAAGTTGAGCAGTGCGCAGCCAAAACTTTGCTCCCTCTTCTTCTTTCTGCTTGGAACTCACCACAGCCCACTTCCGGATTTCTGGCTCAAGCTAGGGTTAGGGTTAGGGTTAGGGTTACGCCTGCGCCTAAGCCTCCGCCTAGGCCTAGGTTTAGGGTTCAGAAAACCACAAAGCCAGGAGCTCCAGGGACACTGGCCATGCGAAAGGCATGCCAAGTTGAGCAGGGCACAGCCAAAACCTTGCCCCCTCTTCTTCTTCCTGCTCAGAACTCACCACAGCCCACTGCTGGATTTCTGGCTCAAGCTAGGGTTAGGGTTAGGGTTAGCACTAGGATTATGCCAAGGATTAGGGCTGCGAAATCCACAAAGGCAGGAGCTCCAGGGACACTGGACATGTGAAAGGCATGCAAAGTTGAGCAGGGCACAGCCAAAACCTTGCCCCCTCTTCTTCTTCCTGCTCGGAACTCACCACAGCCCACTGCTGGATTTCTGGCTCAAGCTAGGGTTAGGGTTAGGGTCAGGGTTAGGGTAACGCCTAGGGTTAGGGTACAGAGAACCACCGAGCCCAGAGCTCCAGGGATACTCACTATGCAAAAGGCATGCCAAGGTGAGCGCAGCACAGCCCAAAACCTTGCGCCCTCTTCTTCTTCCTGCTTGGAACTCACCACAGCCCAATGCTCGATTTCTGGCTCAAGCTAGGGTTAGGGTTACGCCTACGCCAAGACCTAGGTTTAGTGTTCAGAAAAGCACAAAGCCAGAAGCCCACGGACACTGACCATGCGAAAGGCATGCCAAGTTGAGCACGGAAAAGCCAAAACTTTGCTCCCTCTTCTTCTTTCTGCTTGGAACTCACCACAGCCCACTTCCGGATTTCTGGCTCAAGCTAGGGTTAGGGTTAGGGTTACGCCTGCGCCTAAGCCTCCGCCTAGGCCTAGGTTTAGGGTTCAGAAAACCACAAAGCCAGGAGCTCCAGGGACACTGGCCATGCGAAAGGCATGCCAAGTTGAGCAGGGCACAGCCAAAACCTTGCCCCCTCTTCTTCTTCCTGCTCAGAACTCACCACAGCCCACTGCTGGATTTCTGGCTCAAGCTAGGGTTAGGGTTAGGGTTAGCACTAGGATTATGCCAAGGATTAGGGCTGCGAAATCCACAAAGGCAGGAGCTCCAGGGACACTGGACATGTGAAAGGCATGCAAAGTTGAGCAGGGCACAGCCAAAACCTTGCCCCCTCTTCTTCTTCCTGCTCGGAACTCACCACAGCCCACTGCTGGATTTCTGGCTCAAGCTAGGGTTAGGGTTAGGGTCAGGGTTAGGGTCAGGGTCAGGGTTAGGGTAACGCCTAGGGTTAGGGTACAGAGAACCACCAAGCCCAGAGCTCCAGGGATACTCACTATGCAAAAGGCATGCCAAGGTGAGCGCAGCACAGCCCAAAACCTTGCGCCCTCTTCTTCTTCCTGCTTGGAACTCACCACAGCCCAATGCTCGATTTCTGGCTCAAGCTAGGGTTAGGGTTACGCCTACGCCAAGACCTAGGTTTAGGGTTCAGAAAAGCACAAAGCCAGAAGCCCACGGACACTGACCATGCGAAAGGCATGCCAAGTTGAGCACGGAAAAGCCAAAACTTTGCTCCCTCTTCTTCTTTCTGCTTGGAACTCACCACAGCCCACTTCCGGATTTCTGGCTCAAGCTAGGGTTAGGGTTAGGGTTAGGGTTACGCCTGCGCCTAAGCCTCCGCCTAGGCCTAGGTTTAGGGTTCAGAAAACCACAAAGCCAGGAGCTCCAGGGACACTGGCCATGCGAAAGGCATGCCAAGTTGAGCAGGGCACAGCCAAAACCTTGCCCCCTCTTCTTCTTCCTGCTCAGAACTCACCACAGCCCACTGCTGGATTTCTGGCTCAAGCTAGGGTTAGGGTTAGGGTCAGGGTTACGCCTATGCCTAAGCCTAGGTTTAGTGTTCAGAAAACCACAAAGCCAGGAGCTCCAGGGACACTGGCCATGCGAAAGGCATACAAAGTTGAGCACGGAAAAGCCAAAACCTTGCTCCCTCTTCTTTTTCCTGCTTGGAACTCACCACAGCCCAATGCCTGGTTTCTGGCTCAAGCTAGGGTTAGGGTTATGCCTAGGATTAGGGTTGAGAAAACCACAGAGCCAGCAGCTCCAGGGACACTGGACATGTGAGATGCATGCAAAGTTGAGCAGTGCGCAGCCAAAACTTGGCTCCCTCTTCTTCTTCCTGCTCGGAACTCACCACAGCCCACTGCTGGATTTCTGGCTCAAGCTAGGGTTAGGGTTAGGGTTAGCACTAGGATTATGCTAAGGATTATGGCTGCGAAATCCACAAAGGCAGGAGCTCCAGGGACACTGGACATGTGAAAGGCATGCAAAGTAGATCAGTGCGCAGCCAAAACTTGGCTCCCTCTTCTTCTTTCTGCTTGGAACTCACCACAGCCCACTTCCGGATTTCTGGCTCAAGCTAGGGTTAGGGTTAGGGTTAGCACTAGGATTATGCCAAGGATTAGGGCTGCGAAATCCACAAAGGCAGGAGCTCCAGGGACACTGACCATGCGAAAGGCATGCCAAGTTGAGCAGTGCGCAGCCAAAACTTGGCTCCCTCTTCTTCTTTCTGCTTGGAACTCACCACAGCCCACTGCTGGATTTCTGGGTCAAGCTAGGGTTAGGGTTAGGGTCAGGGTCAGGGTTAGGGTAACGCCTAGGTTTAGGGTACAGAGAACCACCGAGCCCAGAGCTCCAGGGATACTCACTATGCAAAAGGCATGCCAAGGTGAGCGCAGCACAGCCCAAAACTTGGCTCCCTCTTCTTCTTCCTGCTTGGAACTCACCACAGCCCAATGCTCGATTTCTGGCTCAAGCTAGGGTTAGGGTTAGGGTTACGCCTACGCCTAAGCCTATGCCTAGGCCTAGGTTTAGGGTTCAGAAAACCACAAAGCCAGGAACTCCACGGACACTGACCATGCGAAAGGCATGCCAAGTTGAGCAGTGCGCAGCCAAAACTTGGCTCCCTCTTCTTCTTTCTGCTTGGAACTCACCACAGCCCACCGCCGGATTTCTGGCTCAAGCTAGGGTTAGGGTTAGGGTTAGGGTTACGCCTGCGCCTAAGCCCCCGCCTAGGCCTAGGTTTAGGGTTCAGAAAACCACAAAGGCAGGAGCTCCAGGGACACTGGCCATGCAAAAGGCATGCCAAGTTGAGCACGGAAAAGCCAAAACTTGGCTCCCTCTTCTTCTTCCTGCTCGGAACTCACCACAGCCCACTGCTGGATTTCTGGCTCAAGCTAGGGTTAGGGTTAGGGTTAGCACTAGGATTATGCCAAGGATTAGGGCTGCGGAATCCACAAAGGCAGGAGCTCCAGGGACACTGGACATGTGAAAGGCATGCAAAGTAGATCAGTGCGCAGCCAAAACTTGGCTCCCTCTTCTTCTTTCTGCTTGGAACTCACCACAGCCCACTTCCGGATTTCTGGCTCAAGCTAGGGTTAGGGTTAGGGTTACGCCTGCGCCTAAGCCTCCGCCTAGGCCTAGGTTTAGGGTTCAGAAAACCACAAAGCCAGGAGCTCCAGGGACACTGGCCATGCGAAAGGCATGCCAAGTTGAGCAGGGCACAGCCAAAACCTTGCCCCCTCTTCTTCTTCCTGCTCAGAACTCACCACAGCCCACTGCTGGATTTCTGGCTCAAGCTAGGGTTAGGGTTAGGGTCAGGGTTACGCCTATGCCTAAGCCTAGGTTTAGGGTTCAGAAAACCACAAAGCCAGGAGCTCCAGAGACACTGGCCATGCGAAAGGCATACAAAGTTGAGCACGGAAATGTCAAAAGCTTGCCGCCTCTTCTTTTTCCTGCTTGGAACTCACCACAGCCCAATGCCTGGTTTCTGGCTCAAGCTAGGGTTAGGGTTATGCCTAGGATTAGGGTTGAGAAAACCACAGAGCCAGCAGCTCCAGGGACACTGGACATGTGAGATGCATGCAAAGTTGAGCAGTGCGCAGCCAAAACTTGGCTCCCTCTTCTTCTTCCTGCTCGGAACTCACCACAGCCCACTTCCGGATTCCTGGCTCAAGCTAGGGTTAGGGTTAGGGTTAGGGTTACGCCTACGCCTAAGCCTATGCCTAGGCCTAGGTTTAGGGTTCAGAAAACCACAAAGCCAGGAACTCCACGGACACTGACCACGCGAAAGGCATGCCAAGTTGAGCAGTGCGCAGCCAAAACTTGGCTCCCTCTTCTTCTTTCTGCTTGGAACTCACCACAGCCCACCGCCGGATTTCTGGCTCAAGCTAGGGTTAGGGTTAGGGTTACGCCTGCGCCTAAGCCCCCGCCTAGGCCTAGGTTTAGGGTTCGGAAAACCACAAAGGCAGGAGCTCCAGGGACACTGGCCATGCAAAAGGCATGCAAAGTTGAGCACGGAAAAGCCAAAACTTGGCTCCCTCTACTTATTCCTGCTCGGAACTCACCACAGCCCACTGCTGGATTTCTGGCTCAAGCTAGGGTTAGGGTTAGGGTTAGCACTAGGATTATGCCAAGGATTAGGGCTGCGGAATCCACAAAGGCAGGAGCTCCAGGGACACTGGACATGTGAAAGGCATGCAAAGTAGGTCAGTGCGCAGCCAAAACTTGGCTCCCTCTTCTTCTTTCTGCTTGGAACTCACCACAGCCCACTTCCGGATTTCTGGCTCAAGCTAGGGTTAGGGTTAGGGTTACGCCTGCACCTAAGCCTATGCCTAGGCCTAGATTTAGGGTTCAGAAAACCACAAAGCCAGGAGCTCCAGGGACACTGGCCATGCGAAAGGCATGCAAAGTTGAGCACGGAAATGTCAAAAGCTTGCCGCCTCTTCTTTTTCCTGCTTGGAACTCACCACAGCCCACTTCCGGATTTCTGGCTCCAGCTAGGGTTAGGGTTAGGGTCAGGGTTACGCCTATGCCTAAGCCTAGGTTTAGTGTTCAGAAAACCACAAAGCCAGGAGCTCCAGAGACACTGGCCATGCGAAAGGCATGCCAAGTTGAGCACGGAAAAGTCAAAAGCTTGCTCCCTCTTCTTCTTTCTGCTTGGAACTCGCCACGGCTCACAACCCGATTTCTGGCTCAAGCTAGGGTTAGGGTTAGGGTTACGCCTACGCCTAAGCCTAGGCCTAGGCCTAGGTTTAGGGTTCAGAAAACCACAAAGCCAGAAGCCCACGGACACTGACCATGCGAAAGGCATGCCAAGTTGAGCATGGAAAAGCCAAAACCTTGCTCCCTCTTCTTCTTTCTGCTTGGGACTCGCCAAGGCCCACAACCCAATTTCTGGCTCAAGCTAGGGTTAGGGTTAGGGTTAGCACTAGGATTATGCCAAGGATTAGGGCTGCGAAATCCACAAAGGCAGGAGCTCCAGGGACACTGGACATGTGAAAGGCATGCAAAGTTGAGCAGGGCACAGCCAAAACCTTGCCCCCTCTTCTTCTTCCTGCTCAGAACTCACCACAGCCCACTGCCGGATTTCTGGCTCAAGCTAGGGTTAGGGTTAGGGTTAGGGTCAGGGTCAGGGTTAGGGTAACGCCTAGGGTTAGGGTACAGAGAACCACCGAGCCCAGAGCTCCAGGGATACTCACTATGCAAAAGGCATGCCAAGGTGAGCGCAGCACAGCCCAAAACCTTGCTCCCTCTTCTTCTTCCTGCTTGGAACTCACCACAGCCCAATGCTCGATTTCTGGCTCAAGCTAGGGTTAGGGTTACGCCTACGCCAAGACCTAGGTTTAGGGTTCAGAAAACCACAAAGCCAGAAGCCCACGGACACTGACCATGCGAAAGGCATGCCAAGTTGAGCAGTGCGCAGCCAAAACTTTGCTCCCTCTTCTTCTTTCTGCTTGGAACTCACCACAGCCCACTTCCGGATTTCTGGCTCAAGCTAGGGTTAGGGTTAGGGTTAGGGTTACGCCTGCGCCTAAGCCTCCGCCTAGGCCTAGGTTTAGGGTTCAGAAAACCACAAAGCCAGGAGCTCCAGGGACACTGGCCATGCGAAAGGCATGCCAAGTTGAGCAGGGCACAGCCAAAACCTTGCCCCCTCTCCTTCTTCCTGCTCAGAACTCACCACAGCCCACTGCTGGATTTCTGGCTCAAGCTAGGGTTAGGGTTAGGGTCAGGGTTACGCCTATGCCTAAGCCTAGGTTTAGTGTTCAGAAAACCACAAAGCCAGGAGCTCCAGGGACACTGGCCATGCGAAAGGCATACAAAGTTGAGCACGGAAAAGCCAAAACCTTGCTCCCTCTTCTTTTTCCTGCTTGGAACTCACCACAGCCCAATGCCTGGTTTCTGGCTCAAGCTAGGGTTAGGGTTATGCCTAGGATTAGGGTTGAGAAAACCACAGAGCCAGCAGCTCCAGGGACACTGGACATGTGAGATGCATGCAAAGTTGAGCAGTGCGCAGCCAAAACTTGGCTCCCTCTTCTTCTTCCTGCTCGGAACTCACCACAGCCCACCGCCGGATTTCTGGCTCAAGCTAGGGTTAGGGTTAGGGTTACGCCTACGCCTAAGCCTATGCCTAGGCCTAGGTTTAGGGTTCAGAAAACCACAAAGCCAGGAACTCCACGGACACTGACCATGCGAAAGGCATGCCAAGTTGAGCAGTGCGCAGCCAAAACTTGGCTCCCTCTTCTTCTTTCTGCTTGGAACTCACCACAGCCCACTTCCGGATTTCTGGCTCAAGCTAGGGTTAGGGTTAGGGTTAGCACTAGGATTATGCCAAGGATTAGGGCTGCGAAATCCACAAAGGCAGGAGCTCCAGGGACACTGACCATGCGAAAGGCATGCCAAGTTGAGCAGTGCGCAGCCAAAACTTGGCTCCCTCTTCTTCTTTCTGCTTGGAACTCACCACAGCCCACTTCCGGATTTCTGGCTCAAGCTAGGGTTAGGGTTAGGGTTACGCCTGCGCCTAAGCCTCCGCCTAGGCCTAGGTTTAGGGTTCAGAAAACCACAAAGCCAGGAGCTCCAGGGACACTGGCCATGCGAAAGGCATGCCAAGTTGAGCAGGGCACAGCCAAAACCTTGCCCCCTCTTCTTCTTCCTGCTCGGAACTCACCACAGCCCACTGCTGGATTTCTGGGTCAAGCTAGGGTTAGGGTTAGGGTCAGGGTCAGGGTTAGGGTAACGCCTAGGTTTAGGGTACAGAGAACCACCGAGCCCAGAGCTCCAGGGATACTCACTATGCAAAAGGCATGCCAAGGTGAGCGCAGCACAGCCCAAAACTTGGCTCCCTCTTCTTCTTCCTGCTTGGAACTCACCACAGCCCAATGCTCGATTTCTGGCTCAAGCTAGGGTTAGGGTTAGGGTTACGCCTACGCCTAAGCCTATGCCTAGGCCTAGGTTTAGGGTTCAGAAAACCACAAAGCCAGGAACTCCACGGACACTGACCATGCGAAAGGCATGCCAAGTTGAGCAGTGCGCAGCCAAAACTTGGCTCCCTCTTCTTCTTTCTGCTTGGAACTCACCACAGCCCACCGCCGGATTTCTGGCTCAAGCTAGGGTTAGGGTTAGGGTTAGGGTTACGCCTGCGCCTAAGCCCCCGCCTAGGCCTAGGTTTAGGGTTCGGAAAACCACAAAGGCAGGAGCTCCAGGGACACTGGCCATGCAAAAGGCATGCCAAGTTGAGCACGGAAAAGCCATAACTTGGCTCCCTCTTCTTCTTCCTGCTCGGAACTCACCACAGCCCACTGCTGGATTTCTGGCTCAAGCTAGGGTTAGGGTTAGGGTTAGCACTAGGATTATGCCAAGGATTAGGGCTGCGGAATCCACAAAGGCAGGAGCTCCAGGGACACTGGACATGTGAAAGGCATGCAAAGTAGATCAGTGCGGAGCCAAAACTTGGCTCCCTCTTCTTCTTTCTGCTTGGAACTCACCACAGCCCACTTCCGGATTTCTGGCTCAAGCTAGGGTTAGGGTTACGCCTGCGCCTAAGCCTCCGCCTAGGCCTAGGTTTAGGGTTCAGAAAACCACAAAGCCAGGAGCTCCAGGGACACTGGCCATGCGAAAGGCATGCCAAGTTGAGCAGGGCACAGCCAAAACCTTGCCCCCTCTTCTTCTTCCTGCTCAGAACTCACCACAGCCCACTGCTGGATTTCTGGCTCAAGCTAGGGTTAGGGTTAGGGTCAGGGTTACGCCTATGCCTAAGCCTAGGTTTAGGGTTCAGAAAACCACAAAGCCAGGAGCTCCAGAGACACTGGCCATGCGAAAGGCATACAAAGTTGAGCACGGAAATGTCAAAAGCTTGCCGCCTCTTCTTTTTCCTGCTTGGAACTCACCACAGCCCAATGCCTGGTTTCTGGCTCAAGCTAGGGTTAGGGTTATGCCTAGGATTAGGGTTGAGAAAACCACAGAGCCAGCAGCTCCAGGGACACTGGACATGTGAGATGCATGCAAAGTTGAGCAGTGCGCAGCCAAAACTTGGCTCCCTCTTCTTCTTCCTGCTCGGAACTCACCACAGCCCACTTCCGGATTCCTGGCTCAAGCTAGGGTTAGGGTTAGGGTTAGGGTTACGCCTACGCCTAAGCCTATGCCTAGGCCTAGGTTTAGGGTTCAGAAAACCACAAAGCCAGGAACTCCAGGGACACTTGCCATGCGAAAGGCATGCCAAGTTGAGCAGTGCGCAGCCAAAACTTGGCTCCCTCTTCTTCTTTCTGCTTGGAACTCACCACAGCCCACCGCCGGATTTCTGGCTCAAGCTAGGGTTAGGGTTAGGGTTACGCCTGCACCTAAGCCCCCGCCTAGGCCTAGGTTTAGGGTTCGGAAAACCACAAAGGCAGGAGCTCCAGGGACACTGGCCATGCAAAAGGCATGCCAAGTTGAGCACGGAAAAGCCAAAACTTGGCTCCCTCTTCTTCTTCCTGCTCGGAACTCACCACAGCCCACTGCTGGATTTCTGGCTCAAGCTAGGGTTAGGGTTAGGGTTAGCACTAGGATTATGCCAAGGATTAGGGCTGCGGAATCCACAAAGGCAGGAGCTCCAGGGACACTGGACATGTGAAAGGCATGCAAAGTAGATCAGTGCGCAGCCAAAACTTGGCTCCCTCTTCTTCTTTCTGCTCAGAACTCACCACAGCCCACTTCCGGATTTCTGGCTCAAGCTAGGGTTAGGGTTAGGGTTACGCCTGCACCTAAGCCTATGCCTAGGCCTAGATTTAGGGTTCAGAAAACCACAAAGCCAGGAGCTCCAGGGACACTGGCCATGCGAAAGGCATGCAAAGTTGAGCACGGAAATGTCAAAAGCTTGCCGCCTCTTCTTTTTCCTGCTTGGAACTCACCACAGCCCACTTCCGGATTTCTGGCTCCAGCTAGGGTTAGGGTTAGGGTCAGGGTTACGCCTATGCCTAAGCCTAGGTTTAGGGTTCAGAAAACCACAAAGCCAGGAGCTCCAGAGACACTGGCCATGCGAAAGGCATACAAAGTTGAGCACGGAAATGTCAAAAGCTTGCCGCCTCTTCTTTTTCCTGCTTGGAACTCACCACAGCCCAATGCCTGGTTTCTGGCTCAAGCTAGGGTTAGGGTTATGCCTAGGATTAGGGTTGAGAAAACCACAGAGCCAGCAGCTCCAGGGACACTGGACATGTGAGATGCATGCCAAGTTGAGCAGTGCGCAGCCAAAACTTGGCTCCCTCTTCTTCTTCCTGCTCGGAACTCACCACAGCCCACTTCCGGATTCCTGGCTCAAGCTAGGGTTAGGGTTAGGGTTAGGGTTACGCCTACGCCTAAGCCTATGCCTAGGCCTAGGTTTAGGGTTCAGAAAACCACAAAGCCAGGAACTCCACGGACACTGACCATGCGAAAGGCATGCCAAGTTGAGCAGTGCGCAGCCAAAACTTGGCTCCCTCTTCTTCTTTCTGCTTGGAACTCACCACAGCCCACTTCCGGATTTCTGGCTCAAGCTAGGGTTAGGGTTAGGGTTACGCCTGCGCCTAAGCCTCCGCCTAGGCCTAGGTTTAGGGTTCAGAAAACCACAAAGGCAGGAGCTCCAGGGACACTGGCCATGCGAAAGGCATGCCAAGTTGAGCAGGGCACAGCCAAAACCTTGCCCCCTCTTCTTCTTCCTGCTTGGAACTCACCACAGCCCAATGCCAGATTTCTGGCTCAAGCTAGGGTTAGGGTTAGGGTCAGGGTTACGCCTATGCCTAAGCCTAGGTTTAGTGTTCAGAAAACCACAAAGCCAGGAGCTCCAGGGACACTGGCCATGCGAAAGGCATACAAAGTTGAGCACGGAAAAGCCAAAACCTTGCTCCCTCTTCTTTTTCCTGCTTGGAACTCACCACAGCCCAATGCCTGGTTTCTGGCTCAAGCTAGGGTTAGGGTTATGCCTAGGATTAGGGTTGAGAAAACCACAGAGCCAGCAGCTCCAGGGACACTGGACATGTGAGATGCATGCCAAGTTGAGCAGTGCGCAGCCAAAACTTGGCTCCCTCTTCTTCTTCCTGCTCGGAACTCACCACAGCCCACTTCCGGATTTCTGGCTCAAGCTAGGGTTAGGGTTAGGGTTAGGGTTACGCCTACGCCTAAGCCTATGCCTAGGCCTAGGTTTAGGGTTCAGAAAACCACAAAGCCAGGAACTCCACGGACACTGACCATGCGAAAGGCATGCCAAGTTGAGCAGTGCGCAGCCAAAACTTTGCTCCCTCTTCTTCTTTCTGCTTGGAACTCACCACAGCCCACTTCCGGATTTCTGGCTCAAGCTAGGGTTAGGGTTAGGGTTAGGGTTACGCCTGCGCCTAAGCCTCCGCCTAGGCCTAGGTTTAGGGTTCAGAAAACCACAAAGCCAGGAGCTCCAGGGACACTGGCCATGCGAAAGGCATGCCAAGTTGAGCAGGGCACAGCCAAAACCTTGCCCCCTCTTCTTCTTCCTGCTCAGAACTCACCACAGCCCACTGCTGGATTTCTGGCTCAAGCTAGGGTTAGGGTTAGGGTTAGGGTTACGCCTATGCCTAAGCCTAGGTTTAGTGTTCAGAAAACCACAAAGCCAGGAGCTCCAGGGACACTGGCCATGCGAAAGGCATACAAAGTTGAGCACGGAAAAGCCAAAACCTTGCTCCCTCTTCTTTTTCCTGCTTGGAACTCACCACAGCCCAATGCCTGGTTTCTGGCTCAAGCTAGGGTTAGGGTTATGCCTAGGATTAGGGTTGAGAAAACCACAGAGCCAGCAGCTCCAGGGACACTGGACATGTGAGATGCATGCAAAGTTGAGCAGTGCGCAGCCAAAACTTGGCTCCCTCTTCTTCTTCCTGCTCGGAACTCACCACAGCCCACCGCCGGATTTCTGGCTCAAGCTAGGGTTAGGGTTAGGGTTACGCCTACGCCTAAGCCTATGCCTAGGCCTAGGTTTAGGGTTCAGAAAACCACAAAGCCAGGAACTCCACGGACACTGACCATGCGAAAGGCATGCCAAGTTGAGCAGTGCGCAGCCAAAACTTGGCTCCCTCTTCTTCTTTCTGCTTGGAACTCACCACAGCCCACTTCCGGATTTCTGGCTCAAGCTAGGGTTAGGGTTAGGGTTAGGGTTACGCCTGCGCCTAAGCCTCCGCCTAGGCCTAGGTTTAGGGTTCAGAAAACCACAAAGCCAGGAGCTCCAGGGACACTGGCCATGCGAAAGGCATGCCAAGTTGAGCAGGGCACAGCCAAAACCTTGCCCCCTCTTCTTCTTCCTGCTCAGAACTCACCACAGCCCACTGCTGGATTTCTGGCTCAAGCTAGGGTTAGGGTTAGGGTTAGCACTAGGATTATGCCAAGGATTAGGGCTGCGAAATCCACAAAGGCAGGAGCTCCAGGGACACTGGACATGTGAAAGGCATGCAAAGTTGAGCAGGGCACAGCCAAAACCTTGCCCCCTCTTCTTCTTCCTGCTCGGAACTCACCACAGCCCACTGCTGGATTTCTGGCTCAAGCTAGGGTTAGGGTTAGGGTCAGGGTTAGGGTAACGCCTAGGGTTAGGGTACAGAGAACCACCGAGCCCAGAGCTCCAGGGATACTCACTATGCAAAAGGCATGCCAAGGTGAGCGCAGCACAGCCCAAAACCTTGCGCCCTCTTCTTCTTCCTGCTTGGAACTCACCACAGCCCAATGCTTGATTTCTGGCTCAAGCTAGGGTTAGGGTTACGCCTACGCCAAGACCTAGGTTTAGGGTTCAGAAAAGCACAAAGCCAGAAGCCCACGGACACTGACCATGCGAAAGGCATGCCAAGTTGAGCACGGAAAAGCCAAAACTTTGCTCCCTCTTCTTCTTTCTGCTTGGAACTCACCACAGCCCACTTCCGGATTTCTGGCTCAAGCTAGGGTTAGGGTTAGGGTTACGCCTGCGCCTAAGCCTCCGCCTAGGCCTAGGTTTAGGGTTCAGAAAACCACAAAGCCAGGAGCTCCAGGGACACTGGCCATGCGAAAGGCATGCCAAGTTGAGCAGGGCACAGCCAAAACCTTGCCCCCTCTTCTTCTTCCTGCTCAGAACTCACCACAGCCCACTGCTGGATTTCTGGCTCAAGCTAGGGTTAGGGTTAGGGTTAGCACTAGGATTATGCCAAGGATTAGGGCTGCGAAATCCACAAAGGCAGGAGCTCCAGGGACACTGGACATGTGAAAGGCATGCAAAGTAGATCAGTGCACAGCCAAAACCTTGCCCCCTCTTCTTCTTCCTGCTCGGAACTCACCACAGCCCACTGCTGGATTTCTGGCTCAAGCTAGGGTTAGGGTTAGGGTCAGGGTTAGGGTCAGGGTCAGGGTTAGGGTAACGCCTAGGGTTAGGGTACAGAGAACCACCGAGCCCAGAGCTCCAGGGATACTCACTATGCAAAAGGCATGCCAAGGTGAGCGCAGCACAGCCCAAAACCTTGCGCCCTCTTCTTCTTCCTGCTTGGAACTCACCACAGCCCAATGCTTGATTTCTGGCTCAAGCTAGGGTTAGGGTTACGCCTACGCCAAGACCTAGGTTTAGGGTTCAGAAAAGCACAAAGCCAGAAGCCCACGGACACTGACCATGCGAAAGGCATGCCAAGTTGAGCACGGAAAAGCCAAAACTTTGCTCCCTCTTCTTCTTTCTGCTTGGAACTCACCACAGCCCACTTCCGGATTTCTGGCTCAAGCTAGGGTTAGGGTTAGGGTTACGCCTGCGCCTAAGCCTCCGCCTAGGCCTAGGTTTAGGGTTCAGAAAACCACAAAGCCAGGAGCTCCAGGGACACTGGCCATGCGAAAGGCATGCCAAGTTGAGCAGGGCACAGCCAAAACCTTGCCCCCTCTTCTTCTTCCTGCTCAGAACTCACCACAGCCCACTGCTGGATTTCTGGCTCAAGCTAGGGTTAGGGTTAGGGTCAGGGTCAGGGTTACGCCTATGCCTAAGCCTAGGTTTAGTGTTCAGAAAACCACAAAGCCAGGAGCTCCAGGGACACTGGCCATGCGAAAGGCATACAAAGTTGAGCACGGAAAAGCCAAAACCTTGCTCCCTCTTCTTTTTCCTGCTTGGAACTCACCACAGCCCAATGCCTGGTTTCTGGCTCAAGCTAGGGTTAGGGTTATGCCTAGGATTAGGGTTGAGAAAACCACAGAGCCAGCAGCTCCAGGGACACTGGACATATGAGATGCATGCAAAGTTGAGCAGTGCGCAGCCAAAACTTGGCTCCCTCTTCTTCTTCCTGCTCGGAACTCACCACAGCCCACTGCTGGATTTCTGGCTCAAGCTAGGGTTAGGGTTAGGGTTAGCACTAGGATTATGCCAAGGATTAGGGCTGCGAAATCCACAAAGGCAGGAGCTCCAGGGACACTGGACATGTGAAAGGCATGCAAAGTAGATCAGTGCGCAGCCAAAACTTGGCTCCCTCTTCTTCTTTCTGCTTGGAACTCACCACAGCCCACTTCCGGATTTCTGGCTCAAGCTAGGGTTAGGGTTAGGGTTAGCACTAGGATTATGCCAAGGATTAGGGCTGCGAAATCCACAAAGGCAGGAGCTCCAGGGACACTGACCATGCGAAAGGCATGCCAAGTTGAGCAGTGCGCAGCCAAAACTTGGCTCCCTCTTCTTCTTTCTGCTTGGAACTCACCACAGCCCACTTCCGGATTTCTGGCTCAAGCTAGGGTTAGGGTTAGGGTTACGCCTGCGCCTAAGCCTCCGCCTAGGCCTAGGTTTAGGGTTCAGAAAACCACAAAGCCAGGAGCTCCAGGGACACTGGCCATGCGAAAGGCATGCCAAGTTGAGCAGGGCACAGCCAAAACCTTGCCCCCTCTTCTTCTTCCTGCTCGGAACTCACCACAGCCCACTGCTGGATTTCTGGGTCAAGCTAGGGTTAGGGTTAGGGTCAGGGTCAGGGTTAGGGTAACGCCTAGGTTTAGGGTACAGAGAACCACCGAGCCCAGAGCTCCAGGGATACTCACTATGCAAAAGGCATGCCAAGGTGAGCGCAGCACAGCCCAAAACTTGGCTCCCTCTTCTTCTTCCTGCTTGGAACTCACCACAGCCCAATGCTCGATTTCTGGCTCAAGCTAGGGTTAGGGTTAGGGTTACGCCTACACCTAAGCCTATGCCTAGGCCTAGGTTTAGGGTTCAGAAAACCACAAAGCCAGGAACTCCACGGACACTGACCATGCGAAAGGCATGCCAAGTTGAGCAGTGCGCAGCCAAAACTTGGCTCCCTCTTCTTCTTTCTGCTTGGAACTCACCACAGCCCACCGCCGGATTTCTGGCTCAAGCTAGGGTTAGGGTTAGGGTTAGGGTTACGCCTGCGCCTAAGCCCCCGCCTAGGCCTAGGTTTAGGGTTCGGAAAACCACAAAGGCAGGAGCTCCAGGGACACTGGCCATGCAAAAGGCATGCCAAGTTGAGCACGGAAAAGCCATAACTTGGCTCCCTCTTCTTCTTCCTGCTCGGAACTCACCACAGCCCACTGCTGGATTTCTGGCTCAAGCTAGGGTTAGGGTTAGGGTTAGCACTAGGATTATGCCAAGGATTAGGGCTGCGGAATCCACAAAGGCAGGAGCTCCAGGGACACTGGACATGTGAAAGGCATGCAAAGTAGATCAGTGCGCAGCCAAAACTTGGCTCCCTCTTCTTCTTTCTGCTTGGAACTCACCACAGCCCACTTCCGGATTTCTGGCTCAAGCTAGGGTTAGGGTTAGGGTTAGCACTAGGATTATGCCAAGGATTAGGGCTGCGAAATCCACAAAGGCAGGAGCTCCAGGGACACTGACCATGCGAAAGGCATGCCAAGTTGAGCAGTGCGCAGCCAAAACCTGGCTCCCTCTTCTTCTTTCTGCTTGGAACTCACCACAGCCCACTGCTGGATTTCTGGGTCAAGCTAGGGTTAGGGTTAGGGTCAGGGTCAGGGTTAGGGTAACGCCTAGGTTTAGGGTACAGAGAACCACCGAGCCCAGAGCTCCAGGGATACTCACTATGCAAAAGGCATGCCAAGGTGAGCGCAGCACAGCCCAAAACTTGGCTCCCTCTTCTTCTTCCTGCTTGGAACTCACCACAGCCCAATGCTCGATTTCTGGCTCAAGCTAGGGTTAGGGTTAGGGTTACGCCTAAGCCTAAGCCTATGCCTAGGCCTAGGTTTAGGGTTCAGAAAACCACAAAGCCAGGAACTCCACGGACACTGACCATGCGAAAGGCATGCCAAGTTGAGCAGTGCGCAGCCAAAACTTGGCTCCCTCTTCTTCTTTCTGCTTGGAACTCACCACAGCCCACCGCCGGATTTCTGGCTCAAGCTAGGGTTAGGGTTAGGGTTAGGGTTACGCCTGCGCCTAAGCCCCCGCCTAGGCCTAGGTTTAGGGTTCAGAAAACCACAAAGCCAGGAGCTCCAGGGACACTGGCCATGCAAAAGGCATGCCAAGTTGAGCACGGAAAAGCCAAAACTTGGCTCCCTCTTCTTCTTCCTGCTCGGAACTCACCACAGCCCACTGCTGGATTTCTGGCTCAAGCTAGGGTTAGGGTTAGGGTTAGCACTAGGATTATGCCAAGGATTAGGGCTGCGGAATCCACAAAGGCAGGAGCTCCAGGGACACTGGACATGTGAAAGGCATGCAAAGTAGATCAGTGCGCAGCCAAAACTTGGCTCCCTCTTCTTCTTTCTGCTTGGAACTCACCACAGCCCACTTCCGGATTTCTGGCTCAAGCTAGGGTTAGGGTTAGGGTTACGCCTGCGCCTAAGCCTCCGCCTAGGCCTAGGTTTAGGGTTCAGAAAACCACAAAGCCAGGAGCTCCAGGGACACTGGCCATGCGAAAGGCATGCCAAGTTGAGCAGGGCACAGCCAAAACCTTGCCCCCTCTTCTTCTTCCTGCTCAGAACTCACCACAGCCCACTGCTGGATTTCTGGCTCAAGCTAGGGTTAGGGTTAGGGTCAGGGTTACGCCTATGCCTAAGCCTAGGTTTAGGGTTCAGAAAACCACAAAGCCAGGAGCTCCAGAGACACTGGCCATGCGAAAGGCATACAAAGTTGAGCACGGAAATGTCAAAAGCTTGCCGCCTCTTCTTTTTCCTGCTTGGAACTCACCACAGCCCAATGCCTGGTTTCTGGCTCAAGCTAGGGTTAGGGTTATGCCTAGGATTAGGGTTGAGAAAACCACAGAGCCAGCAGCTCCAGGGACACTGGACATGTGAGATGCATGCAAAGTTGAGCAGTGCGCAGCCAAAACTTGGCTCCCTCTTCTTCTTCCTGCTCGGAACTCACCACAGCCCACTTCCGGATTCCTGGCTCAAGCTAGGGTTAGGGTTAGGGTTAGGGTTACGCCTACGCCTAAGCCTATGCCTAGGCCTAGGTTTAGGGTTCAGAAAACCACAAAGCCAGGAACTCCACGGACACTGACCACGCGAAAGGCATGCCAAGTTGAGCAGTGCGCAGCCAAAACTTGGCTCCCTCTTCTTCTTTCTGCTTGGAACTCACCACAGCCCACCGCCGGATTTCTGGCTCAAGCTAGGGTTAGGGTTAGGGTTACGCCTGCGCCTAAGCCCCCGCCTAGGCCTAGGTTTAGGGTTCGGAAAACCACAAAGGCAGGAGCTCCAGGGACACTGGCCATGCAAAAGGCATGCCAAGTTGAGCACGGAAAAGCCAAAACTTGGCTCCCTCTACTTCTTCCTGCTCGGAACTCACCACAGCCCACTGCTGGATTTCTGGCTCAAGCTAGGGTTAGGGTTAGGGTTAGCACTAGGATTATGCCAAGGATTAGGGCTGCGGAATCCACAAAGGCAGGAGCTCCAGGGACACTGGACATGTGAAAGGCATGCAAAGTAGATCAGTGCGCAGCCAAAACTTGGCTCCCTCTTCTTCTTTCTGCTTGGAACTCACCACAGCCCACTTCCGGATTTCTGGCTCAAGCTAGGGTTAGGGTTAGGGTTACGCCTGCACCTAAGCCTATGCCTAGGCCTAGATTTAGGGTTCAGAAAACCACAAAGCCAGGAGCTCCAGGGACACTGGCCATGCGAAAGGCATGCAAAGTTGAGCACGGAAATGTCAAAAGCTTGCCGCCTCTTCTTTTTCCTGCTTGGAACTCACCACAGCCCACTTCCGGATTTCTGGCTCCAGCTAGGGTTAGGGTTAGGGTCAGGGTTACGCCTATGCCTAAGCCTAGGTTTAGTGTTCAGAAAACCACAAAGCCAGGAGCTCCAGAGACACTGGCCATGCGAAAGGCATGCCAAGTTGAGCACGGAAAAGTCAAAAGCTTGCTCCCTCTTCTTCTTTCTGCTTGGAACTCGCCACGGCTCACAACCCGATTTCTGGCTCAAGCTAGGGTTAGGGTTAGGGTTACGCCTACGCCTAAGCCTAGGCCTAGGCCTAGGTTTAGGGTTCAGAAAACCACAAAGCCAGAAGCCCACGGACACTGACCATGCGAAAGGCATGCCAAGTTGAGCATGGAAAAGCCAAAACCTTGCTCCCTCTTCTTCTTTCTGCTTGGGACTCGCCAAGGCCCACAACCCAATTTCTGGCTCAAGCTAGGGTTAGGGTTAGGGTTAGCACTAGGATTATGCCAAGGATTAGGGCTGCGAAATCCACAAAGGCAGGAGCTCCAGGGACACTGGACATGTGAAAGGCATGCAAAGTTGAGCAGGGCACAGCCAAAACCTTGCCCCCTCTTCTTCTTCCTGCTCAGAACTCACCACAGCCCACTGCCGGATTTCTGGCTCAAGCTAGGGTTAGGGTTAGGGTTAGGGTCAGGGTCAGGGTTAGGGTAACGCCTAGGGTTAGGGTACAGAGAACCACCGAGCCCAGAGCTCCAGGGATACTCACTATGCAAAAGGCATGCCAAGGTGAGCGCAGCACAGCCCAAAACCTTGCTCCCTCTTCTTCTTCCTGCTTGGAACTCACCACAGCCCAATGCTCGATTTCTGGCTCAAGCTAGGGTCAGGGTTACGCCTACGCCAAGACCTAGGTTTAGGGTTCAGAAAACCACAAAGCCAGAAGCCCACGGACACTGACCATGCGAAAGGCATGCCAAGTTGAGCAGTGCGCAGCCAAAACTTTGCTCCCTCTTCTTCTTTCTGCTTGGAACTCACCACAGCCCACTTCCGGATTTCTGGCTCAAGCTAGGGTTAGGGTTAGGGTTAGGGTTACGCCTGCGCCTAAGCCTCCGCCTAGGCCTAGGTTTAGGGTTCAGAAAACCACAAAGCCAGGAGCTCCAGGGACACTGGCCATGCGAAAGGCATGCCAAGTTGAGCAGGGCACAGCCAAAACCTTGCCCCCTCTTCTTCTTCCTGCTCAGAACTCACCACAGCCCACTGCTGGATTTCTGGCTCAAGCTAGGGTTAGGGTTAGGGTCAGGGTTACGCCTATGCCTAAGCCTAGGTTTAGTGTTCAGAAAACCACAAAGCCAGGAGCTCCAGGGACACTGGCCATGCGAAAGGCATACAAAGTTGAGCACGGAAAAGCCAAAACCTTGCTCCCTCTTCTTTTTCCTGCTTGGAACTCACCACAGCCCAATGCCTGGTTTCTGGCTCAAGCTAGGGTTAGGGTTATGCCTAGGATTAGGGTTGAGAAAACCACAGAGCCAGCAGCTCCAGGGACACTGGACATGTGAGATGCATGCAAAGTTGAGCAGTGCGCAGCCAAAACTTGGCTCCCTCTTCTTCTTCCTGCTCGGAACTCACCACAGCCCACCGCCGGATTTCTGGCTCAAGCTAGGGTTAGGGTTAGGGTTACGCCTACGCCTAAGCCTATGCCTAGGCCTAGGTTTAGGGTTCAGAAAACCACAAAGCCAGGAACTCCACGGACACTGACCATGCGAAAGGCATGCCAAGTTGAGCAGTGCGCAGCCAAAACTTGGCTCCCTCTTCTTCTTTCTGCTTGGAACTCACCACAGCCCACTTCCGGATTTCTGGCTCAAGCTAGGGTTAGGGTTAGGGTTAGGGTTACGCCTGCGCCTAAGCCTCCGCCTAGGCCTAGGTTTAGGGTTCAGAAAACCACAAAGCCAGGAGCTCCAGGGACACTGGCCATGCGAAAGGCATGCCAAGTTGAGCAGGGCACAGCCAAAACCTTGCCCCCTCTTCTTCTTCCTGCTTGGAACTCACCACAGCCCAATGCCAGATTTCTGGCTCAAGCTAGGGTTAGGGTTAGGGTCAGGGTTACGCCTATGCCTAAGCCTAGGTTTAGGGTTCAGAAAACCACAAAGCCAGGAGCTCCAGAGACACTGGCCATGCGAAAGGCATACAAAGTTGAGCACGGAAATGTCAAAAGCTTGCCGCCTCTTCTTTTTCCTGCTTGGAACTCACCACAGCCCAATGCCTGGTTTCTGGCTCAAGCTAGGGTTAGGGTTATGCCTAGGATTAGGGTTGAGAAAACCACAGAGCCAGCAGCTCCAGGGACACTGGACATGTGAGATGCATGCCAAGTTGAGCAGTGCGCAGCCAAAACTTGGCTCCCTCTTCTTCTTCCTGCTCGGAACTCACCACAGCCCACCGCCGGATTTCTGGCTCAAGCTAGGGTTAGGGTTAGGGTTACGCCTACGCCTAAGCCTATGCCTAGGCCTAGGTTTAGGGTTCAGAAAACCACAAAGCCAGGAACTCCACGGACACTGACCATGCGAAAGGCATGCCAAGTTGAGCAGTGCGCAGCCAAAACTTGGCTCCCTCTTCTTCTTTCTGCTTGGAACTCACCACAGCCCACTTCCGGATTTCTGGCTCAAGCTAGGGTTAGGGTTAGGGTTAGGGTTACGCCTGCGCCTAAGCCTCCACCTAGGCCTAGGTTTAGGGTTCAGAAAACCACAAAGCCAGGAGCTCCAGGGACACTGGCCATGCGAAAGGCATGCCAAGTTGAGCAGGGCACAGCCAAAACCTTGCCCCCTCTTCTTCTTCCTGCTCAGAACTCACCACAGCCCACTGCTGGATTTCTGGCTCAAGCTAGGGTTAGGGTTAGGGTCAGGGTTACGCCTATGCCTAAGCCTAGGTTTAGGGTTCAGAAAACCACAAAGCCAGGAGCTCCAGAGACACTGGCCATGCGAAAGGCATACAAAGTTGAGCACGGAAATGTCAAAAGCTTGCCGCCTCTTCTTTTTCCTGCTTGGAACTCACCACAGCCCAATGCCTGGTTTCTGGCTCAAGCTAGGGTTAGGGTTATGCCTAGGATTAGGGTTGAGAAAACCACAGAGCCAGCAGCTTCAGGGACACTGGACATGTGAGATGCATGCAAAGTTGAGCAGTGCGCAGCCAAAACTTGGCTCCCTCTTCTTCTTCCTGCTCGGAACTCACCACAGCCCACTTCCGGGTTCCTGGCTCAAGCTAGGGTTAGGGTTAGGGTTAGGGTTACGCCTACGCCTAAGCCTATGCCTAGGCCTAGGTTTAGGGTTCAGAAAACCACAAAGCCAGGAACTCCACGGACACTGACCACGCGAAAGGCATGCCAAGTTGAGCAGTGCGCAGCCAAAACTTGGCTCCCTCTTCTTCTTTCTGCTTGGAACTCACCACAGCCCACCGCCGGATTTCTGGCTCAAGCTAGGGTTAGGGTTAGGGTTACGCCTGCGCCTAAGCCCCCGCCTAGGCCTAGGTTTAGGGTTCGGAAAACCACAAAGGCAGGAGCTCCAGGGACACTGGCCATGCAAAAGGCATGCCAAGTTGAGCACAGAAAAGCCAAAACTTGGCTCCCTCTTCTTCTTCCTGCTCGGAACTCACCACAGCCCACTGCTGGATTTCTGGCTCAAGCTAGGGTTAGGGTTAGGGTTAGCACTAGGATTATGCCAAGGATTAGGGCTGCGGAATCCACAAAGGCAGGAGCTCCAGGGACACTGGACATGTGAAAGGCATGCAAAGTAGATCAGTGCGCAGCCAAAACTTGGCTCCCTCTTCTTCTTTCTGCTCAGAACTCACCACAGCCCACTTCCGGATTTCTGGCTCAAGCTAGGGTTAGGGTTAGGGTTACGCCTGCACCTAAGCCTATGCCTAGGCCTAGATTTAGGGTTCAGAAAACCACAAAGCCAGGAGCTCCAGGGACACTGGCCATGCGAAAGGCATGCAAAGTTGAGCACGGAAATGTCAAAAGCTTGCCGCCTCTTCTTTTTCCTGCTTGGAACTCACCACAGCCCACTTCCGGATTTCTGGCTCCAGCTAGGGTTAGGGTTAGGGTCAGGGTTACGCCTATGCCTAAGCCTAGGTTTAGTGTTCAGAAAACCACAAAGCCAGGAGCTCCAGAGACACTGGCCATGCGAAAGGCATGCCAAGTTGAGCACGGAAAAGTCAAAAGCTTGCTCCCTCTTCTTCTTTCTGCTTGGAACTCGCCACGGCTCACAACCCGATTTCTGGCTCAAGCTAGGGTTAGGGTTAGGGTTACGCCTACGCCTAAGCCTATGCCTAGGCCTAGGTTTAGGGTTCAGAAAACCACAAAGCCAGAAGCCCACGGACACTGACCATGCGAAAGGCATGCCAAGTTGAGCATGGAAAAGCCAAAACCTTGCTCCCTCTTCTTCTTTCTGCTTGGGACTCGCCAAGGCCCACAACCCAATTTCTGGCTCAAGCTAGGGTTAGGGTTAGGGTTAGCACTAGGATTATGCCAAGGATTAGGGCTGCGAAATCCACAAAGGCAGGAGCTCCAGGGACACTGGACATGTGAAAGGCATGCAAAGTTGAGCAGGGCACAGCCAAAACCTTGCCCCCTCTTCTTCTTCCTGCTCAGAACTCACCACAGCCCACTGCCGGATTTCTGGCTCAAGCTAGGGTTAGGGTTAGGGTTAGGGTCAGGGTCAGGGTTAGGGTAACGCCTAGGGTTAGGGTACAGAGAACCACCGAGCCCAGAGCTCCAGGGATACTCACTATGCAAAAGGCATGCCAAGGTGAGCGCAGCACAGCCCAAAACCTTGCGCCCTCTTCTTCTTCCTGCTTGGAACTCACCACAGCCCAATGCTCGATTTCTGGCTCAAGCTAGGGTTAGGGTTACGCCTACGCCAAGACCTAGGTTTAGGGTTCAGAAAAGCACAAAGCCAGAAGCCCACGGACACTGACCATGCGAAAGGCATGCCAAGTTGAGCACGGAAAAGCCAAAACTTTGCTCCCTCTTCTTCTTTCTGCTTGGAACTCACCACAGCCCACTTCCGGATTTCTGGCTCAAGCTAGGGTTAGGGTTAGGGTTAGGGTTACGCCTGCGCCTAAGCCTCCGCCTAGGCCTAGGTTTAGGGTTCAGAAAACCACAAAGCCAGGAGCTCCAGGGACACTGGCCATGCGAAAGGCATGCCAAGTTGAGCAGGGCACAGCCAAAACCTTGCCCCCTCTTCTTCTTCCTGCTCAGAACTCACCACAGCCCACTGCTGGATTTCTGGCTCAAGCTAGGGTTAGGGTTAGGGTCAGGGTTACGCCTATGCCTAAGCCTAGGTTTAGTGTTCAGAAAACCACAAAGCCAGGAGCTCCAGGGACACTGGCCATGCGAAAGGCATACAAAGTTGAGCACGGAAAAGCCAAAACCTTGCTCCCTCTTCTTTTTCCTGCTTGGAACTCACCACAGCCCAATGCCTGGTTTCTGGCTCAAGCTAGGGTTAGGGTTATGCCTAGGATTAGGGTTGAGAAAACCACAGAGCCAGCAGCTCCAGGGACACTGGACATGTGAGATGCATGCAAAGTTGAGCAGTGCGCAGCCAAAACTTGGCTCCCTCTTCTTCTTCCTGCTCGGAACTCACCACAGCCCACCGCCGGATTTCTGGCTCAAGCTAGGGTTAGGGTTAGGGTTACGCCTACGCCTAAGCCTATGCCTAGGCCTAGGTTTAGGGTTCAGAAAACCACAAAGCCAGGAACTCCACGGACACTGACCATGCGAAAGGCATGCCAAGTTGAGCAGTGCGCAGCCAAAACTTTGCTCCCTCTTCTTCTTTCTGCTTGGAACTCACCACAGCCCACTTCCGGATTTCTGGCTCAAGCTAGGGTTAGGGTTAGGGTTAGGGTTACGCCTGCGCCTAAGCCTCCGCCTAGGCCTAGGTTTAGGGTTCAGAAAACCACAAAGCCAGGAGCTCCAGGGACACTGGCCATGCGAAAGGCATGCCAAGTTGAGCAGGGCACAGCCAAAACCTTGCCCCCTCTTCTTCTTCCTGCTCAGAACTCACCACAGCCCACTGCTGGATTTCTGGCTCAAGCTAGGGTTAGGGTTAGGGTTAGCACTAGGATTATGCCAAGGATTAGGGCTGCGAAATCCACAAAGGCAGGAGCTCCAGGGACACTGGACATGTGAAAGGCATGCAAAGTTGAGCAGGGCACAGCCAAAACCTTGCCCCCTCTTCTTCTTCCTGCTCGGAACTCACCACAGCCCACTGCTGGATTTCTGGCTCAAGCTAGGGTTAGGGTTAGGGTCAGGGTTAGGGTAACGCCTAGGGTTAGGGTACAGAGAACCACCGAGCCCAGAGCTCCAGGGATACTCACTATGCAAAAGGCATGCCAAGGTGAGCGCAGCACAGCCCAAAACCTTGCGCCCTCTTCTTCTTCCTGCTTGGAACTCACCACAGCCCAATGCTCGATTTCTGGCTCAAGCTAGGGTTAGGGTTACGCCTACGCCAAGACCTAGGTTTAGTGTTCAGAAAAGCACAAAGCCAGAAGCCCACGGACACTGACCATGCGAAAGGCATGCCAAGTTGAGCACGGAAAAGCCAAAACTTTGCTCCCTCTTCTTCTTTCTGCTTGGAACTCACCACAGCCCACTTCCGGATTTCTGGCTCAAGCTAGGGTTAGGGTTAGGGTTACGCCTGCGCCTAAGCCTCCGCCTAGGCCTAGGTTTAGGGTTCAGAAAACCACAAAGCCAGGAGCTCCAGGGACACTGGCCATGCGAAAGGCATGCCAAGTTGAGCAGGGCACAGCCAAAACCTTGCCCCCTCTTCTTCTTCCTGCTCAGAACTCACCACAGCCCACTGCTGGATTTCTGGCTCAAGCTAGGGTTAGGGTTAGGGTTAGCACTAGGATTATGCCAAGGATTAGGGCTGCGAAATCCACAAAGGCAGGAGCTCCAGGGACACTGGACATGTGAAAGGCATGCAAAGTTGAGCAGGGCACAGCCAAAACCTTGCCCCCTCTTCTTCTTCCTGCTCGGAACTCACCACAGCCCACTGCTGGATTTCTGGCTCAAGCTAGGGTTAGGGTTAGGGTCAGGGTTAGGGTCAGGGTCAGGGTTAGGGTAACGCCTAGGGTTAGGGTACAGAGAACCACCAAGCCCAGAGCTCCAGGGATACTCACTATGCAAAAGGCATGCCAAGGTGAGCGCAGCACAGCCCAAAACCTTGCGCCCTCTTCTTCTTCCTGCTTGGAACTCACCACAGCCCAATGCTCGATTTCTGGCTCAAGCTAGGGTTAGGGTTACGCCTACGCCAAGACCTAGGTTTAGGGTTCAGAAAAGCACAAAGCCAGAAGCCCACGGACACTGACCATGCGAAAGGCATGCCAAGTTGAGCACGGAAAAGCCAAAACTTTGCTCCCTCTTCTTCTTTCTGCTTGGAACTCACCACAGCCCACTTCCGGATTTCTGGCTCAAGCTAGGGTTAGGGTTAGGGTTAGGGTTACGCCTGCGCCTAAGCCTCCGCCTAGGCCTAGGTTTAGGGTTCAGAAAACCACAAAGCCAGGAGCTCCAGGGACACTGGCCATGCGAAAGGCATGCCAAGTTGAGCAGGGCACAGCCAAAACCTTGCCCCCTCTTCTTCTTCCTGCTCAGAACTCACCACAGCCCACTGCTGGATTTCTGGCTCAAGCTAGGGTTAGGGTTAGGGTCAGGGTTACGCCTATGCCTAAGCCTAGGTTTAGTGTTCAGAAAACCACAAAGCCAGGAGCTCCAGGGACACTGGCCATGCGAAAGGCATACAAAGTTGAGCACGGAAAAGCCAAAACCTTGCTCCCTCTTCTTTTTCCTGCTTGGAACTCACCACAGCCCAATGCCTGGTTTCTGGCTCAAGCTAGGGTTAGGGTTATGCCTAGGATTAGGGTTGAGAAAACCACAGAGCCAGCAGCTCCAGGGACACTGGACATGTGAGATGCATGCAAAGTTGAGCAGTGCGCAGCCAAAACTTGGCTCCCTCTTCTTCTTCCTGCTCGGAACTCACCACAGCCCACTGCTGGATTTCTGGCTCAAGCTAGGGTTAGGGTTAGGGTTAGCACTAGGATTATGCTAAGGATTATGGCTGCGAAATCCACAAAGGCAGGAGCTCCAGGGACACTGGACATGTGAAAGGCATGCAAAGTAGATCAGTGCGCAGCCAAAACTTGGCTCCCTCTTCTTCTTTCTGCTTGGAACTCACCACAGCCCACTTCCGGATTTCTGGCTCAAGCTAGGGTTAGGGTTAGGGTTAGCACTAGGATTATGCCAAGGATTAGGGCTGCGAAATCCACAAAGGCAGGAGCTCCAGGGACACTGACCATGCGAAAGGCATGCCAAGTTGAGCAGTGCGCAGCCAAAACCTGGCTCCCTCTTCTTCTTTCTGCTTGGAACTCACCACAGCCCACTGCTGGATTTCTGGGTCAAGCTAGGGTTAGGGTTAGGGTCAGGGTCAGGGTTAGGGTAACGCCTAGGTTTAGGGTACAGAGAACCACCGAGCCCAGAGCTCCAGGGATACTCACTATGCAAAAGGCATGCCAAGGTGAGCGCAGCACAGCCCAAAACTTGGCTCCCTCTTCTTCTTCCTGCTTGGAACTCACCACAGCCCAATGCTCGATTTCTGGCTCAAGCTAGGGTTAGGGTTAGGGTTACGCCTAAGCCTAAGCCTATGCCTAGGCCTAGGTTTAGGGTTCAGAAAACCACAAAGCCAGGAACTCCACGGACACTGACCATGCGAAAGGCATGCCAAGTTGAGCAGTGCGCAGCCAAAACTTGGCTCCCTCTTCTTCTTTCTGCTTGGAACTCACCACAGCCCACCGCCGGATTTCTGGCTCAAGCTAGGGTTAGGGTTAGGGTTAGGGTTACGCCTGCGCCTAAGCCCCCGCCGAGGCCTAGGTTTAGGGTTCAGAAAACCACAAAGCCAGGAGCTCCAGGGACACTGGCCATGCAAAAGGCATGCCAAGTTGAGCACGGAAAAGCCAAAACTTGGCTCCCTCTTCTTCTTCCTGCTCGGAACTCACCACAGCCCACTGCTGGATTTCTGGCTCAAGCTAGGGTTAGGGTTAGGGTTAGCACTAGGATTATGCCAAGGATTAGGGCTGCGGAATCCACAAAGGCAGGAGCTCCAGGGACACTGGACATGTGAAAGGCATGCAAAGTAGATCAGTGCGCAGCCAAAACTTGGCTCCCTCTTCTTCTTTCTGCTTGGAACTCACCACAGCCCACTTCCGGATTTCTGGCTCAAGCTAGGGTTAGGGTTAGGGTTACGCCTGCACCTAAGCCTATGCCTAGGCCTAGATTTAGGGTTCAGAAAACCACAAAGCCAGGAGCTCCAGGGACACTGGCCATGCGAAAGGCATGCAAAGTTGAGCACGGAAATGTCAAAAGCTTGCCGCCTCTTCTTTTTCCTGCTTGGAACTCACCACAGCCCACTTCCGGATTTCTGGCTCCAGCTAGGGTTAGGGTTAGGGTCAGGGTTACGCCTATGCCTAAGCCTAGGTTTAGTGTTCAGAAAACCACAAAGCCAGGAGCTCCAGAGACACTGGCCATGCGAAAGGCATGCCAAGTTGAGCACGGAAAAGTCAAAAGCTTGCTCCCTCTTCTTCTTTCTGCTTGGAACTCGCCACGGCTCACAACCCGATTTCTGGCTCAAGCTAGGGTTAGGGTTAGGGTTACGCCTACGCCTAAGCCTAGGCCTAGGCCTAGGTTTAGGGTTCAGAAAACCACAAAGCCAGAAGCCCACGGACACTGACCATGCGAAAGGCATGCCAAGTTGAGCATGGAAAAGCCAAAACCTTGCTCCCTCTTCTTCTTTCTGCTTGGGACTCGCCAAGGCCCACAACCCAATTTCTGGCTCAAGCTAGGGTTAGGGTTAGGGTTAGCACTAGGATTATGCCAAGGATTAGGGCTGCGAAATCCACAAAGGCAGGAGCTCCAGGGACACTGGACATGTGAAAGGCATGCAAAGTTGAGCAGGGCACAGCCAAAACCTTGCCCCCTCTTCTTCTTCCTGCTCAGAACTCACCACAGCCCACTGCCGGATTTCTGGCTCAAGCTAGGGTTAGGGTTAGGGTTAGGGTCAGGGTCAGGGTTAGGGTAACGCCTAGGGTTAGGGTACAGAGAACCACCGAGCCCAGAGCTCCAGGGATACTCACTATGCAAAAGGCATGCCAAGGTGAGCGCAGCACAGCCCAAAACCTTGCTCCCTCTTCTTCTTCCTGCTTGGAACTCACCACAGCCCAATGCTCGATTTCTGGCTCAAGCTAGGGTCAGGGTTACGCCTACGCCAAGACCTAGGTTTAGGGTTCAGAAAACCACAAAGCCAGAAGCCCACGGACACTGACCATGCGAAAGGCATGCCAAGTTGAGCAGTGCGCAGCCAAAACTTTGCTCCCTCTTCTTCTTTCTGCTTGGAACTCACCACAGCCCACTTCCGGATTTCTGGCTCAAGCTAGGGTTAGGGTTAGGGTTAGGGTTACGCCTGCGCCTAAGCCTCCGCCTAGGCCTAGGTTTAGGGTTCAGAAAACCACAAAGCCAGGAGCTCCAGGGACACTGGCCATGCGAAAGGCATGCCAAGTTGAGCAGGGCACAGCCAAAACCTTGCCCCCTCTTCTTCTTCCTGCTCAGAACTCACCACAGCCCACTGCTGGATTTCTGGCTCAAGCTAGGGTTAGGGTTAGGGTCAGGGTTACGCCTATGCCTAAGCCTAGGTTTAGTGTTCAGAAAACCACAAAGCCAGGAGCTCCAGGGACACTGGCCATGCGAAAGGCATACAAAGTTGAGCACGGAAAAGCCAAAACCTTGCTCCCTCTTCTTTTTCCTGCTTGGAACTCACCACAGCCCAATGCCTGGTTTCTGGCTCAAGCTAGGGTTAGGGTTATGCCTAGGATTAGGGTTGAGAAAACCACAGAGCCAGCAGCTCCAGGGACACTGGACATGTGAGATGCATGCAAAGTTGAGCAGTGCGCAGCCAAAACTTGGCTCCCTCTTCTTCTTCCTGCTCGGAACTCACCACAGCCCACCGCCGGATTTCTGGCTCAAGCTAGGGTTAGGGTTAGGGTTACGCCTACGCCTAAGCCTATGCCTAGGCCTAGGTTTAGGGTTCAGAAAACCACAAAGCCAGGAACTCCACGGACACTGACCATGCGAAAGGCATGCCAAGTTGAGCAGTGCGCAGCCAAAACTTGGCTCCCTCTTCTTCTTTCTGCTTGGAACTCACCACAGCCCACTTCCGGATTTCTGGCTCAAGCTAGGGTTAGGGTTAGGGTTAGGGTTACGCCTGCGCCTAAGCCTCCGCCTAGGCCTAGGTTTAGGGTTCAGAAAACCACAAAGCCAGGAGCTCCAGGGACACTGGCCATGCGAAAGGCATGCCAAGTTGAGCAGGGCACAGCCAAAACCTTGCCCCCTCTTCTTCTTCCTGCTTGGAACTCACCACAGCCCAATGCCAGATTTCTGGCTCAAGCTAGGGTTAGGGTTAGGGTCAGGGTTACGCCTATGCCTAAGCCTAGGTTTAGGGTTCAGAAAACCACAAAGCCAGGAGCTCCAGAGACACTGGCCATGCGAAAGGCATACAAAGTTGAGCACGGAAATGTCAAAAGCTTGCCGCCTCTTCTTTTTCCTGCTTGGAACTCACCACAGCCCAATGCCTGGTTTCTGGCTCAAGCTAGGGTTAGGGTTATGCCTAGGATTAGGGTTGAGAAAACCACAGAGCCAGCAGCTCCAGGGACACTGGACATGTGAGATGCATGCCAAGTTGAGCAGTGCGCAGCCAAAACTTGGCTCCCTCTTCTTCTTCCTGCTCGGAACTCACCACAGCCCACCGCCGGATTTCTGGCTCAAGCTAGGGTTAGGGTTAGGGTTACGCCTACGCCTAAGCCTATGCCTAGGCCTAGGTTTAGGGTTCAGAAAACCACAAAGCCAGGAACTCCACGGACACTGACCATGCGAAAGGCATGCCAAGTTGAGCAGTGCGCAGCCAAAACTTGGCTCCCTCTTCTTCTTTCTGCTTGGAACTCACCACAGCCCACTTCCGGATTTCTGGCTCAAGCTAGGGTTAGGGTTAGGGTTAGGGTTACGCCTGCGCCTAAGCCTCCACCTAGGCCTAGGTTTAGGGTTCAGAAAACCACAAAGCCAGGAGCTCCAGGGACACTGGCCATGCGAAAGGCATGCCAAGTTGAGCAGGGCACAGCCAAAACCTTGCCCCCTCTTCTTCTTCCTGCTCAGAACTCACCACAGCCCACTGCTGGATTTCTGGCTCAAGCTAGGGTTAGGGTTAGGGTCAGGGTTACGCCTATGCCTAAGCCTAGGTTTAGGGTTCAGAAAACCACAAAGCCAGGAGCTCCAGAGACACTGGCCATGCGAAAGGCATACAAAGTTGAGCACGGAAATGTCAAAAGCTTGCCGCCTCTTCTTTTTCCTGCTTGGAACTCACCACAGCCCAATGCCTGGTTTCTGGCTCAAGCTAGGGTTAGGGTTATGCCTAGGATTAGGGTTGAGAAAACCACAGAGCCAGCAGCTTCAGGGACACTGGACATGTGAGATGCATGCAAAGTTGAGCAGTGCGCAGCCAAAACTTGGCTCCCTCTTCTTCTTCCTGCTCGGAACTCACCACAGCCCACTTCCGGATTCCTGGCTCAAGCTAGGGTTAGGGTTAGGGTTAGGGTTACGCCTACGCCTAAGCCTATGCCTAGGCCTAGGTTTAGGGTTCAGAAAACCACAAAGCCAGGAACTCCACGGACACTGACCACGCGAAAGGCATGCCAAGTTGAGCAGTGCGCAGCCAAAACTTGGCTCCCTCTTCTTCTTTCTGCTTGGAACTCACCACAGCCCACCGCCGGATTTCTGGCTCAAGCTAGGGTTAGGGTTAGGGTTACGCCTGCGCCTAAGCCCCCGCCTAGGCCTAGGTTTAGGGTTCGGAAAACCACAAAGGCAGGAGCTCCAGGGACACTGGCCATGCAAAAGGCATGCCAAGTTGAGCACAGAAAAGCCAAAACTTGGCTCCCTCTTCTTCTTCCTGCTCGGAACTCACCACAGCCCACTGCTGGATTTCTGGCTCAAGCTAGGGTTAGGGTTAGGGTTAGCACTAGGATTATGCCAAGGATTAGGGCTGCGGAATCCACAAAGGCAGGAGCTCCAGGGACACTGGACATGTGAAAGGCATGCAAAGTAGATCAGTGCGCAGCCAAAACTTGGCTCCCTCTTCTTCTTTCTGCTCAGAACTCACCACAGCCCACTTCCGGATTTCTGGCTCAAGCTAGGGTTAGGGTTAGGGTTACGCCTGCACCTAAGCCTATGCCTAGGCCTAGATTTAGGGTTCAGAAAACCACAAAGCCAGGAGCTCCAGGGACACTGGCCATGCAAAAGGCATGCAAAGTTGAGCACGGAAATGTCAAAAGCTTGCCGCCTCTTCTTTTTCCTGCTTGGAACTCACCACAGCCCACTTCCGGATTTCTGGCTCCAGCTAGGGTTAGGGTTAGGGTCAGGGTTACGCCTATGCCTAAGCCTAGGTTTAGTGTTCAGAAAACCACAAAGCCAGGAGCTCCAGAGACACTGGCCATGCGAAAGGCATGCCAAGTTGAGCACGGAAAAGTCAAAAGCTTGCTCCCTCTTCTTCTTTCTGCTTGGAACTCGCCACGGCTCACAACCCGATTTCTGGCTCAAGCTAGGGTTAGGGTTAGGGTTACGCCTACGCCTAAGCCTATGCCTAGGCCTAGGTTTAGGGTTCAGAAAACCACAAAGCCAGAAGCCCACGGACACTGACCATGCGAAAGGCATGCCAAGTTGAGCATGGAAAAGCCAAAACCTTGCTCCCTCTTCTTCTTTCTGCTTGGGACTCGCCAAGGCCCACAACCCAATTTCTGGCTCAAGCTAGGGTTAGGGTTAGGGTTAGCACTAGGATTATGCCAAGGATTAGGGCTGCGAAATCCACAAAGGCAGGAGCTCCAGGGACACTGGACATGTGAAAGGCATGCAAAGTTGAGCAGGGCACAGCCAAAACCTTGCCCCCTCTTCTTCTTCCTGCTCAGAACTCACCACAGCCCACTGCCGGATTTCTGGCTCAAGCTAGGGTTAGGGTTAGGGTTAGGGTCAGGGTCAGGGTTAGGGTAACGCCTAGGGTTAGGGTACAGAGAACCACCGAGCCCAGAGCTCCAGGGATACTCACTATGCAAAAGGCATGCCAAGGTGAGCGCAGCACAGCCCAAAACCTTGCGCCCTCTTCTTCTTCCTGCTTGGAACTCACCACAGCCCAATGCTCGATTTCTGGCTCAAGCTAGGGTTAGGGTTACGCCTACGCCAAGACCTAGGTTTAGGGTTCAGAAAAGCACAAAGCCAGAAGCCCACGGACACTGACCATGCGAAAGGCATGCCAAGTTGAGCACGGAAAAGCCAAAACTTTGCTCCCTCTTCTTCTTTCTGCTTGGAACTCACCACAGCCCACTTCCGGATTTCTGGCTCAAGCTAGGGTTAGGGTTAGGGTTAGGGTTACGCCTGCGCCTAAGCCTCCGCCTAGGCCTAGGTTTAGGGTTCAGAAAACCACAAAGCCAGGAGCTCCAGGGACACTGGCCATGCGAAAGGCATGCAAAGTTGAGCAGGGCACAGCCAAAACCTTGCCCCCTCTTCTTCTTCCTGCTCAGAACTCACCACAGCCCACTGCTGGATTTCTGGCTCAAGCTAGGGTTAGGGTTAGGGTCAGGGTTACGCCTATGCCTAAGCCTAGGTTTAGTGTTCAGAAAACCACAAAGCCAGGAGCTCCAGGGACACTGGCCATGCGAAAGGCATACAAAGTTGAGCACGGAAAAGCCAAAACCTTGCTCCCTCTTCTTTTTCCTGCTTGGAACTCACCACAGCCCAATGCCTGGTTTCTGGCTCAAGCTAGGGTTAGGGTTATGCCTAGGATTAGGGTTGAGAAAACCACAGAGCCAGCAGCTCCAGGGACACTGGACATGTGAGATGCATGCAAAGTTGAGCAGTGCGCAGCCAAAACTTGGCTCCCTCTTCTTCTTCCTGCTCGGAACTCACCACAGCCCACCGCCGGATTTCTGGCTCAAGCTAGGGTTAGGGTTAGGGTTACGCCTACGCCTAAGCCTATGCCTAGGCCTAGGTTTAGGGTTCAGAAAACCACAAAGCCAGGAACTCCACGGACACTGACCATGCGAAAGGCATGCCAAGTTGAGCAGTGCGCAGCCAAAACTTTGCTCCCTCTTCTTCTTTCTGCTTGGAACTCACCACAGCCCACTTCCGGATTTCTGGCTCAAGCTAGGGTTAGGGTTAGGGTTAGGGTTACGCCTGCGCCTAAGCCTCCGCCTAGGCCTAGGTTTAGGGTTCAGAAAACCACAAAGCCAGGAGCTCCAGGGACACTGGCCATGCGAAAGGCATGCCAAGTTGAGCAGGGCACAGCCAAAACCTTGCCCCCTCTTCTTCTTCCTGCTCAGAACTCACCACAGCCCACTGCTGGATTTCTGGCTCAAGCTAGGGTTAGGGTTAGGGTTAGCACTAGGATTATGCCAAGGATTAGGGCTGCGAAATCCACAAAGGCAGGAGCTCCAGGGACACTGGACATGTGAAAGGCATGCAAAGTTGAGCAGGGCACAGCCAAAACCTTGCCCCCTCTTCTTCTTCCTGCTCGGAACTCACCACAGCCCACTGCTGGATTTCTGGCTCAAGCTAGGGTTAGGGTTAGGGTCAGGGTTAGGGTAACGCCTAGGGTTAGGGTACAGAGAACCACCGAGCCCAGAGCTCCAGGGATACTCACTATGCAAAAGGCATGCCAAGGTGAGCGCAGCACAGCCCAAAACCTTGCGCCCTCTTCTTCTTCCTGCTTGGAACTCACCACAGCCCAATGCTCGATTTCTGGCTCAAGCTAGGGTTAGGGTTACGCCTACGCCAAGACCTAGGTTTAGTGTTCAGAAAAGCACAAAGCCAGAAGCCCACGGACACTGACCATGCGAAAGGCATGCCAAGTTGAGCACGGAAAAGCCAAAACTTTGCTCCCTCTTCTTCTTTCTGCTTGGAACTCACCACAGCCCACTTCCGGATTTCTGGCTCAAGCTAGGGTTAGGGTTAGGGTTACGCCTGCGCCTAAGCCTCCGCCTAGGCCTAGGTTTAGGGTTCAGAAAACCACAAAGCCAGGAGCTCCAGGGACACTGGCCATGCGAAAGGCATGCCAAGTTGAGCAGGGCACAGCCAAAACCTTGCCCCCTCTTCTTCTTCCTGCTCAGAACTCACCACAGCCCACTGCTGGATTTCTGGCTCAAGCTAGGGTTAGGGTTAGGGTTAGCACTAGGATTATGCCAAGGATTAGGGCTGCGAAATCCACAAAGGCAGGAGCTCCAGGGACACTGGACATGTGAAAGGCATGCAAAGTTGAGCAGGGCACAGCCAAAACCTTGCCCCCTCTTCTTCTTCCTGCTCGGAACTCACCACAGCCCACTGCTGGATTTCTGGCTCAAGCTAGGGTTAGGGTTAGGGTCAGGGTTAGGGTCAGGGTCAGGGTTAGGGTAACGCCTAGGGTTAGGGTACAGAGAACCACCAAGCCCAGAGCTCCAGGGATACTCACTATGCAAAAGGCATGCCAAGGTGAGCGCAGCACAGCCCAAAACCTTGCGCCCTCTTCTTCTTCCTGCTTGGAACTCACCACAGCCCAATGCTCGATTTCTGGCTCAAGCTAGGGTTAGGGTTACGCCTACGCCAAGACCTAGGTTTAGGGTTCAGAAAAGCACAAAGCCAGAAGCCCACGGACACTGACCATGCGAAAGGCATGCCAAGTTGAGCACGGAAAAGCCAAAACTTTGCTCCCTCTTCTTCTTTCTGCTTGGAACTCACCACAGCCCACTTCCGGATTTCTGGCTCAAGCTAGGGTTAGGGTTAGGGTTAGGGTTACGCCTGCGCCTAAGCCTCCGCCTAGGCCTAGGTTTAGGGTTCAGAAAACCACAAAGCCAGGAGCTCCAGGGACACTGGCCATGCGAAAGGCATGCCAAGTTGAGCAGGGCACAGCCAAAACCTTGCCCCCTCTTCTTCTTCCTGCTCAGAACTCACCACAGCCCACTGCTGGATTTCTGGCTCAAGCTAGGGTTAGGGTTAGGGTCAGGGTTACGCCTATGCCTAAGCCTAGGTTTAGTGTTCAGAAAACCACAAAGCCAGGAGCTCCAGGGACACTGGCCATGCGAAAGGCATACAAAGTTGAGCACGGAAAAGCCAAAACCTTGCTCCCTCTTCTTTTTCCTGCTTGGAACTCACCACAGCCCAATGCCTGGTTTCTGGCTCAAGCTAGGGTTAGGGTTATGCCTAGGATTAGGGTTGAGAAAACCACAGAGCCAGCAGCTCCAGGGACACTGGACATGTGAGATGCATGCAAAGTTGAGCAGTGCGCAGCCAAAACTTGGCTCCCTCTTCTTCTTCCTGCTCGGAACTCACCACAGCCCACTGCTGGATTTCTGGCTCAAGCTAGGGTTAGGGTTAGGGTTAGCACTAGGATTATGCTAAGGATTATGGCTGCGAAATCCACAAAGGCAGGAGCTCCAGGGACACTGGACATGTGAAAGGCATGCAAAGTAGATCAGTGCGCAGCCAAAACTTGGCTCCCTCTTCTTCTTTCTGCTTGGAACTCACCACAGCCCACTTCCGGATTTCTGGCTCAAGCTAGGGTTAGGGTTAGGGTTAGCACTAGGATTATGCCAAGGATTAGGGCTGCGAAATCCACAAAGGCAGGAGCTCCAGGGACACTGACCATGCGAAAGGCATGCCAAGTTGAGCAGTGCGCAGCCAAAACCTGGCTCCCTCTTCTTCTTTCTGCTTGGAACTCACCACAGCCCACTGCTGGATTTCTGGGTCAAGCTAGGGTTAGGGTTAGGGTCAGGGTCAGGGTTAGGGTAACGCCTAGGTTTAGGGTACAGAGAACCACCGAGCCCAGAGCTCCAGGGATACTCACTATGCAAAAGGCATGCCAAGGTGAGCGCAGCACAGCCCAAAACTTGGCTCCCTCTTCTTCTTCCTGCTTGGAACTCACCACAGCCCAATGCTCGATTTCTGGCTCAAGCTAGGGTTAGGGTTAGGGTTACGCCTAAGCCTAAGCCTATGCCTAGGCCTAGGTTTAGGGTTCAGAAAACCACAAAGCCAGGAACTCCACGGACACTGACCATGCGAAAGGCATGCCAAGTTGAGCAGTGCGCAGCCAAAACTTGGCTCCCTCTTCTTCTTTCTGCTTGGAACTCACCACAGCCCACCGCCGGATTTCTGGCTCAAGCTAGGGTTAGGGTTAGGGTTAGGGTTACGCCTGCGCCTAAGCCCCCGCCGAGGCCTAGGTTTAGGGTTCAGAAAACCACAAAGCCAGGAGCTCCAGGGACACTGGCCATGCAAAAGGCATGCCAAGTTGAGCACGGAAAAGCCAAAACTTGGCTCCCTCTTCTTCTTCCTGCTCGGAACTCACCACAGCCCACTGCTGGATTTCTGGCTCAAGCTAGGGTTAGGGTTAGGGTTAGCACTAGGATTATGCCAAGGATTAGGGCTGCGGAATCCACAAAGGCAGGAGCTCCAGGGACACTGGACATGTGAAAGGCATGCAAAGTAGATCAGTGCGCAGCCAAAACTTGGCTCCCTCTTCTTCTTTCTGCTTGGAACTCACCACAGCCCACTTCCGGATTTCTGGCTCAAGCTAGGGTTAGGGTTAGGGTTACGCCTGCGCCTAAGCCTCCGCCTAGGCCTAGGTTTAGGGTTCAGAAAACCACAAAGCCAGGAGCTCCAGGGACACTGGCCATGCGAAAGGCATGCCAAGTTGAGCAGGGCACAGCCAAAACCTTGCCCCCTCTTCTTCTTCCTGCTCAGAACTCACCACAGCCCACTGCTGGATTTCTGGCTCAAGCTAGGGTTAGGGTTAGGGTCAGGGTTACGCCTATGCCTAAGCCTAGGTTTAGGGTTCAGAAAACCACAAAGCCAGGAGCTCCAGAGACACTGGCCATGCGAAAGGCATACAAAGTTGAGCACGGAAATGTCAAAAGCTTGCCGCCTCTTCTTTTTCCTGCTTGGAACTCACCACAGCCCAATGCCTGGTTTCTGGCTCAAGCTAGGGTTAGGGTTATGCCTAGGATTAGGGTTGAGAAAACCACAGAGCCAGCAGCTCCAGGGACACTGGACATGTGAGATGCATGCAAAGTTGAGCAGTGCGCAGCCAAAACTTGGCTCCCTCTTCTTCTTCCTGCTCGGAACTCACCACAGCCCACTTCCGGATTCCTGGCTCAAGCTAGGGTTAGGGTTAGGGTTAGGGTTACGCCTACGCCTAAGCCTATGCCTAGGCCTAGGTTTAGGGTTCAGAAAACCACAAAGCCAGGAACTCCACGGACACTGACCACGCGAAAGGCATGCCAAGTTGAGCAGTGCGCAGCCAAAACTTGGCTCCCTCTTCTTCTTTCTGCTTGGAACTCACCACAGCCCACCGCCGGATTTCTGGCTCAAGCTAGGGTTAGGGTTAGGGTTACGCCTGCGCCTAAGCCCCCGCCTAGGCCTAGGTTTAGGGTTCGGAAAACCACAAAGGCAGGAGCTCCAGGGACACTGGCCATGCAAAAGGCATGCCAAGTTGAGCACGGAAAAGCCAAAACTTGGCTCCCTCTTCTTCTTCCTGCTCGGAACTCACCACAGCCCACTGCTGGATTTCTGGCTCAAGCTAGGGTTAGGGTTAGGGTTAGCACTAGGATTATGCCAAGGATTAGGGCTGCGGAATCCACAAAGGCAGGAGCTCCAGGGACACTGGACATGTGAAAGGCATGCAAAGTAGATCAGTGCGCAGCCAAAACTTGGCTCCCTCTTCTTCTTTCTGCTTGGAACTCACCACAGCCCACTTCCGGATTTCTGGCTCAAGCTAGGGTTAGGGTTAGGGTTACGCCTGCACCTAAGCCTATGCCTAGGCCTAGATTTAGGGTTCAGAAAACCACAAAGCCAGGAGCTCCAGGGACACTGGCCATGCGAAAGGCATGCAAAGTTGAGCACGGAAATGTCAAAAGCTTGCCGCCTCTTCTTTTTCCTGCTTGGAACTCACCACAGCCCACTTCCGGATTTCTGGCTCCAGCTAGGGTTAGGGTTAGGGTCAGGGTTACGCCTATGCCTAAGCCTAGGTTTAGTGTTCAGAAAACCACAAAGCCAGGAGCTCCAGAGACACTGGCCATGCGAAAGGCATGCCAAGTTGAGCACGGAAAAGTCAAAAGCTTGCTCCCTCTTCTTCTTTCTGCTTGGAACTCGCCACGGCTCACAACCCGATTTCTGGCTCAAGCTAGGGTTAGGGTTAGGGTTACGCCTACGCCTAAGCCTAGGCCTAGGCCTAGGTTTAGGGTTCAGAAAACCACAAAGCCAGAAGCCCACGGACACTGACCATGCGAAAGGCATGCCAAGTTGAGCATGGAAAAGCCAAAACCTTGCTCCCTCTTCTTCTTTCTGCTTGGGACTCGCCAAGGCCCACAACCCAATTTCTGGCTCAAGCTAGGGTTAGGGTTAGGGTTAGCACTAGGATTATGCCAAGGATTAGGGCTGCGAAATCCACAAAGGCAGGAGCTCCAGGGACACTGGACATGTGAAAGGCATGCAAAGTTGAGCAGGGCACAGCCAAAACCTTGCCCCCTCTTCTTCTTCCTGCTCAGAACTCACCACAGCCCACTGCCGGATTTCTGGCTCAAGCTAGGGTTAGGGTTAGGGTTAGGGTCAGGGTCAGGGTTAGGGTAACGCCTAGGGTTAGGGTACAGAGAACCACCGAGCCCAGAGCTCCAGGGATACTCACTATGCAAAAGGCATGCCAAGGTGAGCGCAGCACAGCCCAAAACCTTGCTCCCTCTTCTTCTTCCTGCTTGGAACTCACCACAGCCCAATGCTCGATTTCTGGCTCAAGCTAGGGTCAGGGTTACGCCTACGCCAAGACCTAGGTTTAGGGTTCAGAAAACCACAAAGCCAGAAGCCCACGGACACTGACCATGCGAAAGGCATGCCAAGTTGAGCAGTGCGCAGCCAAAACTTTGCTCCCTCTTCTTCTTTCTGCTTGGAACTCACCACAGCCCACTTCCGGATTTCTGGCTCAAGCTAGGGTTAGGGTTAGGGTTAGGGTTACGCCTGCGCCTAAGCCTCCGCCTAGGCCTAGGTTTAGGGTTCAGAAAACCACAAAGCCAGGAGCTCCAGGGACACTGGCCATGCGAAAGGCATGCCAAGTTGAGCAGGGCACAGCCAAAACCTTGCCCCCTCTTCTTCTTCCTGCTCAGAACTCACCACAGCCCACTGCTGGATTTCTGGCTCAAGCTAGGGTTAGGGTTAGGGTCAGGGTTACGCCTATGCCTAAGCCTAGGTTTAGTGTTCAGAAAACCACAAAGCCAGGAGCTCCAGGGACACTGGCCATGCGAAAGGCATACAAAGTTGAGCACGGAAAAGCCAAAACCTTGCTCCCTCTTCTTTTTCCTGCTTGGAACTCACCACAGCCCAATGCCTGGTTTCTGGCTCAAGCTAGGGTTAGGGTTATGCCTAGGATTAGGGTTGAGAAAACCACAGAGCCAGCAGCTCCAGGGACACTGGACATGTGAGATGCATGCAAAGTTGAGCAGTGCGCAGCCAAAACTTGGCTCCCTCTTCTTCTTCCTGCTCGGAACTCACCACAGCCCACCGCCGGATTTCTGGCTCAAGCTAGGGTTAGGGTTAGGGTTACGCCTACGCCTAAGCCTATGCCTAGGCCTAGGTTTAGGGTTCAGAAAACCACAAAGCCAGGAACTCCACGGACACTGACCATGCGAAAGGCATGCCAAGTTGAGCAGTGCGCAGCCAAAACTTGGCTCCCTCTTCTTCTTTCTGCTTGGAACTCACCACAGCCCACTTCCGGATTTCTGGCTCAAGCTAGGGTTAGGGTTAGGGTTAGGGTTACGCCTGCGCCTAAGCCTCCGCCTAGGCCTAGGTTTAGGGTTCAGAAAACCACAAAGCCAGGAGCTCCAGGGACACTGGCCATGCGAAAGGCATGCCAAGTTGAGCAGGGCACAGCCAAAACCTTGCCCCCTCTTCTTCTTCCTGCTCAGAACTCACCACAGCCCACTGCTGGATTTCTGGCTCAAGCTAGGGTTAGGGTTAGGGTTAGCACTAGGATTATGCCAAGGATTAGGGCTGCGAAATCCACAAAGGCAGGAGCTCCAGGGACACTGGACATGTGAAAGGCATGCAAAGTTGAGCAGGGCACAGCCAAAACCTTGCCCCCTCTTCTTCTTCCTGCTCGGAACTCACCACAGCCCACTGCTGGATTTCTGGCTCAAGCTAGGGTTAGGGTTAGGGTCAGGGTTAGGGTAACGCCTAGGGTTAGGGTACAGAGAACCACCGAGCCCAGAGCTCCAGGGATACTCACTATGCAAAAGGCATGCCAAGGTGAGCGCAGCACAGCCCAAAACCTTGCGCCCTCTTCTTCTTCCTGCTTGGAACTCACCACAGCCCAATGCTCGATTTCTGGCTCAAGCTAGGGTTAGGGTTACGCCTACGCCAAGACCTAGGTTTAGTGTTCAGAAAAGCACAAAGCCAGAAGCCCACGGACACTGACCATGCGAAAGGCATGCCAAGTTGAGCACGGAAAAGCCAAAACTTTGCTCCCTCTTCTTCTTTCTGCTTGGAACTCACCACAGCCCACTTCCGGATTTCTGGCTCAAGCTAGGGTTAGGGTTAGGGTTACGCCTGCGCCTAAGCCTCCGCCTAGGCCTAGGTTTAGGGTTCAGAAAACCACAAAGCCAGGAGCTCCAGGGACACTGGCCATGCGAAAGGCATGCCAAGTTGAGCAGGGCACAGCCAAAACCTTGCCCCCTCTTCTTCTTCCTGCTCAGAACTCACCACAGCCCACTGCTGGATTTCTGGCTCAAGCTAGGGTTAGGGTTAGGGTTAGCACTAGGATTATGCCAAGGATTAGGGCTGCGAAATCCACAAAGGCAGGAGCTCCAGGGACACTGGACATGTGAAAGGCATGCAAAGTTGAGCAGGGCACAGCCAAAACCTTGCCCCCTCTTCTTCTTCCTGCTCGGAACTCACCACAGCCCACTGCTGGATTTCTGGCTCAAGCTAGGGTTAGGGTTAGGGTCAGGGTTAGGGTCAGGGTCAGGGTTAGGGTAACGCCTAGGGTTAGGGTACAGAGAACCACCAAGCCCAGAGCTCCAGGGATACTCACTATGCAAAAGGCATGCCAAGGTGAGCGCAGCACAGCCCAAAACCTTGCGCCCTCTTCTTCTTCCTGCTTGGAACTCACCACAGCCCAATGCTCGATTTCTGGCTCAAGCTAGGGTTAGGGTTACGCCTACGCCAAGACCTAGGTTTAGGGTTCAGAAAAGCACAAAGCCAGAAGCCCACGGACACTGACCATGCGAAAGGCATGCCAAGTTGAGCACGGAAAAGCCAAAACTTTGCTCCCTCTTCTTCTTTCTGCTTGGAACTCACCACAGCCCACTTCCGGATTTCTGGCTCAAGCTAGGGTTAGGGTTAGGGTTAGGGTTACGCCTGCGCCTAAGCCTCCGCCTAGGCCTAGGTTTAGGGTTCAGAAAACCACAAAGCCAGGAGCTCCAGGGACACTGGCCATGCGAAAGGCATGCCAAGTTGAGCAGGGCACAGCCAAAACCTTGCCCCCTCTTCTTCTTCCTGCTCAGAACTCACCACAGCCCACTGCTGGATTTCTGGCTCAAGCTAGGGTTAGGGTTAGGGTCAGGGTTACGCCTATGCCTAAGCCTAGGTTTAGTGTTCAGAAAACCACAAAGCCAGGAGCTCCAGGGACACTGGCCATGCGAAAGGCATACAAAGTTGAGCACGGAAAAGCCAAAACCTTGCTCCCTCTTCTTTTTCCTGCTTGGAACTCACCACAGCCCAATGCCTGGTTTCTGGCTCAAGCTAGGGTTAGGGTTATGCCTAGGATTAGGGTTGAGAAAACCACAGAGCCAGCAGCTCCAGGGACACTGGACATGTGAGATGCATGCCAAGTTGAGCAGTGCGCAGCCAAAACTTGGCTCCCTCTTCTTCTTCCTGCTCGGAACTCACCACAGCCCACTGCTGGATTTCTGGCTCAAGCTAGGGTTAGGGTTAGGGTTAGCACTAGGATTATGCTAAGGATTATGGCTGCGAAATCCACAAAGGCAGGAGCTCCAGGGACACTGGACATGTGAAAGGCATGCAAAGTAGATCAGTGCGCAGCCAAAACTTGGCTCCCTCTTCTTCTTTCTGCTTGGAACTCACCACAGCCCACTTCCGGATTTCTGGCTCAAGCTAGGGTTAGGGTTAGGGTTAGCACTAGGATTATGCCAAGGATTAGGGCTGCGAAATCCACAAAGGCAGGAGCTCCAGGGACACTGACCATGCGAAAGGCATGCCAAGTTGAGCAGTGCGCAGCCAAAACCTGGCTCCCTCTTCTTCTTTCTGCTTGGAACTCACCACAGCCCACTGCTGGATTTCTGGGTCAAGCTAGGGTTAGGGTTAGGGTCAGGGTCAGGGTTAGGGTAACGCCTAGGTTTAGGGTACAGAGAACCACCGAGCCCAGAGCTCCAGGGATACTCACTATGCAAAAGGCATGCCAAGGTGAGCGCAGCACAGCCCAAAACTTGGCTCCCTCTTCTTCTTCCTGCTTGGAACTCACCACAGCCCAATGCTCGATTTCTGGCTCAAGCTAGGGTTAGGGTTAGGGTTACGCCTAAGCCTAAGCCTATGCCTAGGCCTAGGTTTAGGGTTCAGAAAACCACAAAGCCAGGAACTCCACGGACACTGACCATGCGAAAGGCATGCCAAGTTGAGCAGTGCGCAGCCAAAACTTGGCTCCCTCTTCTTCTTTCTGCTTGGAACTCACCACAGCCCACCGCCGGATTTCTGGCTCAAGCTAGGGTTAGGGTTAGGGTTAGGGTTACGCCTGCGCCTAAGCCCCCGCCTAGGCCTAGGTTTAGGGTTCAGAAAACCACAAAGCCAGGAGCTCCAGGGACACTGGCCATGCAAAAGGCATGCCAAGTTGAGCACGGAAAAGCCAAAACTTGGCTCCCTCTTCTTCTTCCTGCTCGGAACTCACCACAGCCCACTGCTGGATTTCTGGCTCAAGCTAGGGTTAGGGTTAGGGTTAGCACTAGGATTATGCCAAGGATTAGGGCTGCGGAATCCACAAAGGCAGGAGCTCCAGGGACACTGGACATGTGAAAGGCATGCAAAGTAGATCAGTGCGCAGCCAAAACTTGGCTCCCTCTTCTTCTTTCTGCTTGGAACTCACCACAGCCCACTTCCGGATTTCTGGCTCAAGCTAGGGTTAGGGTTAGGGTTACGCCTGCGCCTAAGCCTCCGCCTAGGCCTAGGTTTAGGGTTCAGAAAACCACAAAGCCAGGAGCTCCAGGGACACTGGCCATGCGAAAGGCATGCCAAGTTGAGCAGGGCACAGCCAAAACCTTGCCCCCTCTTCTTCTTCCTGCTCAGAACTCACCACAGCCCACTGCTGGATTTCTGGCTCAAGCTAGGGTTAGGGTTAGGGTCAGGGTTACGCCTATGCCTAAGCCTAGGTTTAGGGTTCAGAAAACCACAAAGCCAGGAGCTCCAGAGACACTGGCCATGCGAAAGGCATACAAAGTTGAGCACGGAAATGTCAAAAGCTTGCCGCCTCTTCTTTTTCCTGCTTGGAACTCACCACAGCCCAATGCCTGGTTTCTGGCTCAAGCTAGGGTTAGGGTTATGCCTAGGATTAGGGTTGAGAAAACCACAGAGCCAGCAGCTCCAGGGACACTGGACATGTGAGATGCATGCAAAGTTGAGCAGTGCGCAGCCAAAACTTGGCTCCCTCTTCTTCTTCCTGCTCGGAACTCACCACAGCCCACTTCCGGATTCCTGGCTCAAGCTAGGGTTAGGGTTAGGGTTAGGGTTACGCCTACGCCTAAGCCTATGCCTAGGCCTAGGTTTAGGGTTCAGAAAACCACAAAGCCAGGAACTCCACGGACACTGACCACGCGAAAGGCATGCCAAGTTGAGCAGTGCGCAGCCAAAACTTGGCTCCCTCTTCTTCTTTCTGCTTGGAACTCACCACAGCCCACCGCCGGATTTCTGGCTCAAGCTAGGGTTAGGGTTAGGGTTACGCCTGCGCCTAAGCCTCCGCCTAGGCCTAGGTTTAGGGTTCGGAAAACCACAAAGGCAGGAGCTCCAGGGACACTGGCCATGCAAAAGGCATGCCAAGTTGAGCACGGAAAAGCCAAAACTTGGCTCCCTCTACTTCTTCCTGCTCGGAACTCACCACAGCCCACTGCTGGATTTCTGGCTCAAGCTAGGGTTAGGGTTAGGGTTAGCACTAGGATTATGCCAAGGATTAGGGCTGCGGAATCCACAAAGGCAGGAGCTCCAGGGACACTGGACATGTGAAAGGCATGCAAAGTAGATCAGTGCGCAGCCAAAACTTGGCTCCCTCTTCTTCTTTCTGCTTGGAACTCACCACAGCCCACTTCCGGATTTCTGGCTCAAGCTAGGGTTAGGGTTAGGGTTACGCCTGCACCTAAGCCTATGCCTAGGCCTAGATTTAGGGTTCAGAAAACCACAAAGCCAGGAGCTCCAGGGACACTGGCCATGCGAAAGGCATGCAAAGTTGAGCACGGAAATGTCAAAAGCTTGCCGCCTCTTCTTTTTCCTGCTTGGAACTCACCACAGCCCACTTCCGGATTTCTGGCTCCAGCTAGGGTTAGGGTTAGGGTCAGGGTTACGCCTATGCCTAAGCCTAGGTTTAGTGTTCAGAAAACCACAAAGCCAGGAGCTCCAGAGACACTGGCCATGCGAAAGGCATGCCAAGTTGAGCACGGAAAAGTCAAAAGCTTGCTCCCTCTTCTTCTTTCTGCTTGGAACTCGCCACGGCTCACAACCCGATTTCTGGCTCAAGCTAGGGTTAGGGTTAGGGTTACGCCTACGCCTAAGCCTAGGCCTAGGCCTAGGTTTAGGGTTCAGAAAACCACAAAGCCAGAAGCCCACGGACACTGACCATGCGAAAGGCATGCCAAGTTGAGCATGGAAAAGCCAAAACCTTGCTCCCTCTTCTTCTTTCTGCTTGGGACTCGCCAAGGCCCACAACCCAATTTCTGGCTCAAGCTAGGGTTAGGGTTAGGGTTAGCACTAGGATTATGCCAAGGATTAGGGCTGCGAAATCCACAAAGGCAGGAGCTCCAGGGACACTGGACATGTGAAAGGCATGCAAAGTTGAGCAGGGCACAGCCAAAACCTTGCCCCCTCTTCTTCTTCCTGCTCAGAACTCACCACAGCCCACTGCCGGATTTCTGGCTCAAGCTAGGGTTAGGGTTAGGGTTAGGGTCAGGGTCAGGGTTAGGGTAACGCCTAGGGTTAGGGTACAGAGAACCACCGAGCCCAGAGCTCCAGGGATACTCACTATGCAAAAGGCATGCCAAGGTGAGCGCAGCACAGCCCAAAACCTTGCTCCCTCTTCTTCTTCCTGCTTGGAACTCACCACAGCCCAATGCTCGATTTCTGGCTCAAGCTAGGGTCAGGGTTACGCCTACGCCAAGACCTAGGTTTAGGGTTCAGAAAACCACAAAGCCAGAAGCCCACGGACACTGACCATGCGAAAGGCATGCCAAGTTGAGCAGTGCGCAGCCAAAACTTTGCTCCCTCTTCTTCTTTCTGCTTGGAACTCACCACAGCCCACTTCCGGATTTCTGGCTCAAGCTAGGGTTAGGGTTAGGGTTAGGGTTACGCCTGCGCCTAAGCCTCCGCCTAGGCCTAGGTTTAGGGTTCAGAAAACCACAAAGCCAGGAGCTCCAGGGACACTGGCCATGCGAAAGGCATGCCAAGTTGAGCAGGGCACAGCCAAAACCTTGCCCCCTCTTCTTCTTCCTGCTCAGAACTCACCACAGCCCACTGCTGGATTTCTGGCTCAAGCTAGGGTTAGGGTTAGGGTCAGGGTTACGCCTATGCCTAAGCCTAGGTTTAGTGTTCAGAAAACCACAAAGCCAGGAGCTCCAGGGACACTGGCCATGCGAAAGGCATACAAAGTTGAGCACGGAAAAGCCAAAACCTTGCTCCCTCTTCTTTTTCCTGCTTGGAACTCACCACAGCCCAATGCCTGGTTTCTGGCTCAAGCTAGGGTTAGGGTTATGCCTAGGATTAGGGTTGAGAAAACCACAGAGCCAGCAGCTCCAGGGACACTGGACATGTGAGATGCATGCAAAGTTGAGCAGTGCGCAGCCAAAACTTGGCTCCCTCTTCTTCTTCCTGCTCGGAACTCACCACAGCCCACCGCCGGATTTCTGGCTCAAGCTAGGGTTAGGGTTAGGGTTACGCCTACGCCTAAGCCTATGCCTAGGCCTAGGTTTAGGGTTCAGAAAACCACAAAGCCAGGAACTCCACGGACACTGACCATGCGAAAGGCATGCCAAGTTGAGCAGTGCGCAGCCAAAACTTGGCTCCCTCTTCTTCTTTCTGCTTGGAACTCACCACAGCCCACTTCCGGATTTCTGGCTCAAGCTAGGGTTAGGGTTAGGGTTAGGGTTACGCCTGCGCCTAAGCCTCCGCCTAGGCCTAGGTTTAGGGTTCAGAAAACCACAAAGCCAGGAGCTCCAGGGACACTGGCCATGCGAAAGGCATGCCAAGTTGAGCAGGGCACAGCCAAAACCTTGCCCCCTCTTCTTCTTCCTGCTCAGAACTCACCACAGCCCACTGCTGGATTTCTGGCTCAAGCTAGGGTTAGGGTTAGGGTTAGCACTAGGATTATGCCAAGGATTAGGGCTGCGAAATCCACAAAGGCAGGAGCTCCAGGGACACTGGACATGTGAAAGGCATGCAAAGTTGAGCAGGGCACAGCCAAAACCTTGCCCCCTCTTCTTCTTCCTGCTCGGAACTCACCACAGCCCACTGCTGGATTTCTGGCTCAAGCTAGGGTTAGGGTTAGGGTCAGGGTTAGGGTAACGCCTAGGGTTAGGGTACAGAGAACCACCGAGCCCAGAGCTCCAGGGATACTCACTATGCAAAAGGCATGCCAAGGTGAGCGCAGCACAGCCCAAAACCTTGCGCCCTCTTCTTCTTCCTGCTTGGAACTCACCACAGCCCAATGCTCGATTTCTGGCTCAAGCTAGGGTTAGGGTTACGCCTACGCCAAGACCTAGGTTTAGTGTTCAGAAAACCACAAAGCCAGAAGCCCACGGACACTGACCATGCGAAAGGCATGCCAAGTTGAGCACGGAAAAGCCAAAACTTTGCTCCCTCTTCTTCTTTCTGCTTGGAACTCACCACAGCCCACTTCCGGATTTCTGGCTCAAGCTAGGGTTAGGGTTAGGGTTACGCCTGCGCCTAAGCCTCCGCCTAGGCCTAGGTTTAGGGTTCAGAAAACCACAAAGCCAGGAGCTCCAGGGACACTGGCCATGCGAAAGGCATGCCAAGTTGAGCAGGGCACAGCCAAAACCTTGCCCCCTCTTCTTCTTCCTGCTCAGAACTCACCACAGCCCACTGCTGGATTTCTGGCTCAAGCTAGGGTTAGGGTTAGGGTTAGCACTAGGATTATGCCAAGGATTAGGGCTGCGAAATCCACAAAGGCAGGAGCTCCAGGGACACTGGACATGTGAAAGGCATGCAAAGTAGATCAGTGCACAGCCAAAACCTTGCCCCCTCTTCTTCTTCCTGCTCGGAACTCACCACAGCCCACTGCTGGATTTCTGGCTCAAGCTAGGGTTAGGGTTAGGGTCAGGGTTAGGGTCAGGGTCAGGGTTAGGGTAACGCCTAGGGTTAGGGTACAGAGAACCACCGAGCCCAGAGCTCCAGGGATACTCACTATGCAAAAGGCATGCCAAGGTGAGCGCAGCACAGCCCAAAACCTTGCGCCCTCTTCTTCTTCCTGCTTGGAACTCACCACAGCCCAATGCTTGATTTCTGGCTCAAGCTAGGGTTAGGGTTACGCCTACGCCAAGACCTAGGTTTAGGGTTCAGAAAAGCACAAAGCCAGAAGCCCACGGACACTGACCATGCGAAAGGCATGCCAAGTTGAGCACGGAAAAGCCAAAACTTTGCTCCCTCTTCTTCTTTCTGCTTGGAACTCACCACAGCCCACTTCCGGATTTCTGGCTCAAGCTAGGGTTAGGGTTAGGGTTAGGGTTACGCCTGCGCCTAAGCCTCCGCCTAGGCCTAGGTTTAGGGTTCAGAAAACCACAAAGCCAGGAGCTCCAGGGACACTGGCCATGCGAAAGGCATGCCAAGTTGAGCAGGGCACAGCCAAAACCTTGCCCCCTCTTCTTCTTCCTGCTCAGAACTCACCACAGCCCACTGCTGGATTTCTGGCTCAAGCTAGGGTTAGGGTTAGGGTCAGGGTTACGCCTATGCCTAAGCCTAGGTTTAGTGTTCAGAAAACCACAAAGCCAGGAGCTCCAGGGACACTGGCCATGCGAAAGGCATACAAAGTTGAGCACGGAAAAGCCAAAACCTTGCTCCCTCTTCTTTTTCCTGCTTGGAACTCACCACAGCCCAATGCCTGGTTTCTGGCTCAAGCTAGGGTTAGGGTTATGCCTAGGATTAGGGTTGAGAAAACCACAGAGCCAGCAGCTCCAGGGACACTGGACATATGAGATGCATGCAAAGTTGAGCAGTGCGCAGCCAAAACTTGGCTCCCTCTTCTTCTTCCTGCTCGGAACTCACCACAGCCCACTGCTGGATTTCTGGCTCAAGCTAGGGTTAGGGTTAGGGTTAGCACTAGGATTATGCCAAGGATTAGGGCTGCGGAATCCACAAAGGCAGGAGCTCCAGGGACACTGGACATGTGAAAGGCATGCAAAGTAGATCAGTGCGCAGCCAAAGCTTGGCTCCCTCTTCTTCTTTCTGCTTGGAACTCACCACAGCCCACTTCCGGATTTCTGGCTCAAGCTAGGGTTAGGGTTAGGGTTAGCACTAGGATTATGCCAAGGATTAGGGCTGCGAAATCCACAAAGGCAGGAGCTCCAGGGACACTGACCATGCGAAAGGCATGCCAAGTTGAGCAGTGCGCAGCCAAAACTTGGCTCCCTCTTCTTCTTTCTGCTTGGAACTCACCACAGCCCACTTCCGGATTTCTGGCTCAAGCTAGGGTTAGGGTTAGGGTTACGCCTGCGCCTAAGCCTCCGCCTAGGCCTAGGTTTAGGGTTCAGAAAACCACAAAGCCAGGAGCTCCAGGGACACTGGCCATGCGAAAGGCATGCCAAGTTGAGCAGGGCACAGCCAAAACCTTGCCCCCTCTTCTTCTTCCTGCTCGGAACTCACCACAGCCCACTGCTGGATTTCTGGGTCAAGCTAGGGTTAGGGTTAGGGTCAGGGTCAGGGTTAGGGTAACGCCTAGGTTTAGGGTACAGAGAACCACCGAGCCCAGAGCTCCAGGGATACTCACTATGCAAAAGGCATGCCAAGGTGAGCGCAGCACAGCCCAAAACTTGGCTCCCTCTTCTTCTTCCTGCTTGGAACTCACCACAGCCCAATGCTCGATTTCTGGCTCAAGCTAGGGTTAGGGTTAGGGTTACGCCTACGCCTAAGCCTATGCCTAGGCCTAGGTTTAGGGTTCAGAAAACCACAAAGCCAGGAACTCCACGGACACTGACCATGCGAAAGGCATGCCAAGTTGAGCAGTGCGCAGCCAAAACTTGGCTCCCTCTTCTTCTTTCTGCTTGGAACTCACCACAGCCCACCGCCGGATTTCTGGCTCAAGCTAGGGTTAGGGTTAGGGTTAGGGTTACGCCTGCGCCTAAGCCCCCGCCTAGGCCTAGGTTTAGGGTTCGGAAAACCACAAAGGCAGGAGCTCCAGGGACACTGGCCATGCAAAAGGCATGCCAAGTTGAGCACGGAAAAGCCATAACTTGGCTCCCTCTTCTTCTTCCTGCTCGGAACTCACCACAGCCCACTGCTGGATTTCTGGCTCAAGCTAGGGTTAGGGTTAGGGTTAGCACTAGGATTATGCCAAGGATTAGGGCTGCGGAATCCACAAAGGCAGGAGCTCCAGGGACACTGGACATGTGAAAGGCATGCAAAGTAGATCAGTGCGCAGCCAAAACTTGGCTCCCTCTTCTTCTTTCTGCTTGGAACTCACCACAGCCCACTTCCGGATTTCTGGCTCAAGCTAGGGTTAGGGTTACGCCTGCGCCTAAGCCTCCGCCTAGGCCTAGGTTTAGGGTTCAGAAAACCACAAAGCCAGGAGCTCCAGGGACACTGGCCATGCAAAAGGCATGCCAAGTTGAGCAGGGCACAGCCAAAACCTTGCCCCCTCTTCTTCTTCCTGCTCAGAACTCACCACAGCCCACTGCTGGATTTCTGGCTCAAGCTAGGGTTAGGGTTAGGGTCAGGGTTACGCCTATGCCTAAGCCTAGGTTTAGGGTTCAGAAAACCACAAAGCCAGGAGCTCCAGAGACACTGGCCATGCGAAAGGCATACAAAGTTGAGCACGGAAATGTCAAAAGCTTGCCGCCTCTTCTTTTTCCTGCTTGGAACTCACCACAGCCCAATGCCTGGTTTCTGGCTCAAGCTAGGGTTAGGGTTATGCCTAGGATTAGGGTTGAGAAAACCACAGAGCCAGCAGCTCCAGGGACACTGGACATGTGAGATGCATGCAAAGTTGAGCAGTGCGCAGCCAAAACTTGGCTCCCTCTTCTTCTTCCTGCTCGGAACTCACCACAGCCCACTTCCGGATTCCTGGCTCAAGCTAGGGTTAGGGTTAGGGTTAGGGTTACGCCTACGCCTAAGCCTATGCCTAGGCCTAGGTTTAGGGTTCAGAAAACCACAAAGCCAGGAACTCCACGGACACTGACCATGCGAAAGGCATGCCAAGTTGAGCAGTGCGCAGCCAAAACTTGGCTCCCTCTTCTTCTTTCTGCTTGGAACTCACCACAGCCCACCGCCGGATTTCTGGCTCAAGCTAGGGTTAGGGTTAGGGTTACGCCTGCACCTAAGCCCCCGCCTAGGCCTAGGTTTAGGGTTCGGAAAACCACAAAGGCAGGAGCTCCAGGGACACTGGCCATGCAAAAGGCATGCCAAGTTGAGCACGGAAAAGCCAAAACTTGGCTCCCTCTTCTTCTTCCTGCTCGGAACTCACCACAGCCCACTGCTGGATTTCTGGCTCAAGCTAGGGTTAGGGTTAGGGTTAGCACTAGGATTATGCCAAGGATTAGGGCTGCGGAATCCACAAAGGCAGGAGCTCCAGGGACACTGGACATGTGAAAGGCATGCAAAGTAGATCAGTGCGCAGCCAAAACTTGGCTCCCTCTTCTTCTTTCTGCTTGGAACTCACCACAGCCCACTTCCGGATTTCTGGCTCAAGCTAGGGTTAGGGTTAGGGTTACGCCTGCACCTAAGCCTATGCCTAGGCCTAGATTTAGGGTTCAGAAAACCACAAAGCCAGGAGCTCCAGGGACACTGGCCATGCGAAAGGCATGCAAAGTTGAGCACGGAAATGTCAAAAGCTTGCCGCCTCTTCTTTTTCCTGCTTGGAACTCACCACAGCCCACTTCCGGATTTCTGGCTCCAGCTAGGGTTAGGGTTAGGGTCAGGGTTACGCCTATGCCTAAGCCTAGGTTTAGTGTTCAGAAAACCACAAAGCCAGGAGCTCCAGAGACACTGGCCATGCGAAAGGCATGCCAAGTTGAGCACGGAAAAGTCAAAAGCTTGCTCCCTCTTCTTCTTTCTGCTTGGAACTCGCCACGGCTCACAACCCGATTTCTGGCTCAAGCTAGGGTTAGGGTTAGGGTTACGCCTACGCCTAAGCCTAGGCCTAGGCCTAGGTTTAGGGTTCAGAAAACCACAAAGCCAGAAGCCCACGGACACTGACCATGCGAAAGGCATGCCAAGTTGAGCATGGAAAAGCCAAAACCTTGCTCCCTCTTCTTCTTTCTGCTTGGGACTCGCCAAGGCCCACAACCCAATTTCTGGCTCAAGCTAGGGTTAGGGTTAGGGTTAGCACTAGGATTATGCCAAGGATTAGGGCTGCGAAATCCACAAAGGCAGGAGCTCCAGGGACACTGGACATGTGAAAGGCATGCAAAGTTGAGCAGGGCACAGCCAAAACCTTGCCCCCTCTTCTTCTTCCTGCTCAGAACTCACCACAGCCCACTGCCGGATTTCTGGCTCAAGCTAGGGTTAGGGTTAGGGTTAGGGTCAGGGTCAGGGTTAGGGTAACGCCTAGGGTTAGGGTACAGAGAACCACCGAGCCCAGAGCTCCAGGGATACTCACTATGCAAAAGGCATGACAAGGTGAGCGCAGCACAGCCCAAAACCTTGCTCCCTCTTCTTCTTCCTGCTTGGAACTCACCACAGCCCAATGCTCGATTTCTGGCTCAAGCTAGGGTCAGGGTTACGCCTACGCCAAGACCTAGGTTTAGGGTTCAGAAAACCACAAAGCCAGAAGCCCATGGACACTGACCATGCGAAAGGCATGCCAAGTTGAGCAGTGCGCAGCCAAAACTTTGCTCCCTCTTCTTCTTTCTGCTTGGAACTCACCACAGCCCACTTCCGGATTTCTGGCTCAAGCTAGGGTTAGGGTTAGGGTTAGGGTTACGCCTGCGCCTAAGCCTCCGCCTAGGCCTAGGTTTAGGGTTCAGAAAACCACAAAGCCAGGAGCTCCAGGGACACTGGCCATGCGAAAGGCATGCCAAGTTGAGCAGGGCACAGCCAAAACCTTGCCCCCTCTTCTTCTTCCTGCTCAGAACTCACCACAGCCCACTGCTGGATTTCTGGCTCAAGCTAGGGTTAGGGTTAGGGTCAGGGTTACGCCTATGCCTAAGCCTAGGTTTAGTGTTCAGAAAACCACAAAGCCAGGAGCTCCAGGGACACTGGCCATGCGAAAGGCATACAAAGTTGAGCACGGAAAAGCCAAAACCTTGCTCCCTCTTCTTTTTCCTGCTTGGAACTCACCACAGCCCAATGCCTGGTTTCTGGCTCAAGCTAGGGTTAGGGTTATGCCTAGGATTAGGGTTGAGAAAACCACAGAGCCAGCAGCTCCAGGGACACTGGACATGTGAGATGCATGCAAAGTTGAGCAGTGCGCAGCCAAAACTTGGCTCCCTCTTCTTCTTCCTGCTCGGAACTCACCACAGCCCACCGCCGGATTTCTGGCTCAAGCTAGGGTTAGGGTTAGGGTTACGCCTACGCCTAAGCCTATGCCTAGGCCTAGGTTTAGGGTTCAGAAAACCACAAAGCCAGGAACTCCACGGACACTGACCATGCGAAAGGCATGCCAAGTTGAGCAGTGCGCAGCCAAAACTTGGCTCCCTCTTCTTCTTTCTGCTTGGAACTCACCACAGCCCACTTCCGGATTTCTGGCTCAAGCTAGGGTTAGGGTTAGGGTTAGGGTTACGCCTGCGCCTAAGCCTCCGCCTAGGCCTAGGTTTAGGGTTCAGAAAACCACAAAGCCAGGAGCTCCAGGGACACTGGCCATGCGAAAGGCATGCCAAGTTGAGCAGGGCACAGCCAAAACCTTGCCCCCTCTTCTTCTTCCTGCTCAGAACTCACCACAGCCCACTGCTGGATTTCTGGCTCAAGCTAGGGTTAGGGTTAGGGTTAGCACTAGGATTATGCCAAGGATTAGGGCTGCGAAATCCACAAAGGCAGGAGCTCCAGGGACACTGGACATGTGAAAGGCATGCAAAGTTGAGCAGGGCACAGCCAAAACCTTGCCCCCTCTTCTTCTTCCTGCTCGGAACTCACCACAGCCCACTGCTGGATTTCTGGCTCAAGCTAGGGTTAGGGTTAGGGTCAGGGTTAGGGTAACGCCTAGGGTTAGGGTACAGAGAACCACCGAGCCCAGAGCTCCAGGGATACTCACTATGCAAAAGGCATGCCAAGGTGAGCGCAGCACAGCCCAAAACCTTGCGCCCTCTTCTTCTTCCTGCTTGGAACTCACCACAGCCCAATGCTCGATTTCTGGCTCAAGCTAGGGTTAGGGTTACGCCTACGCCAAGACCTAGGTTTAGTGTTCAGAAAAGCACAAAGCCAGAAGCCCACGGACACTGACCATGCGAAAGGCATGCCAAGTTGAGCACGGAAAAGCCAAAACTTTGCTCCCTCTTCTTCTTTCTGCTTGGAACTCACCACAGCCCACTTCCGGATTTCTGGCTCAAGCTAGGGTTAGGGTTAGGGTTACGCCTGCGCCTAAGCCTCCGCCTAGGCCTAGGTTTAGGGTTCAGAAAACCACAAAGCCAGGAGCTCCAGGGACACTGGCCATGCGAAAGGCATGCCAAGTTGAGCAGGGCACAGCCAAAACCTTGCCCCCTCTTCTTCTTCCTGCTCAGAACTCACCACAGCCCACTGCTGGATTTCTGGCTCAAGCTAGGGTTAGGGTTAGGGTTAGCACTAGGATTATGCCAAGGATTAGGGCTGCGAAATCCACAAAGGCAGGAGCTCCAGGGACACTGGACATGTGAAAGGCATGCAAAGTTGAGCAGGGCACAGCCAAAACCTTGCCCCCTCTTCTTCTTCCTGCTCGGAACTCACCACAGCCCACTGCTGGATTTCTGGCTCAAGCTAGGGTTAGGGTTAGGGTCAGGGTTAGGGTCAGGGTCAGGGTTAGGGTAACGCCTAGGGTTAGGGTACAGAGAACCACCAAGCCCAGAGCTCCAGGGATACTCACTATGCAAAAGGCATGCCAAGGTGAGCGCAGCACAGCCCAAAACCTTGCGCCCTCTTCTTCTTCCTGCTTGGAACTCACCACAGCCCAATGCTCGATTTCTGGCTCAAGCTAGGGTTAGGGTTACGCCTACGCCAAGACCTAGGTTTAGGGTTCAGAAAAGCACAAAGCCAGAAGCCCACGGACACTGACCATGCGAAAGGCATGCCAAGTTGAGCACGGAAAAGCCAAAACTTTGCTCCCTCTTCTTCTTTCTGCTTGGAACTCACCACAGCCCACTTCCGGATTTCTGGCTCAAGCTAGGGTTAGGGTTAGGGTTAGGGTTACGCCTGCGCCTAAGCCTCCGCCTAGGCCTAGGTTTAGGGTTCAGAAAACCACAAAGCCAGGAGCTCCAGGGACACTGGCCATGCGAAAGGCATGCCAAGTTGAGCAGGGCACAGCCAAAACCTTGCCCCCTCTTCTTCTTCCTGCTCAGAACTCACCACAGCCCACTGCTGGATTTCTGGCTCAAGCTAGGGTTAGGGTTAGGGTCAGGGTTACGCCTATGCCTAAGCCTAGGTTTAGTGTTCAGAAAACCACAAAGCCAGGAGCTCCAGGGACACTGGCCATGCGAAAGGCATACAAAGTTGAGCACGGAAAAGCCAAAACCTTGCTCCCTCTTCTTTTTCCTGCTTGGAACTCACCACAGCCCAATGCCTGGTTTCTGGCTCAAGCTAGGGTTAGGGTTATGCCTAGGATTAGGGTTGAGAAAACCACAGAGCCAGCAGCTCCAGGGACACTGGACATGTGAGATGCATGCAAAGTTGAGCAGTGCGCAGCCAAAACTTGGCTCCCTCTTCTTCTTCCTGCTCGGAACTCACCACAGCCCACTGCTGGATTTCTGGCTCAAGCTAGGGTTAGGGTTAGGGTTAGCACTAGGATTATGCTAAGGATTATGGCTGCGAAATCCACAAAGGCAGGAGCTCCAGGGACACTGGACATGTGAAAGGCATGCAAAGTAGATCAGTGCGCAGCCAAAACTTGGCTCCCTCTTCTTCTTTCTGCTTGGAACTCACCACAGCCCACTTCCGGATTTCTGGCTCAAGCTAGGGTTAGGGTTAGGGTTAGCACTAGGATTATGCCAAGGATTAGGGCTGCGAAATCCACAAAGGCAGGAGCTCCAGGGACACTGACCATGCGAAAGGCATGCCAAGTTGAGCAGTGCGCAGCCAAAACCTGGCTCCCTCTTCTTCTTTCTGCTTGGAACTCACCACAGCCCACTGCTGGATTTCTGGGTCAAGCTAGGGTTAGGGTTAGGGTCAGGGTCAGGGTTAGGGTAACGCCTAGGTTTAGGGTACAGAGAACCACCGAGCCCAGAGCTCCAGGGATACTCACTATGCAAAAGGCATGCCAAGGTGAGCGCAGCACAGCCCAAAACTTGGCTCCCTCTTCTTCTTCCTGCTTGGAACTCACCACAGCCCAATGCTCGATTTCTGGCTCAAGCTAGGGTTAGGGTTAGGGTTACGCCTAAGCCTAAGCCTATGCCTAGGCCTAGGTTTAGGGTTCAGAAAACCACAAAGCCAGGAACTCCACGGACACTGACCATGCGAAAGGCATGCCAAGTTGAGCAGTGCGCAGCCAAAACTTGGCTCCCTCTTCTTCTTTCTGCTTGGAACTCACCACAGCCCACCGCCGGATTTCTGGCTCAAGCTAGGGTTAGGGTTAGGGTTAGGGTTACGCCTGCGCCTAAGCCCCCGCCTAGGCCTAGGTTTAGGGTTCAGAAAACCACAAAGCCAGGAGCTCCAGGGACACTGGCCATGCAAAAGGCATGCCAAGTTGAGCACGGAAAAGCCAAAACTTGGCTCCCTCTTCTTCTTCCTGCTCGGAACTCACCACAGCCCACTGCTGGATTTCTGGCTCAAGCTAGGGTTAGGGTTAGGGTTAGCACTAGGATTATGCCAAGGATTAGGGCTGCGGAATCCACAAAGGCAGGAGCTCCAGGGACACTGGACATGTGAAAGGCATGCAAAGTAGATCAGTGCGCAGCCAAAACTTGGCTCCCTCTTCTTCTTTCTGCTTGGAACTCACCACAGCCCACTTCCGGATTTCTGGCTCAAGCTAGGGTTAGGGTTAGGGTTACGCCTGCGCCTAAGCCTCCGCCTAGGCCTAGGTTTAGGGTTCAGAAAACCACAAAGCCAGGAGCTCCAGGGACACTGGCCATGCGAAAGGCATGCCAAGTTGAGCAGGGCACAGCCAAAACCTTGCCCCCTCTTCTTCTTCCTGCTCAGAACTCACCACAGCCCACTGCTGGATTTCTGGCTCAAGCTAGGGTTAGGGTTAGGGTCAGGGTTACGCCTATGCCTAAGCCTAGGTTTAGGGTTCAGAAAACCACAAAGCCAGGAGCTCCAGAGACACTGGCCATGCGAAAGGCATACAAAGTTGAGCACGGAAATGTCAAAAGCTTGCCGCCTCTTCTTTTTCCTGCTTGGAACTCACCACAGCCCAATGCCTGGTTTCTGGCTCAAGCTAGGGTTAGGGTTATGCCTAGGATTAGGGTTGAGAAAACCACAGAGCCAGCAGCTCCAGGGACACTGGACATGTGAGATGCATGCAAAGTTGAGCAGTGCGCAGCCAAAACTTGGCTCCCTCTTCTTCTTCCTGCTCGGAACTCACCACAGCCCACTTCCGGATTCCTGGCTCAAGCTAGGGTTAGGGTTAGGGTTAGGGTTACGCCTACGCCTAAGCCTATGCCTAGGCCTAGGTTTAGGGTTCAGAAAACCACAAAGCCAGGAACTCCACGGACACTGACCACGCGAAAGGCATGCCAAGTTGAGCAGTGCGCAGCCAAAACTTGGCTCCCTCTTCTTCTTTCTGCTTGGAACTCACCACAGCCCACCGCCGGATTTCTGGCTCAAGCTAGGGTTAGGGTTAGGGTTACGCCTGCGCCTAAGCCTCCGCCTAGGCCTAGGTTTAGGGTTCGGAAAACCACAAAGGCAGGAGCTCCAGGGACACTGGCCATGCAAAAGGCATGCCAAGTTGAGCACGGAAAAGCCAAAACTTGGCTCCCTCTACTTCTTCCTGCTCGGAACTCACCACAGCCCACTGCTGGATTTCTGGCTCAAGCTAGGGTTAGGGTTAGGGTTAGCACTAGGATTATGCCAAGGATTAGGGCTGCGGAATCCACAAAGGCAGGAGCTCCAGGGACACTGGACATGTGAAAGGCATGCAAAGTAGATCAGTGCGCAGCCAAAACTTGGCTCCCTCTTCTTCTTTCTGCTTGGAACTCACCACAGCCCACTTCCGGATTTCTGGCTCAAGCTAGGGTTAGGGTTAGGGTTACGCCTGCACCTAAGCCTATGCCTAGGCCTAGATTTAGGGTTCAGAAAACCACAAAGCCAGGAGCTCCAGGGACACTGGCCATGCGAAAGGCATGCAAAGTTGAGCACGGAAATGTCAAAAGCTTGCCGCCTCTTCTTTTTCCTGCTTGGAACTCACCACAGCCCACTTCCGGATTTCTGGCTCCAGCTAGGGTTAGGGTTAGGGTCAGGGTTACGCCTATGCCTAAGCCTAGGTTTAGTGTTCAGAAAACCACAAAGCCAGGAGCTCCAGAGACACTGGCCATGCGAAAGGCATGCCAAGTTGAGCACGGAAAAGTCAAAAGCTTGCTCCCTCTTCTTCTTTCTGCTTGGAACTCGCCACGGCTCACAACCCGATTTCTGGCTCAAGCTAGGGTTAGGGTTAGGGTTACGCCTACGCCTAAGCCTAGGCCTAGGCCTAGGTTTAGGGTTCAGAAAACCACAAAGCCAGAAGCCCACGGACACTGACCATGCGAAAGGCATGCCAAGTTGAGCATGGAAAAGCCAAAACCTTGCTCCCTCTTCTTCTTTCTGCTTGGGACTCGCCAAGGCCCACAACCCAATTTCTGGCTCAAGCTAGGGTTAGGGTTAGGGTTAGCACTAGGATTATGCCAAGGATTAGGGCTGCGAAATCCACAAAGGCAGGAGCTCCAGGGACACTGGACATGTGAAAGGCATGCAAAGTTGAGCAGGGCACAGCCAAAACCTTGCCCCCTCTTCTTCTTCCTGCTCAGAACTCACCACAGCCCACTGCCGGATTTCTGGCTCAAGCTAGGGTTAGGGTTAGGGTTAGGGTCAGGGTCAGGGTTAGGGTAACGCCTAGGGTTAGGGTACAGAGAACCACCGAGCCCAGAGCTCCAGGGATACTCACTATGCAAAAGGCATGCCAAGGTGAGCGCAGCACAGCCCAAAACCTTGCTCCCTCTTCTTCTTCCTGCTTGGAACTCACCACAGCCCAATGCTCGATTTCTGGCTCAAGCTAGGGTCAGGGTTACGCCTACGCCAAGACCTAGGTTTAGGGTTCAGAAAACCACAAAGCCAGAAGCCCACGGACACTGACCATGCGAAAGGCATGCCAAGTTGAGCAGTGCGCAGCCAAAACTTTGCTCCCTCTTCTTCTTTCTGCTTGGAACTCACCACAGCCCACTTCCGGATTTCTGGCTCAAGCTAGGGTTAGGGTTAGGGTTAGGGTTACGCCTGCGCCTAAGCCTCCGCCTAGGCCTAGGTTTAGGGTTCAGAAAACCACAAAGCCAGGAGCTCCAGGGACACTGGCCATGCGAAAGGCATGCCAAGTTGAGCAGGGCACAGCCAAAACCTTGCCCCCTCTTCTTCTTCCTGCTCAGAACTCACCACAGCCCACTGCTGGATTTCTGGCTCAAGCTAGGGTTAGGGTTAGGGTCAGGGTTACGCCTATGCCTAAGCCTAGGTTTAGTGTTCAGAAAACCACAAAGCCAGGAGCTCCAGGGACACTGGCCATGCGAAAGGCATACAAAGTTGAGCACGGAAAAGCCAAAACCTTGCTCCCTCTTCTTTTTCCTGCTTGGAACTCACCACAGCCCAATGCCTGGTTTCTGGCTCAAGCTAGGGTTAGGGTTATGCCTAGGATTAGGGTTGAGAAAACCACAGAGCCAGCAGCTCCAGGGACACTGGACATGTGAGATGCATGCAAAGTTGAGCAGTGCGCAGCCAAAACTTGGCTCCCTCTTCTTCTTCCTGCTCGGAACTCACCACAGCCCACCGCCGGATTTCTGGCTCAAGCTAGGGTTAGGGTTAGGGTTACGCCTACGCCTAAGCCTATGCCTAGGCCTAGGTTTAGGGTTCAGAAAACCACAAAGCCAGGAACTCCACGGACACTGACCATGCGAAAGGCATGCCAAGTTGAGCAGTGCGCAGCCAAAACTTGGCTCCCTCTTCTTCTTTCTGCTTGGAACTCACCACAGCCCACTTCCGGATTTCTGGCTCAAGCTAGGGTTAGGGTTAGGGTTAGGGTTACGCCTGCGCCTAAGCCTCCGCCTAGGCCTAGGTTTAGGGTTCAGAAAACCACAAAGCCAGGAGCTCCAGGGACACTGGCCATGCGAAAGGCATGCCAAGTTGAGCAGGGCACAGCCAAAACCTTGCCCCCTCTTCTTCTTCCTGCTCAGAACTCACCACAGCCCACTGCTGGATTTCTGGCTCAAGCTAGGGTTAGGGTTAGGGTTAGCACTAGGATTATGCCAAGGATTAGGGCTGCGAAATCCACAAAGGCAGGAGCTCCAGGGACACTGGACATGTGAAAGGCATGCAAAGTTGAGCAGGGCACAGCCAAAACCTTGCCCCCTCTTCTTCTTCCTGCTCGGAACTCACCACAGCCCACTGCTGGATTTCTGGCTCAAGCTAGGGTTAGGGTTAGGGTCAGGGTTAGGGTAACGCCTAGGGTTAGGGTACAGAGAACCACCGAGCCCAGAGCTCCAGGGATACTCACTATGCAAAAGGCATGCCAAGGTGAGCGCAGCACAGCCCAAAACCTTGCGCCCTCTTCTTCTTCCTGCTTGGAACTCACCACAGCCCAATGCTCGATTTCTGGCTCAAGCTAGGGTTAGGGTTACGCCTACGCCAAGACCTAGGTTTAGTGTTCAGAAAACCACAAAGCCAGAAGCCCACGGACACTGACCATGCGAAAGGCATGCCAAGTTGAGCACGGAAAAGCCAAAACTTTGCTCCCTCTTCTTCTTTCTGCTTGGAACTCACCACAGCCCACTTCCGGATTTCTGGCTCAAGCTAGGGTTAGGGTTAGGGTTACGCCTGCGCCTAAGCCTCCGCCTAGGCCTAGGTTTAGGGTTCAGAAAACCACAAAGCCAGGAGCTCCAGGGACACTGGCCATGCGAAAGGCATGCCAAGTTGAGCAGGGCACAGCCAAAACCTTGCCCCCTCTTCTTCTTCCTGCTCAGAACTCACCACAGCCCACTGCTGGATTTCTGGCTCAAGCTAGGGTTAGGGTTAGGGTTAGCACTAGGATTATGCCAAGGATTAGGGCTGCGAAATCCACAAAGGCAGGAGCTCCAGGGACACTGGACATGTGAAAGGCATGCAAAGTAGATCAGTGCACAGCCAAAACCTTGCCCCCTCTTCTTCTTCCTGCTCGGAACTCACCACAGCCCACTGCTGGATTTCTGGCTCAAGCTAGGGTTAGGGTTAGGGTCAGGGTTAGGGTCAGGGTCAGGGTTAGGGTAACGCCTAGGGTTAGGGTACAGAGAACCACCGAGCCCAGAGCTCCAGGGATACTCACTATGCAAAAGGCATGCCAAGGTGAGCGCAGCACAGCCCAAAACCTTGCGCCCTCTTCTTCTTCCTGCTTGGAACTCACCACAGCCCAATGCTTGATTTCTGGCTCAAGCTAGGGTTAGGGTTACGCCTACGCCAAGACCTAGGTTTAGGGTTCAGAAAAGCACAAAGCCAGAAGCCCACGGACACTGACCATGCGAAAGGCATGCCAAGTTGAGCACGGAAAAGCCAAAACTTTGCTCCCTCTTCTTCTTTCTGCTTGGAACTCACCACAGCCCACTTCCGGATTTCTGGCTCAAGCTAGGGTTAGGGTTAGGGTTAGGGTTACGCCTGCGCCTAAGCCTCCGCCTAGGCCTAGGTTTAGGGTTCAGAAAACCACAAAGCCAGGAGCTCCAGGGACACTGGCCATGCGAAAGGCATGCCAAGTTGAGCAGGGCACAGCCAAAACCTTGCCCCCTCTTCTTCTTCCTGCTCAGAACTCACCACAGCCCACTGCTGGATTTCTGGCTCAAGCTAGGGTTAGGGTTAGGGTCAGGGTTACGCCTATGCCTAAGCCTAGGTTTAGTGTTCAGAAAACCACAAAGCCAGGAACTCCACGGACACTGACCATGCGAAAGGCATGCCAAGTTGAGCAGTGCGCAGCCAAAACTTGGCTCCCTCTTCTTCTTTCTGCTTGGAACTCACCACAGCCCACCGCCGGATTTCTGGCTCAAGCTAGGGTTAGGGTTAGGGTTAGGGTTACGCCTGCGCCTAAGCCCCCGCCTAGGCCTAGGTTTAGGGTTCAGAAAACCACAAAGCCAGGAGCTCCAGGGACACTGGCCATGCAAAAGGCATGCCAAGTTGAGCACGGAAAAGCCAAAACTTGGCTCCCTCTTCTTCTTCCTGCTCGGAACTCACCACAGCCCACTGCTGGATTTCTGGCTCAAGCTAGGGTTAGGGTTAGGGTTAGCACTAGGATTATGCCAAGGATTAGGGCTGCGGAATCCACAAAGGCAGGAGCTCCAGGGACACTGGACATGTGAAAGGCATGCAAAGTAGATCAGTGCGCAGCCAAAACTTGGCTCCCTCTTCTTCTTTCTGCTTGGAACTCACCACAGCCCACTTCCGGATTTCTGGCTCAAGCTAGGGTTAGGGTTAGGGTTACGCCTGCGCCTAAGCCTCCGCCTAGGCCTAGGTTTAGGGTTCAGAAAACCACAAAGCCAGGAGCTCCAGGGACACTGGCCATGCGAAAGGCATGCCAAGTTGAGCAGGGCACAGCCAAAACCTTGCCCCCTCTTCTTCTTCCTGCTCAGAACTCACCACAGCCCACTGCTGGATTTCTGGCTCAAGCTAGGGTTAGGGTTAGGGTCAGGGTTACGCCTATGCCTAAGCCTAGGTTTAGGGTTCAGAAAACCACAAAGCCAGGAGCTCCAGAGACACTGGCCATGCGAAAGGCATACAAAGTTGAGCACGGAAATGTCAAAAGCTTGCCGCCTCTTCTTTTTCCTGCTTGGAACTCACCACAGCCCAATGCCTGGTTTCTGGCTCAAGCTAGGGTTAGGGTTATGCCTAGGATTAGGGTTGAGAAAACCACAGAGCCAGCAGCTCCAGGGACACTGGACATGTGAGATGCATGCAAAGTTGAGCAGTGCGCAGCCAAAACTTGGCTCCCTCTTCTTCTTCCTGCTCGGAACTCACCACAGCCCACTTCCGGATTCCTGGCTCAAGCTAGGGTTAGGGTTAGGGTTAGGGTTACGCCTACGCCTAAGCCTATGCCTAGGCCTAGGTTTAGGGTTCAGAAAACCACAAAGCCAGGAACTCCACGGACACTGACCACGCGAAAGGCATGCCAAGTTGAGCAGTGCGCAGCCAAAACTTGGCTCCCTCTTCTTCTTTCTGCTTGGAACTCACCACAGCCCACCGCCGGATTTCTGGCTCAAGCTAGGGTTAGGGTTAGGGTTACGCCTGCGCCTAAGCCTCCGCCTAGGCCTAGGTTTAGGGTTCGGAAAACCACAAAGGCAGGAGCTCCAGGGACACTGGCCATGCAAAAGGCATGCCAAGTTGAGCACGGAAAAGCCAAAACTTGGCTCCCTCTACTTCTTCCTGCTCGGAACTCACCACAGCCCACTGCTGGATTTCTGGCTCAAGCTAGGGTTAGGGTTAGGGTTAGCACTAGGATTATGCCAAGGATTAGGGCTGCGGAATCCACAAAGGCAGGAGCTCCAGGGACACTGGACATGTGAAAGGCATGCAAAGTAGATCAGTGCGCAGCCAAAACTTGGCTCCCTCTTCTTCTTTCTGCTTGGAACTCACCACAGCCCACTTCCGGATTTCTGGCTCAAGCTAGGGTTAGGGTTAGGGTTACGCCTGCACCTAAGCCTATGCCTAGGCCTAGATTTAGGGTTCAGAAAACCACAAAGCCAGGAGCTCCAGGGACACTGGCCATGCGAAAGGCATGCAAAGTTGAGCACGGAAATGTCAAAAGCTTGCCGCCTCTTCTTTTTCCTGCTTGGAACTCACCACAGCCCACTTCCGGATTTCTGGCTCCAGCTAGGGTTAGGGTTAGGGTCAGGGTTACGCCTATGCCTAAGCCTAGGTTTAGTGTTCAGAAAACCACAAAGCCAGGAGCTCCAGAGACACTGGCCATGCGAAAGGCATGCCAAGTTGAGCACGGAAAAGTCAAAAGCTTGCTCCCTCTTCTTCTTTCTGCTTGGAACTCGCCACGGCTCACAACCCGATTTCTGGCTCAAGCTAGGGTTAGGGTTAGGGTTACGCCTACGCCTAAGCCTAGGCCTAGGCCTAGGTTTAGGGTTCAGAAAACCACAAAGCCAGAAGCCCACGGACACTGACCATGCGAAAGGCATGCCAAGTTGAGCATGGAAAAGCCAAAACCTTGCTCCCTCTTCTTCTTTCTGCTTGGGACTCGCCAAGGCCCACAACCCAATTTCTGGCTCAAGCTAGGGTTAGGGTTAGGGTTAGCACTAGGATTATGCCAAGGATTAGGGCTGCGAAATCCACAAAGGCAGGAGCTCCAGGGACACTGGACATGTGAAAGGCATGCAAAGTTGAGCAGGGCACAGCCAAAACCTTGCCCCCTCTTCTTCTTCCTGCTCAGAACTCACCACAGCCCACTGCCGGATTTCTGGCTCAAGCTAGGGTTAGGGTTAGGGTTAGGGTCAGGGTCAGGGTTAGGGTAACGCCTAGGGTTAGGGTACAGAGAACCACCGAGCCCAGAGCTCCAGGGATACTCACTATGCAAAAGGCATGCCAAGGTGAGCGCAGCACAGCCCAAAACCTTGCTCCCTCTTCTTCTTCCTGCTTGGAACTCACCACAGCCCAATGCTCGATTTCTGGCTCAAGCTAGGGTCAGGGTTACGCCTACGCCAAGACCTAGGTTTAGGGTTCAGAAAACCACAAAGCCAGAAGCCCACGGACACTGACCATGCGAAAGGCATGCCAAGTTGAGCAGTGCGCAGCCAAAACTTTGCTCCCTCTTCTTCTTTCTGCTTGGAACTCACCACAGCCCACTTCCGGATTTCTGGCTCAAGCTAGGGTTAGGGTTAGGGTTAGGGTTACGCCTGCGCCTAAGCCTCCGCCTAGGCCTAGGTTTAGGGTTCAGAAAACCACAAAGCCAGGAGCTCCAGGGACACTGGCCATGCGAAAGGCATGCCAAGTTGAGCAGGGCACAGCCAAAACCTTGCCCCCTCTTCTTCTTCCTGCTCAGAACTCACCACAGCCCACTGCTGGATTTCTGGCTCAAGCTAGGGTTAGGGTTAGGGTCAGGGTTACGCCTATGCCTAAGCCTAGGTTTAGTGTTCAGAAAACCACAAAGCCAGGAGCTCCAGGGACACTGGCCATGCGAAAGGCATACAAAGTTGAGCACGGAAAAGCCAAAACCTTGCTCCCTCTTCTTTTTCCTGCTTGGAACTCACCACAGCCCAATGCCTGGTTTCTGGCTCAAGCTAGGGTTAGGGTTATGCCTAGGATTAGGGTTGAGAAAACCACAGAGCCAGCAGCTCCAGGGACACTGGACATGTGAGATGCATGCAAAGTTGAGCAGTGCGCAGCCAAAACTTGGCTCCCTCTTCTTCTTCCTGCTCGGAACTCACCACAGCCCACCGCCGGATTTCTGGCTCAAGCTAGGGTTAGGGTTAGGGTTACGCCTACGCCTAAGCCTATGCCTAGGCCTAGGTTTAGGGTTCAGAAAACCACAAAGCCAGGAACTCCACGGACACTGACCATGCGAAAGGCATGCCAAGTTGAGCAGTGCGCAGCCAAAACTTGGCTCCCTCTTCTTCTTTCTGCTTGGAACTCACCACAGCCCACTTCCGGATTTCTGGCTCAAGCTAGGGTTAGGGTTAGGGTTAGGGTTACGCCTGCGCCTAAGCCTCCGCCTAGGCCTAGGTTTAGGGTTCAGAAAACCACAAAGCCAGGAGCTCCAGGGACACTGGCCATGCGAAAGGCATGCCAAGTTGAGCAGGGCACAGCCAAAACCTTGCCCCCTCTTCTTCTTCCTGCTCAGAACTCACCACAGCCCACTGCTGGATTTCTGGCTCAAGCTAGGGTTAGGGTTAGGGTTAGCACTAGGATTATGCCAAGGATTAGGGCTGCGAAATCCACAAAGGCAGGAGCTCCAGGGACACTGGACATGTGAAAGGCATGCAAAGTTGAGCAGGGCACAGCCAAAACCTTGCCCCCTCTTCTTCTTCCTGCTCGGAACTCACCACAGCCCACTGCTGGATTTCTGGCTCAAGCTAGGGTTAGGGTTAGGGTCAGGGTTAGGGTAACGCCTAGGGTTAGGGTACAGAGAACCACCGAGCCCAGAGCTCCAGGGATACTCACTATGCAAAAGGCATGCCAAGGTGAGCGCAGCACAGCCCAAAACCTTGCGCCCTCTTCTTCTTCCTGCTTGGAACTCACCACAGCCCAATGCTCGATTTCTGGCTCAAGCTAGGGTTAGGGTTACGCCTACGCCAAGACCTAGGTTTAGTGTTCAGAAAACCACAAAGCCAGAAGCCCACGGACACTGACCATGCGAAAGGCATGCCAAGTTGAGCACGGAAAAGCCAAAACTTTGCTCCCTCTTCTTCTTTCTGCTTGGAACTCACCACAGCCCACTTCCGGATTTCTGGCTCAAGCTAGGGTTAGGGTTAGGGTTACGCCTGCGCCTAAGCCTCCGCCTAGGCCTAGGTTTAGGGTTCAGAAAACCACAAAGCCAGGAGCTCCAGGGACACTGGCCATGCGAAAGGCATGCCAAGTTGAGCAGGGCACAGCCAAAACCTTGCCCCCTCTTCTTCTTCCTGCTCAGAACTCACCACAGCCCACTGCTGGATTTCTGGCTCAAGCTAGGGTTAGGGTTAGGGTTAGCACTAGGATTATGCCAAGGATTAGGGCTGCGAAATCCACAAAGGCAGGAGCTCCAGGGACACTGGACATGTGAAAGGCATGCAAAGTAGATCAGTGCACAGCCAAAACCTTGCCCCCTCTTCTTCTTCCTGCTCGGAACTCACCACAGCCCACTGCTGGATTTCTGGCTCAAGCTAGGGTTAGGGTTAGGGTCAGGGTTAGGGTCAGGGTCAGGGTTAGGGTAACGCCTAGGGTTAGGGTACAGAGAACCACCGAGCCCAGAGCTCCAGGGATACTCACTATGCAAAAGGCATGCCAAGGTGAGCGCAGCACAGCCCAAAACCTTGCGCCCTCTTCTTCTTCCTGCTTGGAACTCACCACAGCCCAATGCTTGATTTCTGGCTCAAGCTAGGGTTAGGGTTACGCCTACGCCAAGACCTAGGTTTAGGGTTCAGAAAAGCACAAAGCCAGAAGCCCACGGACACTGACCATGCGAAAGGCATGCCAAGTTGAGCACGGAAAAGCCAAAACTTTGCTCCCTCTTCTTCTTTCTGCTTGGAACTCACCACAGCCCACTTCCGGATTTCTGGCTCAAGCTAGGGTTAGGGTTAGGGTTAGGGTTACGCCTGCGCCTAAGCCTCCGCCTAGGCCTAGGTTTAGGGTTCAGAAAACCACAAAGCCAGGAGCTCCAGGGACACTGGCCATGCGAAAGGCATGCCAAGTTGAGCAGGGCACAGCCAAAACCTTGCCCCCTCTTCTTCTTCCTGCTCAGAACTCACCACAGCCCACTGCTGGATTTCTGGCTCAAGCTAGGGTTAGGGTTAGGGTCAGGGTTACGCCTATGCCTAAGCCTAGGTTTAGTGTTCAGAAAACCACAAAGCCAGGAGCTCCAGGGACACTGGCCATGCGAAAGGCATACAAAGTTGAGCACGGAAAAGCCAAAACCTTGCTCCCTCTTCTTTTTCCTGCTTGGAACTCACCACAGCCCAATGCCTGGTTTCTGGCTCAAGCTAGGGTTAGGGTTATGCCTAGGATTAGGGTTGAGAAAACCACAGAGCCAGCAGCTCCAGGGACACTGGACATATGAGATGCATGCAAAGTTGAGCAGTGCGCAGCCAAAACTTGGCTCCCTCTTCTTCTTCCTGCTCGGAACTCACCACAGCCCACTGCTGGATTTCTGGCTCAAGCTAGGGTTAGGGTTAGGGTTAGCACTAGGATTATGCCAAGGATTAGGGCTGCGGAATCCACAAAGGCAGGAGCTCCAGGGACACTGGACATGTGAAAGGCATGCAAAGTAGATCAGTGCGCAGCCAAAGCTTGGCTCCCTCTTCTTCTTTCTGCTTGGAACTCACCACAGCCCACTTCCGGATTTCTGGCTCAAGCTAGGGTTAGGGTTAGGGTTAGCACTAGGATTATGCCAAGGATTAGGGCTGCGAAATCCACAAAGGCAGGAGCTCCAGGGACACTGACCATGCGAAAGGCATGCCAAGTTGAGCAGTGCGCAGCCAAAACTTGGCTCCCTCTTCTTCTTTCTGCTTGGAACTCACCACAGCCCACTTCCGGATTTCTGGCTCAAGCTAGGGTTAGGGTTAGGGTTACGCCTGCGCCTAAGCCTCCGCCTAGGCCTAGGTTTAGGGTTCAGAAAACCACAAAGCCAGGAGCTCCAGGGACACTGGCCATGCGAAAGGCATGCCAAGTTGAGCAGGGCACAGCCAAAACCTTGCCCCCTCTTCTTCTTCCTGCTCGGAACTCACCACAGCCCACTGCTGGATTTCTGGCTCAAGCTAGGGTTAGGGTTAGGGTCAGGGTCAGGGTTAGGGTAACGCCTAGGTTTAGGGTACAGAGAACCACCGAGCCCAGAGCTCCAGGGATACTCACTATGCAAAAGGCATGCCAAGGTGAGCGCAGCACAGCCCAAAACTTGGCTCCCTCTTCTTCTTCCTGCTTGGAACTCACCACAGCCCAATGCTCGATTTCTGGCTCAAGCTAGGGTTAGGGTTAGGGTTACGCCTACGCCTAAGCCTATGCCTAGGCCTAGGTTTAGGGTTCAGAAAACCACAAAGCCAGGAACTCCACGGACACTGACCATGCGAAAGGCATGCCAAGTTGAGCAGTGCGCAGCCAAAACTTGGCTCCCTCTTCTTCTTTCTGCTTGGAACTCACCACAGCCCACCGCCGGATTTCTGGCTCAAGCTAGGGTTAGGGTTAGGGTTAGGGTTACGCCTGCGCCTAAGCCCCCGCCTAGGCCTAGGTTTAGGGTTCGGAAAACCACAAAGGCAGGAGCTCCAGGGACACTGGCCATGCAAAAGGCATGCCAAGTTGAGCACGGAAAAGCCATAACTTGGCTCCCTCTTCTTCTTCCTGCTCGGAACTCACCACAGCCCACTGCTGGATTTCTGGCTCAAGCTAGGGTTAGGGTTAGGGTTAGCACTAGGATTATGCCAAGGATTAGGGCTGCGGAATCCACAAAGGCAGGAGCTCCAGGGACACTGGACATGTGAAAGGCATGCAAAGTAGATCAGTGCGCAGCCAAAACTTGGCTCCCTCTTCTTCTTTCTGCTTGGAACTCACCACAGCCCACTTCCGGATTTCTGGCTCAAGCTAGGGTTAGGGTTACGCCTGCGCCTAAGCCTCCGCCTAGGCCTAGGTTTAGGGTTCAGAAAACCACAAAGCCAGGAGCTCCAGGGACACTGGCCATGCAAAAGGCATGCCAAGTTGAGCAGGGCACAGCCAAAACCTTGCCCCCTCTTCTTCTTCCTGCTCAGAACTCACCACAGCCCACTGCTGGATTTCTGGCTCAAGCTAGGGTTAGGGTTAGGGTCAGGGTTACGCCTATGCCTAAGCCTAGGTTTAGGGTTCAGAAAACCACAAAGCCAGGAGCTCCAGAGACACTGGCCATGCGAAAGGCATACAAAGTTGAGCACGGAAATGTCAAAAGCTTGCCGCCTCTTCTTTTTCCTGCTTGGAACTCACCACAGCCCAATGCCTGGTTTCTGGCTCAAGCTAGGGTTAGGGTTATGCCTAGGATTAGGGTTGAGAAAACCACAGAGCCAGCAGCTCCAGGGACACTGGACATGTGAGATGCATGCAAAGTTGAGCAGTGCGCAGCCAAAACTTGGCTCCCTCTTCTTCTTCCTGCTCGGAACTCACCACAGCCCACTTCCGGATTCCTGGCTCAAGCTAGGGTTAGGGTTAGGGTTAGGGTTACGCCTACGCCTAAGCCTATGCCTAGGCCTAGGTTTAGGGTTCAGAAAACCACAAAGCCAGGAACTCCACGGACACTGACCATGCGAAAGGCATGCCAAGTTGAGCAGTGCGCAGCCAAAACTTGGCTCCCTCTTCTTCTTTCTGCTTGGAACTCACCACAGCCCACCGCCGGATTTCTGGCTCAAGCTAGGGTTAGGGTTAGGGTTACGCCTGCACCTAAGCCCCCGCCTAGGCCTAGGTTTAGGGTTCGGAAAACCACAAAGGCAGGAGCTCCAGGGACACTGGCCATGCAAAAGGCATGCCAAGTTGAGCACGGAAAAGCCAAAACTTGGCTCCCTCTTCTTCTTCCTGCTCGGAACTCACCACAGCCCACTGCTGGATTTCTGGCTCAAGCTAGGGTTAGGGTTAGGGTTAGCACTAGGATTATGCCAAGGATTAGGGCTGCGGAATCCACAAAGGCAGGAGCTCCAGGGACACTGGACATGTGAAAGGCATGCAAAGTAGATCAGTGCGCAGCCAAAACTTGGCTCCCTCTTCTTCTTTCTGCTTGGAACTCACCACAGCCCACTTCCGGATTTCTGGCTCAAGCTAGGGTTAGGGTTAGGGTTACGCCTGCACCTAAGCCTATGCCTAGGCCTAGATTTAGGGTTCAGAAAACCACAAAGCCAGGAGCTCCAGGGACACTGGCCATGCGAAAGGCATGCAAAGTTGAGCACGGAAATGTCAAAAGCTTGCCGCCTCTTCTTTTTCCTGCTTGGAACTCACCACAGCCCACTTCCGGATTTCTGGCTCCAGCTAGGGTTAGGGTTAGGGTCAGGGTTACGCCTATGCCTAAGCCTAGGTTTAGTGTTCAGAAAACCACAAAGCCAGGAGCTCCAGAGACACTGGCCATGCGAAAGGCATGCCAAGTTGAGCACGGAAAAGTCAAAAGCTTGCTCCCTCTTCTTCTTTCTGCTTGGAACTCGCCACGGCTCACAACCCGATTTCTGGCTCAAGCTAGGGTTAGGGTTAGGGTTACGCCTACGCCTAAGCCTAGGCCTAGGCCTAGGTTTAGGGTTCAGAAAACCACAAAGCCAGAAGCCCACGGACACTGACCATGCGAAAGGCATGCCAAGTTGAGCATGGAAAAGCCAAAACCTTGCTCCCTCTTCTTCTTTCTGCTTGGGACTCGCCAAGGCCCACAACCCAATTTCTGGCTCAAGCTAGGGTTAGGGTTAGGGTTAGCACTAGGATTATGCCAAGGATTAGGGCTGCGAAATCCACAAAGGCAGGAGCTCCAGGGACACTGGACATGTGAAAGGCATGCAAAGTTGAGCAGGGCACAGCCAAAACCTTGCCCCCTCTTCTTCTTCCTGCTCAGAACTCACCACAGCCCACTGCCGGATTTCTGGCTCAAGCTAGGGTTAGGGTTAGGGTTAGGGTCAGGGTCAGGGTTAGGGTAACGCCTAGGGTTAGGGTACAGAGAACCACCGAGCCCAGAGCTCCAGGGATACTCACTATGCAAAAGGCATGACAAGGTGAGCGCAGCACAGCCCAAAACCTTGCTCCCTCTTCTTCTTCCTGCTTGGAACTCACCACAGCCCAATGCTCGATTTCTGGCTCAAGCTAGGGTCAGGGTTACGCCTACGCCAAGACCTAGGTTTAGGGTTCAGAAAACCACAAAGCCAGAAGCCCATGGACACTGACCATGCGAAAGGCATGCCAAGTTGAGCAGTGCGCAGCCAAAACTTTGCTCCCTCTTCTTCTTTCTGCTTGGAACTCACCACAGCCCACTTCCGGATTTCTGGCTCAAGCTAGGGTTAGGGTTAGGGTTAGGGTTACGCCTGCGCCTAAGCCTCCGCCTAGGCCTAGGTTTAGGGTTCAGAAAACCACAAAGCCAGGAGCTCCAGGGACACTGGCCATGCGAAAGGCATGCCAAGTTGAGCAGGGCACAGCCAAAACCTTGCCCCCTCTTCTTCTTCCTGCTCAGAACTCACCACAGCCCACTGCTGGATTTCTGGCTCAAGCTAGGGTTAGGGTTAGGGTCAGGGTTACGCCTATGCCTAAGCCTAGGTTTAGTGTTCAGAAAACCACAAAGCCAGGAGCTCCAGGGACACTGGCCATGCGAAAGGCATACAAAGTTGAGCACGGAAAAGCCAAAACCTTGCTCCCTCTTCTTTTTCCTGCTTGGAACTCACCACAGCCCAATGCCTGGTTTCTGGCTCAAGCTAGGGTTAGGGTTATGCCTAGGATTAGGGTTGAGAAAACCACAGAGCCAGCAGCTCCAGGGACACTGGACATGTGAGATGCATGCAAAGTTGAGCAGTGCGCAGCCAAAACTTGGCTCCCTCTTCTTCTTCCTGCTCGGAACTCACCACAGCCCACCGCCGGATTTCTGGCTCAAGCTAGGGTTAGGGTTAGGGTTACGCCTACGCCTAAGCCTATGCCTAGGCCTAGGTTTAGGGTTCAGAAAACCACAAAGCCAGGAACTCCACGGACACTGACCATGCGAAAGGCATGCCAAGTTGAGCAGTGCGCAGCCAAAACTTGGCTCCCTCTTCTTCTTTCTGCTTGGAACTCACCACAGCCCACTTCCGGATTTCTGGCTCAAGCTAGGGTTAGGGTTAGGGTTAGGGTTACGCCTGCGCCTAAGCCTCCGCCTAGGCCTAGGTTTAGGGTTCAGAAAACCACAAAGCCAGGAGCTCCAGGGACACTGGCCATGCGAAAGGCATGCCAAGTTGAGCAGGGCACAGCCAAAACCTTGCCCCCTCTTCTTCTTCCTGCTCAGAACTCACCACAGCCCACTGCTGGATTTCTGGCTCAAGCTAGGGTTAGGGTTAGGGTTAGCACTAGGATTATGCCAAGGATTAGGGCTGCGAAATCCACAAAGGCAGGAGCTCCAGGGACACTGGACATGTGAAAGGCATGCAAAGTTGAGCAGGGCACAGCCAAAACCTTGCCCCCTCTTCTTCTTCCTGCTCGGAACTCACCACAGCCCACTGCTGGATTTCTGGCTCAAGCTAGGGTTAGGGTTAGGGTCAGGGTTAGGGTAACGCCTAGGGTTAGGGTACAGAGAACCACCGAGCCCAGAGCTCCAGGGATACTCACTATGCAAAAGGCATGCCAAGGTGAGCGCAGCACAGCCCAAAACCTTGCGCCCTCTTCTTCTTCCTGCTTGGAACTCACCACAGCCCAATGCTTGATTTCTGGCTCAAGCTAGGGTTAGGGTTACGCCTACGCCAAGACCTAGGTTTAGGGTTCAGAAAAGCACAAAGCCAGAAGCCCACGGACACTGACCATGCGAAAGGCATGCCAAGTTGAGCACGGAAAAGCCAAAACTTTGCTCCCTCTTCTTCTTTCTGCTTGGAACTCACCACAGCCCACTTCCGGATTTCTGGCTCAAGCTAGGGTTAGGGTTAGGGTTAGGGTTACGCCTGCGCCTAAGCCTCCGCCTAGGCCTAGGTTTAGGGTTCAGAAAACCACAAAGCCAGGAGCTCCAGGGACACTGGCCATGCGAAAGGCATGCCAAGTTGAGCAGGGCACAGCCAAAACCTTGCCCCCTCTTCTTCTTCCTGCTCAGAACTCACCACAGCCCACTGCTGGATTTCTGGCTCAAGCTAGGGTTAGGGTTAGGGTCAGGGTTACGCCTATGCCTAAGCCTAGGTTTAGTGTTCAGAAAACCACAAAGCCAGGAGCTCCAGGGACACTGGCCATGCGAAAGGCATACAAAGTTGAGCACGGAAAAGCCAAAACCTTGCTCCCTCTTCTTTTTCCTGCTTGGAACTCACCACAGCCCAATGCCTGGTTTCTGGCTCAAGCTAGGGTTAGGGTTATGCCTAGGATTAGGGTTGAGAAAACCACAGAGCCAGCAGCTCCAGGGACACTGGACATATGAGATGCATGCAAAGTTGAGCAGTGCGCAGCCAAAACTTGGCTCCCTCTTCTTCTTCCTGCTCGGAACTCACCACAGCCCACTGCTGGATTTCTGGCTCAAGCTAGGGTTAGGGTTAGGGTTAGCACTAGGATTATGCCAAGGATTAGGGCTGCGGAATCCACAAAGGCAGGAGCTCCAGGGACACTGGACATGTGAAAGGCATGCAAAGTAGATCAGTGCGCAGCCAAAACTTGGCTCCCTCTTCTTCTTTCTGCTTGGAACTCACCACAGCCCACTTCCGGATTTCTGGCTCAAGCTAGGGTTAGGGTTAGGGTTAGCACTAGGATTATGCCAAGGATTAGGGCTGCGAAATCCACAAAGGCAGGAGCTCCAGGGACACTGACCATGCGAAAGGCATGCCAAGTTGAGCAGTGCGCAGCCAAAACTTGGCTCCCTCTTCTTCTTTCTGCTTGGAACTCACCACAGCCCACTTCCGGATTTCTGGCTCAAGCTAGGGTTAGGGTTAGGGTTACGCCTGCGCCTAAGCCTCCGCCTAGGCCTAGGTTTAGGGTTCAGAAAACCACAAAGCCAGGAGCTCCAGGGACACTGGCCATGCGAAAGGCATGCCAAGTTGAGCAGGGCACAGCCAAAACCTTGCCCCCTCTTCTTCTTCCTGCTCGGAACTCACCACAGCCCACTGCTGGATTTCTGGGTCAAGCTAGGGTTAGGGTTAGGGTCAGGGTCAGGGTTAGGGTAACGCCTAGGTTTAGGGTACAGAGAACCACCGAGCCCAGAGCTCCAGGGATACTCACTATGCAAAAGGCATGCCAAGGTGAGCGCAGCACAGCCCAAAACTTGGCTCCCTCTTCTTCTTCCTGCTTGGAACTCACCACAGCCCAATGCTCGATTTCTGGCTCAAGCTAGGGTTAGGGTTAGGGTTACGCCTACGCCTAAGCCTATACCTAGGCCTAGGTTTAGGGTTCAGAAAACCACAAAGCCAGGAACTCCACGGACACTGACCATGCGAAAGGCATGCCAAGTTGAGCAGTGCGCAGCCAAAACTTGGCTCCCTCTTCTTCTTTCTGCTTGGAACTCACCACAGCCCACCGCCGGATTTCTGGCTCAAGCTAGGGTTAGGGTTAGGGTTAGGGTTACGCCTGCGCCTAAGCCCCCGCCTAGGCCTAGGTTTAGGGTTCGGAAAACCACAAAGGCAGGAGCTCCAGGGACACTGGCCATGCAAAAGGCATGCCAAGTTGAGCACGGAAAAGCCATAACTTGGCTCCCTCTTCTTCTTCCTGCTCGGAACTCACCACAGCCCACTGCTGGATTTCTGGCTCAAGCTAGGGTTAGGGTTAGGGTTAGCACTAGGATTATGCCAAGGATTAGGGCTGCGGAATCCACAAAGGCAGGAGCTCCAGGGACACTGGACATGTGAAAGGCATGCAAAGTAGATCAGTGCGCAGCCAAAACTTGGCTCCCTCTTCTTCTTTCTGCTTGGAACTCACCACAGCCCACTTCCGGATTTCTGGCTCAAGCTAGGGTTAGGGTTACGCCTGCGCCTAAGCCTCCGCCTAGGCCTAGGTTTAGGGTTCAGAAAACCACAAAGCCAGGAGCTCCAGGGACACTGGCCATGCAAAAGGCATGCCAAGTTGAGCAGGGCACAGCCAAAACCTTGCCCCCTCTTCTTCTTCCTGCTCAGAACTCACCACAGCCCACTGCTGGATTTCTGGCTCAAGCTAGGGTTAGGGTTAGGGTCAGGGTTACGCCTATGCCTAAGCCTAGGTTTAGGGTTCAGAAAACCACAAAGCCAGGAGCTCCAGAGACACTGGCCATGCGAAAGGCATACAAAGTTGAGCACGGAAATGTCAAAAGCTTGCCGCCTCTTCTTTTTCCTGCTTGGAACTCACCACAGCCCAATGCCTGGTTTCTGGCTCAAGCTAGGGTTAGGGTTATGCCTAGGATTAGGGTTGAGAAAACCACAGAGCCAGCAGCTCCAGGGACACTGGACATGTGAGATGCATGCAAAGTTGAGCAGTGCGCAGCCAAAACTTGGCTCCCTCTTCTTCTTCCTGCTCGGAACTCACCACAGCCCACTTCCGGATTCCTGGCTCAAGCTAGGGTTAGGGTTAGGGTTAGGGTTACGCCTACGCCTAAGCCTATGCCTAGGCCTAGGTTTAGGGTTCAGAAAACCACAAAGCCAGGAACTCCACGGACACTGACCATGCGAAAGGCATGCCAAGTTGAGCAGTGCGCAGCCAAAACTTGGCTCCCTCTTCTTCTTTCTGCTTGGAACTCACCACAGCCCACCGCCGGATTTCTGGCTCAAGCTAGGGTTAGGGTTAGGGTTACGCCTGCACCTAAGCCCCCGCCTAGGCCTAGGTTTAGGGTTCGGAAAACCACAAAGGCAGGAGCTCCAGGGACACTGGCCACGCAAAAGGCATGCCAAGTTGAGCACGGAAAAGCCAAAACTTGGCTCCCTCTTCTTCTTCCTGCTCGGAACTCACCACAGCCCACTGCTGGATTTCTGGCTCAAGCTAGGGTTAGGGTTAGGGTTAGCACTAGGATTATGCCAAGGATTAGGGCTGCGGAATCCACAAAGGCAGGAGCTCCAGGGACACTGGACATGTGAAAGGCATGCAAAGTAGATCAGTGCGCAGCCAAAACTTGGCTCCCTCTTCTTCTTTCTGCTTGGAACTCACCACAGCCCACTTCCGGATTTCTGGCTCAAGCTAGGGTTAGGGTTAGGGTTACGCCTGCACCTAAGCCTATGCCTAGGCCTAGATTTAGGGTTCAGAAAACCACAAAGCCAGGAGCTCCAGGGACACTGGCCATGCGAAAGGCATGCAAAGTTGAGCACGGAAATGTCAAAAGCTTGCCGCCTCTTCTTTTTCCTGCTTGGAACTCACCACAGCCCACTTCCGGATTTCTGGCTCCAGCTAGGGTTAGGGTTAGGGTCAGGGTTACGCCTATGCCTAAGCCTAGGTTTAGTGTTCAGAAAACCACAAAGCCAGGAGCTCCAGAGACACTGGCCATGCGAAAGGCATGCCAAGTTGAGCACGGAAAAGTCAAAAGCTTGCTCCCTCTTCTTCTTTCTGCTTGGAACTCGCCACGGCTCACAACCCGATTTCTGGCTCAAGCTAGGGTTAGGGTTAGGGTTACGCCTACGCCTAAGCCTAGGCCTAGGCCTAGGTTTAGGGTTCAGAAAACCACAAAGCCAGAAGCCCACGGACACTGACCATGCGAAAGGCATGCCAAGTTGAGCATGGAAAAGCCAAAACCTTGCTCCCTCTTCTTCTTTCTGCTTGGGACTCGCCAAGGCCCACAACCCAATTTCTGGCTCAAGCTAGGGTTAGGGTTAGGGTTAGCACTAGGATTATGCCAAGGATTAGGGCTGCGAAATCCACAAAGGCAGGAGCTCCAGGGACACTGGACATGTGAAAGGCATGCAAAGTTGAGCAGGGCACAGCCAAAACCTTGCCCCCTCTTCTTCTTCCTGCTCAGAACTCACCACAGCCCACTGCCGGATTTCTGGCTCAAGCTAGGGTTAGGGTTAGGGTTAGGGTCAGGGTCAGGGTTAGGGTAACGCCTAGGGTTAGGGTACAGAGAACCACCGAGCCCAGAGCTCCAGGGATACTCACTATGCAAAAGGCATGACAAGGTGAGCGCAGCACAGCCCAAAACCTTGCTCCCTCTTCTTCTTCCTGCTTGGAACTCACCACAGCCCAATGCTCGATTTCTGGCTCAAGCTAGGGTCAGGGTTACGCCTACGCCAAGACCTAGGTTTAGGGTTCAGAAAACCACAAAGCCAGAAGCCCATGGACACTGACCATGCGAAAGGCATGCCAAGTTGAGCAGTGCGCAGCCAAAACTTTGCTCCCTCTTCTTCTTTCTGCTTGGAACTCACCACAGCCCACTTCCGGATTTCTGGCTCAAGCTAGGGTTAGGGTTAGGGTTAGGGTTACGCCTGCGCCTAAGCCTCCGCCTAGGCCTAGGTTTAGGGTTCAGAAAACCACAAAGCCAGGAGCTCCAGGGACACTGGCCATGCGAAAGGCATGCCAAGTTGAGCAGGGCACAGCCAAAACCTTGCCCCCTCTTCTTCTTCCTGCTCAGAACTCACCACAGCCCACTGCTGGATTTCTGGCTCAAGCTAGGGTTAGGGTTAGGGTCAGGGTTACGCCTATGCCTAAGCCTAGGTTTAGTGTTCAGAAAACCACAAAGCCAGGAGCTCCAGGGACACTGGCCATGCGAAAGGCATACAAAGTTGAGCACGGAAAAGCCAAAACCTTGCTCCCTCTTCTTTTTCCTGCTTGGAACTCACCACAGCCCAATGCCTGGTTTCTGGCTCAAGCTAGGGTTAGGGTTATGCCTAGGATTAGGGTTGAGAAAACCACAGAGCCAGCAGCTCCAGGGACACTGGACATGTGAGATGCATGCAAAGTTGAGCAGTGCGCAGCCAAAACTTGGCTCCCTCTTCTTCTTCCTGCTCGGAACTCACCACAGCCCACCGCCGGATTTCTGGCTCAAGCTAGGGTTAGGGTTAGGGTTACGCCTACGCCTAAGCCTATGCCTAGGCCTAGGTTTAGGGTTCAGAAAACCACAAAGCCAGGAACTCCACGGACACTGACCATGCGAAAGGCATGCCAAGTTGAGCAGTGCGCAGCCAAAACTTGGCTCCCTCTTCTTCTTTCTGCTTGGAACTCACCACAGCCCACTTCCGGATTTCTGGCTCAAGCTAGGGTTAGGGTTAGGGTTAGGGTTACGCCTGCGCCTAAGCCTCCGCCTAGGCCTAGGTTTAGGGTTCAGAAAACCACAAAGCCAGGAGCTCCAGGGACACTGGCCATGCGAAAGGCATGCCAAGTTGAGCAGGGCACAGCCAAAACCTTGCCCCCTCTTCTTCTTCCTGCTCAGAACTCACCACAGCCCACTGCTGGATTTCTGGCTCAAGCTAGGGTTAGGGTTAGGGTTAGCACTAGGATTATGCCAAGGATTAGGGCTGCGAAATCCACAAAGGCAGGAGCTCCAGGGACACTGGACATGTGAAAGGCATGCAAAGTTGAGCAGGGCACAGCCAAAACCTTGCCCCCTCTTCTTCTTCCTGCTCGGAACTCACCACAGCCCACTGCTGGATTTCTGGCTCAAGCTAGGGTTAGGGTTAGGGTCAGGGTTAGGGTAACGCCTAGGGTTAGGGTACAGAGAACCACCGAGCCCAGAGCTCCAGGGATACTCACTATGCAAAAGGCATGCCAAGGTGAGCGCAGCACAGCCCAAAACCTTGCGCCCTCTTCTTCTTCCTGCTTGGAACTCACCACAGCCCAATGCTTGATTTCTGGCTCAAGCTAGGGTTAGGGTTACGCCTACGCCAAGACCTAGGTTTAGGGTTCAGAAAAGCACAAAGCCAGAAGCCCACGGACACTGACCATGCGAAAGGCATGCCAAGTTGAGCAGTGCGCAGCCAAAACTTTGCTCCCTCTTCTTCTTTCTGCTTGGAACTCACCACAGCCCACTTCCGGATTTCTGGCTCAAGCTAGGGTTAGGGTTAGGGTTAGGGTTACGCCTGCGCCTAAGCCTCCGCCTAGGCCTAGGTTTAGGGTTCAGAAAACCACAAAGCCAGGAGCTCCAGGGACACTGGCCATGCGAAAGGCATGCCAAGTTGAGCAGGGCACAGCCAAAACCTTGCCCCCTCTTCTTCTTCCTGCTCAGAACTCACCACAGCCCACTGCTGGATTTCTGGCTCAAGCTAGGGTTAGGGTTAGGGTCAGGGTTACGCCTATGCCTAAGCCTAGGTTTAGTGTTCAGAAAACCACAAAGCCAGGAGCTCCAGGGACACTGGCCATGCGAAAGGCATACAAAGTTGAGCACGGAAAAGCCAAAACCTTGCTCCCTCTTCTTTTTCCTGCTTGGAACTCACCACAGCCCAATGCCTGGTTTCTGGCTCAAGCTAGGGTTAGGGTTATGCCTAGGATTAGGGTTGAGAAAACCACAGAGCCAGCAGCTCCAGGGACACTGGACATATGAGATGCATGCAAAGTTGAGCAGTGCGCAGCCAAAACTTGGCTCCCTCTTCTTCTTCCTGCTCGGAACTCACCACAGCCCACTGCTGGATTTCTGGCTCAAGCTAGGGTTAGGGTTAGGGTTAGCACTAGGATTATGCCAAGGATTAGGGCTGCGGAATCCACAAAGGCAGGAGCTCCAGGGACACTGGACATGTGAAAGGCATGCAAAGTAGATCAGTGCGCAGCCAAAACTTGGCTCCCTCTTCTTCTTTCTGCTTGGAACTCACCAC